>NC_061797.1:38182146-39382146 GCF_021462225.1 Girardinichthys multiradiatus | reverse complement strand
TTCACAACATTTGAGGATGTCCACTTTTACCCAACACATGTCATTTTTGTTTTATGAAATCAATGCATGATGAGGAAATAACTGTAACTGAACTGCATGAATTCTGTGTATGGATTGTGTCACACCAAAAGAATCCTGTTTTTATATTTTATCTTAACTCAAAAGGTACACTTGTGTTGCCGAAACACAGGAAATTTGTAATTTGCCAACTTGAACTGCAAATTACAGTGTGGAGAAAAGGGCTGATCTTACGCTCATGTGGATTAACATGTTTGGAAATTCTAACTCCCTATCTGACAACTTTATGTGAGAAGGAAAGCAATGGAACCTTTTGACAATAATATTTTTCACACGATTGGGGCTGAAGGAAAAATGCGTTTGAGAAGCAGTGAAACCCAGGAAAATTGTTTGTTAACCGCACAACAACCGTCGTCCTGTGGCTGTCAGACATGCGTGACATGAGGAATTCCTTTGGGAAAAAAATTAATACTTAATTTTCATGCCAATTGTGCTGAAACTGAAAGTGAAAGCAGAGTGGAAAATGTGAGGAATGCTAAAAAACAAATAAATGTATTTACATCATATTTATGCTAAAAAGGAAAACTTTAAACATCTTCCTTGCAACATAATTAGCAAATGGATTGCTTTTTTACTGTAGTGACTTAAGATGGATCAGCCTTCCTTTTTCACAACAGCATCATGTGGCATTTAATTCAGTTAAGTTTATTAATATAGCACCAATTCACAACTCACGTCTCTCAAACTCATTTAGGAAGACTCCTGATGCTCCCTAATGATATATCATTTTACTTTAACAGGGAATGACATGCATAAACAATTGTCTTATTTTGAAATAATATAGGTTGGAATAGAATAAAACAACTTTTTTTTGTTGCACTAAACTGTACTTGTAGAAATAATGTAGAAAAACCTTGCTGCCATTTTTATGCCACTTGATCTAAAATATGATAAATAAGGTGATGGTCTGATTTGCAGTTTGGACATAGCACCAGATAATTTGCTGCTAATCTGTGCACTTGCGGAATGGCAGGGACAGCACATTCTTTCAGGTTGTGCTAAGTTTTCATTTGGAACCAGAACATTAGTCCTTATTTGTTGGCCGTGTCACACTTTATAGCCTCAGGAAAACGCTCAACAAATAGTAACAAATCACTTTCCTGGGACACGAGCAGGTAGCCTCACGATAAGTAGCACAAACTTTTGTCCTTTCCCAAAGTTTCTATACCAGTAATTGTTCTAAGTGCAGGTATCAATCAAAGCACTTGCCATTTACAGTACATTATCCCCTACATTAGCTCACTTAAATTATGTGGGAGTGCAGGTAGATACAGATACAAGGGTGTATGCCTGTGTGTTTTGAGGGAGTGAATGTGTGTGCAGATGCAGTTACCTCGTTAGCTTGTGTCAGTGCAGACAGAGGTTTGCTCCCCAATAGATCACAGCCTCACTAATGGCATATGATGCTGCGGCTGCCTCAAAATGAAGCATGTAAAAGAGCGACATTATTGATTGTGCCCGGTGAGTCGTGTGGCCTGCAAACACCTGCCATTTTAATGGCACGCTTACTTTTTCATGGCTTTGGGGATAAATCACAACGTAGCTGTGTTCGGCTGGATCAGAGGGGCCTTGGCAGTGTGGCAGAGCGCTCCATCACATTTTATATTGTGTTAATAATGTCAGATGTATCTGGGGGGGGGGTCCATGCATGCATGCATTCATTAAAGGCTATGTGGGATAAGGGGAGAGGACGTTACGAGGTGTCTTGCTAGGAGACAGACGCCTCCAATGAGCTCTCCGTCATTCCTCTGCACACTCAGACAGAGACTGCAAGGATCTATATAAGAACCGTGCGATGATCCATCTGCAGGGCTTCTTTCAAAAGCAGTAAATCTGAGCCCAGCAAATATTAGTCAAGAGATATGCTTTTATTCTGGCTATCGGAGATGTTAATGGGATTAATTCGCAATTTCAATCACTTTGAAATATAGTCATAAATAATTCATAATCCCAGTGCAAGACTGGGACCTTTGCTCATTAATTCTTTGAAATTATTTTCACTTCAGCTTGACGAACGATGTGCACAAGAACAATATATTGAAAAGTGCAAGAAAAGAGAGAAATAGCATGGCCTTTTTAACAAAGGCCATGCAGTAAGAGTGTTATATCTGTTGATCTCCCTGTTTAAAGCTCTGTCAACGAAGAAGGCCCAGATCATCTTAAGGATGTAGCTTCTGCCAAAGCTGTTCCAGCACACCTTCCAGGAAATGGATCTAATCTAGCCAGCATTTCCTAGAAGTTACAAATGCATTGATCCATTTGGGACATGATTTGCTATGAGCAGAGTAAGGGAGTAATCCATATTTAAAATAACAAGTTTGAAATACCAATATAAAGTTATAATTAGAATGTGTACCCTCAGTAACATAACTGTTTAACAAAATGCAGAAATGTAATCACCAATAATCATTTAATTGCAGACAACACCTTCCCGAATTTTCCTGATATGGAACCTTCAGACTGATGGATGAAGAGTTTTTCAGTGGAAGGTAAAACACCTTGCTTGCCTTCATATAAAAACACTGCAAAACTGTAGATCCAAAAAAAGTGAGCAAATAAACATTATTTAAATTAAACCTACATTCATACAAAACACAATGCAGCATGCTCTTTTATAAGTATTCTGACATGACCAGTATGTTTAGAGTATTGCTACCAAACATTAGCAAAAAGATTGCTACCTTAATTCTAATGGGTGTGGAAAATCTCATTCATTGCTAAAGGTTAGTATCGGTGCTGTGTTCATAGATTTAACAAAGCTAATAGAAAAGAAGTTATATCATTTCCAGAAATCTCACAGGGTCTTAACAGAATGAAATTTAATGAGTTTTGGGGGTTTTTTTGTATCTTAATTTTTTTGGACATAATGTGTCCCACTGTTCAGATCCAGGTTTTTAATCACTGTAGGTGAACAACAGGTAGTGAACTAGTAGCACCATACTATTATGACAACCTCTAGGAGCGAAACCATGTAATCCACAAGCGCTCGTCCCTGCAGGCATTTAAAGACTTTGACCTTTTGCACTCTTTTGCAATGTGGTTAATGCAGATTACAATGGTTTGGACTACTAAGAGCTTTCCTAACAGCTGCTCCCACCTCTCCCGATCCACATGGCTGTAATTTAGCAGGCTGGTCGGACAGCTTCTCTCTGGAAGCTTTGAAGCCAAGCCAGTAGAAATTAAAAACTTAGACAGGAAGATATAAAAATTATAATCAAAGAAAATGTAGCTCTTTACCCTCGTGTGTCTCAGGTTTAGATGAAGAAGACATGAATAGGAGGCTTTGAAGGGAATCAAACAGGCCGCCCAGTTTGTAAGACTACAGATGACATCTTTTCATTTCCGCCTTTCTCTAAGTGCCAGTGACCTCATTTCAGCTTAAGCAGGACCAACTATGATACATATCAAATATAGTTTTCAGCATCTTAAACCTCAAACTGCAGTTATACTGATGCAAAGCTTTGCTGTGTTAGTTACTTTTTGCTGCTGTTTTCTTACTGTTGTGGAGTTAGTTAAGGGTTAGAATAGCAGCAACGGTTATTTTGGACACTCTCCAAGCCACAGAATTTATTATGCGTTGTCAGTGAATTGCTGTGTGTATTGAATATATTCGCTCTAAACAAATTGACCAGTACGATGAGAGGCGCTGAATTAGGCAAATGGGCCCAGGATGTGAAGTTGGACTTGATTTATTACTTTGAATGCAATTCAAATCAATGGCTTAGCTCCCCAAAAACCATTGCATTTCCCAGCTGAAATCATTGTTATGCTTAAGAAAAGAGAGATTATGCAGCCTTAATGAGTTTCAGTGGTTGAATGTGTTTGCGTCCCATTCAGGGGCGAAATCATATTTAATGGTTGACACTCAGTTCATGGCAGTTCCTCCTTTTTCTCAGTGGCAGGTCACCTTCGTCAGTGGGATAGGCCCTTTCAGAGGGGACGGCCAACGATAGGGTTCTACATTCATGAAAAGAAGAGCACAAATGCTGTGCATGAGAAATGAAATGGGAGAAAAGCAGCTGATTTGCACACAAGACTGCAGCTCAGCTTAGGGCTGGCTATAGGCCCCAGTCGGCTGACCTCACTGTGCCAGACTGGGACCTCACTTGTTTTGGGAGATGCTTTTGTTTCTGTTGCTAAAAGAAGAGCTCTAATTTCATTTGGGCCTTGACAGAGCAGTTGCCTTGGCTTCTAGGTTAAAAAAATGTTGCAGATCATTAATAAATTAACACGCTCATTCTTCTTCCTTATAGAGGTTTGTCACAATTTCCCAAAAAACCACACTTGAACTCTAAACAGCATATATGATAATTTTTTTAGATTCTATTCAGGCTTGTAACTAACAATCCTTAATAATTAATTTTCTTGTAGAAATCAAGAAATACATAAAAAGCATAAAAAAACGGGTGCAAGAGTGTCTGGGAGTGATGACATTTTCATTACAAAAAGTAGTGATAGCAAAGTGTACAACTTTAATTTGAGTTCATAAAGTGAAGATTTATATAGTGATTTATTCAGTGATCTGAAAGTCAGGAGAAATGCTTTCTGAGTGCACAGGCTTGAAGGCTTGTAAACCAGAAAACTACAAAGTGAGTTCAAAAGTGCTTTTGTGGTGAGTCCAGTCAGCCTGTAATTCACTAATGTATGGATTGTCTGCTTGTGGAAAAAACTGTAAATTTAAGCACTAAAATTGTGGCAGCATTTAGAAAGATGTTGTTGCTCCAGTTCTGACCAGCATTGTTATCCTGATTCCTAAGGGTGACAACCCTCCCAATTCTCCAAATAACTGTAACCAGAGTAGGGAGTAAGTGCAAGTGTCACTTTTGTCTATATTATGTCAGTGTTTTATTCGAGAGGGGTTTATTTCACTACAGTAATGTAGAGGTTAACATTATCCTGTTGTGCCACTATTCAAACTCTATAAAACGCTATAAAGGCACTTCAGTCTAATGCTGCACATTTGGTGGTTTCAAAGAAAGTTAAAATACTGAGATAGCATCTGCAGTCAAGCATTCTCTCCTTCATGGGACAAGGGAATACAATGCAGCAAATTATCAGAAAAATTAAGCATTTTATGTATCTCATAAACTTGCACAGAAACAGCACCCCTTGGAAACTTAGTGCTTTGCTTGTTGACTCTGCTCAACCTATCTTATTATTAAGTGTTTTCTTTTTTTGTGTTCCTTAGATACAAGATTATGGGTTTTTGTATAATCCTGAAGCATCAAGTATTTCCAAAGGAGAGACAATTTTGTCCTCCCTACCTGTGTTTCCTTACATGGAGCTAACCCATGTTTCCTGCTCTGATCTTCATAGTAAATGTGCTCACCCCATCCTTTTTCAGTGTCACCAATAGGAGGCCATACATCTATTCAACACATACCTATTAAAAATGTATTTTTGTAACACTTTGTCCTGTGATTACTGTGAGAGATTTTTAAATAGTGCCATTATAAATGCAACATCTTCATTCATATACTGTATGGTGGAGACTTCCTGCTTTAGTGTGGATGACTCCAAAAGCTGTTTTGTTTCATCAATTAATAATCTTCTTTAAAAAACAAAACCTCATTGTGATTTATTTATGTTTTTTCACTCTCAAGACTTTTAGGTTTAATGGCATTCTGTAATATAAAATATGCTGTTTAACAACTGAAGATGTAATTTTCATATGAAAAATAATTGGAATTATTTGTAAGATAAAAAGTGAATTAAGAATATTTTTATTGTGAAGTTCTTTACTGGTAAAAGCATTCTGCTGCACTGTGGAACCTTAACCATGACATTTAAAAGTCAAAAATGCTACTAAAGTACCACAGACTAAGGTATAAAATACCAGGATTACTGCTTGGAATTAGCCATGAGCTCAGGATTTACTTGATTGATTAGTTAGGATTTAGTCAGAACCCCAAGCCAGTTAGCTTTGAATATTGTTGCACAAACAAATACATTACTACATAATAATCAATGGAATTGCTGTAATCTGACTCGGTGTCACTGGTGATGTGCTCCTAGATGGAGCATTTCATTAGCATGAGGAGTTATGAGATTAACAGTCATTGACTGACAAATGAAAAAAGGCCATCTCAGCTTATTCCACTTTAATAAGCATTGAATCCACTTTATTGATTATTCACTGCTAATATGCAGTGTCCGGAAATCAATAAGCAGCCCAGCTCTCATTTCAATATAAATCCAATTATTGCTATTGCTAAATATAAAGAAATTAGTGAGGAAATTGATTGGCATGTTATTTCATCATTTGCCACTCTACACTGACTTCAGGACTAGGCTTTGTTCAGTAAAATCACAACATGTACCAGGTAAATAACTTTTTTTTTTCATTTATTTGAGGCGTGTGTACAATGTAACCTTACTGTGACCTTAGAAGTTAATTAGCTGTCACGCATCAAACTTTAGTTGCTGAGCTTTAGGTAACTCAATTGCTGATTTAGTCAAACTTAGTTAAAAATTGCTGACTTTCTTTAATGACTTTACTTTGAAATATATGACTATGCTCTGCATTTGACAGTTCATCTCATGGACCAAGCAGAAATACTTCCTACATTCCTCAGAAGAGTTCTGTAATCCTTCTTAAGTCGTCTTAATCACCTGGTTACACATTAGGCTGTTTGGTTTTTCCAAATCATTTCTAGTTAGAGAGAGAAGGGAGGAAGACAGAAAGAGATGTCATTACTCTGTTATACAGCATCCATATGGTGTAAATGTTGAGCTGGTGCAAATCCCTGCAGCTTAGCTGCAGAGCACCCTAGCAGGGAAGGTCAGGAGTGACTGCTTCTCACTTAAGCATATGTTTCTTTTTTATGCTATATATAATTCTGGAGTGATGTCACAACTGGGAGATACAAAAGTCAAATCTGAGATTACAGATATAACGTTTATTTATTTCAGAAATTCAATTCAAAACATGAAACTAAGATATTATATTGATTATTTACAAACATAGTGATACCTTTTTTTTCTATTATTTTTATGCCAAACTTACACTGAAGGTAAACCCAAAACTCAGTTTTCTGAAATTTTCAATACAAGAATTCCTACCTACTGAAAAGTAAATCTAACTACTGTCTGGTATATGTACTCAAAGCTTGGTCAGGACTCCTTTTCCATTAATTACTGCATTAACCTGAAATGGCTTGGAGGTGATTAGTCTGTGGGACTGCTGAGGTGTTACTTTATTTACAACCGTAAGGTCATCAGCATTGTCTCTTTGGCAATCTGATCAGGGAAGTTTTCTAGTAATTCAAGGACAGTGATGCCATGGTCTTTGCTTTACCATCTTCTCAAAGCTGTTGTTATCCGTAGTGCTTGTAGGCATTTTTCCATACTCTTCCTTCTACTTAACTTCTTAATAATATGCTTGGATAGGACACTGTGAACACACAGCTATTTTAGCACTAACGTTTGGTGGCTTCCCCACATTATGGGGCATGTCAATTATTTCTGCAATTGTCAGATCAGCAGTCTCCCCATGGTTGTGTAGGCCAAAATGTATGGTTTACAAATATATTTTCTATGTCAGTTCTAATTTTTTACGAAAGGGAATTTAGAATTCTAATTAGATATAAGTCATAATGTCATCTAATTTAAAATAAATTAACACTTGTATCTCTCCGTGTGTACTGAATCTCAATAATATATGAATTTCACTTTTTGAACTGAATTGATGACATAAATTAACTTATCGTACAAAGTAAGGCTATAACTATGAGTTTTATGTCAGAAGCTGCTCCTCAGGGTGCCAAGATGTTAGGGTTTTGCATATATCAGAAGATTGAAGCTCAATATGAGAAGTTCAACTAAAAAATCATTTTACAGTGTCCATTCAAATAAAAAAGCTATATCATTTATTGTGTTTTTTATTATTTTGTGGCACTATTGGTCTTTATCTTGAGAGAGGGAAAGACATGCTGCAAAGGTCAAAGGGCCGGGACTCGCACCCATGACGGCTGAATCGAGGACTGTAGCCTCCATTCCCACCTGCGCACCCCTTATTGTTTTATTGTGCATTTCTGCATTGAAGACCGAAATAAAAATTTTCTCTGCATATTTCAACTTGACATGACAAAGTTAAATTAAACCAACTGATGAACAGCAGCTGTCTATTGTCCTCAGATTTACTCCTCCAATGTGGATCAAACTCAAACTAGTCAACTACGTCAACTGTATATCTGCTGCAACTCCTTTTGTGGGCCTGCCAATTTGGTGTTGCACCTGTTGCTTTGAATGCATATGCATATGCATATTGTCAATACATAGTGCCCTGCGGAAGTGTTCACCCTTGGATTTTCAACCATAAATTTATATTTATATCTTTGTAATTGTATGTGATAGACCAACACAAAGTGGTGCATAATGTAGGGGATATAAATCACATATATATATATATATATATATTTTTATTTTTATTTTTTTCTAAATATAAGTTAAACATTTGGTGTATGTTTATTTATTCTGCTTCTTTTGTTGAACCAACCATTCATGAAATTACAGCTGCAAGTGGGGTATGCCGCTATACCAGCTTTGCACAACTAGAGACAAACTTCTTTTTGTAATTTTTCTTTGTGAAACAAATCAATCTCAGCCAGACTGGATGCAAAGCATCAGTGAGCATCAATTTTAAATTCTTGTCAAATATTTGATTGTATGTAGATCTGGGTTTTGATGAGGAATTTGAACACACAACAGATTTGATCTAAACTATACTACTGTTGCTCTGTTAATATGTTCAGGTTCATTGTTCTGCTGGAAGGTGAAGGTGAGTCTGAGACTAAGAATCTTGGAACCTCTAGCAAACTTTTTCCAGTATTGCCCTGTATTATCACTATTCTTCTTATAGCTCCTCTGTCCCTGCTAAGAAAAGCATCCCCACAGTATAATGCTGCCACCACCATGTGTCAGCCTCAAGATCTATTTGTATTGGTATTTATTTGTATATGCAAAAACAAAATTCCTTCCACTTCACAGGTGTTCACTACTTTGTGTTTGTCAATCACATAAAATCGCAATAAATTACCTGTGGTAGTAACTGGACAATGTTAGATACATTTTGTGTTTTAGGTTCTCACATTTTTATTTTCAGATTATTTTGAGTTGTTATTATTGCAGTATTTCTGAATATGTTCATTGCTTTGTATTGAGTTTCTAATTTATTTGTTTTCTTCTGCTTTTTGTGTATTATGTTTAGACTCATATTAGTTTTCATCCTTTTTCCTTCTGTCAGTTTTGTGTTTTGATCCAGTCCCTTCCGGGTCCATTCTGTGTTTATCCTTAGACCCTTAGTTTTTCTCCCCACTCAGCTTTCATTCATTCTGCTGAATGGACTCACCTGGTTTCATGTCACTAATTATACTTTCACAGTTTTTAAGCTCCCTGGTTTCATTGTTCATTGCTGGATTCTTCCTCTTCTGTCACCTTGTTTCCGTGTCCTGATTTCCTTAAATGTCCACCTTGTAAGTTCCTTCTGTTTCATCTTTCAATATTCTGATCACCACATTTGCATTTTTGCATTTGGGTCCTCCGTATTAAAAAAAAACGGAAAAACAAAATGGAAAAAAAAATCGAAGGTATTCATACTTTTTTAAGACATAAGATATTTATACTTAACTTAAATTGTCTCCAATGTCTATGTGCTATTCTGTTTGCACATTGGCTAAGATATAAACCATTATTACATTGTTACAGAAGCACAGGTTCTGTAATGTTGCATTGAACTATTTCTAACCAGTTTCAGTCTTAAGTGTTGTTTCGAAAGTTAATGTAAAGCAACTCGTGATAGATTTTAGAACAAATAATTAATACCCACAAGCTTGGCTGTAAAGTAGTGAGAGCCTTCTTACAGGACAGTCAGACAGACAGGGCTCGACAAGTGGGTGGAACAACATGATGCAGTCATTACATTCAACCCTCTTTATCATTGACATATATTCACTATTTGAGTTTGCTCAGATCAGACCAACAAATCTCTCCTTAATCCTAGTTGCACACTGTCCTCTCAGGTCTCCTCCTAATAATACCTTTGTCCAGAAAGAACAGCCGTCAAAGCTACAGGATGTAAGATGGTGCCTCTGTTCAACTGCTTGCTCATGTTAAAGATGACATAGAAATTGTCCTAAAACTTTTTGTGATGTGTGTCTGACATCAGGTTAAAAGTTCTGAAAGCAGAATTATTTTATATTTTGTTGGGACACATAGGGACACAACTGGAATGCATTACTTTCACCCCATCCCCCAGTATGAAATCTTGTACTTTGCCAAATCCTTTTAAAGTAGACAGTAGTCACCATGGTCCCGAAGGCTCTGCCCCTAATTACAGAGGAGCTGTAATTACAGAACCTGGATGGAAAGAGAAAGAGAGGAAAACCTAAATCCAGCTATTGTAAATGTAGTCTGCCTTTTGATGATACCTGTTTTCCTGCACTGAGAGGTGCAAATAATCACATCAAAAATAACAATGGCTGCACACCTGCCTCCAATGCATGTGTCCACTCACATACAACCAACCATTATGGCTGCCCGCCCTCCTCGCTCCTGAAATTCACCTTACATTATCAAGGGAACCTGGGAGTAACCATTCTGCTGCTAATGATCAACTTATTAAAGCCATAACTGGGTTGGTGCTGTTAACAAAACATGAACAAGAAGACATTGAGAGTTGCAGCTTCAGAAGAACATGCACTTGCTTTAAAAGCATCTGTTTTTTCTTTTCTCACAGTTGCTGTTAAGGGAACTGAAACAACTGGGTATTTTATTTTAAACAGTAACATACATGAAGTGTGTATCCTCTTTCGCAAGTGTTCATCACTGAAAAAAAAAATTATTTAGATGTGCAACGAAGAGGATGCTAATGTTTGTTGTACGTGTGCTGAGGTAAAGGTTAACACATTAAATGCACCTCATCTAAAGATCACTAATAGCACACATGGACAAAATACGAAATAAATAGTTATTGGACTAGACTCATACCGGATGCCAGATGCTTTTTTATGATAACCAGACCGTCTTTGCCTCGATAATTTTACTCAACCTGATATCTGATTGTGACTTGTAAATGATGTTTCATCTCATCCCTGTGCCTCTGATTGCCACAGTGTACATGTCAGAAACTAAATTTTGCCTTGAAAGGGTCCATTGTCGTGTTGCTTAAATAGCAGTGCCTGGTTATTGTTTGTTCTGTATATCCTCCAGAGGAAGTGTAGTTGACATAGAATATTGCAAACACCCTATAGTTAATTTATAGGTATAAAATGGTTGTACATACATGTACATGTACAAATAAGCAAAAATTGTGAATTGAATGTGCTTTTTTACATTCTCATCAAAAAATGTTAATCATACATTTGGATAAAGTTTCACCATTTTTTACTTTAGGTCTTCTTTAGCTTAACTCTTCTATATGGCTCTGTGTTTGAAGTGTATGCCGCTCAGCTGTCATTTCCTGCTCTGAGCGTTTGCTGCTCACGATGTGTCTAATTAAGCACCATGCTGAGTGTCCCATTGAGCGACTGGCTGCGCTGCCGATGTTTAATACCCACAACCAGACACAATGCCTCATTGACAGTGGTATGGTTCACTGGCTGTACATTTACCCTGAAGGATAGACTTCGGGGCACCTTCTAAGGTGCAAAGTACATCTGACTCTCTCTCTCTATATGTTAACTTTAGTTCACTGTGTTGATCAAAGCCAGCTGCAGAAGTTCATTTAAACACTTCAAACTCTATGGCTTTATCAGCTATTACGATATGTAAACTGTGGGATTTGCAAAGTTAAATATTGCAAATGTCTTATGAAATATGTGAAACTGTTCCATGTATGCATATCGTGGCTACAGAGAACTCATCAATAATCTCCTATGGTACAAAGCAAATTGTTTAAAAAAAGATAAAAACAAAACGTGTAACGTCTTTCTTCATTCTCTGCCTTTCACCAAACACAGACTTGACGGGTTACGCTGCACATGAATTTCATAGCTCTATGCATTTACTGCCGGGGCCTCGGGCTGAATGGGACTTTTCAAACAAAGGTCAAAGTAGACAACTTAAGTGGGTCTGGGTTGTGTGGCACAGCTGGAAATAAGTTCTCTGGGATTTTTAGTGCTTTATGAGCCTGTTGTGAGGTTGAAAATGTGCATTGTGGGAGTATATTCTAAGGAAGAAGAGGTTGAAGACTATGGGAGGAGATCGGCAGCTTGGCTAAGGAGGTTTAGTGGTAAGCAAATCCTTCCACTGATATTGCAAACAAACAGGAGACTTACTACATCATTAAATTTATGTGGTAATGAGAGTGGGAAAGATTTGTTAAATCATAACTAGTAAATAAATTATTAAGAGTATATATATATATTTTTTTGTTGCAAACAAAGCCCCAAAATCTATAAACCCAGTCCCACAAGGCCATAGTGTTTCATAAATTTAACGTGTTTTGTTTCTGCGGCAGCCAGAAGCCAGTGTGTGTAACTGTTTCTGTCATGGCTGACAATTTGATAGGTTTTCACACTTTGGTTTGCCAAGGCTTCCCATTTTTCTCCTTCTCTCCATTTCCGCACTAAAGCCAACCTGAGGTTTACAAATATTGAGCCCTAATCCTTGGGCCTCAGACAGCAGGGCCTGCTGTGTGGCGCTCAACAAATGACTGAGTGTTCATGAGTGAAATTAGTTCAGGGAGGCCTCTGTTTCCTCCCAATGTTGATATAGGGGCAAATAAAAAAGCAGCATAAATGTGGAGTCCCACTTCGTGAGAGCCTCTGGGCCCTGCCACTGAAATTAAGCTGAAGGCTCAGTGTATTTTCAGAATAAGCACAGTTATGATGGAAGATTTGCCATTCTGTCAATACCTTAGGCACATGTTCTTGGAAAGGATTAACATACTATGAAGAAGCAGGGTTTTAATTTAGTTTTCCACAACTACTATCCTCAATGAATATTTAGCCCTGACATTTAGCCTAATGCCAAAAATACCCTCTTTGTTACTAATGGCACTCATGTCTCTTATTGAAACACCGGTATTTAATTATATTTGGGTCATAAACTTTAGTAAGACAGTAAAGCGTTCAACTTATTCAGATATTAGAATGCTTTACATTTGACACACTTTTAACACACGGATACACACCTAGCTACAGCTGATGTTTTGGAGATAGCTGGTTCCTCCCCATGTGAAACCATCTGTGGACCTTTGTTTTGTTATTTGTTTGATCCAGGCATGGGATTCATGGCAAGGTTGCACGTAGGGGGAGTTATGATGTTTTCTGTCTCCTGATACTGTATGTCCTGAACAATGTGTGCCCTGAAAATAAATATTAATCCATGCGGAGACTTTGTTCCCACCCGGCCGCTGTATGTGTGTGTGTGTGTGTGTGTGTGTGTTTGTGTGTGTGTTTGTGTGTGTGGCAGTGTGGCAGTGTGCGTATGTGTTTCTGTTTTTGGATCAAGCCCAACTCCAGCCCCATTATCTCTCTGTGTCTTTGTATGTGCTGATTTATTTCAACAGTGCTCTTTCGGCCAAGCGCTGGGTGCCTCCTCTTTGTCAGCTTCTGTGTGAACGCAGAAGCCTTTGACCACCTTTGACAGAGTGAATATTTTAGTTCCCTTTAATATGCAGCTTGAACTTTTAATGTGAAAATGAGGAGTTGAAAGGGGGGTATAGGAATAAGAGAGGATAGGGAAAGAATGCCAGGGTTTTTGCAACAAGTGCTAAAAGAGTTTAACAATATACATGTATATATATATATATATATATATATATATATATATATATATATATATATATATATATATATATATATACCGTAAATTCCGGATTACAGTGCGCACCTGATTAAAAGCCGCATGCTCTAATTTTAGAAAGAAAACCTATTTTGGACTTGTACAGGCCGCACCGGATGTTAAGCCGCAGGTGTCCCACATTGTACTATGATTTACAAAGAAATATATTACACGTGAGAAATTTTTAACTTTTAACTTAATCCGTATGGTAATATAAACAAATGCATATTGCAAATGCTTTTTTTTTTAATAGTGGCTAACACGGCTACCTTTAAATACAGGTCCTTCTCAAAATATTAGCATATTGTGATAAAGTTCATTATTTTCCATAATGTCATGATGAAAATTTAACATTTATATATTTTAGATTCATTGCACACTAACTGAAATATTTCAGGTCTTTTATTGTCTTAATACGGATGATTTTGGCATACAGCTCATGAAAACCCAAAATTCCTATCTCACAAAATTAGCATATCATTAAAAGGGTCTCTAAACGAGCTATGAACCTAATCATCTGAATCAACGAGTTAACTCTAAACACCTGCAAAAGATTCCTGAGGCCTTTAAAACTCCCAGCCTGGTTCATCACTCAAAACCCCAATCATGGGTAAGACTGCCGACCTGACTGCTGTCCAGAAGGCTACTATTGACACCCTCAAGCAAGAGGGTAAGACACAGAAAGACATTTCTGAACGAATAGGCTGTTCCCAGAGTGTTGTATCAAGGCACCTCAGTGGGAAGTCTGTGGGAAGGAAAAAGTGTGGCAGAAAACGTTGCACAACGAGAAGAGGTGACCGGACCCTGAGGAAGATTGTGGAGAAGGGCCGATTCCAGACCTTGGGGGACCTGCGGAAGCAGTGGACTGAGTCTGGAGTAGAAACATCCAGAGCCACCGTGCACAGGCGTGTGCAGGAAATGGGCTACAGGTGCCGCATTCCCCAGGTCAAGCCACTTTTGAACCAGAAACAGCGGCAGAAACGCCTGACCTGGGCTACAGAGAAGCAGCACTGGACTGTTGCTCAGTGGTCCACAGTACTTTTTTCGGATGAAAGCAAATTCTGCATGTCATTCGGAAATCAAGGTGCCAGAGTCTGGAGGAAGACTGGGGAGAAGGAAATGCCAAAATGCCAGAAGTCCAGTGTCAAGTACCCACAGTCAGTGATGATCTGGGGTGCCGTGTCAGCTGCTGTTGTTGGTCCACTGTGTTTTATCAAGGGCAGGGTCAATGCAGCTAGCTATCAGGAGATTTTGGAGCAATTCATGCTTCCATCTGCTGAAAAGCTTTATGGAGATGAAGATTTCATTTTTCAGCACGACCTGGCACCTGCTCACAGTGTCAAAACCACTGGTAAATGGTTTACTGACCATGGTATCACTGTGCTCAATTGGCCTGCCAACTCTCCTGACCTGAACCCCATAGAGATTCTGTGGGATATTGTGAAGAGAACGTTGAGAGACTCAAGACCCAACACTCTGGATGAGCTAAAGGCCGCTATCAAAGCATCCTGGGCCTCCATAAGACCTCAGCAGTGCCACAGGCTGATTGCCTCCATGCCACGCCGCATTGAAGCAGTCATTTCTGCCAAAGGATTCCCGACCAAGTATTGAGTGCATAACTGTACATGATTATTTGAAGGTTGACTTTTTTTGTATTAAAAACACTTTTCTTTTATTGGTCGGATGAAATATGCTAATATTGTGAGATAGGAATTTTGGGTTTTCATGAGCTGTATGCCACAATCATCCATATTAAGACAATAAAAGACCTGAAATATTTCAGTTAGTGTGCAATGAATCTAAAATATATGAATGTTAAATTTTCATCATTATATTATGGAAAATAATGAACTTTATCACAATATGCTAATATTTTGAGAAGGACCTGTATACGTACGTTGTCAGTAACACACAAATTTCATTGCTAATGCTTTTTTACTGAACAGTGCACAAACAACATTCCAATATCTCCTAACTGATATACACTGTAGCCTACCAGGTCAAAAGTCAATGATCGCCTTCTTCATCTTCTTCCTGCTCACTGAAGCCATCAAAGTCCTGTTCTTCAGTGTCCGCATTGAACTGCCTCAGGATCTCGTCACTCACTTCAGCCTCTTCGTTGACACTCTCACCTGAGCGCACTCGGTGCCCTTAATCACGCAGCAGTCCAGCCTTTCGAAATCCGTTGGTGATTTCCCATGTTGATGAGAGTGAATATAAATGTCTGATTAACAATACCGGTAATTGAATTGTGAAAGTGCTCTTGATTTATTGCACAAGTTCATTGGACCTCTTTGAACTACTCATCAATTTGATTGGTCTACTGTTACCAGGCAAAATGTTTTTGGCGGCATGAAAAAAAAAACATGCATTAGCTGCACTGTTGTATAGGCCGCAGTGTTCAAAGTGTGTGAAAAAAGTAGCAGTTTATAATCCGGAAATTATGGTATATATACGGGGGTTGGACAATGAACCTTAAAAACCTGTCATTTTAGTGTGGGAGGTTTCAAGGCTAAATTGGACCAGCCTGGTAGCCAGTCTTCATTGATTGCACATTGCACCAGTAAGAGCAGAGTGTGAAGGTTCAATTAGCAGGGTAAGAGCACAGTTTTGCTCAAAATATTGAAATGCACGCAACATTATGGGTGACATACCAGAGTTCAAAATAGGACAAATTGTTGGTGCACGTCTTGCTGGCGCATCTGTGACCAAGACAGCAAGTCTTTGTGATGTATCAAGAGCCACGGTATCCAGGGTAATGTCAGCATACCACCAAGAAGGATGAACCACGTCCAACAGGATTAACTGTGAACGCAAGAAGAAGCTGTCTGAAAGGGATGTTCGGGTGCTAACTAGGATTGTATCCAAAAAACATAAAACCACGACTGCCCAAATCACGGCAGAATTAAATGTGCACCTCAACTCTCCTGTTTCCACCAGAACTGTCCGTGATGACAATGCATCAATACACACAGCAAGACTGGTGAAAGATTGGTTTGATGAACATGAAAGTGAAGTTGAACTTCTCCCATGGCCTGCACAGTCACCAGATCAAAATATTATTGAGCCACTTTGGGGTGTTTTGGAGGAGCGAGTCAGGAAACGTTTTCCTCCACCAGTATCGCGTAGTGACCTGGCCACTATCTTGCAAGAAGAATGGCTTAAAATCCCTCTGACCACTGTGCAGGACTTGTATATGTCATTCCCAAGACGAATTGACGCTGTATTGGCCGCAAAAGGAGGTCCTACACCATACTAATAAATTATTGTGGTCTAAAACCAGGTGTTTTAGTTTCATTGTCCAAACCCCTGTATATATATATATATTAGACTGCCATAATACTGTCTGTCATTGGTATTGTGCAGTGAACATTTTGTGCCCAATTGATGTATCAAAAGCAGGACAATTGGCAAAATAGCCATGGGGTTTACACAGTCTTCAGTGTCCATATCTCTCAAAAGTAGTCCAAGGAAGGAAAAGGGTCCAACCTAACTTCTGTAGCTGAAATTGTTGAAGTTAAGCTGTCTCTAATGGAAAGGTGTCAGACAGGGTGCCTATGCTGACTCCTGTAAACCAATGAAGGCACCAATGAGCATGAAGCACAATCAGCATCAGCAGAATTAGACCACATTTTCTTTGACCTCCCATGTATGGCTGTGCAGTGTGTTCATGGCTTACCTGGAAAACAAGTGACACCAGAATGCAGAAAAAGGTAAGTAGTGTGTACTTTGGGCAGTGTTATTTGAGAAACAGGCATTTCTCTAAAAATAACAACAATGTAAAATGAGTATATTGTTGAAAAAAATTTGTGTTTATTTAGATTTTTTTTAAATAGCATGTTGAAAATTATGTGTAATCTGCTCAATAACCAATGGAAAATCCTTAGATTACAGCAATCCAACCCTGTTTTTATTGTATTTTATGATTTATTTTTGGTGATGAGCAAGTTTTTGAGGTCGTAAGGCCATCATCCTAATCTTTTGCTCCCTCCACGGATGACAAGTTGAAGACTCTGGCAGGGCCACTTCAAAATGTTAAAATTTCTTCCAGTCATGGTAAACATGTTGAAATGACATTATTACTTTAAACCTAAATCTGCCGGGGGTTTTAATAATTTTGGGCCTAAATGTACCTAGGCACTTCTTTATGGAAACTGTATTCCATCATGATTACTGTACCCTCTTTAAGCAGGAAAATGTGCCCTGCCACATAGCAAATGTGATTGTGGAATGGCTTGAGGAGCACAACAAAGAGTTGCAGATGTTGACTGGCCCTCCAAATACCTCAGATCTTTGTCCAATTGAGCATCTTTGGGATGTACTGAGAAACGAGTCAAGTCAATGGAAGCTCCACCACGCTACTTACAGGGGATAAAGGATCAGCTGCTAACATCTTAGTGCCAGATGACCATGAGTCAGGGCTCTATCTGCAGCAAAATGGGGACAATACACCATTAAGCAGGTGGTCATAATGTTATTCCTGATCTCTGTGCATTAAATCAGAAAAGCATGCTTTGCATTTGTATTCAATACAGATTCATTACACATAGGGGAAAGTATTCCCAGGCTTTATTGCTAGTAATGTAGATGATTGGGGTTTACAGAAAATAAAAACCTAAAATGCAGTGTCTTAGAAAATGTAAATATTACATAAGATGAATATTTTAAACAGAAATGTCAGGCTTCTTTTGCATTAATTAATTTTGCATTAATTACTACATTAATACGGTGTGTCATTGAGGCAATCACCCTGTGGCACACTGTGGTATAATGGAAGCCCAGGTTGTTATGATAGCAGCCTTCAGGTCATCTACATTGTTGGGTCTAGTGTCTCCCATCTTCCTATTGACAATATGCAATAGATTCTCTTTGGTGTTCAGGTATGGTGAGTTTGCTGGCCAGTAAAGCTAAGTAATACCATGGTCACTGAACCAGCTTTTGGTACCTTTGGCAATGTGGGCAGGTGCCAATTCCTGCTGGAAAACGAAATCAGCATCTTTATTAAGCTTTTCAGCAGAAGGAAACATGAAGTGCTTTAAAATTTCCTGGTTGATGGCTGCGTTGACTTTTGACTTCAGAAAACAAAGTGGACCAACACCAGCAGATGACATGTCACCCCAAACCGTCACTGACTCCGGAAACATTATACTAGACCTCAAGCAACATAAATTCTGTGCCTCTCCACTCTTCCTCCAGACTCTGGGACCTTAATTTCCAAATAAAATGCTAAATTTACCTTTATCTGAAAAGAGCACCTTGGAACACTTAGAAACAGTCCAGTTATTTTGTATTTAGCCAGGTAAGACACTTCTGATGTTGTCTCTGGTTCAGGAGTACCTTCAAACAAAAAAAAGACATAAGTAGCCATGTGTAGGATTCATCTGTGTGTATTGGCTCTTGACAGGCCAACTCCAGCCACAGTTCACTTCTTGTGAAGCTCCTTCAAGGAAGTTTGCTTAACAATCCCCTCAAGGTTGCGACTATTTCTATTGCTGGTGCACCTTACAAAGCTTTTTCCATTCACTCAACTTTGTATGAACATACAGCTCTCTGTGAACTACCAAATTATTTTGTACTGACATTTTGTGGCTTACAATCTTTGTGTAGGGTGTCATTGACTATCTTCTGGACATGTATCAAGTCAGTAATCTTCCCCATGTTTGTGTAGGCCATAATATGCCCATTAAATAATGTTTATGCATTAAAAATGCTTTTTTTAATTGGTTTAATGTAATATTCTAGTTTTCTAAGATACTGAACCTTTGGTTTTGATTCTCTGTTTTCTTTGTTTTCAGCTCCACCCATCTGCACTTCAGTAGAAGGAAATATGGCTCTTACACAGTTAGCAAGGATTAAGCAAATACTAACTGAAGCAGAGGTACAAGGTAAATCCAGCGATCAAAACACACAGAAGCAAGAAAAACATTGCACATTTATCAATTTTCTGTGAATGACAGGTTAATAGTCTGTGCCAAGTTTCCCTAGCTGTCTAACAATATTTACTCTTAAGCATTTTCTTTTTCTCTGTTCTACATCTTTTCCTCAGTATTGTATTGAATTTGCCTTTTTTTGTGAATATTGTGCCTTTCTTCTGTGCTATGTGATCCTACCATATGTTAATACCAGTATGACTTAAGGTTGAAGATTTCCTTAGTTTTTGAACAATGTTGTGGTGGAAATAGGACTTGAAATGGGGAGGATATGACTGTTGTTGTTAAGAGGACAAAAATGCAAGATGCAGAAACAACAAGGACAGATTAAATAAATAAAGTTCAAAAGAGGCACTAAAAGTTTAAAGCAAACATAAACAAAAAAGACTCCATCAGTGAAGTTCGGCAGACTTGAGAAGGATGGCTGAATGGAAAATGACACACAGACACAAAAAATATTGTTGGAATGAACAAGGTTTTCATGAAAAACTAAAATAAAAGTCGCTTCTTATTTAAAACATGAAGCAGACAAGCAAAACCAAAACCAGCTGCATAATTTTTAATTTCACACAAAAATAAATCTTATTTCAGAAAAAAAGCAAAGGTTAACAGGATTTACTTACAATATTGTGGGCTAATATATTTTATTATAAATATTTGCTTGACGTTAAAAAATTTTCATGTATTATTTTAGGTATTTTAATTATTTTATGTACAAATCCAGCTGTAATTTAACAAAACAGTCTAGTTTTTCCATATGTTTACTCAGCTTGCAAGGTGTTGGAAATAAAATCCTTTCTCTGAACTGTATGTTTGTCCTGTACATATTCAAATAAAAACAAATAATTTTTGTCTCAAAGCTTTGAACTCACAAAAACACACACGTCACCCCACTGCGAGGACCAAAGTTCAACTTTTGGGTCCCTGATTTCTTGGAAGCAGCAGTTAAGCGCAGATCTAGCTTGTTGCTGGAAGGCGCTTTTGAGCTGACAGCAGCAATCATCTCAGATATTACAGTGACAGTGTTTGCTCAACCTTGGTGACATATGTTTACCAACTTGAGATGGGACTGTTTTAATCAGCTGGAATTTAATATGTTTAACATGTGCTTGCTGTGGATTTATAAATGCAGCTGGTGGTTTTTGTTTTTATATTATAATCCCTCTCCTCCTCCCTCAAAGCCCTCTCATCTACTTTTTGCCAACCCCCCCTCGGCCATGTTGATCTTAACACTGACTTCGGCCTCATTAGCTATACCTGCTTTTTAATTCTTACCATTAGAGTTATCAAGCAAGGTAACAAGTGCATCAAAACAAATTAGAATATGGTGCTAATTTAATTTTCCAGCAGGACTTGGGCCTGCCAACACTGCAAAAGTACCAATACCTGCTTTAGTGACCATGATATCACTGTGCTTGGTTGGCCAGCAAACTGGCTTGATCTATACCTCATAGACAAACTATGGAGGATTGTCAAAAGGAAGATGTAAGACAACAGACCCGACAATGCAGATGAGCTGAAGGCTATTAATTAACCTAAACATCACAACATTACCACAAGCTGATGACCTCCATGCCATGCTGCATTGGTGCAGTGATTCATACAAAAGGAGCCAAGACAGTAATTAGTGCATACTGTAAAGTACACTACTGATCAAACGTTTTAGAACACCTTTCTTACTTAATGGGTCTCTTTATTTATATTTAAATGGTTGATTCTCACCAAAGACAAGAAACCTGTGGATGAACACATATGGAATTATGTAGTAAACAAAATGTGTGAAATAACTCTAAACATTTAGAGGTTGGCTGACCAAACTAGCCAACCCAGTCAACAAAGGTTGGCTATTTTTTACAAAATAGCCAACCTTTGCTTTGATGACTACTTTGATCTCTTGGCATTCTCTCAATGAGCTTCATGTGGTGGTCACTTGAAATAGTTTTCCAAAGAGTCTTGAAAGAACATCCCAGATGTTCATTGAGAGACGGCCAGAGGTTAATATTTCAGTCATTACAGCAAAGCACTACTTTAAGGATTCTAAAATATAACATATTTAAAGTTATTTTACAATTTTTGGCTTGCTACATGATTGCATATGTGTTTATTCACTGTTTTGATGCCTTCATTGAGAATCTACTTACAATGTAAATAGTCATAAACCTAGAGAACAAGATGGCGCCGCAGATGGTCGCCTCGGCGTGTTGGTGCGCATTGTTTTGTTTTGTTTTTTGCTTTAAAACGGTCTTCTGTGATGGTACCCGGAGCTCTCTCACCAGAGAAGAACTCATGAACATCAGGGCTACTACACCAGAGGAGTTATTTCACGCCAAAACAAATTCCTTGTATGTCCAAAAACGTACTTGGCAATAAAGCTTTTCTGATTCTGATTCTGATTCTGATTCTGATTCTAAAGAAAACCATTAAATGAGAAAGGCGTTCTAAAACCTTTGACCGGTGTATATGAATATACCTTTCAGCAGCCCAACATTTCTGTATTAAAATTTTCTTTTAATTGTCTCATTTAGTATTTTCTTTGAGAAACGGAATTTCGGGTTTTCATATTTTTAAGCCAAAATTATCAGAATTTCACAGAAATAAATTATTTAAATACATCACTCTGTGAGGGATTAATCTATTTAGTATATAGTATAGCCTAGCATATCTCTTTACTAAACTACAGAAATAAAGTAACTTTTTCAATGATATTCTAATCAATTTATATGCATTTTAAGTTAGATGCATTCTAACTTCTAACCATACAGGGAAAACTGACCTACTTTTTCTCAGCTTGCAAACCTGAATTCTGGTTCAAGCTTTATGCACTAGCACGTCAGCCAACCGCTATGTCTTTAGTTCAATCATTGCAAATTATAGGACAGACAGACGGCATGGAGATTATAGCAAGTCAGACAAGAAGACCTCTTCAGCCAGACAAAACGGACATGGGAGGGAGTTAGGAAGAGATTTGTAAGGGAAGCAGAGGGGGGAGCGGCTGTGTCATGGTAAGGGTAGACCAATGGAGCGCGGAGGCCCT
This sequence comes from Girardinichthys multiradiatus, assembly GCF_021462225.1. Lineage (NCBI taxonomy): Eukaryota > Metazoa > Chordata > Actinopteri > Cyprinodontiformes > Goodeidae > Girardinichthys > Girardinichthys multiradiatus. The sequence goes on along the minus strand of NC_061797.1, from coordinate 39,359,319 downwards.
CATGCCCCTGCTGATCACAACAGGGGATTAATTATGTCAGCATAATAAGTACAAATGGTGATCTGCACGTGGAATTAGCCCCCTGAGCAGAGGCTTCTGCAGCCCGCAGTGGAGAGGGAGAGTGGGTGGTAATGGAGGAGGGATTGTCCCAATTTGTCCCAGTCTTTGCATGCACAGGGATGGAACCTCGGGTGGGGTATGTTGTTGTCTGTCGGGCTGGCAGGCTGACTGGCTGGCAAGCTTGCTGAAGTGCCTGGCTGGCTGGGTGGGTGGTGGGCTAGTTTGGTCAGTCATCTCTATTATAATTTGCATAGATGTCAGTCTCAGTGGCAGCTGGACAAGTTTCTAGCTGAGTAGGAGCCATTTTCTTTGTTTATTTCACAGTGTGCCCCATCTCACCCAGTTGAACCTTAGCTAATGGTGTTGTTAGTGTTCAGTTCGTTAACAGCAATGTAACAAAGTCAACATTCAGTTTTATTTTTCTCATTGTTATTTACATAAACCCTCAGTAAATTATACATCAAGTTTTTCATGTTCTGCTATGATGTTATTGTTGAGGAGGCCAGGTTTTGAGTACAGCTTAGTTTCAGATCGAGGTCATGCTGCCCTAGGACTCAGCCCAGAGACAACATGACCAGTGTATATTATTCATCCTCAGCCTCCCTTTTGTAATAGCTGTTGTCACTGCTGGCTAGATGCCTTCAGTGCTTCCCCTGGACAGGCTGTCGATGTCACATGTTCTTTGTGAAAAAATGCAACAAACCGTGGAATCCTGATTGAAAGGAAAAACATCAACTGGAATTTTATAAAAACTTGCTCTGATTAACATGTTAACATCTTTTTTAAATAGGCAAACAACATGGAAGAATATTAAAAATTTAAAGTCTCATACATACAGTGTGTTCAAGTAAAATCCAATAATGATCCAAGCTATGGCAAGCTTTTTCCTCAAAAGTGCTGTGCGTCTTGTAAAAATGTAAAACGTTTTTGTGTCAAGGCAGATATGTTTAAAAAAACAATGGCCAAAACCATGCTTGGTGTAGGTGATGGGTTATGAGAACATTATGGTAACTTTTAGCAGTGTAACGGTACAGGTATTTGTTCTGAAAATATCCGGTACAGCTCTGATGGTTCGGTACGCAGAGTTGTTTTATATCTGAACACATCCAGAATGTTCATATGCAGAACATTCAGAAGCAGATGAAAGTTATTTATTTTCCTCCGGATGTAGAGACCAAGAACCTTTCAATTATCTGGTCCACAGTTAAATCTTGTTTGAAGCTTCTCAAGAACAATTCCTAAGTTTTTAAAAGTAAAATAACCAATTACTCGCATTTACAGAGGCTTGCATAACAATTCAACTCATCTGAATGTTTTCTCTTTTTGTCAATTTAGAACCACAAAATTCAGTGTTACTGGGATTTGTGATAGCAAAACACAAAGTAGCACATGATTGTGAAGCAAAAGGAAATTAACATATGCATAACAAAACATGCATCAGAAGAGTCCCAGCTATCACTAAATGTTGCTATATGAACTCAATTACTAAACTGCAACAACTTCAAACCGAATGTAAACATTCTGGTATTGAAGAAAAATCAGTTGATGTCCAAATATGGCTGGCTGTAGCATCCAATGAGAACAAACCGCAGATGCAAGTTGGAGGAATGAGAGTTGACTTTCTATAAAGCTGCACATGCTGCATTCATATGAAGGTTTTACTCTAGGTTGTCTAAATACCAAAAGAATTTATTTAAATATGTTTTATTCTCAAATGTTAGCACAGTGTTTTTGTCTAAACATCAACACTAACCTTTTCAAGGGGTTCAAATGTTGTATAATCTTTTTGTCCAGGCATTGGCTATACCAGCTTATACTACTTTATTTATCAAAAACAAAACACCAATCAGTTGTATACATTCCATTTTTTTGATTTTAGAACAATAAATACAAAATAATTTTAGAAATTGAAAAACATTAGTTGATTGTTTTCTAGCCAAAGTAAAAAAAAAAAATCACAATTTTATTTTATTTGTCTAGATTTAAACATACCAAAATCGTACCGAACTGTGACTTTAAAATTGGGATATTTACCAAACCATTACACCCCAAGTAGCTTTCCTAACTGAGCAGCATTAGACATTTGAGACAAAAATAAATCGACACCATGGCAGGATATTTAATCTAGTGGGTGATGATCACAATACCAACGTAGACCATGTAGTAGACATATATTTTATTGCACTTTAAAGGTGCTGTTTCTAAGCATGTACATCAATTGGTATGGACTTTATCAACTATAATGTAATATCAGGTTGGGATTTGGTATTGGCAAATGCCTCATCTTAACTGACTCGCATTGGTGTGGGGGACATAAAAAATCCTAATTGGGATAATCACAAACTTGGTTGAAGCTGTTTTAGCCTGGATGAATCTGCTTTGGAAGTGTCCCTTCTCTGCCTCGCTGTTAGCTTGATTGCACTATTTCTTTTGTTTTTGTCCAAAATGCTTAGACATGTAACATAGGGTGTAAATTAAGCCCACTAATTACTTCTCTGTCTCTCCAAATGTTCTACATCATGATAACAATATTAAACTTGAGTAACAGGTTGTTTATTGTAAAACTGACAAAAGCAACGTAGCATGATTTTCCTGTTTGGCCTCATATAAAACATAAAAAAATCTGTTATGGCACAGTTGTACCTGTTTGTTCTGACATTATCTGCTCGGGTAAAAATGTGCATTTGGAAGAATGAATTAAAAGCATTTCAAATGAAGTTATGATAAACTGAAGATCATGGAATTTTAATGAGGGGAACCCTTTTAAGTTATTTGAACTTACTGTCTCTGTATTACTTGAACTAAGAGTGATATAAATCTATAATGACATTTTATTTTACAATTACTTCAACATGCTTGAAGTCCACATTAGTTGTAGACTGCAGACCCTTGAAACAGTTTGATTTTAGTAAGTCCATGAAGCTTGCACCAGGTGGGTTTAGATAATGATTTCTCCTCTACTGCGGTGAGGCTGCTGATGGGGTAGGTCACATGCAGACTCAGGTCTCATAAATCCCTGCTCTATGATGAGTACTCTCCATATGACTGATGGAGATCAGAGGCAGCCAGTTAAAATGCTCACTCATAAACATGCTACCCTACTGCTCTGATGGTGCTGTCAAATTTCATATTTCACCAGTTATGGGGCCCAGAGTCCTGAGTTATAACCCCAGCAGACTCTTGTTAAGGACTGAAAGTGTGGTGCTGACAAACAATTTATGGAGAGAGCAAGAAAGGAATCCAATTGATGTTTTTCATTAAGATGAAGATTATAATGTTTTTTTGTAAATAATAGCCTTCTGTCTCATACTTCACTTAGAGGATGACTGAGTCTTTCAAGCAAATTAAGATCTTTAGGATGAAGTGAATAATATATAGTTCCCCCTTAGTTACGCATTTTTCATGGTGTTTTTACATGACCATGGGAATTATTAATGCAAACCTTTGCAACTTTAGAACAACAAATGTGAATAGTGTTGGTGTAAATACCAGATAAATGGTTATATGATAACTTGTGTAAATATACCAAACCGTCTTAGGTAGTGGCTTTTGTTCTTATCAGCTCTCATCACAGTGCCACCATGGGTCACTTTTTAAATTAGGCATTATAATCTATATTATTCTTTCAAAGAAAGTAAACCTCTATCATCATGTGGATAGGTACATGTGAACTCCCATCCTAAAGACGCTTATTAAAATGCAATATCCATAAGATAAAAGAAATTGAGAATAATAACTTTTTGTTGCTTTGAAGGTTGTTCAGGATCGTAGTTTCATTAATCCAGTAGTAGGAGTGACAAAAAAGCAGAATGAAGCTTCCTTGCACACTCCTCATGGACACCAAACAAGTAGTTTTACTGCTCAATTTAGAAAGACAATTGTATGGCCAAAGCCCCTGCCTACTGATCACTGTTTATTAAATATCATAATCACTTCAGCTTTGTATACAAATTTTTTTTTCTCAAACATTGAAAGAAATGAACTTATTCAAAAACCAGCACATTGAAAATCAGCTCTCATTCTGTACTGACACAAGTAATTTGTAAATCAGCCTCGATGTAAAAAGAACAAAGGTAACAACCTTAAAAAACTGAACTAATTTTTTAGGTGTCAGCTCAAATTTTGTTGCATGCTTTGTAGCACAGTTCACTGCTTGGAAGGTGATTAATTCTGAAAGAGAAGCTTGTGCAGGGAGTGTCTTTGTACTTTGTCATGATCACACTTTTTAGGTATGCAAATTGTGGTTATTTTCATTAGCAGCTAACATGCAGATTAGCTTTCAAGTTACACATTTTTCACTTTCTGTCATGTTACAAACACAATGTTAGAATTTGAATGGGATTTGCTGTCCACAATTAACACAAAGTAGCACAATACTGAATAATCTTACAATATTCATAAACCTTGAAGATTTAGGTTTTAGCTGATATTTTAATTTTACAAACATGTTTTACATGTTTTTGTTTTCTCTTTCTGACTGAAAGTAATATTAATGTTTCGGAGGGACCCAGCCAGAGTCCTGACATGAATCTAATAGAAAATCTGTGGAGGGAGTTAAAGATTAGGGTGATGGCAAGGAGACCCTGAAAACCTCAGACCTGGAGCTCATTCACCAAAGATCAATTGCCAAACTGCCGGTGGAAACATGCAAAAGGTTGGTCAGTAATTATAAAAAGGATCTGATTGCTGTAGTGGCAGTAATATTTTTTTATTAATTATTTATAAGGGTATAAATAATTAAGTTTAAAAAAAAACACAAGGTGACCACATTGGGTTTAACAAATAAACCATATGTCATGAAAGATTGTGTGTCTAGGTTGTTATACAGAGTTAATGTTCTTCCACTTACAGCACTAATGGCATTAAATTACACAAGAGTGGGCACTATTTACTAATAATATGCCTTCTGAAGGCAATTTGTTAAACTGGATTTTATTTGGGGGCATTAGGTTAAATACTAATGCGGCTCCACTTTTTCTATTTCTAGTTGTGAAAAAAAAAAAAAAAACTATTATTTTCCTTTTGCTTCACAATCATGTGCTACTTTGTGTTTTGCTATCACAAATCCCTATAACACTGAATTTTGTGGTTCTAAATTGACAAAAAGTGAAAACATTCAGATGAGTTGAATTGTTATGCAAGCCTCTGTAAATGCGAGTAAGTGGTTATTTTACTTTTAAAAATTTAGGAATTGTTCTTCAGAAGCTTCAAACAAGATTTAACTGTGAACCAGATAATTGAAAGGTTCTTGGTCTCTACATCCGGAGGAAAATAAATAACCTTTATTTGCTCCCACACCACTGTAATAGCTCTATTTTATCCATGAAGGTGCCAATTATTTTTGATACAACAATCCCACATCAGCATAAGGGCCCCTGCCTGGCCAATCTTGACTGATGATGCACACTGACTCACTCTAACCCCCTCCCCCCAGGTGAGTGCTGTTCCGTTTCACTTACCGGAAAACGCTCCCCAAAAACACAATGGATGCTTCACAGAACCAAAAACACACACATCTATCCATGTAAAAAACACTGGACTTTGCTAATGACTCAGAGGGTGGTTTTCTTTTTCTTTCTCTACACCCACATACCTCACCATTACCACCCCCTGAAGCTCAAAATATCCAACGTGCATCGGACCAGGTGCTCTTAAAACACAGAAAAATGGGATTAAAATAACAAATGAACATTCATAGCCAAAGTTGTCATCGCTGCGATCAGTGAGAAGGGTTTTGTGTTCTCAGACAGAAGAGATGATGTCAGCATTGCTACTACCCAGTGAAAAGACTTCAAAAAAAGGAAAAACAAAATAAGAAAGGCAAACTTCCCACCAACAGAGATGGATTCACACGTATAACACTAAAGTAGCTGCACATCTTCCCCCCAACGCGTTATTTGCTCTAGTTTATTTAATGTGAATACTCTCATAAATTCAGCAATAATTGTTACAAATGTCTTTAAATGCATCCAATTCTATGGTGAGAATTAGGCTTAATTTCATACCATCCCACTGAAACAAAACCAGAGCATCAAAATACCTCATGGCAGTCCTCTTACAAAGACACACATTGTGCTTCTGAAAGACACAACCACACTTTAGCTCCATTTTCTCTTATTGACACTCTTGGCATGTGCAATATTTGCAAAAATGTTATGGCCTGACAACCTACAATTAAACCTGTCATAACAGAACCCATCCAAAGCGCCAGACAGGAAGGAGGAGATAGTAGGAGTGATGTCAGCCTTGCGGATGAGGAGAGGAGGCACGCAGGCATGTAAACAGCTGTTTTGTGATTGCCTGTGGCTCAGTGGGGTGTCAAAGTGTGTCGTGTCTTGGTGATCGCAAACACACGATACATAAATGGTTTTGTGTTGGTGGGTTCTTGAGAAATCTGACCAGGTTAATTAGTGACTGTCGTGTTTAAGAGTTTATGGTTTGTTTTGAATTTGCTCTTAAACATTACTTCAATTAGAGCATTTCAGTATACGAGAAAACTAATTAGAAGTTAATTTATTTCAGTGATTAAATTCAAAAAGGGAAACTCATGATATATTTCAAGGATTTAAAAAAAAAGAAAACCCAAATTTGGTTTTTAATGAAATTACAATATTACATAGGACCAATATAGGACTCTTTGAGACTCTCCCCTCTGGCAGGAGGCTGCGGTCCATCCGGACCAAAACCTCACGCCACAAGAACAGTTTTTTCCCATCTGCCACCAGCCTGGTTAACAAAGCCCGGAAACCACCTTGACACTCTCCCTTTCCCCCATACCCCCCCTTTTTTTGCTGACAGGACACCTGTAACCTGTAACTCTATGCGTTACATTAACGCTCAGCATGGACTCCTGCTTTACTTGCACTGCTTTACTTGCACAATGATCACCTGCACTGTTGTATTGCTGTTGCATCTTATACTGCTCTATATTTACTCTCACTCACTTAAAACTGTGCACATATATTTATATTATATTGTAGATATGTTTATACTGTTTAATTTGTACTGTATTGCACCGACTACGCCAAAACAAATTCCTTGTATGTCCAAAAACGTACTTGGCAATAAAGCTTTTCTGATTCTGATTCTGATTCTGATATGAAAAATATAGTATGCTATGACCTGGCTGCACAGTGGTGTTGTTGGTACCACTGTTGACTTGAAGCATGGAAATCCTGGGGTCTTTCTGTATGGAGTTTGCATGTTCTCCCTGTGCATATGATTGAGTTTTCACCAAGTACTCTAGCTTCCTGCCACAGTCCAAAACATGACTGGTTAATTAGTCTATCTACACTAATCGGCCACTTTATTAGGTACACCTTTCTAGTACCAGGTTGGACCCACTTTTGGCTTCAGAACTGCCTTAATCCTTCGTGGCATAGATTCAACAACATAATGGAAACATTCCTTAGAGAGTTTGGTCCATATTGACAGATGCTGCAGATTTGTCAGCTGCAAATCCATGATGTTAATCTCCTGTTCCACCACATCCCAAAGGTACTCTATTGGATTGAGATCTGGTGACTGTGGAGGCCATTTGAGTACAATGAACTCATTGTCATGTTCAATAAACCAGTCTGAGATGATTCATGCTTTATGACATGGCGCGTTATCCTGCTGGAAGTAACCATCAGAAGATGGGTACACTGTGGTCATAAAGGGATGGACATGATCAGCAACAATACTCAGGTAGGCTGTGGCGTTGACACAATTCTCAATTGGTACTAAAGGGCCCAAAGTATGCCAAGAAAATATCCCCCACACCATTACACCACCACCACCACCAGCGTGAACCGTTGATACAAGGAAGGATGGATCCATGCTTTCATGTTGTTGACACCAAATTCTGACCCTACCATCTGAATGTCACAGCAGAAATCGAGACTCATCAGACCAGGCAACGTTTTTCCAATCTTTTATTGTCCAATTTTGGTGAGCCTGTACAAATTGTAGCCTCAGTTTCCTGTTCTTAGCTGACAGGAGTGGCACCCGGTGTGGTCTTCTGCTGCGGTAGCCCATCCGCCTCAAGTTTCGACATGTTGTGCGTTCAGAGATGCTCTTCTGCATGCCTTGGTTGTAACGAGTGGTTATTTGAGTTACTGTTGCTTTTCTATCAGCTCGAACCAGTCTGGCCATTCTCCTCTGACCTCTGGCATCAACAAGGCATTTGCGCCCACAGAACTGCCGCTCACTGGATATTTTCTCTTTTTTGGACCATTCTCTGTAAACCCTAGAGATGGTAGTGCGTGAAAATCCAAGTAGATCAGGAGTTTCTGAAATACTCAGACCATGCCACATTCAAAGTCACTTAAATTCCCTTTCTTCCCCGTTCTAATGCTCAGTTTGAACTGCAGCAGATCGTCTTGACCATGTCTACATGCCTAAATGTATTGAGTTGCTGCCATGTGATTGGCTGATTAAAATTTGGCGTTAAGAAGCAGTTGGACAGGTGAACCTAATAAAGTGGCCACTGAGTGTATACTGCCCCTAATTATGAACCTGTGTCTGTGTGTCTCTGGGTTGCCCTTGATGGACCAGTGATTTATATAAGGTGCAAATGTAGTCACTGACACACTCCACAATGAGGGCAAGTCACAAAATGTTAATGCTAAAGAATTGGCTGCTTACAATGTTCTTTCTTCAAGCATATGAATGGAAAGTTTAGTACAAGGAAAAAATTGTGGAAGAAAAGGGTGCACAAGCAACGAGGATAACTATAGTCTTGCATAGAATGTGAAGCAAAGCCCATTCAAGAGTTAGGAGGAGATCAGTGGTGGATGCTGGTCTTTCAAGGAAGGGAAGCTCAATTTCAAGATCGCTGATTCGCTGATTTGCTCATTTCGCTGTCAATCAAAAAGGGATTCAGCCTCAGACAGATCATCCAATCATCATGCAGAAGCTGAGCGTCCGGGCCAGCCGAGGCCAGCCCACTTCCCCATAGACCCCCAGAGATGCTGACCTTCAGATGGGCGGAACAAAACCCAGCATTTTTGCTTCGCTATTGAACTCACTGTTTAAAGCACTGTGAAGCTGTGGGAATGAGTGAGAGGAAAACCGCGCCATTACCAGTGATAAGAAGCTGATTCTGAACAAAAGTTGAGTGTGTTTTAACGCATATTCAGTCAATGACATGTACACACAACAGTATATATTTGATCAATTATTTTTTGACATTTTAGGGGAAGCTGAGCTTCCCTTGCAGTCTTAGAGCAATTGCCACTGGAGGAGATCCACGAAGGAGACAACTGTGGCTAAATCAATGAGTTGGGGCTACAACTGCATTTTTTCAGACTTTAATTCATTGCAGCTCTTTGACAGGACATTTCGGACCATTTCATACTCTCCCCTGCTGTAAAGATTTATATGAATGCTGTCTTTGTTTTCCAGCTGGACCTGGCACCTGCCCACACTGCCAAAAGTACAACCTATAATGGGTATGGTGTCACTGGCTGGTCACTTCCATGCCACATCGCACAGATGCAGTAGGAGGGAACAAAGGAGCCAAGACCAAGTCTTAGGTGCATATTATGAGTGGTAAGCAGACATACTTTTCAACTGGCTGACGTTGTTTTATGATTTTTTAATGATTTATGATTACCTCATTTTTTTTTATTTAAAAAATCTGGAATTTTAATAGGGGTAGGTAGACCTTTGAGAGCCACTATTACATTTTGGAGAAACAATCATCAAAATTTGCACAAATAAATATTTGAAATATATCACCTTGTGCCCAATAAATCTCCAGTATAAATTCACTTTCACTTAGTTAGACACAATAGAATACAATTTCTGAAATAAATAAACTTTAGAGTGATATTTCAATTTATTGAGATGCACTTGTAGAAATAAACAAGCACACTGAGTGAGAGTTGGTTCAGAGGTTCACATTTTACTTCTCCAACACAGAGAACCTTAACTCATGTTGATTTAACTACAAGCCCTCAAACAAAAAGGTCTACATGGTTAATATAGATTTAGTTGGTCCAACTGTTACTTCTTGTTCAAAAATCAGCCTCCAAATGATTAAATCTGAAACTTTATTTCTCATCAAATCGCATTAGTCCTCAGCTATCATTCTGTCTAATTCTCTGCTTTGAAGTCGACCCACTTTTGAAGCAAAGCAGAGCTCACTGAAACAGAACGCGGGGGAGCAAAGGTGGAAAAGAAATCTCCTTGTAATGCATCTTTGAATTATTACAGGCATGTGAGCATGTAACCTTAGCTAAAGATGTAGAGTGCTTTAGGAGTCTGTGTGTAAATGGATCTAGTCAGAGGTGAAGTGAAAACAAGTCTGACCTCATGCACTGTGCACTGGGGAGGTCAACCTGTCTGTTTGGTTTTCTGAGCCAGGACCATGCGCTCTGTTTGAGAAAGGGGACTGCCCGTGCTGACGTCGTAAATTACAAAGTAGGTTTGTTTCTTGGAGTCTCCCGGTGTCTGTGTGTGTCGGTTTGGTGCTTACTTTCAGGGTGAACGTGTAAATTTGTCAGCCCAGCATCTCTCTGAGGTACATTGCTCACTTTCTTCACTTCACCTATCCCTGGACTGTATGCAGAGATCTATAGCCGTCTAACCCACAAATATGATTCAACATGGAGATGACCAGGCCTCTTAAATGCCATTTAAGGGACCTTGGCATTGCGATAATTGAAAATGCCAGTAAATGTGCTTAGGAGAAATTCCAGCAGGATTATCGCCCCAGTAACATGGACAGACAGAGGGCTTGTCTCTGGAGAACACAAAAGAACTTGTCTCCATATCATAAAACCTGCTCTGTTCCCCTGCTTTTTTAATGAAAGTGCTGCTATGCCAGCCCTGGGAGGGGAGTTAGAGTAACGTCTCGGTTTTTTGTTTTTTTGGGTGGAAGTTAGTGATATCTGTATACTTGCGTAGATCGGAGGAGAGGCCATGTGTGTTGAGGGGGGTGGGGCGTGAGGTATTGTTGGGCAGTTTTCCTACCCTCTCTCTTTCAAAAGCCAGTGTTGTCGGTGCATCATATAAAAGAAGATATACAAGCAATTCACATGCAAATGTTGAGAGTGATTTAGAAAAGAGGGGGAGAAAGGGGAAATGTGCTATTCAAAGCCAGTGGAGGGATAGGGGAAGACTGGAGGGGTGGGCAGATTGGAGGTGTGTGGTGGGTGGTGGAGGGTCACATTAAGTATTGGAGAGGGAGGTGTGAGGTGGTTGTGCTGTGAAACAGAGAGACATTTGTCTAATCTGGCTTTATGTATCACCCCTTCTGAAAAATAACATGGAAAAAAGGAGACTTACCTCATCTGACTGGTAGAGCCAAGGCATAAATGAAAGAAAAGAGCTGAACAATGGAATTACTATTGCCCCAGTCTCTGTGTTGGAGCTACATCACCAGTATTCTTCGGAGCTACTGGCAAGAAGATTAATGTTTAGTTAAATATCAGTGTGGGAGCTGCTGGAGAATGGAGAGGGGAGGAGGAAGAGAGTTGCTTACTGGGTCTTCTAAACTTAGTCAGCCCTGGCTCTCTTTGTAATTATGCTGTGTTGCCACGGATGAGTCCCAGACACTCCCCTCCTCAGTTTTGGTCAAATCTAGTTATGAAGTTAGATGCATGTATTTAGACATTTTTATAGGTTATGTCTGATTTAAGCCTGTGGGATGAAGAGCTGCTTGCTTTATATTTTTAAATGGTTTGTCACCTTAAGAACAAATAGTTATATTTATCCACTAAACATTTTTATACAGGAGATGGTCATTTCACCATTTTGTGCTTTTGTGGTTTAAGACATTTCCAAAAGCTGTCTGCCACAGGACGTTTCATACCTACCTTGCATGAATTCATATCCACCAGGGAACATCTTGTGCCCTCTTGGAAAACAATGATATAAATAAAAGGCTTCTAATTGTCGAAGCTTTATGGGATTTCAAAATCTAGCAGGAGCCCTTTTAAGACTTATTAAGGTTTAGATCAAATATTATATAAGATTCAATGGCCCCAAATTGAGATCAGATTCAAAATAATTGTAAATGGTATAATACAAAGTTTTGAGTGAAGATATACATTGCAATTACAGGAAATAATACATGGGATCTGATTTAATGAATTTAACTAATGTATCCCCATAATTCATAATAATACATGGGTACAAAATGGAAGTAGGAATAAATTAAACAGCAACACGTGGGTCTGAAGGATACAAATGAGAACTGGCAAAAAGCTGAACTGACCCCGAGCCTTTTAAACTTTCTCTCTTTCTCATTTATGATTTGTAATATTCTGTGGGGATTTAGTTATAGTTAAGAGTGATTTTGTAAGGATTGCTTTGCAGTATATGAGGCTTCTTTTCTACTTATTTCCTGATAATCCCACTGTTCAACCCCTAAATGTGGATTTAGGGAAAAGAAAAAAGCATTACATTCATTGAAAGGAATTTGTAATCGACCACAAACTCTTTGTCAGTTATTGTCCACCATTATTGGTTTTGCAGAAATACAGATTGTCCACAATGTCATCATTGCTAAACTAACCCAGCTCAACTTGCTACAATGCATTGTTCCACTTGAAACTCTGAACATTAACAGCTTAATGAAAAGTAGCCTATGTTTAATTCCTGCTCAAAGGTTTTTAATTTCAAAAGGTGCTTTTAATCTGACAATTGAGGCTCATCAGAAAGCATTTCCAGTTTACTGAGATGTAGTTGTATGACATGTTTAACAAAAGCCTTTTATTGAATAATGTAGGGGAAAGCGGGACTAAGTTTTATCCTCTTTACCCAGTTGGTATAAAGATTGAAAAACATTGCATTTCGAAGCAAAACATATGTTTTGCTCACAATCACACCTTTCATCCATTTATTTTTAGTCAAACCCCTGGTTCTCAAACTGTGGTACATGTACCTCTCATATTTCTTTCATCACTTTTAGTGGTGCTCAAATGACATTTTGGCAATAATTATCCACAAGGTAAGTAGGATAAAATCAGCAGGGCTGTGAGTTGATCAAACATGTTGATCTTTGCTTCTCCTGAATCTTCTCATATGAGATGCGCAGTGGAGACGATTTGGAAAACTCCCAGTATAAACTGAAAAGGATGACACTAACCCAGTAACAGATTCTGGTTTCTAGTCATACTGCGATTCTTATATTTCTGAAGTTTGATCTTGGATCTGGGAAAGACATCAAGCACAACCTAAATGTGTTTAGGTTTCAAGTTTAAATGGCAATTGGCAATGTGTGTTGTTTTTATCTTGTTTAATTGTCTTTACACTGCTTGATTTGTACAGTATCGTTGAGTAAAAGGTTCTTTTAAGTAAAAAGAAATAAAGTTTACCACCAGTGTATTTCTCTGCATTGTGTACCTTTAAACACTGGCAAAATGTTTATTAAAGGAGTTTGTATGGTAATGTGTGTTTGACAGATTTAATGAGATACCATTTGTCAGAAGTGACAGGTTTATGCACAAGGAAGCCATATTGGATTTTAAGGTCAGGGTTGATGGGAAACACCTTACTTTTGTTTGAAAATGAACATTTGTATTAAGCTTTTCCGTTTAAAACTTGGACATTTTAACTTCTGGGTTAAAAAAGGAATGCATTATTAAACTCTATTGTACAAACAACCATAAAGAGCCACTTTATAAGATGTTTTTTCTTTCTTTTTTTTCTATGGCATACTCAACAAATTAAAAAAAATCCCAAACCTTCTCAGACGTTGTACAACATCCATCAAAATAAGGGTACTTGGAAAACTTGGCATTTACTGTAGAGGTAATTGTTACAAAACATTTTGAAAGCATTGTTCTGGGTTTGTCACAAGCAATACTTACTACAAAGTGATCAAATAGCGCAAGCCGCTTGTGCTACATGATCACTTTATAGTAAAAATGGCTTTTGATTGGGTTAGACAGTAATTAAGATTAGGAATGCCAGTCCTCAAATGAACTGCTGTAAACTACCTAAATCACTTGGTTTTCTATGTGCTATCAGCTATTCGTATTTTTGAAATTGCAAACTTTATTCCATTCCTGTAAATCATTTTTATGCCATGCCTTAAGTGCAAAACATTGCTGACTCAATATTTTCCATGACAATTTTGTCTTAAAATTGGTTATTTTTAACTGTTTAAGAAGTCTTTCTTTTTTCAATATTATGCAAGTGATCACAGTGCTTAGAAGCAGCAGGCTTGAGTTGTGCATCCATTTTCAACTGTAACTGCCATGTACAACCACAGGACTCTATGTTTGACCACAGAGCAGCACTGCAGTGGTTTGGGGTTTAGTTCCTTCTTCAGTAGCACCTCAGCAATATTTGAACAGGCACATTTCCAGTCATCGGCACTCTTCTCTAACCTCTGCTCCCCTGTGGGCTCCCATGCGTTAAATATAAGAACAAGGATTTACACAGACCACAGAAGTCAAGATTCAGCAGAGGAGACTGTTTACATAACTAAAAGACTTTGGTAACAGAGGCATATCCCAGCTGTGATGTTGTTGTTGCTCATAATCAGCTTGTGGTCTCAAATACACAAATATTTCCTTCACTTGTTTTTTTAGCAGACTTACCATCAGCACCAGCAAGAGAGCTCTTTACATTTGTATGAAGCAAATGTGAGTCATCTTTAGTCACTTAATGACTCTGTATTCTTGTAAAATGTAAACAGATTGAAAGGTCCCACACACATACAGACACCCCCCCCCCCCCCGCCCCATCACCCATAAACACAAACACACACAAAAGCAATTTTTTTTTCTTTTCCAAAAACAGAGGCCTCTGTAGTTTCACTTTTAATGGCATTTGAATGTGAGTCTGGGTATGAGTGTTTGTATCCATGTGACCCAACCAGACATGCCATACATGTTTGCAACTTAGGTGAAGCGATGGAGGAGGGTGAAGTGTACCCACAATATTACACACCCTCATAAATCTGTGGCCCCTGTAGCCTTTATGGTGGCGGCTTGTGATCTAGGGTTATAGGCACGTAACTGGACTCCCTCCTATGGCTTGGCTCTTTTCTTTCTGCAGCATGCACCGGAGACACATGGGTCAGGGGTGAACGTAGTCGCATGACAATGGGTTGACAATTTCAGTTGCTAAGGGGATAGGTGACAGGGTGGCAGGGACATTGGGTGACAGGGTGATGGCATGAGGTGACAGAGAAGTTACCAGGTGAGGACGGAGGTGAGTGACGGCAACTGACCGACTCGACGGCATCTGACTTTCCCCCTCTTCTACTTTGTCCGTCTTTCTCGCTGTCATCTGTCCCCAATCTTGTCCAACTTCCACATCTCAGCTGCACCAGCAGTCACACTTCATCACACCTCTGCACTCTTTCAACTGGGCTTTAACAGCGAATGAGAGTTGACTTCTTTTTGTTTGGTTGTTTTTGCAGATAAAACAAAAACGCATTCAAACATCTAACTTGTAATGTATGTGCAAATGCTTGTGTGCAAACAGAGGATTACTTTTACTTTTACATTTACGCATATTCTGCGCAGTGCTTTAAAAAAACACTGACAATTTGAACTTTTCCACATCTTGTCACATCACAACCACCTACTTCAATGTAATTTATTTAGATTGTATCAGTTTGAACAACACAAATTACTGCATGATTATGAAGTGGACAGAAGTGTGGCGTGGATTTCTTTTCAATCATCCTGATTCAGTACTTTCTAGAACCTCTTTCACTGCAATGACAGTCCTCACAATTTCTAAAGTCTTTGGGGTACATATCTACCAGCTTTGTACATCTGGATTCTAAAGGTTTTGTCCATGTTTCTTTGCACAATTGTATTAGTATAGTGTGATTAGATGAAGAGCATTTATAAAAATTAATATTCAAGTCCTGTCACAAATTTTCAGTTGGATTTAGGTTTGGACTTTGACTAGGCCATTCTATCACATGAAAATGCCTCCAACTTATTTTGCCCTGTGTGTAGCTCTGTCCTTCTTAACTTTGTCCATTCTGCTCTGTCAGCTCTGTTCATTAACTCTGGCAATTTTCCCTGTTGCTGCTAAAGAAAAACATCCCCACAGCATGATGCTGCCACCATCAAGTGCCATGGTGTGTTCAGGGTTTACACGCAGTGGTAAATTTCTGCCACACACAGTTTTGAATGTCGGCCAGTAGTTTTAATTTTTGTCTCATCTGACCAGAGGACCTCTTTCATGTGTTTTCTGTGTCTCCTACATGGCTGGTGGGTAACTTTATATAGGACTTTTTATGGCTTTATTTCAACAATTTCTTTCTTCTTGCCACTCCCCTATAAACACGAGATTTGTGGATAGTAATAGTTGTCCTTTTAACAGCTCCCCCAGAGTCATCATGGACCTATTGACTGCTTCTCTGATTAATGTTCTTCTTGCTCAGCCTGTCTGTATGTGAACTTTCATATATTAGTTGTTGTACAGTTGTGCCATACTTTTCCATTTTCAGATGATTGATTGAACAGTGCTGTGTGAGATTGTCAAAGCTTGGGATATTATTTTAAAACCTAACCCCGCTTTAAGCTCTTCCATCCCTGAACTGTCTGGTGTGTTCCTTTGTCTTCATGATGGTGTTTGTTCACTATAGTTCTCTGACAATCGCTGAGCCCGTTACAGGACAGCTGCATTTTTACTGAGATTAAATTACACATAGTAGATAGACTCTATATTCCAATTAGGTGTCTTCTGAAGGCAATTTGTTGCGATTATTTTTCAGGGGAATCATATTTAAGGGGGTGAATATATGTGCACTCCAAAGCTGAAAGCTTTGTATCCTTTTTATTCCACTTCACACTTATACACTACTTTTGTATTGGTCTGTGATTTAAATTGTCGATAAAACCCACTGATGTTTATGACTGTAACTTGACATGATGTGAAATATTCAAGAGGTAATACTTTGTAAGGCACTGTACTTATTCATAGTTATTAGTGACTAATAACTATGAATAAGTTAGGTCTAACTGTTTGCTCCAGTTAGACCTTTTTTAGTTTGCATTTTTAACCAGTCCAAAATCTTTTTTTCACCCCAAATATATATATATATATGTGTGTGTGTGTGTGTATGTGTGTCTGTGTGTTTAACAGCAATTAAAATCCTTCCTGTTTGCTCTCCTGTGAGTCACAGCCTTGACGTGTTGAAAAAAGTGGTGGCATCCATACTATTGTTGGCAGGAACCAGTGGGAGGAAATGAAAGGTACTCCCCTTATTTCATACACCAGCAACCACACACACTGACTCAGCAGCCAGCCAGAGTGTGTGTGAGTGTATCTGCATGTGTCTACCTAAAGGTTGCAAGTGCTTACATGTTGTACAGTTATGTAGCTGTCCTTGTTTTCTGAGAATAACTTTGCATTGTTACACAAATTGTTTGAGCTCAGCGGTCATATTTGCACAGTCTGCAGCAGAGCAGTGCGTTCTCACAGTATTGTGGAGATATTATTCCGGCGGGCACTGGAAGGGGCTTGACCTGTCTAGCCCTTACACACACCCAACATCTTTTT
Source organism: Girardinichthys multiradiatus (assembly GCF_021462225.1). Classification (NCBI taxonomy): domain Eukaryota; kingdom Metazoa; phylum Chordata; class Actinopteri; order Cyprinodontiformes; family Goodeidae; genus Girardinichthys; species Girardinichthys multiradiatus. Next base: position 39,341,793 of record NC_061797.1, on the reverse strand, counting down.
CAGTGCAGCTCCTGCTGATCAGGGAGGTGAGAGAGAGACACACAAAGGCAGCACTCATTGACCGGGTTAATAAGTATTCCGTCTTGGTTCGAGATGCTGATGCTCTCTACCTTCTAATACACTGCATGTGTGTTTCAGTGTTCAAAGCTGTGTCCTGACCTCATGTCTGCCTCACACAGCTTTTGTAAACTAATGAATGACAGGGGCCAGGGAATCTGCTCTGTGACTGAAACAGGCCAGTGCTGTCCGTGGGAGTGTGTGTTTGTCCGCGAATTTGCACATATATAACTAATTTCTCCTCCAACACTCCCATCTCATCAACCTTGTTGTTGAGACCACTTCCATGTTTGCAGAAAAAGATTTGAGTGGATAGATGTGTATTTGTGTAGCAGACAAAAAGTTGTGAGTTTGTTGCACTTTTCGTTATGTTATGATTTTGTCCTGTTTCAGGCCTTGTACTTTTTGTGGGATTGTTTGTGTAAACTTGTTCTGAGAAAGACTGATCTTATTGCAGGATTACTAAAGAAACATCATGGATTGATACATTTCTCACAAATCATAAAATTCATGTAAATTTTTTTTCAACCCTTGGTTGTAAGCCCAATATTCTTCCCATTCAGTTTTGTTTTAATCCCCTTGTCACCGAATCCACTGACATTGTCAAATTTTGACCAAAGGAGGATAAAGAATATTCAGGCAGTTTGCAGAGGGCAACCTTATCATCTAAAATTCATCCAAAGATTCCTACTTTTTATTAGATTTTAAAATTATGTATGCAAAGCCTTAGGGGTGTAACGATAAATTTAGCTCATGAGTCAAAACTATGCAAGATACAGAGTTTAGGAGAGACAAAACAAGTTTAGCAATATGTTTGGGAAATCTAAAAAAATATCTATTTTGTGTGTGTTTGAAATATTCTACAGTGATTTGATTCTTTACATTTATTATTGATTTGTCTGAATTTGGGGTATTTATGCTTCCTCTCAAATTCTAATGCCATAAAAAACACTGAATATGCTCATTTCTGTGTTCACAAATAGAATAAAATTGTCATGAATCTCAAGCTGTACTTTAACAAGAAATAATGTGCAGTTTTAAAATCATGATATCTTGTTAAATCCCTACAAGCATTCTTGCCATCATCCAGTATTTGTTATTTGTTTTCTACTCATGTCTTGGTGTTTGGGAATTGGAGCTTTGAAAGCTAATTTCTATATCCATCTATCCATCCATCCATCTATAGATCCATCCATAGATCCATCCATCCATCATCCATCCATCCATAGATCCATCCATCCTACCATTCATCCATCCATCCATCCATCCATCCATCTGGAAAGTAAAAATTAAAAGAAAACATAATTTATTTAAAATAATATCTTTATTACATACAGGTCCTTCTCAAAATATTAGCATATTGTGATAAAGTTCATTATTTTCCATAATGTCCTGATGAAAATTCAACAGTCATATATTTTAGATTCATTGCACACTAACTGAAATATTTCAGGTCTTTTATTGTCTTAATACGGATGATTTTGGCATACAGCTCATGAAAACCCAAAATTCCTATCTCACAAAATTAGCATATCATTAAAAGGGTCTCTAAACGAGCTATGAACCTAATCATCTGAATCAACGAGTTAACTCTAAACACCTGCAAAAGATTCCTGAGGCCTTTAAAACTCCCAGCCTGGTTCATCACTCAAAACCCCAATCATGGGTAAGACTGCCGACCTGACTGCTGTCCAGAAGACCACTATTGACACCCTCAAGCAAGAGGGTAAGACACAGAAATAAATTTCTGAACGAATAGGCTGTTCCCAGAGTGCTGTATCAAGGCACCTCAGTGGGAAGTCTGTGGGAAGGAAAAAGTGTGGCAGAAAACGCTGCACAACGAGAAGAGGTGACCGGACCCTGAGGAAGATTGTGGAGAAGGGCCGATTCCAGACCTTGGGGGACCTGCGGAAGCAGTGGACTGAGTCTGGAGTAGAAACATCCAGAGCCACCGTGCACAGGCGTGTGCAGGAAATGGGCTACAGGTGCCGCATTCCCCAGGTCAAGCCACTTTTGAACCAGAAACAGCGGCAGAAGCGCCCGACCTGGGCTACAGAGAAGCAGCAATGGACTGTTGCTCAGTGGTCCAAAGTACTTTTTTCAGATGAAAGCAAATTCTGCATGTCATTCAGAAATCAAGGTGCCAGAGTCTGGAGGAAGACTGGGGAGAAGGAAATGCCAAAATGCCAGAAGTCAGTGTCAAGTACCCACAGTCAGTGATGGTCTGGGGTGCCGTGTCAGCTGCTGGTGTTGGTCCACTGTGTTTTATCAAGGGCAGGGTCAATGCAGCTAGCTATCAGGAGATTTTGGAGCACTTTATGCTTCCATCTGCTGAAAAGCTTTATGGAGATGAAGATTTCATTTTTCAGCACGGCCTGGCACCTGCTCACAGTGCCAAAACCACTGGTAAATGGTTTACTGACCATGGTATCACTGTGCTCAATAGGCCTGCCAACTCTCCTGACCTGAACCCCATAGAGAATCTGTGGGATATTGTGAAGAGAACGTTGAGAGACTCAAGACCCAACACTCTGGATGAGCTAAAAGCCGCTATCGAAGCATCCTGGGCCTCCATAAGACCTCAGCAGTGCCACAGGCTGATTGCCTCCATGCCACGCCGCATTGAAGCAGTCATTTCTGCAAAAGGATTCCCGACCAAGTATTGAGTGCATAACTGTACATGATTATTTGAAGGTTGACGTTTTTTGTATTAAAAACACTTTTCTTTTATTGGTCGGATGAAATATGCTAATTTTGTGAGATAGGAATTTTGGGTTTTCATGAGCTGTATGCCAAAATCATCCGTATTAAGACAATAAAAGACCTGAAATATTTCAGTTAGTGTGCAATGAATCTAAAATATATGAATGTTAAATTTTCATCATGACATTATGGAAAATAATGAACTTTATCACAATATGCTAATATTTTGAGAAGGACCTGTAGTACATGTAAAGAAATAAAAATACATTTGGTTGAAAATATGGTAATATGTGATATTACTGTTGAATTCGGCAGTTGTTATTTTACAAATAGTAGTTTAATTGTGCACCTAAATCGTGTGTTTTATTTGTATTTTGGTACTGTGGGATTTGTTTTTAGGCAAAATGTTCTAGCCTCAAATCACTCCTATCTTAACTGCTGTTGAAAGCTGTTGCTTCAGATTCAGACACCTATCAGGTGTCATGAATCATCCAGCTGGTTTGCTCTCCAGAGTCAGAGGAGAGCACTAATACATGAGAGACGTAATCCATCAGTGTCAAAGGAGGGTCATAGGAGCCCATGCCATGTCCTATTGCCACGTGTTATTTGTTTGCAGGAAAGTGCCATTTGGATGTGTGTTTGTGTGTGTTGCAGAGAGAGACTCCTTACTGAAGGTGTTTCACCAGATGACAGCCTGATGAGAGGCATTTCCTGGCATTGTCGGATACCAAAAGGAATTGTTTACAAAAGTTTATGTACATGCAGCCCTTAGCGTGCAGCCATGAATCAAGAGATCATGTGACCTGCTCTCTAATTGTCATGTTTAGGTCTGTTCAAAAGAAAGAGATGGAAAATTCCAAACCTTAGAGGTCATGCACTCAGGCTACCAGACCGTTTTTTGTTTGCTCATGCAAGACAGAAAAACGTAACAGTCTATGTTTACATAATTTTATAGCCTTTTATTTCAGGCACCAAGAAGAAAAACAACGCTTGCCTGCACGTTAGTCAGGGATTTATGTCATGTTTGGACAAGTATGAGCAATCTATCTTTATAGAGGATCTTAATTTCCCTAAAAATCTAACTATTATTCCTAAAAGACAAGATTGAGTCTAAATCCGTATAATAAGTTTATTTGCAGATTTAGCTCACTCATTTAAAAATGTGTTTGAATTTTATTAATAAGTGGTTTTGCTTGTACAGCAGTATGAAACTGTGATGGTATTTCTGTATATATGTATCAACCAGTGCTCCTTTGTTTCTTTCAGGCTTATTCCAGAAATCATACTTGTTAGAACCCCTGTCATAGTGAGACACCTCACAATTACTTATCTGCATTTTGTTGAGATGTTTATAATTCCCACAACCCAATACAGAAGCATGGACTCAAATTACAGGCTTTGAGTTACACGGTGAGAACTTATTTATTGTGGCACCTTCTCTTTCTCTGCTGGTGTCAGTCGACTACAAAACCTAATTAGTGCTTTCAGCTCGACACCCATTAGCTGAAACCTGATACTTGGCCTGGTGTAGAAAAATAATTATGACATTCCTCTTATAAATCAATGGTTAGATCCTGAACCCCTTTTAATGGAAATATGATTTCCCACTACAAATTGTCCGACCTGTTTTATGTTCTCCAACACATAATTAAAACCGTGGCATGTGAGAGGAAGCAATTTTGTTCAAAGGCTTTTGGCAGCAGCAGGACTGCTATGTCTTTTCTGCTTGTTTAAAGAGCAGCTACTGGCAGACCTGGACATGTGAGCTGTGTAATGGATTAGGAACAACAGCAGCAACATGTGTGAATAACCTGTGTTTGTCAGACAGCCAAGAGACATGGGAAATGAAATACATCACGGAGCAGCAGAGGTGATCTGTGGGTCATCAGATACAGCAAGGGGCACTGGCACGTCACTTTCGGGCTCTGAGAAAATGCGTCTACACATAGTTGTTGCAGGGGCAAAACAAGCCTGCTTCAGTCTCCTGGGGAGGTTACCTTCTAACCACAGGCAGCCATGCGTGTCCTAGTGAGTTCAGCATTGCTGAATGAAGACCACAGAGGAAAAAAAAAATGTCCAAGGATAAACTTTTTCTCAACATGTATTAGGGCAGCTGAAAACTTCTTATAGGCAGGGATGGTGTCCACAAAATTGTGCAATGCCATAAATGAGTATTATCTATCTATCTATCTATCTATCTATCTATCTATCTATCTATCTATCTATCTATCTATCTATCTATCTATCTATCTATCTATCTATCTATCTATCTATCTATCTATCTATCTATCTATCTATCTATCTATCTATCTATCTATCTATCTATCTATCTATCTATCTATCTATCTATCTATCTATCTATCTATCTATCTATCTATCTATCTATCTATCTATCTATCTATCTATCTATCTATCTATCTATCTATCTATCTATCTATCTATCTATCTATCTATCTATCTATCTATCTATCTATCTATCTATCTATCTATCTATCTATCTATCTATCTATCTATCTATCTATCTATCTATCTATCTGTCTGTCTTTATCAGTCAAAGGTTGGACTCTACTCTTGTGTGTGTGTTTTTTTTTTATACGTATAAAAGAGGAAGTAACATCCTTCACCCACCTCACCCAAATACATGTCTCCCTCAATGCCCTGCAAAGGTCATAGTGCAAATCTTTTGGTAATCTGCTAATCCAACTGTTGTGTCGTATTCACATGATCTGCAGGTCTACAGCACAGCCATCTTCTGTTCAGGCTCACCTCCAAGCAAACACACAGGCACGCATACTGGCTGCCTTCAGTCTTCTCCCCACGACAGTCTTTAAATCCATGACACCAGCCTGGTTTGATTCTGCTTAGGCTTGAAGCAGATTAGTGAAGGTGACTCCTGAGGGGGAATTCCACGGTATAATTGGCAGAATTTATAAACCAATTAAGACACGTTTTAAAGACTGATATTCTCAAGCTATTATTAGCCTTGAAAGGGCCAACTGATGCATGTATCATACATTTAATTGATTTCATGTGCTGTTTGAAGTTGATTTCACACTGAAGCATATTGTTACAAATATGCTCAGTGCATGTTTTACAGCATTGTAGAGCATCAAAAAAGTTACTGATTTATTTATATTTTATGAAAATCCAGATTGAATCCAGCCTTTATGTTACACTTACAATTGAAATCAGATATTTACATAAAATATTTTGTAGAATTACCTTGTAAATTGTATTACTTGGGTCAAATATTTGGATATATTTTTATAGGGTTCTCACAATAGTGTCTTGATACTTTGTCTCATTCTTCCTGACAGAGCTGGTGCACCTGAATCAGGTTGGTAGGTAGATTTTCATTATGGACAAGCATTTCAAGATATTAGTTTCATTAGTCCCCAGGACATCTCCAAATATTAAAGTCATTGTATCGAGTTTATTTGTAAAGTGTAATATATCTTTTTTTTTGTTCCTAAGTAATTACTTCTTCCTCACTTAGTGGCCTTTAAGCCCATGTCGGTACAGGATTGTTCCACTGTGGATAATAACACTCTCACCAGCTGCAGTTGGCATCTTCATAAGGTCTTTAGCTTTTGTTATAAGGTTGTTATAGATATTTCACACTAAAATAAGTCCATCTTTGGGACACAGAACTTGTCTTCTTCCTGAACTGTGTGATGGCTGGTAGGGCACAGGATTTTGCAAATTTACCTTTATGGCAATGTCAATATGCACTCTATCAATATTGCCAGGAACCCAAATATATACTTAGACTGCATTAGATGCTAGCAAATTATAAAATACCTTGCATTCAAGATCTCTGTCAATATATGATGCTTGCCTGTTTAATACAGCAGAAAATGTTTAGGAGGGCATTAAGATGGTCTGTTAGTAATTAAGAACCTATAAATAAATTGTTTTACTGCCATAACAGCAAATGTAACCAGATGCAACTTTTTAAATAAATTCAAATTGTTGCAGAAAGACACCAAAAGTGATTAGTTAAGTGTTTATTTATCACAAATCAAATGTTCGTGCCACATTTGCCACGATTTTTGCATATTGCAGTTAATGGCATCAGCCCTCATGACTGGACATTATTATATTGATTATATATGCATTATTTGTTTGAACAGATGAACGTGGAACCTTGCCACATCTGGGAATTTTACCCAAGGCTAAAACCAGACTTGTGGATGTCTACAATTATCTTCCTATTATTTTGGTTCTTTTCTATTGATTTTTCCATGATGTCACACAAAGAAGCAGTGTGTTTGAGATGGACTTTAAAATACATCCAGAAGAGTGGTTCCATTTAACTCAAATGCTGTGAATCAACTTACAAAGTCAAAAATAACGTCATTTTTGGTGCTTTCACAAATTGTTTAGAGTTATTATTCTTAGGGTATATAGACTTCTGAATTTGAAGAAAGTAATAAAAAAACATCTTATTCTGGCATTAAGGAAATTTAAAGAAAGTTGGTGGTCCTTCCTCACCTAAAACAGGAACTGTTTAGTGTGATTTAATGTCAGACAGTAAGAAAAAAGTACTCATTTGTCTTGTTATACAGCATATTTTTATATCTAGTTTCAGCTATAGCTGCACTTAATCATCAGGAGATACTTTCTCCAAACTGTCTTGCTCCTTGCTAACTAACAAGCTATACTGTATAAAGGGAAAGTATGGAAAACATATGGTTCCTATGCAAACAGCAAATAACAGCCCCACCAGAGCTTCACTGTGACTGCATGTCTCTGTAGCAGAGGCTTAGCGCGGGGACTGGATCCCATTTCCCAGGCTGAAGTAGGACCTGAGGGCAGTGTGTGGAAACTAAACTAATTGCAGGATATTGGTCCTTGGATGATTAGAGGAAGACATGGAATGCCTGGTCTGTGATGCAAGCAGACCAAGGTGAGACTAATGACGGATGCATTTTTTTAAAATGTCCCTCAGATAAGGCTGTATCCTGCAGCAGAGGTCTGAAACACTACAAGTAGGGTGCGGCATCCAAGGCTTATTTTCAAGGTACTGTTGTAGAACGTTGTGTGATCAGATCTGTATCAAATAGTTATTTCTAACCAAATAATACTTGCTAAACATGCAGACTAGGCACTCAGGCATCAACAGCATTTCTTTTAGAAATTAATACAGTTCTCAAACAAATTATATATATATTTTGTTATAGTTGACATGTACCTTAATAAATGTAAGGACACTACCAAAGCTGCTTCAAATGAAGTCTAACTGACTCTTGTGACATTAAAGAAGTTTATTTATTATTGGTGCTGGTCATTTTTCCTTTTCCTACCTTTGTAGTTTTAGTAGTTTAGTGCCAAAGCTTTTTGGGTATGAAATGGAGCCATGTGCTGTGTGACATTTCATATCAAACACGTTGGAAAACAAGAGAAAGGCTGAGTTTGATTTCTTTATGTTTCATACTCTGAAGATTTTGATTCTGTCTCTAAAACATGTTTGGCTTTTGACTAAAATAATCAATAATTTAACATATATGGAGAACCTGGTTATAAAATTATTTATTTGTACTTCTATTGCTGGTATTTGTCATTGTTGGCCTGCATTGTGTGGAGGTTTGCAAAGTTTATCCCAAAGGGTAGAGTCATACTTGGAAAATAATCAGTCATCATAGGTGTTAAACAACCACACTGTAAAGTGTATAGGTTGGAATGAGAAGTGACGATATTAGCAGAGATACGATGCAAAATTGCTCTAAATTTGGGGTAACAACATAGTTTTAATGTCACACTATATTAATATACTGTATTCAAATAGGTTGTGGCAGAAACTGTGCTGTCATAAACTCCATTCAATCAGTTTAGAAGAAGATACAAGAATTTCTGTCTTAAGTTAGGTTCTCTAACTCCTTAGTGTGGATCCCATTTCTGACAAAACACAGGCCTTACTGAGTTCACAAATATTACTTTAGTGAACTATTTTCAGGAATTTTGTAATCAGATATTGTCTGCAAACTTTGTAAACACCCTGTTTGCAGTTATTTTGGTTTGGAGCCAGTTCTGGGCTATAGTTGACCTATGAAATATAGTAGATAAGGATCCTGTATTAAAGCAAAGTTGCATTTAGAAATCCCCTGAAGATATCAATATGTCCTTACACTAAACTGAGTAGAATAAAGAAAACTACTTTAAATTGGTTGTCAAAGCAGGTACAAAACATCCTGCTGGCAAGTACAAATTGACACATGGTTGGCATCATTTTACTCACAAGAATTCAGGTATAATACAACCAAAACTATAATAATACAACATGGCAAAGGGTTGAAATTGTCAACAGCTGAGTCCTACTTGTGTCAGCTACTATTAACCAATTTGTATGCTTATAATGGTGCTTATGGATTAAATTGTTGAAAGCAGGGAGCTTTATTTATTCGTTAATTTATTCATTAACATTTTATCCTCTTTAGGGATACAGCAGGGCTAAAACACCCTTATTTCCAGACCTATCACATGGTTCTGTGCTATTATCTAATTCCTCCTATTCTATTTAAATGAGAATGTGTTGACATTAGGGTCAAAGATTTAACAACAAAATCAAAAAAGTATCTCAGTGGAGACATTTTGTACAAAAAAAGATCTCCTACTTGAACTTTTATGCAGATATGTAGAAGGCACTACTTTAAACCTCACAGTGGCATACATTTTGGAGAAAAGCTGCTGTGTTGGTAACAATAACATTCCACTAATGTTCTTATAACTTCCAGTGAGCTCTGTAGATTGTTTCCAGTTTTTCTTTATCATATGTGTACAATTTCTGGTTTCCACTGGGTGCCATCAAGTGTCCTATCATGTCTTTAGTTTAAAGCATTGTAGTTTTATTTACCTAATTTCTGTATGTTAATGGTAGAGCTTTATAATACAGATTCATCATCAGGACATGTTTTTTAACCACACATAATCTAACTAAACAAGAAAAACAATGGTTCAAGAAAGAATGAATAAATTTAATTGAATGCTATTGTCTGTTTAGGTCTTTGAACTAAAACAGCAAAAAACAAACCCTTTCAAGTTAATATCACATATAAAGTTTAGCTTGAAGTCTTATTTAGAACATCAAAACTGAAATGAGACACTGGTGAGCTGTTTGACCTCAGAGACATAAAAACAGCAGCTCTAACATATATTTTGCTAAATATACCAAATACCACATTGTTAGCCCTTATGGTTTATTAAAGATGCTGTACACTACAAGCAACAAGTGGTAAATATTTTTTTGAATGATACAGATGGCCCTAGCCCTCAGCTGTGCTTCGCTCAGTCATTTGTGTACAGAAATGTTGGCCGTCTTGGGCAGAAGGCATTTTAGATGCAGTTAAGTGTTGCAGCTCCTCTGTGCAGACATCAAGCCTTTGATTCGGTTTCTGCATACAGCCGCTGCATTTGTTTGCTATGCTTGTTTGATGTTACTTTAGCAGAAAGAGACAGACACCATTGAGCAGTGGCAGTGCTGTTCTTCAGCGTGCCATTCACGCCTGCTGTAGAGCGCTCAGAGTCAAACACAACGAGGCTTGGCCATTGTTTACCAGTGGAACTAATCACCCTCATGGCACCTCCATAAACCCCCTCCCTGTTGACAGTGATTGGAGTGTACCTATGTGTGACCATGGACAATACAAATGTGCCAAAGGCAAATAGAATAGGGGTGCACTGAGGCAATATTTAGCTTGGCCAGATGGCCAGTTGCATGCAGCAGGCTTCTTGGCCCTCCACATCTGCTCCTTGTGATTTGCCAGCAGAGTGTCTTAGCTTTATGCAGCAGGGTTTTCCTCTGCACCCAGTTTTGTTCTACATGTACTTACACAATTAACCCTCTGTTTTTACTTCAACAGAGGCAGGCTGTTCTTATTTTAAGAGACATTTTAGGCCCAGAAAAAAACTCCTCTAATTTCTTTATTTGTTTCTCCCAGAATATGATCAGATTCCGACTTGTGGTGTGGTCTCGTTGCATCACCACTCCACTCACAGAAGCTTGCTTTTGCAGCTGTTTAAAATAAATTCTCTTCAAATATCTTTGTCCAGATGGTTTATTTTTACAAACAATACACAGAGCCGCATTCCTGCCGATCTCCATCCCCACCCCTTTAATGTCTTCCTAACTAGACAGCCTCTTTTTGAAGAGCAGAAAGACAAGCAGGGTGCACACAGATGGTCCAGTGACACCGCTGTCATACAAACAGGCTTCAATAAAAAAGATATATACACATATAAAGGTATACATATACATATCCTATTCATTTCTGAATGAAATTCTTGCTTGTTCAACTGTTCGTTGGCAGATGTTTCAAAAACAGGGAAAAAAGGCATATACGTATATGGATTTTTGGACATTGGATATGTATACTGCATATACTCTCATTCTTACATGCAATTAAATGTGAGCTTCCTTTGATGTACTGTTAAAGGGCAAATTTGGTATTTTAGATCCATCACATGTAGAAATATTGAAAGTGTGAAACAAATATTCAATTGCCCATTTCCTTGTTTTTTAAACCAGATGTTTAATGTAAAAAGCCACTTTTAACATTAAACGGGACATATCATGCTTTTAAATCCTTGCTTTTCACATTGAAATCATTCAGTTGTGGTCTATATAAAGTGGAACAGGAATGCTTTGGTCTGAATTCCTTGTTATTGAAGCTCCACAGGACCCTCTTTTACTCCTGTTCTGAGGTGCTTCTTAGAGCAACTCGTTTTGGTGCGGTCTCTTTAAATGCTACTGAGGCACTTCACACCCCGCCCCCTCCAAGTCGCAAAGTATTCCACTCCATCCTATTCGGCCATTTTTGTAGTTTGATAACAGAGATACAATTATCTAGCAGCACAGAAACTTTTTATTCATAAATTGATTAAAAGATGTCAACAACGGAAGACTTGTCCATTTAGCCTTACATATTTGACCCAGAGTCTGGCCCAGAGAGAGAGGAGAAGGAAGACGATGATCTTGCAAAACCACACCTTCAACTGAAAGTTTCGCAATGGTATGTTATTACTGTTTTTACACCCTGTACATCCATATCAAGTAATTACATTACGGAGCATAGTTAACACTAAGAAGAGGTTCTGATGCTCTGGGACTGTGTTGTGAATTGTGTAAGTTAATGCACCAAGCAACTGAACATTTAGACTTATCCACTAGCAGCTTTGTCATACATGAGCTTGGACTACAAAATCAAACCTAGAAATAGAAGTGGTGGATACGTGAATTGGTCAGCCGGACCTCCATGACCATGTTTAGCAGTTCTGTAGCAAAGACTGTGATATAATAGTTCACAAAACGTAATAGGGAATAGAGAAAACTGAACGGATTGAAAAATATGACTCAAAAAGAATATAAAGATATCTATGCAACACCTGAAGAGATTAAATTCAACTTCTCTGCACTCATAGAGACTCCAAGTACACCACTCAATGTCTTTAAGGGCTAAAAATGTGGATTTTGCATGATATGTTCTCTTTAACAGTGTCCCTTCCATATCACACCTTTGCATTGTTGGTTGATTCATGCCTAAATTTTAGGGGTATAAAATAGTGCAATGTACCTGTTTGATGTATCATACTAACCACGCGTTAGTCGTACAGGCAATGGGGGTGTTTTGTACCACCTATTATTAATGAGGATTTAAAGTAATATTTGATTCTAGTCACAGTCTACTGTAAGGATATGTGGATACATGACTAAAATAAATAAATAAGAGTTACTCTGGTTTGATTAGGGGTCATATTTTTTGAGTCAACTTTAATCAATATTAATAGGTATACAGTAAAATACAGTCCTTAGTAAATAATATACGGTTAACTAAATTACACATGAGCATTTTTATGACCATTTATCTACATAATTCACAAAATACAATGAATAATAAGCTATGTTCTGGTTTTCGTATTCTTCTAAAAAGTGGTTTGTCTCTGCAACTTTTGTCTGTGTTGGATTAAGGAGATCCTTTGTATATGATTGCTTTTGCACAATGTCTTAGGATGATGGTCTCTTTCTACTTCTCTTCTCTGAGGTTCATTATAAACTGCTCCCAGAAGAAACTCCCATCGCTTAATTTCTATATACAAGGCATTACTTGGACTTCTGTCGGCCTATATCTGTACTGCAATTGCACTGAGAAATATCGATGCTTATATTTTTCACTCACACAATTTGCTCCTTCTTTCTTAGCATTTTTCCACAGAAGGAACTCTCATTCTTGAACCCGTTCAGGATATGTGCCTTCGAACATAGGTTTTTTGTTGAGCACTGCCGTGTGTTTCCATCCGGTTTTCGGGAGCCAAGAGTAAGTCATCAACAGTGGGCATTACACAGTGTGGTAGAGAGACTGCAGCGCTTGCTGAGCTGCGCACAGCATTCCTTTTGATGCAAAAAGAGAGCATCCATAAGCTACAGTTAATATGATAAAGAAGATGGCGACTTAGTGCAAGAACAATGGTTTATTCAATGTTTTCACATGTTCAGCATGTGCTGGTGTAATGGAAATGGGTAGTTATACAATGCATGTTTAGTGTGTTACGGCAAACATATAAATAAAGTTTATATGTTTATGTCCAAACTAAAAATTATTGAGGCAGATTCAATGACATGTACCTGTTTTTCAGAGTATATTGTTTTTTTCAACTGTGTATTGTTTTGTGTTTTATCTCTTGCTGCCTCTTGGCCAGGACCCCCTTGAAAAGAGTTTTTTAATGTCAATGAGACTCCATCCTGTTTAAATAAAAATAAAAAAAAACAGAGATTACAACTGTGCATAAATTTTAGCATCTAGACCGCAGAAGTCACTTCATTGTGATTTTCAGCATACAGAATGGTAGAAACTGGGTATAGATTGCTATTAGACTGTAACTGGGTGTTGGTCCATGTTAAGCTCCACAGTCAACATTTGTTCTGACTTACGTTTCCTTGTAGGACAAATTTTCCACAGTCTTCATTATATGAGCTTACAATAACCAAACAATACAATTCTTAACCAAAGTTCAAAATAAAATAATCTGAAAATTATGATGTATATTTTTTAAGCAGACGTGACAAAAAACAAACAAATAATGAGAATAATATTCACAAACTTTCAAGGATTTCATTGTTGCAAGATTTTTTATTTAATTTTTTTGTTTGGGCTGTGCAGGTTTGTTGCTGTTCCCCACGTCCACCTTTACTCAGGCCCTGCTGCCAGATCAACTGCACATCCTCTGCTCCCTACTGGGCCCCAAGCTCTGCAGCCCCACAAAGAGTCCTAACAACAGAGAAGAAAGAGCCAGTGCCACTTGGACGGGATTACATCCTAGTAAGATTCTTCTGTCCTCTTGGCCAGCCGCCCCTTAACCCTCCCCTTCCCTGATTAGAAAGTGAGCAGGGAAAGGCTGGCTGGACACAGAGAAAGGGTCCACACATGTCCAATGAAGTGTTTCACAGTTGTATGGAGTAGGTTATGTCTTATCAGTAATCCTTCCAGTGTAGTAATTGTGAAGACTGATTTAGTAGTACATAAACAGTCTGAAAGAGATAGGTTGGATTGTTTAAAGTGGGGTTCTATGGAGAAGTCAGAGCTGTTAATATCTTTACTTGCAGTAAACAACTCTCTTAAAAATCTAAGTTTGAATACATGTGTAGAACTAAAAGCTAGTGAGTTTCTACTATCTTGAAATAACTGCAATTGCAAGTGATGCATATATAAATGTTCATAAAGCAATTGATGCAAGAGTAATTAAGGGTAAAGTAGTAGTGAAGTGAAGGATTGTATTGATTTTTACCCTGCAGTACGTTGCACACGGGCCCGGGAGGGGACAGTAGACTTAAACAGTCTTCAGTTAAAAAAAACGATCAGATTTTGGTAATTATGAATTTCTGATGCAGACATGATGGCAGTGTTAATGTTTAGAAAATAGTATTTGCATGAGCCATATTTTTAAAGATCATATTTGTCTCAAGATGGAATTTGTTAACTTGATAGCTTGAGCTTATATTTTTGGAAATTGACAGCTGTTTGTAAGATGCTGTTTGCACACAATGTCTCAACAGAATCACACTTCAACAAATATTAACTATTCTTTAAAAATAAATCCATTAAGTGTAAGTACATTTAGAGAAACACATTTTAGTCTGACTGAAATCTGTGATTGTTGCATTAATTATAATCGTTATTTAATACCTATAATGGTACATGCATTGTCAAACCTTAGTTTATTGAGTTGTCTTACTTTGTCTCCAGTATAGTCTACAACATATGACTGTGTGCTTTCCCTTGCCAACCTTTTATATGCACTGTATAATTTTGTAACTCAGTTTTGTACCATGGATACAATCAGGTTGCTGATGTTCTTTGGCTCTATTACTTCTCAGACATACAGTTAGAGTGTAATATTCAAAATATTAAACATGGGTAACAGTGGATGCTCTCTTGGAAAGGATCTAATAATCTCTTGACATTTGCCTATATTTTACATTGTTTTTTGGTTTGTTAGCGAACATTAGTAACCAAACAGCATCATGAAACCAAGGAAAGACACCAGACAATTTAGGGATGAAGTTACGGAGAGGTTTCAAACAAAATTAGGTTTAAAGAGCACTCTTTCATCTATTCCCTTATCTGTCAGAGTGCAGGGGTGTTTTGTAGGACCAACATGCAAACAGGAGTGTGGGAGCCGCATGGTGATTTAAATATTTAATAACTAAATAAACTTACACGGAAACGTAGGACACAAGACATAGGCAAAGTACTGATATAGAGCAGGCAGGCAAACAGTCATGGACAGGCCGGGAATGACAAACAGTAGGATCCAGTGGCGAACAATGGAAAACAGAGAGGTTAAAGACAAAGGCATGGTGGAGAAATGACCAATGAACTAGAGGAGCGAATTAAATGAAATGTGGAGCAGCTGGTGGCAGGGAGAATGCAGAGAAATAGACAAGAAACTCAAAACACAAAAACCTAACACAGGAGAACCATGACTCTACCCTAAAATGAAAAGAGTATGATACAAATGGAAACCTACCAAGACATGGCCCATTACCCTGAACTGTCAGGAGAGCATTTATTTAGAGAAGCAGCCAATGGTAACTTTGGAGGAGCTACAAAGATCCCCAGCTCAGGTGGGAGAATCTGTTGACAGGAAAACTATTAGTGGTGCATTCCAAAATTTTGCCCTTTACGGAGGAGTGACATGAAAAACGCCATTGTTGAAAGAAAGCCATGATAAGTTATGTAGAGAACACAGCAAACATTCAGAAGAAGATGTCCTGGTCAAAAAAACGAGCAAAGAGTAGAATGTTACTTTTTGGGCTATGTGCAAAATGCTATATGTGACAGAAAATTAACATTGCACACCACCCAAAACATAAATTCTACAATAAATGTAGTGGAAGCATCATGCTGTGGGGATCCCTTTTTTTTAGCATTGACAGGAAAGCTGGTCAAATGATGGAAAGAAGAATGGAGCTAAATTCAGCACAATCCTGGAAGAAAACTTGTTTGAAGCTGCAAAAGACTTGAGATTTCCTTTCTACCAGGGCAATGATCCTAAATATGCAAAAGCATGGATCTTAAATAAACAACTACATTAACTTAAATGCTGTTTTTTTACATGTCATTCTTTTTTGTACTAACCAAGTCCATAGTTTTGGGTTGAAATATTCACATATCAGGTGAAAAATTATTTGAGGAAGGAAAGTGTATCTGTTTGTGGTATACCATTGATGACGATGAGTGGTGACTCCTGTAACCCCCTCCCCCTTTTTAATGCCACCTGAGCTCCAGCCCTGCAGCAGTGGCAGAAAGAGTCAGGTGACAGGTGGATGGAAACCAGTAGCTCCAGAGTAAATGATGCATGCCCTAGGATCAGTGAATAAGAGGCAAAGTGCCATCAAAGTAGGGCCACCTCCAGAGCTGCCATTCTTGCTGCTGGGCATGTTTAGTGGTTTTGGGTCACCTGGCTGGATGTTACATTTGAGTGGTACTCACATTTTTTCCTGAGATTTGTTGTACTGATGACAACAATGTAGATTAATCCACTGCATGCCAGAAAATCTCTTAATCACTTATCACCCAGATGCATAAAACAAGGACAAAATAAAACTGATCAGGCGACCTCACATCTATCTTACTAATTTACTTTTTAAACTCCAGAATGTCATTCCATTTTTAATTAGTATTTCAAATTGTGCGAGCAATGAGCTGTAGGCATATTTTTTTGGAACACTTGTGTCTGCGCAACAACTTCAGAGCTAACCAAGACCAGGAGAACTATCCAGTGATGTTGGGGTGTTCCGGCTTTTCCTGGAGGTTTCAGTGGTCATTGGAGCCAAGGAGGCAGCTGCTTGCTCACACAGCCAGGGCTCCCCTCAGCCAGGCCATGCAGCTTTTCTCTTCTCTGCGCTACTCTGGAGCGAAACTGGGGACAGACAAGGTCTGGAACTGCTTCGTATTGTAGATCTCAGCCAGGGCTCCATCCACCAAGCCAACTTGTTAGTCAGCCAGGCAAGCCCACTCCTCATCCTAAGCACTCAGCCAGGCCCCTTTGTGGTGCTTGACTGCCCAGTAATTGAACCTTTGCACTTGGGATATATTTAATCACCATAACAAGAAATTGGTGTGAATAAAAATAATCTTGGAAACTCCCTTTTATGCATGACATTATAGTACAAGATTGTGTGACTGTGCATGTATCTGTGTGCTTCAGCTTTCATGTCCTTGCAAGGAGCAACACAGTATCAAAAGAAACTCACCTATGTCCTTTTGTCTTTCGCTCTACCTTAACTCCACTCCTGAAACACAACCTCCGGTGAACAAATTTCATTACAACAACCCTAAAATGCACAGTTTTAGAGCCTTCTAATTATTCTTCTCTTAGATGTGGTCATGTTGAGAAAGGCTGTAAATCAACAGACGTAGGATTGCCAGGCCTAGAGCTGTGAGAATACTGGAAACAAATGATCTGCATTTTTCCCAGCTCTTTCTGTCTCCCCTTATTCTACTCTCAACACCTTGCCTTATGGGGACATTTAACTCAGATCGAAACTCTATCTGAGGTAAATAGTTGTATGCTATGGCTTGTTGGACTGATTTTACAAAATGCACACAGAGAGAAGTGTATTTCTGCAACTATCATGATCTTAATTGACAAAGTTCTCAATATAGATTTTGAGTTTGGGATCATAAGAAACCTTCGACCTCCCAGTTACAATTATGACTTCGTGAAGCATTCCAGTGGATTTTTTTCCTATTTGCATTATTACTGTCTCTGCTTTGATCCAGGGACAGTTAAAGATAAAACCAGAAGAATGACAAAGAGACTGCATGGTTGGGTTTGACTGTACTCATACCAAACCATCAGACAAAGAGTTACAGGCAATCACCAGTGTCATTCAGAAGGGGACGTACACGTTGGTATTGCGTTTTGTTGAGTAAGAGAAAATGAGTACATAAAGATATTATCTAAACCACTACTCACCAAAGCACTGCAACAATCTCTGTAAGTGATGGCAGGGACTAAAGACCTGCCTGCTTGCTTTAAGGTTGGGTTTCTGATGGTCAACGGTAGCGGGGCAGAATGACTCGTGGAAAGCCAAAATAAACCCAAATCATATACTTTGCAATGGTTGGCGGACTCCAATAAATGTTATATAGTATACCACCTGGAGTTTAATCAGTGCCAACAGATGCCAAACATCTGTCACCAGCCTCTTTACAAGGTTTACTTGGGGTTCAAACAGGTGATTGGTGAACGTACCTAAGATTTGACTCCTTCATTGTTTTCACATTTTGGAGAATTACACCAAGTATCCTGGTGTCTTGTTCACAAGTGATGGATGGCAGGATGGCATGAGAGATGGAGAGTGTCACTGGGGAGAGGGATGTCAGGGTTTCCCTCTTGGAGCTTTCACCATCGTGACTGATCTAATATAAGCAGAGGACCGTGGATGGATGGATAGATGGTGGTGAAGAAGGTTTTGAGTTCTGTTTACCCCTTTTAGTTTGAATAAAATTAAGCCCAAATGAATTCTGTCAGTTTATTTGCCGTGAATATTTGTAGTTTTGGGCTGTTTTCATGTAAAAAGAAATACTTTTTGATGTTGGACTTTGTGTGAGTTCAAATTTTGGAGAAAAATGATCTATATTTTTAATGCTATGCCTTTAGACAAATCTATGTAGTAAAACTTATTACGTGCATAAAACGTAGTAGTTTGGATTTCTTTCTGTTTCCTGATGTTTCTAACCTATATAAAACTCTGATTGCTAAACTGCAATGTACTAAACCATAACTTATGTGTACTCTTATTGGCTGACATGCAGAAAACCCATTGCCAGCATCAGCCCATATGTGGACATTATTTTCCTTCTATTACTTAAGAGACATCTTTTTTAAAGCACTTGTTGCTGTGAAGTGTTGCATAGAGGTGGGATAACCAGAGGACAGCTGTGTCTTACCTGGAACCAGGTCTTCTGTCTGTCTGCTTTGCAGTCCCTGACTGCCTGTAATTAGCTTCTTTAAATGTTGAAGCTAGTAATTGTTCAGTATAGCCCCAAGATAGCAATCAAAGAGTTGCTTAGCTCTGTGGTCTCCCTCCTTCCCCGTCTCTTTCCTTCTTCTCTCTTTTTTCTAGAAGACTAGATCTTTTTTGAGCCACTGTAAAAGGAAAGCATCTTAGCATCTGTTTGTTTAGAGTTGGAGGAAACAAAATCAATTCAAATTGAGCTAATGGCAAAACTGATATTGCTTTGAAGAATGTCCCTGCCTCTCTCCTCTCTCCAGTCTCTGCCCTGGTTGCATTTTTCCCAATTCTCTGTTCTCTTATCTTTCAACGATTACAAGAGCAGCCTAATGGCCCTTTTAAGTTGCCTGCCAGCTGTATTTGCAAAAAATAATGTCTTCATCTGTGGGCAAGTGTAGCTGCATTACTGTTCATTCTCATGTATAGCTTGCATATGCTTTTCTTCTGAAGTCATGATGAGGGCATTAAAGCTGCTTGTCTGGGCACAGGATGTAAGCTTAGATCTCATGATGTGTCAGATTTTTCAACTATCATAACATACTGAGCAACGTTTGATGAATGAATTCCTGAGATACAAAGCAGTTAATTTATCACCCGGTGCTAGGTCAAAACCATTAATTGATTAGCCAATAAGACAATTCTTTGAAAACTCTTTATCAAGTGAAAAACACTGTCAGGATATAGTTTTAAAAAATATCTGTGTCAGTCAATTGCCTTGAAGTACAGATATAGTTGTTTTTTTGTTTTTTTTTATTGGGCATCTAACAACATAAAACATAATTTTAGTTTCCTCATACTTCAAAATGTATGTTCAGATTGCAGACTAAATCATTAAGCATGAAAATATTCATTGCCCCTTCACAATACATCATTTTAGGCTCTGCATCATCATACTGTTAGCTTGTAGTGAAATAATCTATTATTTTCATCCCTCTCATGTTACATGATGTAACCACATCCAAAGTCTGGATATAAGAACATGGTGTCTCCAGATGAAGTCATGACATTACGCTCATGATAGTAAGAAAACACCTGCAGTTCAGCAGATGTCCCATCAGTTATCACTCCCTTCTCCTCCCTATCCACACTCAGCAGGCATGCACTCCTAATTCCTGGAAGGTGGCCCATTCTAATTATGCCAGCTTTTCCCTTCAACACACTGGTCCAATTATTTTGTCATTTCTTATAATTTCTCAGTATTTTATCTTTTTTTCTTTTAAACTAAACCCAAATGAACACTGCAATATGATACTGGTCTGATGGCCAAAGTGTTCTGACAGCTTATTTTGAATTGACTTGAGCGTGACAAAATGAAGCAGTGCGTCCTTTCTTCTTCAGACTTAGAAGTTAACCTGCTTAACAATCAGCCTTACATGGGATATCAGGTGAGGATCATCCAGCATGAGGGATCAAATCTCATCATCACCAAGCACGCAAGCCTGTCGATGCCTAAAATATAGATGAAGCGCAGCAAGAGGAGGTGAACAACTATGACAAAAGAAAAACAAGCGATCATAAAAAAAATATAGAAAATAAAGGATTAGATCAACTCAAAGTAGTGCAGAACTTTAGTGGAAGAAAAATTAAACATTGTTTAGAATAATTTTACGAATAAAACTGGAAAATTGAGGTGTGCCTTTGTATTCAGCGCCCTTAGTCAACGCTTGGTAGAACCATATTTTGCTGAGTACAAGTTCTTGGCTACAAATTATTTTGGTTATGCCTCTGTGACCTTTGAACATCTAGACACCAAACGTTTTCCCATTCTTCTTTGCAGAACAGCTCAAGCTCAACTTAGATTAGATGGAGTGTATATATGGAAATCAATGTTAAGACAGTGCCTCAGATTCTAAGCTGGACTTAGGCCTGGACTTTGACTATGCCATTCTAACACATGAGTATGCTTTGAACTAAAACATTCTACTGTAGCTTCAAACATACAGCCAGTATCTTAAGGTTCATTGTCCTACTGGAAGGTCAACCTTCACCCCTCTCTCAAAGACAGTCTTCTGTTGTCCTTGGAGACAGCTTCTACTGTCTCTGATGAAAAAAGCATCCCCACAGCACAATGCCTGTCATATGGGCCTTCATCTTTGTTGTTTTTCAAACTTTTTATAAAAGCCATGTACGGAATATAGCAAAGACGTAAACGTAGGTGCTCTGGTCAAATTAAATTAAACCATAATTAAACGCTGCACAGCCACCTGAAAGCGGCAGGAAAACAGTTGATTTTATCTGGTACTGTGGAGCAACATCGAGTAAGCGACGTCTAAGCTTCCATCTAATTTTGAAAAGATGAAGCTAATGTCAAAGTTCACATAAATTTTAACTGCAAAATGATTAATTACTTTTGTCAACAGTGGCTGAGAGCCAGTGTTTTAAAGCTATGGAGCGCTCAGGAGACAGTGACCCCCACACTATGAGTCTGTAACAAAGTGACAAGGATCACTATAAGCAGGTACATCAGCTCGGTTGTGTCTGATTTGTTGTAGCTTCCATGTTGTTTGCTCAAAAAAACAGCAGTGAATTGGAGTCACAGAGGTGAAAATATAAATGAGCTGAAACATAATGAAGCAGAGTGAAAGATTGGAAAGAAAGATTTAGTTTTGGTAGGTGAGAGATTTTGGACTTATTGTTTCTTTGTGAATGAGGTCAACATTTTAGGTTGGTTTATAATTTGCAGATTTGCAAGCATTTCCTTCAAAGCTGGTTTTACAAATTTTAAAAGTATTTTTGGTTGTTTTAATTTTATCGTCTCAATAACTTTTTTTTTACTTTTTTGTGAAATATGTTGGACTATGTTGGAATTTTAATAATGCACAGAGAGTGGTGATGGTGTTTGCGTATGTGTATGGGGGTATGGCTGGACCATGTTAATCAGTTATTTTATAATAGCATTGTGCCCTTTCCAATCCTAATCGAATTGAATCATGTGCCTTAAGCTTCCCACCCCTTACTGGTGCAGTGATCAAATTACACTCAGGTGGGCTTTATTTATTACTGGACATCTGAACACAATTGGTTAGACTGGATTTTATTTAAAGGCATCGTATAAAAGGTGAGTAATTACAAATGCATACAGCACTTTTCAGACTGTAATATGTTTATAAACAATTCATTTCAAAGCTATTTGGTTTTTTTTTCTGTTGGTCGATCGCAGAGTCCTAATAAAATACATTGAGGTTTGTGTTTATAACATGACAAAATTTGAAATGTTATTGCACCATATAATTTTTTTTACGTTGACTGAAATATAAGGCAGCCAATATATGAAGTTAGCAGCGAAGAAAACATTTTAGACACAGGGAAAATAAATGAAGAAATCAGGGGAGAAGGGTGTCCCTTTTCCAGTCCCACCGACCCAGAGGAAGATAACGATGGAGAGAGAGAAAGAGTTGTAGCTGGAGAAAAAGAATGTCACAAGCCAAGTGGTTGAAGTGGATCACTGTAGGCCAAACATCTGAAGAGGACAAGACTGCAAACATGTCACACTGCAGCCTGCTTGCATTTAACAACAGATGTTTGGTGTCTTTATCTCCGGTAATGACTCCACCTCCAGGTTGGTCTGACCTAGTGAATGAATGAACCACATCTTTTGCTTTCAAGCCAATAAAAAGGAGGTTTATTGGCATGCAGAGTCATTTTTTTAGCAGGCCTGACTCCCACTTCTCTGCTGTCTTCCGTCCACTAGTGGGGCTGCAGTTTCTTGCCTGAGGACATGTCAAAACACTTGTTACAGGACATACATATTATTGAGTCATTTTCTTCACTTTGTTTTTTTTTTCCACAAGAGCTCAAATAGTCAAAGTGGTGTCTTCACTCAAGAAACCAATTCTCCTAAACACAGGCAACAAGAACTGTAATAAACCAACAAGTTGGTTTTCCTCCATATGTTCTGCTTTGTCTTCAAAATGCTAAGCCACGCTTCTTTTCTTACTGTGTAATTATTCTGTGGCTTCACCGCCCATACATTCTCCCCACATAGTGGCATTGCTGCTCCTAATTTATGTGTGTAGGAAGCTCAGAGTTTTAATAATATTTAGGTAAAATCATGGCAGTTCTTGTCTGGCCCAGTTGATGGATGAAGATTGGTCCAAGCAATTGAAATTCTGAGCACAAAAAGATACTGGCAGCAAGCAGCTTTATACCCCTGAACTCCTCTACAGGGGGAGGTGGCAAAGACAGAGCCAAAGGACCTTCATAAATTATAGATAAAAGGCTGAATAATAAGGGTGAACGGTGGACAAACAGGACAGGAAGTAGATTTTTGGTGCTCCCTCGTCCCTGCTGTCCTGGGTGCCAGAGCATATATAGATTAAAGTTGAGAAGCCAAATATTTTATTGAAACAGAATATTTTGTGGAAAAATACCTAAGATAAAAAAAATTATACACACATGGGCAAAATATTTGGTACCCACAATTGTCACAGAAATAACTTGAATCTGACAAAGGCAATAATGAATAAAAATTATATGAAAATGAACAAATGAAAGTCAGACATTGCTTTTCAAACATGCTTCAACAGAATTATTTACAAAAAATAAACTCATGAAATAGGCCTGGACAAAGGAGATGATTGTAGATTTTAAGAGAAACAGGAATAAGACAAAAACTATTTTCATCATGGGAGAAGAGGTGGAGGTGGTGGAGGAGTATAAATACCTCGGTGTTCACCTGGACAACAAACTGGAGTGGAGATGCAACTGTGAAGCCATCTACAAGAAGGGACAGAGCAGACTGTACTTCTTGAGGAAGCTTAGGTCCTTTTGTGTTTGCAGCAAGATGCTGCATATCTTCTATAAGTCTGTTGTGGAAAGTGTGATCTCTTCTGCCATCATCTGCTGGGGAAGCAGCATCAGAGCCAGGGACTTAAAAAAGCTCAACAAGCTGATAAAGAAGGCTGGCTCTGTTCTGGGAACTCCTCTGGAACCTCTGGAGATCATTGTGGAAAGACGGATTCTTCATAAAATGAAGAACATTATGGAGAACCCTGAGCATCTTCTTCATGAGACTGTCCTACAACAACAGAGTGTCTTCAGTCAGAGGCTTCTTCAGATCTGCTGTAAGACGGAGCGCTACAGGAGATCCTTCCTGCCCACATCAGCATCTACAACGGCTCTTTGAAGAAACCTTCATAATGAGCTACAACAACATTTAATTTCCCTTTGGGATTAATAAAGTATTTTTGAATTGAATTGAATTTAAATGATGGTACCCTTAAATTAATATTTTGTTGCACAACCTTGTGAGGCAATCACTGCAATCAAACGATTCCTATAACTGTCAATGAGACTTCTGCACCTTTCAGCAGGTATTTTGGTCCACTCCTCATAAGCAAACTGCTCCAGTGGTCTCGGGTTTGAAGGGTGCCTTTTCCAGACGGCATGTTTCAGCTCCTTCCAAAGATGCTCAATAGGATTTAGGTCAGGGCTCATAGAAGGCCACTACAGAATAGTCCAATGTTTTCCTCTAAGCCATTCTTGGGTGTTTTTAGCTGTGTGTTTTGGGTCATTATCCTTTTCTAAGATCCATGACCTGCGACTGAGACCAAGCTTTCTGACCCTGGGCAGCACATTTCTCTCTAGAATCCCTTGATAGTCTTGAGATTTCATTATACCTGCACAGATTCAAGACACCCTTTGCCAGATGCAGCAAAGCAGCCCCAGAACATAACAGAGCCTCCTTAGTAGGGACAGCGTTCTTTTCTTCATATGCTTAATTTTCCCATTCTGACACTGATGTTCCTTGAGCTTGAAGTTCACTTTTAATTACCATTCGTATTATCCGTTTCTTTGTTTTGTCACCAATTTTCCTCCTGCGGCCACATCCAGGGAGGTTAGCTACAGTCCCATGGATCTTAAATTTCTGAATATGTGCAACTGTAGTCACAGGAAAATGAAGCTGCTTGGAGATGGTCTTATAACCTTTACCTTTAATATGCTTGTCTATAATTATCTTTCTAATCTCCTGAGACAACTCTTTCCTTTGCTTCCTCTGGTCTGGTCCATGTTGAGTGTGGTACACACCATGTCACCAAACAGCACAGTGACTACCTGTAGCCCAATATATAAGCCTACCGACTGATTACAAGAATGTAGACACCTGTTACGCTAATTAATGGACACACCTTGATTTAACATGTCTCTTTAGTCAAATTCAAGTTTCATGATTCAAGTTATTTCTGTGACCATTGTGGGTTTTTCTTTCATTAACCGAGGGGTACCAACAATTTTGTCCACGTGTGTATCTACTATCTTAACTGCTTTGGTCCAGGGTCTGAGTGATCTCTGTTTGGAGAATCAGGAAAAAAAAAGCTAATTAGGTAGAGAAAATAAGAATTACTCAGCACTACATGCCATCTTAAACCACTCAATCTCCAAAGGTTTTTCACTTCAAACTACTTGTGGGCAATATGACAAAAGTGTCCTATCACGGTTTTCTTACAGTAAACTGCTGATCATGATTTTATCAAGTTTTAAAAAAAAAAAACTTAAGGCATAGCTCTGAAAGTACTGTGTCCATCTATCTAATACTTGGCTGGGGCTTGTTTTGAATGAATTGCTGGCTGATGCAGCGTGGCATGGAGGCAATCAGCTTGTGGCTCTGCTGAGGTCTTAAGGAAGCCCAGGCTGTTTAATAACAGCCTAGTTTGCTGGCCAATCCATTACAATGATCCAATGGACATTAATCCTGTATCGGTAATTTTGGCTCTTGAAGCACTGGATCTAGCTGCAGTCCACATATTATGAATCTCCCCCAAATTCCTGAATGGGTTTTGCATCACAATTGTCTAAGGACTACAGAGGCTCCCTTTCTCTGTCACGTTGGTTCTTCTGGCAGCTTCACTCAGATGTTCATTGGCAACTCTTGCAGCAGGAAAGAAGGCACTGGTCATTAAGTTTGACTATGTTCAAAACAATGTTTCTGGAGCAGGAGAAGAATTTTGCCTTTAAGTTTGGTCTGTTCTGCACACAACTCAAAGCCCACTAAAACATGTTTATAACCTTATATCCTAATTATCAACAAGGTGTATGAAAACAGAGAGTACACATGCTAACACTAGTATATCACTTAAACAAACAAAGCTTGAACAGGTTTTTTGAACATCACTGTAGCTGCATGGCAGACCATCAGAAGCTAAGTTAAACATGTCCTACACTACATAATTATCTGGGCAGTTTCATTGGCCAGGGCAATCCGTAAAAAGGAAACCACCCGCCTAGCAGCATTTTGTAACTGTGCCTGTTATATAGACAAAAACAAACAAGAAAAAAAGACATGCTAGTCAGGTAGCGTTAGCTTACATAATGTTTACAATACATCCCGCTGGCATACAGCGTAAGGTAAGGTAAGGTAAGTTGCTAGAATATTTTAACAGAATTCTGAGCTAAGGAAATGATAAGTTGTGTTACACCCAAGATGCACAGATAAGTATGCAGTGTAGGACATTTGTAACTTACCTCCTGATGGTCTACTATGAAGCTGTCCTGGCTTTCCCACTACCACTGCTTGTGCTGGGTTCCATTAACCTCGGAACTGGGTAGTCGGAGTTTGTGTCATATGCGAGTTGTAGCGTTCCAGTTTCCTGCTTGTTTTTGTTGGTATTGCTAGCAACTGTAACAGCAGTCTTACAACAATAACAACGGCAATAACTCTGTTCTACGCAGTATTTCGTGCATATAAACAGCGTTAAAACATATCGTCTTATAAACACTGAAAAGTAGTACAAAATGTCCAACTTCTGAGTACAAATGGAACGCACCAATCACAGATGACAAGGACGTTAACCAATCATGTGTAGCGATATGATGCTGACTGGATCCGCCCACCCACTGCCAAAAAGCAACATCTGCTCGTGCTTCTGCTTGCCCGCGCGCACGGATCTCATTTGCATCATTTACATTTGTGCAAGCGGAACTCTAGTCCCCTTGCGTGGTTTTTGGCAGTGATATGCCACCATACTGGAATATACTGGAAAATATTTGTTGTTGTTAAGAAAGTGATGAACAACAGGAGAAATAAGACAGACCTTAGTTTCCATAACATGACTGTTGAGTAGGATTGTGATGATTTTCTGAGATAACTTGGGTGAATTGACAACCAGGTATCTGTCTGTTAAGTAAGATAATTTGATCTTTTTGCTTAGTTTCTTCCCTAAAACACTATAAATCACACAAAGGATGCAAGTAATTTCACTTTTAAACATTAACAGAAAACAAACCAAGGAAGCTTTCCCAAGACTCATTCACCTGGTTGAGGCACAAAAAACCCTTTATTTTCACAGACACAACTCAAAAAGTCATGTACTTTTTAGTTCCATCCCAATGAAAAAAATAAGGCAAAAATCTCCATCTCGGGTTTTCCAGTCTGTCTGTAAAATGGCATCAAAATAAGGAAGTACCCTATAGCATGAAGTATCACAGCATTCTTGTTGTGGAAATATCCAAAACCTACCAGCTAAATGGACTCAATCAAGCATTAGATGTGTAGTTTTCTGTCCAGCGTCCACCCTGGACAGGTTACCAGTCCACCACATGCTTTCTTTTCACATATTTCCTATCTCTAATTAGATTTAGACGTAACCGTAATGTAAATCCACATTTCACTTTGAGCTTTTCATCTTGGTGGACTTTGTGCCAAAGCACATCTGTAATACATGGAATTAAACATTGCCATTCTGCTTTAATGAACCACTTGTTGGAAGAGCATTGACTGTGCAGACATTAAGCCCATGCTTGGATAAGATAACACAGAACATTCTCTAATCTTGCTCTGTCCTACTTCACACTTGACCAGATGGAGATTTTTTTTTTTATCACTGAAAGAGAAGGAAAAAATCTCTTTAAAAATTAATACATTATACAAACCCATCAATGGCTTACCGCCACAGTAAATCAAGCCCACAGCAGGCTGTGCTGAGTAACTCTTAATGACTTCTTAAACAAATGCTTTTGTAAATCTTTCACTTCATTTTTTCAGTGCCTAATTGCAGAGTGTTGCACTCTTTGTATTATTGCATCCTTTAATAAACCATACAAACAAAAGCATACACAAGAGGATTTACACGTTGCCATGTCTACTGTTATGAGAAGAGAGTAGGTCTACAACCTTATAAAAAATATCAAAAACAAGACATTACCTCAAGCCAATCTCACCCTGTTTTGCTATACATTCTTCTACTCAGCTTGATGAACCGAAGCAGGTTTAAATGTTAAGCTTGAACCCATGCCCAGTGGGTCAACTGCTTTTACTGTTCAGTCAACAGATAAAGTCAGTCAATAAAGCTATTGTTGTGGCAGGTAAGTGTTTTTACATGCCACCTAAACAGTATCTGGTGGGCGGCGTTAGAGATTACTACCTTAGATTTATTAAAATGGCCAATGATAAAAAGAACAATGGGGCTTATTCAGGCTGGGTAAGTAGACCTAATTCATGATATGCAGATCTGGCTTCATGACTGCAAACCAACCAGCAAGGGTCTGAGGATGAATGGCCTGGCCAATTTGCCATCAGTTAGCAAACAAGCTCAGGCATTTCTTGGTCAGCGGTAAAAAAAAAAGAAGAAAAACATGTTTGATATAGGACTGTGAGGTGAAGGCCGGCCAAAAGATATGTTTCAGGCTACGGTCCAGGTGCACTGTAGACAGGAGGAAATGTTGTGTTCTCAGATGAATTCAGCATGTTGCTATAACACTGCAACATTACTATCCCATAACTTTCGTAATTACAAACAGATGTTTTAGTAAAGATAATTCATGAAAAACTGTAGATAACCTTTAATTTTTGCATAGTGATGAATTGCAGACACTGCAATCTGAATTAATCCTTGGTATAACTATTTGTGCATTGGAGCCCCTCTTTTGCTTAATTTATATTTTAGGATTAAAACCCTACAGATGTTCAAGCATACTCTGCAAGCATATGTTTTTTTAAGAGGATATGTGTAATACAGCTAGAGAATAATTATGGAAAATACTGGTCTGAAATCCTAATCTGATGTCTAATCAAAGAATCAGTCCTAGTCTGATTAAATCCATCATCCACAATTCCATCTGCCTGAAGACATCTCTAAAGGAATAAACATTTTCTTTGGACAAGAACATAACAGAATTAGATTCGGTCTCTCAGCACTTAAGACTTCATGTTTGCTGAATCAGTGTGGATTAAAGTGAGGACCCTTGTCCTGGCACTGGGGCAAGACTGTACAAAAGAACAGGGCAGCGTGGCATTCCTAAAGACTCTTGACACATACTTTTGAAGAAACAGGCATTCACTCATGCAACAGTTCAGTTCTCTGAAATCTTATATCTGCTGCAGTGATTTTGGGCTTCTGGTGAAACCATGGATTAATTCACAGGATGTCAAAATAGGTCCAGATTAAGATTAAATTGTTTATTGCCGTCAGAAGCCCAAGACCTTATAGCTTATGTTCACCATCATAAATCTTTTTTCGTAAGGAACAAAATTGGAGGGTTTTTATTTACCACTTAACTCCAAAAATGACAGTTCTGCAGGAGGTTGTGCCTCAAAATTTTGCTTGCCAGACCCAAGTCCAACTTGTTAAGATTTAACCCCTCATTGTTGATTTTTCAACTGTGGTAAATATTGGGATTGAGCCAGTATTACTTGGAGCGAAAGATAGAGTGCTGTGAAGTATTTGGCCCCCTACAGATTTAGGAGGGCACATACAAAGATAATCCAAGTATATACAAAGTGCACTTTTTAAATGATAATTTATTTTATTATGGGGTTAAAAGCTATCCAAACCATTCTGACCTTATTTGAAAAAGTAGACTACTACTATTTAAAATATGACATTTTCCTTTTTTCATGTGCGTTTTTCAGTTTTCATGTGTTTTAATTAACCTTTATAAACATTGTTACCATTTGTCCAAATAGGGCACCTTCAGAACAATGGTATGGAGTATGGAAGCACAAGGCATAGATGCTTTAATAATCTTGGACATTTCACTGCCTTTACTTGACCCATGATACAAACTATAGGTTTAACTAATACTAATACAAAGTATCTACAAGGTAATAACTGCAAAGCTTCTGAGAGTTCCTATGTTTGAAGTCATTAGGTTAAAACTCGGTTTCTTCCTAAAGAAACATACCTGAGAACCAAGCTATTTTTGTCTGCATTAGACCAGCAACACAAAATGGTGATGGTGAAATAGTAGGTTAATGGATTTTTTTTTGCACATCTTTTATGCACATACCCTTCACATTCACTATTATTCACAAGTGTGGATCATTGTAATTGGAGGTGCTTTTTTGTTGTTAGTCATTTACAAAATGATAACACCAGAATGTTCTTAAGGTATCAAGAATGAGCATTGGGCGGCTAAAACACTCATGACAGAGGCTCAGAAGAGACATCAGAGCAGGTGAAGGAGGCAATTAAGCAAATCCAGCTTTATTATCCACCAAGTGAATAACATGAATAGGAGAAAATTTGCTCTTTTGTAATATTGACTAGACATGAGATTCTTAGGGTATGATAACCATGAGTAAAAACACATCGGTTTTGCTGTATTTACACAAAAATAAAGTATATATAGTTTAAAGCAACACACTACTATATTGTTTTACCAAAAGACAGCTTGATGTAGTCTCACAAAAGTTTATATAACTTGTAAGCCTTTTCACACTGAAAGGGTATGACAGCAGCACACTGCAAGCTCCCTGTTTTAGACATAGATGTGACTGCAGCCAAATCTGACCATGGTATTTTAGGGATTTGATGATTCGGTTACACCTGTTCAGATATGTCAGAGGGAATTGAGATGCACTTCACTCTTACTGCGTTTCTTGGGCCATTGTCATAAAAACAAATTTATGACAGTGTCTATTCACAGCTTGCTGCATTTCACACATTATTTTATTACTCACTTTCCTAAGTTACTGTCCTAATATTTTAACCAATAACTCCTCCTCTGTTTCCCCTCTGAAATAACTCAGTTTCTGTTTAGCTTGTTTTATTTTGTCTTTTGAATAGGCATGGCTAATTGGATATGTTCTGTTGGCAACTGTCTTACTTGTCTAAAACACTGGTCCATTGTAAAGAAGAAGAAAAACAGAAACTGACAGGGGCCACAGGATTTTTAACATGTGGGTCACAGCAAATTTGTTTCTTGTGACTCATTCTTTGCAAAACTTTACTTCTACAACCTGTGTTAATTTTGATAGCAAATGCCTGTTTTTATGTACATGTACAGAACATGATAATTAACTTTCAATAATTTTGTTCTTTATGTACTTAATCTGTATCTCATTGGAAATATCTTGATGGCACATTAAACTCTTTCAAATTTGATGATTCTGAATGTTTTTCTGAAGGGTCCTTATATATTAATGATTAAATTCGTATTTGTTTTTACCCTTTAAAAAACATAAGGCCTTTTTTCAAAAAATGTTAAACACAAAAGCCCCTAAATGCACATTCTTGCTCTGCATTTAAAGGCCAAGTTTCTTGATCCTTTTTTTAGCCTTTACATGTAAATATTTTAAAAAATAAATCACAAGGGGCTTAGTGGTAAAGCAGGCACACCATATACAGAGGATATAGTCATTGATGCAGCTGTCCCTGACAGACTCCCCTTCTCTCTCTGCCCTACTTCCTGTCAAGCTACTGATGAATAAAGGCCACTTGTGCTACAAAATCTTTAAAAAAATTAAAATTATATCACAAATATTGATTTTGTTTTGAGCAATATTTCCAACAATTTTCCCTTTTAATTGTGCTTGGTATTTGTAGCTCATGATAGTTCATTTCCATGTCCAGATTTGAGAAATATGTAAAAAATAATGGCCACATAAGAGAAAAGTATTGATAGCAAAGTATCAAGCTCCAATTTGGGTTAGTAAAGGGATGATTTATATGTTCAAGAGAAATGTTGTCTGAGAGCACTAGCTTGGAGACCTAACAAAATGGCACAATGCCCAGAAAATTAAAAGCTCTCTGTTATGAGCACAATCTGTCTGGAATTCACCACAGTGACAAATTACTGATTGTGACAGAAACTGTAATAAAAATTAAAAAAAAGAAAGTTCTGGCAACATTCAGAAAGATATGGACATTTTTGCTTTGCATTAAATGCTGATGTGCTCTGGTGTGTTTCAGCATTTCCTTTGTATCGCTGTGTCACCAGAACAGCCTGCAATACAATAAAAGAATGCTTTTATCATACTTGAGAAACTTCATGCTTCCAAACTTTTGCTAGGGCAACCCGTTGTTAATGTTAAACGAACTTTGTCGTGTCTCATCACTCAGCCTTGGAATGCCACTATTGTTTCATAATACAGGGGCAAAAGGTGTTTCTAACAAAGAGAGTGCTTTTGGTGGGTGAGAAGAAATCTGTCTTCTTTAACCCTTTACATTCATAAAACTTACCCTCTTTTCCTATGTAGCAGTCTCTTTGGGTAAAGAAGTACTAACTTCTGTGTTTCTGTTTACCCATTGATTGGCCACACATAAATTTAACACGTTCCCATTACAGAGTTATTTTCTTCTGTTTACAACAATGGTTACTCACCTATTAAGACCTAAATTCTTGCCTAAATCCAAGATTTTGAGCTTTTCTGGCTTAAAGAACGTGATGGCATTTCTCTTCTATCATATATTTTATTTAATGTAATGTTTGACTTAAAACATAAAACTGATGCTCCATAGACTGTCCACTTATTTGTTTTCTCTGAACCAGATTAAACTAAATAATATCAAGCTGGCCTGTCTATAAAATTTAGACAGTACCCATACCAGTTTTACCTCCTTGAGTGCACACAGGCTTGTTAGTATTAAGAAGTGCTGATAATAAAAGAGGGAGGAAGTAACATAATCTCTCATTACATCATTCATGGAGGTTATTGCAAAGTCATAAACCACTGCTGCAGGAAATGACTTAACAACTGTCATAAAAGTCAGTTAAATGCTGCTCTCCCCATCTTCAATCCGCTATTTCCAATCAATACAATATATTTTGCAACAAGAAGCATGTTTTTTTTGCAAGCATACACTCTGTTGAAAATATGTGGTTGAAACATCAAGTTAGAATAAGCAGGAAGTGTATCATTCAATAAAACTGTCTTCTGTGATATAGCTGAAGTGATATTTAAAAGTTTGACTTTCAACAGAGACTGGTTCAAGGTGTACTTTGGTATACTTTGTAAGGAGAGCATTCCTCCTAGTTCCAGGTAAGTTCTCTTTGAAGATAAAAGCCCCGTAAATCTAAAGACAGTGGAACAATGGATCAAATGCAATATGTGCAGTCAAGAATATCAGAACTTGTTACAGGTAAGCCTTTTATCTACATCTCAAGAAACTTCTTAAATAATTGTCCACAGACTAGTTGTTAAACTTGAAACACTTTGTGCCCTTTCCCCCATCTTGTGTTGACCCTTCTCAATGCTCCCCTAAGGCCATGTTTTTGGTGATGTGCCCTATGCTGAGAATTCAGCTAAATCCATTTTATCAGCTAATGCAGACATGGTGGACCTCCCACTCAGCTGTGTCCCAATTATCCATGTGAATCTTCCAGCAGGTGTCCAAATGTCAAGCGACTTCCATGTTATTTCACTCGCAACTCCTCTGAGGAGTATATTCGGTAATTAGTACCTGTGGGATGTGTCAGAGTAATCAGAAGGTGAGGGCTAAGCACAGCTCCACACTCAAGCGGTCCTTCATAGCAGCTCCATGGCTGCCTTGTTCAGAAAGGGATTTTTGTTCAATACAGCCCCTGAATCAAACGTTACAGTGATGTCAGTAGCATGTGGGGATGGAGGCCTGGCCAACTGATGTACTGAGGGGTGGGTCTTGGAGCTCCCACACCTTTAAAAGTTGAATTCCCACAATTATTAGAAAAGTGGTATGACTTTTTGCAAGTTTTAATGTAACTGTAGAGTGGGACTGTGAATAGGGAAATGAGACTTGGGTTTCATCTGTTAGAAAGATCTGCCTAACTTTATTTCTCTTAATTTTAAACACCAAAAATGCCAAGCAATAAAACCCACAATGTTGATTGTTTATAATTTCATTTCACTTTTGGAGCTTTTGGAACCTTAACTGTTTGACTTGACCTTTAGACACTCTTTCTCTATCTAAACCAAAATTACACATATCAAACCTCAATCAAACAAAAACTGGTAGTCTTAGTCTAAATCACTAAGGAACCAGGGTTTAGGTGGTTTTTGGGTGGTAAGAAACTGATTTTTTTAAGTGGGTCACTGTGCGAGTTCAGCAAACTGACAGGAATTACTAGACTGTGCGAGTAACTCCTGTCACACTGCAGGATGGTGGATGTCAGTCTGCAGAAGTTGCTTCCACAGCATTATTGTGTCAAACAGAACTGATTAATCTATCCATCCAACAATAAATTGACAGCAAGAAACAGATGTTAACAGGGTTATTATTTCAGTCTGAAAAGAGGGATGGGGGGTAAAGGAGGGGAGAGTGAAAGAGAGTCATAGTGCTCATGTGTGGGCAAACAAGCATAAGAATCAGACATCAGTTACAGCAGCAGTGATGCTACAAGATTTTCACAGAAGATTTCTAACACTGCTTGACCTTTGGTCCTCAAAGCGTTAAATCTGGGCTAGGTGTGTATGTCACACTGAACTACCATGGTTCACTGAAGTCCACAAGATTTGACTAAGGCAGATGATAATTGCATAAAGTAAACTGGGCTTTAGGCAACACTTTTTACGTTTAAATAATGATGCATATTAAATACAAATATACAAATACAAATATTACAAATACAAAACCAAAAATGTTATAATATTATAATATATAATATTATAATATTTATACATAGGTGATATAATAATATTATATCACCTATGTCTGTACCTAAGTTCTCCAAAACCTTATCCCTATTTCCTTGGTCTTCATGATAATGTTAATTCTTTAATTTTTATAACCAACCTCTGAGGCCTTCACAGGCACAGAATATTCGTATTTATGCTGACATTAAATTACATCCATGTGCGCTCTATTTACTAATCAGGTAACTTCGCAAGGTGACTGTCTGCACTGGACTTTATTTATGGGTGCTACTGTGAAGGGACAATTTACAAACGCATCCCATTTGTTCAAAATAATTCCTGGATACATTTTTCCATCAACTTCACATATGCAACTTTGTGTTGATGTGTGACATAAAATTCCAATAAAATACACAGACGTTTGTAGTTATAATGTGTAATGTGAAAAAAATTGGAAAGGTTCAAAGGGTGTGAATACTTTAGCAAGGGACGGCAAGTGTTATATACTCTTGCTTTTTGTCTTCTTAGCCTCCAGCTTTTGTACATAGAGAAAGGAAATTAAAGCCGGAAAGCAGTTGGAAATCGACTGATGAGGGCCCTTAGCTCGGGTGCTCTGTTTGATATAAGAGCAGTTCTATGCAAAAGCACTCCCCACTCGTTTTCATGCCCTCCCCCCCACCCTTTGTCATTTAAAGAATGCTTGGCGCCTGTGGATTAATTAAAGTCTAAACATTAAATATTGATTGATGCATTATCAGTGGCTCGCAGTCGCCTGCTCTCAGATTGATTTCCACTGTGATTTATTGTCATATTTGCAGAGTCATTTCACTAGATAACAAAGAGAAATTGCTTGCAACCTTGGTACCTTCAGCATTAGCCACCCACATTGACACTTAGGCCTCCTCCCATCATCCCCTATCTTTTTCTTGTTTTTCCAGTTTTTTTTCTGTTCTGTCTCTGTAGTAACTTTTTATCCTTTGCTTCCTGTTTCCTCCTGTTGTTCTTTAACCATACGCCTTTGCATCTATTACAGATGTTTATGAAGAAGAATGAACCACAAATGACAAGCAGAAAGTAACATTTCTATTGAGCAAAGATTCAGTAATTTGATCTTTTCAGAAAAAATTGGTTTTGTCCTATATTAAATGAGCTACGCAACCTGTCCATCTGAAAGCACTAAAGTGTGTGAAATTAGTCATGTTTCTTGTTTTATTAGCATGATTTCTTTCATTTTAAAGGTTTTCTTAGGAGCACAAAAGTTAAAGAAGGCTCTGATTTCCTTTTACAGGTCTTCCCTCCCGTTGTTGTGCCATTTTCATGTGTCAGACATAATTTACGATTTTCCTCCACCGCTGTCAACTGTGAACTCTATTAATTTGTAAGGAAGAAGTCTGATTTATAGGCTTATGAGCCCATGTATTCACATCATCATTTGTTAGCTAGATATTTCCTGCCAAGTCCCTGGATGATGGCATCATCCAATTTCTCTACAGCAAACACACACAAACACATTGTGGAAACAAGCACAAACTCACTCAGAAATAAATGCTATTTAAACAATGTTTGTATCTTTGTGTTGATCTGTTTGTAACCAGGAATGTCTTATTAAACTGTAATTATCCACCTATTCTTGTAATTCACCAATCAATTTTTGTGTATTCACTAATGGAGAATTTTCTTCTTTAGGTCAGGTCAGCAAATTAATTC
Source organism: Girardinichthys multiradiatus (assembly GCF_021462225.1). NCBI lineage: Eukaryota > Metazoa > Chordata > Actinopteri > Cyprinodontiformes > Goodeidae > Girardinichthys > Girardinichthys multiradiatus. The sequence continues at coordinate 39,305,044 of NC_061797.1, read as the reverse complement.
CACCTTAGGCCCCTCTTAACACTAGGGTTTATTTATCTACATTTCTTATTTTTAGAACTTCTAAAATCTTTCCTAGTGGCTTAAACTCAAAAGAGGTTTTAGGGGTTGCGAAAAATTTAGTTTCCCTGATTCCAATTGGATTTGGACACATTGAATTATGAAATATGGCCTAATTTGTTTTAGTTGAATTTGCGTGCACGCATGTTGCAAAGTTTGTGCATCGTCAACACAGTTCTTGTTAAGTGTCGAGCAGGCGATCAGACGATGGTTGTGTGCGTTCAGGTCTCACACGGTATTGTATTGCTTGCTGAATTACATTAGGACTCATGAGGAGATGGTGTGGGAAACAAAATTTTCCCTAGTGACCCACTGAATGAAACCCTAAATACATATGACATGAGTATGGCTGATCTCGACATAGTCCATAAATGTCTTAATGTGTTGCTTCTGTTTCAGACCTTTTGGTCCAAGGTGATATATTTGTTGCTGAACATAAAAGCTAACCTATTATGTAATAGTTGAAAAAAATAAAAATCTTATTCGTCTTTTTTAAATAATTCAATTCCAATTACATGTGTAAAGGAATCTCATTGCAGTTCATTTGCCATATATCAACCTCCTATTTAATCACAACTGCCCTTCTGTGTTTGACATCCATAATAGGTATGCATTGAGGCAAATTATTCAATTAACCCTAATTAACACAGTAATATTCTAGAAGCTGCATGAAGATTAGTCTGGTGCTTAGACTGTTTTGAAACGTGTTCATACACGCTGAACGAGCTCATCTTTTGTCTCGGAGCGGTTAATTAGGGCTGTGTCTGGTAATTGTTCATTTGTATTTTTCCTATTGGCCTGTCATGATAAATCACTGTCCCATAATTCATCACAGCCAATGCACTTCATCTCTGTCATATGAGAGCTTGTTCTGTGGCTCAAAATGAAAAGTTTATTGTTAGTATCATGTGTCACACTGTGGGAAGAGAGCAATGAGTTCTGGAGTGCTGAAGTTCTCCAGGTCTGGGACTCTTTCCTATACCCTGAACTGCACTTAGATTAATAATGATTCCTAATAACGATTTTTGGTTTTTATCTTCACTAGTCCCGAAGCACCATGTAGCATGTCTTTTAATAATTCTACAAATGAATATTTTGTGTTTCATATGTGTGTTGTAAGGCGAATCTTGGTATTGAGCTTTAGAAATGTTGATAGACACCATAAAATGGAAAAGAGAAGTTATATTTACAACGTTTTTAGATTTGCAAAACCTATTCCTTCCTAAAACACATGATGTGCCAAACGAGATACCAAGACAGACTGTCCTGATACAGCTCCTTGCAAGAGTTTTCATACGCTTTGAAATTTTTGCATTTTATCATCTTCAGTGTATTTTATTTGGATTTCATGTGATAGATCAATACAAAGAACTGCATACTTGTGAAATGAAAGGAAGATATAATGTTTTTTAAAAGATACTATGTGAATAAGGGGAGAAGAAAAGGTCCAGTAAAGGTCCCAAGATAGTGAGTGGAAACCTCTGTATGTGGAGGTGCAGTTTCCACTGCCCACCACAGGCTATCCCTGAACAGTGTGGTGTGCATTTAGTTTCAGTTCCTCTGGGTCAACACTTTGTAGAACCACGTTTAGTACAATTAGAGCTGCAAGTCTCTTGCCTTACATGTCACATGGCTTTGCACATCTAGATTTATGCCCAATGTTCTTTGCTAAATAGCTCAAAATCAGTCAGATTAGATCAAACCTTTTTTGCAGTACGGGTCAAAATTGCCAAGTTCAAGCTCAAGGGTCCTTTTTTGTTCCAATACACAATGTAAAATTATTTTATTTACATTTTTTTCTACTTTTTACTTGCTAAGTAATAATTTCAACAGGAAATATTAATGAAACGGTGGTGCAGTTGGTAGCACTGTTGTCTTGCAGCAAGAAGGTCCTGGGTTCGATTCCTGGCTGGGGGTCTTTCTGCATGGAGTTTGCATGTTCTCCCTGTGCATGAGTGGGTTCTCACTGGGTACTCTGGCTTCCTCCCACAGTCCAAAGACATGCCTGTTAGGTTAATTAGTCTCTCTAAATTGCCCTTAGGTGTATGAATGAGTGTGTGCGTGGTTGTTTGTGTGTTGCCCTGTGATGGACTGGCAACATGTCCAGGGTGTACCCCGCCTCTCGCCCATAGACTGCTGGAGATAGGCACCAGCTTCCCTGTGACCCACTATGGAATAAGTGGTAGAAAATGACTGACTGAGATTATTGTTGGTCTAAAGAAGGGTCTAAGTTGTTTGCCTTAATAAAAGGAAGGGGCAGAGTTTTCTAACTTTTTGGGTCGAATGTCTTCTATTTTGTTGGTCTAGAAAACATTTTTTTGTCTATTCCCAGCAAAGATAATTTTCTTCGAAAACCTTAACTTTACCCTTAACCAGAATTACTCCAAATCTCTTTAGACATCAACTTTAAAGACTTGCCACAAATTTTCAATTTACTTTAGGTTTGGTCTTTGACTTGGCCATTCTATTACTTTAGTATGCTTTAAACTTATCCATTCCATTATATCTCTTGCAGTATGTTTAATGTTGTTGTCTAGCTACAAAGTGCATTTCAAACCCATTCTTTTGCAGATTCTACTGAGTTTTACTGTGAGCTGTAAATAACTGATTATCATTCTATGCACATGACGGGTTTAACTTTAACCAAACATTCAAACTGTTTAACAAAGACATGCTACTCACATGAAGTAGTGTCATTTTTCATGTTTCCTTATTTTGATAAATTTCAGCATATTTTCTTTTCTGTGATGAACCAGGACATTCAGTATGTTCTCATCTCTCCATCTTGTAGTGTCTCTCAGCTGGATCCATCAGCTTCAGCCAGTGGTCTTATTGATCCCAAATGAAACACTGAACTCATCAATAATGTCTTAATGTGAATTTGTTGTTCAATCACTTGCCATTTAAATCATCCCACTCAAATCCAGCAAGTAATCCGTTTTCTGTCATATGTTGCACGTCTCTCCAATTGACTGTCATGTTTGTCAACCTTTGGATGTGGTGTAATCCTGCATCTTTATTGGTCATTGCACATGTACATTACAACGAAATTTGTCCTCTGCATTTAACCCATCCCTTATAAGGAGCAGTGGGCTGCCATTGTGCAGCGCCCGGGGAGCATTCTGGGGCTAAGGGTCTTGCTCAGGGACCCTGAGTGGCAATCTGTGGGATACGAACCTGGCCCCTTGTGTACCCTCTGGAACGCAAACTTCCTGTTCTAACCACTAGGGCACCACTCCCTTAAGTCTGAGAGTCTGTCCTCAGAGTCTGTCATTCTTGTTTAAAATTTGTGCCATTTTCTGCCCTCAGTCACCTCTTTTTATGTATTAAATTAGTTTTCGTGAATGTCACAAAGACCAAGTGCAGCCCCATTGATCATTGTGGTAATTAAGATGTAAATGGGGTTGTGGGTTGGTGAGCAATCACACCTGTGATTATAGCAGTGTTGTTTACACCAGCAGGGGTCTGACTGCCATGCAATGTACAGCCTCATCCATGTTTGATATGCTCTTCTGTTTGAACACAGGCTCTGTATCTTGCTCGTGGTCTTTGTAATCAGTAGACACCAAAGACTCGGGTGCACTTAAGTTACAAAAACAGAGATGAAAGCGTCTTTCATTAAACATTTTCAACATAAAACTGCAAAGACGGGCTGCCTCAGATCTACCTCTGGCTATTCATAAATCACACGTGGATACAGCAATATTTCATACGGCTATGAGGTTTTAAGAATAAAGTGCAGCTTTGCAGGAGGTGTTGTGCAACATTGAGGTCTGCCATACGCATAAAAACAATAATGGGGAATGAACTTAGTGTTGGGCTAAAATTTTAATTCTGCTTTAAATTTAAAGTTCATACATCACTCCCCTACTTTTCTCTTGTTTACGCTTTTAAATCCTGTTGAATGGCTGGCTGCATAAACCATATATCATCAATACATCACTACCTCAACCCATAAAGCCAGCGTGCCCCTTTACAAGTCAGCTGATGCTGAGTTGTGACTGTGTCACTTGACAAGGCAGGGATGTAACAGAGGTGGGCTGATATCTATTCCTCTTGCAGCATTTCACAAAACAAACAGGTTTTGACAAACTCTGCTGTTTGTCTTATGTGAAAGACAAAGATGTTAACATTTTATGAAGTAGCAACCTACTTGCATGCATGCTAACTGTTTTTTTCTATCACAAAACAACAAGAACAATAAACACTTTTTTGTTTTTTTGGAAATGAATATTCTAAAAAAGATAAAAGTAATGATGTTTATTGTACATGAGTTAAATTGGGCTCAATAATGATTATTTAAACTTTAACCTTCAGTAATTCAATGGTATAGGAAGGCATGGCAATGCTATTTTCAGCAATTAGAGTCTTTAGACTTGATCTGGAAAAAATAACATCTCAGGCAGATACTGAGTGTTAAGGAAATGACACCTTACTCCAAAGATCACAAGTCTCTCCTGATTATCTACTTGATAAGTTCGGGCTCTTGTGTTAGCCACCTGGGTAAACAGAGGACCAACAGACAATGCCACAGCAAGTATTACAAGTGAGAATTGGTGTAAGTGCCAAATGCTGTTAATGTGAAGCATTTGTCATGATAACGCTTTTACATCACATGTTGACAAAATAGATAGACAAAGAAGGCGACTTATAAGTCCAGTGCAATGGAAAGATATACTGTATCCAGTGAACATGTTGAAATTTGGTCCAAATTTCAGAAATCAGTCAGAAATTATTACATAGAACTGCAGTTTAAAAGTCTCCAAACAATACTATAGTTTTTAGTGAAAGTCATGTATTTGATTACGCACTCACATTTCTTGTCACTTTCTATGTGACGAGCAGATGTGAATGTGGTGTGAGTTTCAGCAGAACGAGCATGTGGAGCCGCTGGCAGCACTGTAGGCTCTGGGCCCTCACACGTCTGTGTTAACAGTTTAGCTTCAGTGCCAGGTAGAGAATGAATGACACGGGGCAGGGTGGCACATCCTTGGAGATGTTTGTCAGGAGATGTCCCTCCCTTCTGCATGTTTACACTCACGGGGGCCCGCACTTGGCTGTTAGTGGTGAAAAAAAACTGGGAAAACAGCCATCTTGTGAGAGCCAAGTCTCTTACTGTGAATATTAAAGAGAGAGGCAGAGAGAGAGAGAGAGAGAGAGATATCTGGACAAAACAAAGCTGGTTTTCGAGCACCCGGAGAACATAATAAGCACGGCTCTTTCACTGCACACCCAGGGCACTCTGGAAAAGTGGGGAGCCGCTGAATGGGAAAGGAAGTAATAAAAAAAGCAAACTTCTTTGAAAAGAGTCCTCCATGTGTTTGTGTGTGTGCGTGCATGCTTGCGTGTGTGCGTATGTGCAAGCGCCTGTGCATGCTTTTGAATGGTTTGTGTGCAGCTGTCTGAGTGATGAAACCTTATAGCTTACCTGTATGATGATGTTTAGAAATTATGCAAAATACTAATTTTCTGATAGATTCATAGCTGCAAACATCTTTTAAGTCTGCGGGTGGAAGTTGGAGGGTCTCGTAAAAAAGTAAGGAAATATGTGCTGTTTACCCTGACCAGTCATTTCAAAGGTTAAAAAAAGAAATTCAACAAACAAGAGAATCGGAAAGGAAGAAGGCAGAATAAAACGGCTCTGTGTCACAGTCCCTCTTCTCCTGTGTGTAGCTCTATGTTAGAGACTGCTACACACTGCCATGGCAATCCTTCTTATTCCCATTTCAAACTTTTAAACCAGGGGTCTGTACCCTTTTCAATCCAAAGAGACATTTTTTGTCCTCTGCCCGGCTAAATACAACTTGTTTAGAGTTGCTAATGCTATATAACCTTTTGAAAAAAGATAACATATTTTTATAAACATTTAATATAGAAAATGTGCCATTTTCAATGATCAAATCTCACATGTAATGTTAATTGACTTGTATATTGTTATATGAAAACTTTATATTACACTCCCATTTATCTTCATTCCAGTCCCTGGTTGGTCCCCTTAAAATATGAGATATAATTCCCAATGATTAAGTCCTAAACATTCTAAGCCTGCTCCTGCTATATAATATTTACTGGAGTCATATAACCAAACAATTACTTTAAATCATTGGTTGTCACAGCAGGTATGAAACATCCCTCAGGTAGATAAAATTGACAGTATGTTGGTGTGAAACACCACAAAGTAGAGAATACCTGTTCACAACAACTAAGAGGGAAAATGAGCAGCACTCAAGTAAAAGACCAATGCAATTATGAGAACGTCTAATTGCCATTGCACCTTACATAAGGCCCAAGTGTGGAGGCTCGATTTATTTGGCCTTTAAGGATATTGTGTTTTATAGACAAAAGATTTTGTAACGTAAGGTCAGGTGCTGCTTTCGCATTTTTAAATAAAGATAAATGTAAAGAGAGAAGAAAAAGGTTGAACTCAAAATTACAGGTCAGACTTTGTTTTAATGTCAGACACATTTAATATTTACAGTAGTTTGCCCTCTGAGAAATAAAATGTCAGTTTTCAACTTATTTAGCTATTTTAGTGACATTATGTTATTTTGCAGAAGTACCCTCAAAGTAGATCTATTTGAGACACAATCCATAAGATGCATTCAAGATGTGTTCGAGAACACAGCTAAGGTTTTTAGATAACTTGGCAACAAACAATGTAAGCAAACAGCTCATAAAGAGGGCCATGGCAGACCAGAAGGGCCAGATTGGATTTTCAAGAACCAGCTATACATCTTGCAAATACCTGCATCATCCAAATTGACTGCCAAAAATGATAGGCAAGCAGACAGACGTACAATGCGTCCAGTGGAACCAATCATCCCCATCATGCCTCTACCTGCAGCAAAGCTTACACCATTATCATTATTTCAGCTAACACCAGTGAAAAGTAGTAAGAGAAAAATCATTTTTCAAGTCTAACCAGTTATCATGATCATGAAGATGTGTTATTAATTACAGCATAAATATCGAGGTGCATTGTAATGAATGCACCCAAGAATAAACTGATTTGTACTAGTTAAGGTCTGAATCTCCATCACCAGTTGTTTCCTGTCCTGGTCTGTGGATTGTCAGCGATATTCTGCCTTAAATCTAAACTTGAACCACTTGACGTTGGAACACTCCTTTATGAAATTCTTTATATTCTTATCTTTCCAAAGGTTCCTCAGAAGAAAAAGTCCATCCAGGTAGATGAAAATGCTTCATAATCCACTCTGAAATATGTCCAAATTGCTCGTCCAGGATTATATTAACTGAAGCTAACAAATTACTTATTATTCATTTTGTGTTGCATTGTTTATTACTTTCGCTGTCTACTGTCAGTCCTCACAACCTGTTCACCATGCTGAAATTGTTTTTAGTGCTTGGTACTTTGGACATTTCTTTCATATTTTTTAGAGTTGTTTTTTAAATATTATTGTACAGTTATTAAAAAAGAATAGCATATTAAAGGTGTAAAGGAAGAAAAAGAAAATTCACTAAACAGATGAGGCAAGATGCGACAGAAAAGCAGCAAATTCGGGAAGCGGTGGCACCGCTGCAATTTTGCTCTGCATACCCTCTGAAGGTAGTGTTTTCTCCAGCCATCAGGGACTTCTCTGATGTCCCGCATCTGAATCGACTTCCACAAGTGGGGCAAATAAAGAACGACAAGCCCTTCCCCCTTCACCTCCAGGCAGATTTTCACCGCAGCTCCAACTGTACCCATGTCAACATGTTGCAATATAACAATACAGCAAAATTACGTCTCATTTCACCTCGGCTTTGCCTGTTAAAAGATGTGTCACATTTGTTGCCAAGTTTAAGAATAAGAATTCGCTCTTCATGTTTTATGATGCGGTTGTATACACAGACTTCCTCTCTGACGTGCACGCACACAACCTTACATGTAGAGCTCTTGTGTGGTTACAGAGAGAAATAAGGGGACCTCACATAGAGTTTCTAACACTGTTCCTCCCAATAACACATTGCTGATTTTTAACCACCCTAACCTCAGTGCTTTCTAATATGTGCTCATGCTTGTTTTAAATACCAATTAAGGATTTAGAAGCATCATATTTTGTGTGTTTTTTTATTTTTTTATTTTTTTATAGGGACATATCAATAGCGCAGTGGAAGCAGAGAATCATCTGGAGAATTTTGATGAATTATGTGCTGCTGAGTGACTTAGCATTGTGAGAGCATCCACAAATAAAGAGGGAATAGCAGGAAGAAAGAATGGCGAGCTGAGGAGAAAGATAAAACTTTATATATCTTTCAAAAATCAATGTTTACACTATGAAAGCTGATTCTGTTTTCGTTTTATGAGCTCCTGTTTTGTTATAGAATGCAGTCCGTCAAAGCAAAACAGGACTTTGAACACCAACCAACACCACAAGGAGCTCCTTCAGGTACCAGACAGAGAGTCTGGGAGCTACAAGGAGGCTCCAAACCCATTCCTCTCCCTCTTTAGCTCCAGCTCAGGAACAGGCCAGAGATCAATAGCTTTTGCCTGCCTATAGCCGTGAACATTCCTCAGCCGGGACACTGATGCTAACTATCAATAGCAATAGGGGCCTGTCTGAGGCACAGTTAACTGCTGGCAGACCAACACAGCTGTCTGGCAGAAGTTGATAAACATCTTGTGCCCAGAGTTGCAGCGAATAAGACCACTTGATATGTTTCAACTCTGTGGGTGTATTTACTGTAAGAATGCAAGTGCTTTTTTTTTCTTTTACGTGGCGTGTCTGCTGGCTCAGTGGTTACCTGCACGATGCTTTGTTTTGTGCTTCCACTTCTCGCCCAACTTGCTCTGCGGCTGTGACACAGACATCACATGTGTATATACTGTACGTTCTGTGTTTACGAGCATGTGAAGTAATGCAGGGATAATTCGATGTGTAATTTTTAGTTTTGCTTCCAGGTTCTTAAAAATACATAAACACGCTTTCTGGGGGTTATGTCTGTAATCTCTTCAAGATGTTTTAGAAGGGTGAAAGTCCCCTCCAACCTCTAGCCCTTTAAGCGGGTTTTGTGTGTTTTGTGTGCCTCAATCCTGCAAAACGTCTAACCATCTAAGCATCTCACTTCGTCCAAATATCATCCGTCAATGTCATATGAAAGCGGAATGTGTTTGTCAAGAATCCGAAGGAGCTAAAATTGGGAGTCTTGGTGGTCGTCCAGTTCCATGGTGTTTCTCGTTATTGCAACTCAAGCGAGCATGTTTAATCAGATATAATCAAGAGAATTTGGTTCATAACAGTTGAAGGTTTTAATGATTGTATTTCGGTGACTGAGAAAATCTATGCAGGGAAAAAAGACAAGTGCGCAATAATGAGAAACAGACATTTGGTTAATGAAATTAAAGAATGAAACAGGGTGCACATTATATTCACATGGGAAGTTTGTGACAATTAATGATTTTTTGGATAACTATATCTAATTTCAGGTGTAACATCTGAATACTATTATTTACAAAGCAAAAATGTGTGGATCTGGGTTTCTGATTGACCACTCTCTTTCTGTGGTATCTGGTGTCCAGTTCAACCAGTCAGGAAGATTGTCACTGCCTTCTCTTCTCTCACTCATAACAGGCAGGTGGAGTTTCTTTGTCACGCATCCATCAACACATGTCTCATTACACTTGTACCTGAGCAATTAAAGTTGATACACTGACACAGTCGTCCAGTGGATCCAAGCCAGAGGTGGGACCAAGTCATTATTTTACAAGTCTCGAGTGAGTCTCAAGTCTTTCCACCTTAGTTGTGAGTCCCAAGTCCGTAACTCCTAAGAGCAAAACTTTAAAATTGAAGTCTTGAATAAGCTATTTGACTAAATATGTAATTAATGTATTAATGCTACTTCACATATTTGGAAGAATACGCATAACCTTGAACTGAAGTTCAAAAGATTCCATCTAAGGCAACATTAAGATTTAAATGTTCTTGTGTTTTTCAATGTCTCTCACAAAGAAAATGTATTTCCTGTTGGATGATCGTTATTTTAAAGTGACAGTGTGTTTAACTGTGTGTTTTGTCTAAATTAAGTTTTTGCAACCTTAAGGTTTTAGGTATCAAGTAAATAGGGCTTGGATTCATCACTAGTGTTGATGCACATGTTACTTGATTCAAGTGATGTATAGAATATAAAATATTTTCAACTCCAATGGCCTAGTTCAAGCAAAATCAAGAATTGTTGTTAACGTGTAAGTAGAGTCTGAGGTATTTTGTGATTTAATCAAATCAACTGAGTGCAATTCATGTGATTTGGCCTCCACACTTCTGGTCAAAGCTGACCCACTCACACCCACCCACACACACACACACACATGCATGCACAGTGTTGTCGGGCAGGCGTAAAGCCCCATCGACCTCCTGCACTTCACTGACACCTTTGAAATGTTTCCTTGTTTTTTACCCCCAAACAGGACAGCACTGAAAGGAGGGAGGGATGACTGAAGCTGCAGCTGAGATCATGTAAAAACAAACACAGCCCATTGATATTGGGTGATGCTCCAGGAAGTTGTAGGGGAGGGGGAAGGGAGGGACAATGTGGAGGGGAGCAATCTGTGTGGACAAGTGGAGGCAGGACTGCTGGAGGACAATAGAGAGGGTTTGATCTCTTAATTAATGGAGGCTGGCTTGTGTAGCTGCAGGTAGTGAATTTTAAGTATTGAGGTTTCCTCGGCTACAACTAGAGTTCTTACTTTCCCTCATACTTTAAATAAAATGTCCCTCTGTCCTTAACAGGCCTAAAAATTACACAGCAAAGCTATGCAGATTTAAACAAAATAATTAAACAACGCTACTTGTTCACTTTCAAAGCAGTATTTTATGTTATTTTCCCAGTTAGTTTTCCTGCAGGACACCTTGAACACATCTAAGCCACGTTTTTACAGGGTTTACAGTGACAGCATGTGCAGCTTGATGGATGGAAAATGTGGGCTTATTTCTCTATTTCTTTGAGCTTGAGGCCAGCTTTCAACAATCCCTTTAATCAAGCTCCTAATCCATTTGAAAGACGTCAGTGTGCCATTAATAAGGCCATGCACTACTTCATATGTGTGCTAGGAATGACGAAGGTCAGGAGCTTCGGTGTTTGGTCTAAATCAAAAATAATGGGAATGGATATTTAATCTACCAAAAAACTTTAATTATATTTTAGAATAAAATATACTCATTTCTTTGTTATTCCTTAACTATAATTTGTTCTTTTTTTCCTAATATTTTGCATGCAGCTCCTGTCTTGTAAAGTAAACCTGCAATTAATGTACAGCGTTAGTAGTTCTCAGCCTACAGACGCTGCAGTTCTGAGAATTTGCATACTTGTAAACCTGAACCCACGAAGTTTTCTCGACACTCTATCTCCTGTGATCTCTCTCACACACACACACACACACACACACACACACACACACACACACACACACCGGGACATTCTGACGTCCAGCTGACCCAGATGAAGGCCCGATCCAGCTCGTTGTGATTATCTCAGCGTCTTGCGTCTTGCATAGAGCAGCGGAGCCAGGCCGGTGAATAGAATCCCCACCACGTGTTGAATACGGTGTCAGACCGAGAGAAAAACATGGAGGGTGTGGGGGGGGGGGGGGGGGGGGGCGTCTTATGGTTAGAAATACACCGTGTGAGGATCACTTACAGCACCGGTTTGGGGAAATCCACCGCTTTAACTGCCGCATTATGCGCTCAAACGCCCCGCTGTTCCTGAGCCATATATGATCAATCATGACGTGTCAGCGATAATGGTGAATGATGGCGCGCGGACCCAGACCCGCTGATATGGTGCGCTCTATTGATTGCGCGTGACAGAGAGATGCGCAAGCTTTGATGCGTCAGCCTATGATTTTTTTTTTTTTTAACGAGTGGCAACTGGTGGTATATAACATTGAAAAATTATATTGAACCGTTTAACAATAAAATATAAATTTTGTAAATATTTTGATTTATATGTATTTGTATTATTATTATTAATATTATTATTTGAAATTGAAATATTAAATTCTTCCGACTGATGAAGCACCCATCTCATCAGATGTTCAGTTTATTCTGCGGGGCATTTTAACTGTAATATTATTTTTTTTTTTAAAACATAAAGACAATAAAATAATACATATTTTTGAATTATTCAGACAAATAGGCAAATCCTTTAAAACTTCTTTAGTCTGGCCGCCTAAACTGTCATCCAGCCCCCCTGTGGCTGTTAACACTGTATCCTCAGCGTCCCGAGTGAACCCCTTTTTAAAATGTCTGCCGCTCGCCTGGGCTGCAAATCACCCTGTTTACAATCTCACACCAACACTCACATCAATTAACTGGCCATTGATTTTTCCGCCCGGGACATTACAATATTGCAGACCCCCGCACCCCACCACCTCTTATTTTTTTCTCCTTTCCTCCTGCACCATTTTAAAGTTTTGCATCTCTTAATTGCGGTGCGCCCGTTTATGCGCGCCTTTTTGATTCAGGTGGGCACAGGTTCAATTTTGCTGTCATCCATCAGTAGTCAGAATTTATGTCTAAATTTAGACTTAAATTATTTTTTAATTGTTTTGGGATAACGCAAAAAAGGAAAACCAAAAGAAGCCATCAGAAGTATCTGATTTTCACCTTCGCCTCTCTCCATTTTTTCTCCCATGAATAAGTAAATAGTGAGGCTAGTCGAAACTAAAAGATAGCTGACACAAGAGTGGACCAGATCCATCTGTAGCCTGCAGCTGCTCTTTAAATATTCAGGGAAAAATAATGGCATCCGAGGCATCACCTATAGTAACATTATTATCTTCATTTCTCAAGATCAGCCCGCAACTGAGAGCTTCGTTTATCTTTTTTAGGTAATAAATCTGCTGGACTCAGCGCTCACTTGAAGGCCCCTCTGGGACTTCTTGCCCCCTTAAACCATCCCAGTAATAATAATAATAATCATAATAATAACTATTATTATGATTATTATATACTTTATTAGCTATTCATTTTATTATCTTAGCAATATAGAACATCTTAATTTTATTCGAGTTTTTAAACAGATTATTATATCAGCAAAGTTTTTATTAATATTTCGGTAACTGCATTGACATGCACATGCTTCCGGTGCAATCTAGGACTCGCCATCAAAAAAATAAAAATACTTTCGCTCTAAAATTAAAAGCTTTGTTTCTCATAATTCGGATGAAAAGTCTTCGCTCTCTGTGCTGCCTCTCAACATCCCAGCGCGCAAGGCACGTTTGCATCTGCTGCGCGAAATCAGAGGGAGAGAGAGAGACAGAGAGAGAGAGACAGAGAGAGAGACAGAGAGAGAGAGAGGAGGGGAAAAGGAGAGGATGTAAGAAGGAGGTGGAGGTGTGTGGCAGAGTGACTGAATAGTCCGGTGACCAATCATGTCCACGATGGGCAGGGCTCCGCGTTCGTCCCCTGCCGCTTCACGGGCCCTCAAAGTTTGTTTATTCGCAGAGCGCTGTGCGTGATGAAAACGTGTTAGTTAAGTAACTCCATTTTCTACTAATTTTCGGTGGTTCCGAATCAGCAGCGTGGACTTTTAAGGAACGCGTGTTTTCTTTTTTTTTTTTGTTTGTTCGTGGAACCTTTATGATCTTTTTTGTTTGTGTTGGCGCACGAAACTCTCCAGACAGTTTGGTGTTCAACGTAACAAGACTCCGAATCCCGACCGTCTTAATGCCAGAGCGCAGAAAAGAGAGAGAGAGAAGAAAGTTTGCTGAGAGAACGGCGGAGACTGCCTTGCGCATCTATCCAAACTGATCGCTGCTGAATCTGTGTGAAAGACTGAAAAGATCCGGCCGCAGGAATGGACTCGAGAAGCTGACATTCCCCTGTAGTAGTCCAGATAAACCCCTGGCTTGGCTCACTGAAGGGGTTAAACCGTATCCAAAGGGAGTTTGGAAAAGCCAGCCTTTCTTTCCCGTACGGATCAACTCATTGGGTGGGAGCTCAGAGAGAGACAAGAGTCCCCAGCAAATCAGGAGCTAATTGATTAAAGAGACTTCATTTGAATAGGAGGGGGGCTGGCGAGGTGCCAATCGCCTTTCAAAGAAGCCCCCCCTCCAACCCTCCGCCACCTCCGTATGATTAATCGCACGGCATTATTGATAATCATAACGGGGCACATGCGCGGTGGATGGGCTCGATTTACGTAATTTTTGAGGAGGTTTTGTAGACATTTTTTTATTCTTTGCCTGCTGATGTGCCAGCCAGGATGTCGCGGAGGAAACAAGCAAAGCCGCAACACTTCCAGTCCGACCCTCATCTGCCTTTACCGGAGCACAATGGTGAGTCTGCCGCTGCTTCTGTACGAGTGCGGCTACTTTTTACGCGTGTTTCATAGAAACTTATGGAAAAGCTGATCCATAAAGTTTAGATCAGTTTATTTTTTACTTCTAACATAGGTTGGAAATTTCTCTACACAATTTTAATCGCAAAGATTTCTAATCACTTTTATATATACTTATCAGTACTAAATAAACTTAAAATAATTCAGAAAGTAAACAGAAAACCTGTCTCCACGTTTCATTGCTCTCACAGTTTTTAAACTATTTTATTCTTATTCTTATATAAATAAAAAATGTATTTAATTAAATTAAAAGAACTCACCCCGGTCGCAGTGTTCGGTGGTCTCTCCGCCGTGCGGCGACACGGACCACCCTGTCGATCCGGTCGGGGCTTCCGCCTCCCCGGCTTCAGTCTTGGGCTGCAAAAGCGAAGCGCTCTCAGTGTTTCCGCTCTTTTAAGGAAAGTCGCTACAAGTTGGCCCTTGTTTTTTTTACACGTCTGCACTTTTATTTCCCAGGGTTAAATGAAAAATAAAACCACATTCCAGTCAAAAAGGAGAGAAAACTAATTAAACATAATATGTTAGTTTGTTTTCACCTTCTTACAGGTTTGATTAATCCTCACCCAGTTTTTGCGCAAAAACTAAAAGTTCAGCCTCACTCAGGATGAGACGCGCACACTAGAAAATGCAACCCTCTTTTTTGTTTTATTAATATTTGTTGATGTAAATCAGCGCAGGCCAAAGATAAGGTGGTCATTTTTTATTTCTTTGCTCTTTGTCCGCTGCCTATCAAAACCTGATCACTTTTAAAGATATGTATTTGCATGCGGCGTGCATCATGTTGGGTTTTTGCACCTACAATGTGGGACGAGTTTGCACAAAGTGGCATTCGAAAGTGCGATTGCATGGGAACTGAGGCTTTTAGTGTTTTCGAAGCTAAGGAAACGTCGTGAAAGCTGCGGTTGATTACATTTGTGCGAGATTTGATTAAAAACTATTAAAAGGAAAATAAGTAAATCAATAAAACTATGGCTTGATAAGAAAGTTAGATGACTTACATGACGTGTGTTTTGTTTAGACACACTTATACGAGGCACTCATTACTAAGAACGGAATTATTCTTTTATTTTCCTTAATTTAAAAAAAGTAATCTAATTTAACCAAATATTCGTTTAAAACATTTTCACTGATCACTCTATTTTGCCAAGGGGTTTTACCAACGCTCTACATGAGAAAATTAAGATAAAGTAAATACAAACAAAACATGTTTTATTGTTATTCTACTGAGGTCCCATATATGGCCTTTAAATGTTGAACATTATGTGTAACTATTATTCAAAAATGTAACAAAAAGCTTTTTTTTTTTTGAAAAAGTAAAGTGGAAGCACATTTCCAGCTCAGTTGATGGGATTTTTATTTTTATTTTTTGATAAGGGGGGGTTATGCAATACCTATAGGTAAATCTTTGAGTGGTGTATTTTTTTTTTCAGCATTTCTGTTTAAATCAAGTAACCTAAAAGTAATAAACAGTCACTATTTTTCACTGAAGTATATCCAGTGCTATTCTGCATGTTGGAGTAAACAAAAGTGTCCTGTGTGTGTGTAATTATTGGTGCTGGGAGATGTTGTCTGTGTGAGTTTAGAAATCTTAAGTTGAGATATTGCCAGTGGAATTAGGAGTGTTTTGTGAGAGTTGTGTGATGCGGAAGTGAAACAGAAAGTTGTGATGCTGAGGGCACTGCAGTTGCCTGGGAGGTCGGGCGTGAGAGCCGCAGAGGGTGGGATGTTGAGCTGTTTTAACCTTTGCCAGTGTCCCTCTGTGTGGAGGTGGTCAGAGTTCAGGGCCCAGTGTGTTCCTCTCAGTCTTGTCATTGAGCGTGCTGATCGGAGCAGCGGGCGGCCCAGCAAGGCCTCTGCTTTTTATTTAAGTGTGTGTGGTGTGACTGCAGGGCCTTATCAATGTTGTGTCCATCCCCTCACGCCCTATCAGAGTAGGCTCCCCTAGAAGAGAAGACTGGCAACCCCCACCTTTTTTTTGCGCTGTTGTTTCCTTCAAAGACAGAGTGCAGTTACTTGTCAACCTGCCAGTGTTTATGTGGTGTGAGTCTAGTTGTAGCATGAAGGACTTGCTTTGTGTCTTTCCCTCCCCTTAAGCTTTAACCGTGTCACCGGAGCAGAGCTTCTGAGATGTGAGTTGTTCCTGGACCTTCGGCAGCTTTTAGTGGAACCCCATCTAGTGTTCGGTGGGCTGGAGGCGACGTGAACAGAAACTCCTCTGAAGTTACAAGTGTCAGGAAGCTCACAGAGGCCCCCTGCGAAAAAATTAACGTAGGATCTCTCAAAGCTCACCTTAAACTTTTTCCACTAATGCTCGTTTTTCAAAATCTGTCCTCTGGTGCTTTGTTTTTCTTAACACCTTTTAGTGCTGCACTCTTTCTTTGTACACTGACTCTATAGACATTTTACCCAATCCTTCATACCTGCTTGACTTTATCTTAATTTTAATTCGAAGTTAATCCTTGCTATTCTGAGACTTAAGCCTAATGCTAGCATCTGCGTTGATGGTTATTCTTGTCTTATGTGGTCAGTGGATTTGTGGTGATGAATTGACTCAGATTTGATCCTTCTTTGGTCATCAAGTAATGTATAGCAGAGTTTGTAGATTAAATTTGTAGCCGTGGGAAGTTACTGATGTAAAAATATTCTTTGGGCATGTAGAAACATCATTATGGTTTTTTTCTGTCAACGTTTTTTAATTTAAGATCGAACACAGCAAGATGAGACCTACCACTGCAGTATTACACAAATATGATTAATGCATTTTAAAGTTGCCTAATTAGTAACATTAAAACATGCGCAATTTTGTTTTTTACTTTATTTTCGTACTTGATTTTACAGAAAAAGTTTTATTAAAAAACATTTTATTATATATTTTTTAATAAATTTGAAATTAGTGGGTTGAAATAAATTTATTGTATGTTTTTGGATTTTAATGTGAATGTTTTATTTCAGATTATCCATGTTTTTCAACAAGGTATCTTTGTAGTGTTTTATTTTAGACATCCTTGCACATATTAGTGCAAAAATACATATTTTTATTTAGGATTAACCATGCATTTCACCAAAGTTAATATGTCCTTCTTTTTCCGTATACCACACCATGCTGTGTATTTTTCAACTTGGGTCATACTTTATTCGTGTAAAATGGAGGGTTAAAGATATATTTTTTTCTTCTTCACACACAGACTCACAAACAACTTTTTTTTTTTTTTTTTTCAAATTTAACACTCCGATTGTAGGTTGCCGGGTGGGTGGAAGGGGGGATTTAACATGAAAAGTTATCATTAAAGTTGAATCTTCCGTGTTTGCATGGTTTGGTGGTGTGAGGGCCGGGGTTTACTGTCATGGCAACTTTGCGTTATCCAGTGTCTATGAGCGGAGAAACATTGAGGGAGATAATCCCTGAATTAAACAGGATCTGCTTTGAGTCAACTGGGATGAGCAGAGGGCCTGGCTGCGCCGACGTTCCCCGTCGCTCCCATGCTGCGCGAACAATGGGAAGGCATCCTGTCTCTCTGTGGGGCAGGGCTGTGCTCCTCTGGGTTTCATTTGCAAATGAATTCTTGGAGCTGATGAAAGTGTTTTGAGGGGCCGGAGGCACAATGAAAGGGATTCATAGAGAAATGCAATTTGTAAATCAACTTGTATGTTAAATAGCAAGATTTTAGTGTGACAAAGAGGAAAGTGAATAAGGAAAGTCTGTGGTGCAGCGGTTGCTCTGGGGGCAGGGTGTCGTCTTGCCTTTTCACTATCTGACTCGTCCCGTTTTATTAAAAGGAACTTTTAAAAAACCCGTTTCTGCGTGCATGTCAATTAGGATCATTGCTTTTGAATTATCTACGGACTAAAATCAAGAGTTGGTGTGTCCAGTTTGTCAGTTTTGACAAGTTTGTGATGCATACATTCAAATGTACAGTCCTACCCTCTGTGTTTTTCTCTGTGTGATAACATGGACATTTTTAAAATTATGAGCAAGATTTCAGACTTAGGAATTTATGCTTCTCCATTTTCAGTAAATTGCAATTTTTACAAACAGCACATTAGTTTATATATATGTTTTTAATTCAGTCAGGATTTTATAGCAAGCTTTTATTTTTTTAAATACTTTATTTTACTTTAGTTGTTATATACTCATCTGGGAGCCACAGGCTGTGTTGTTTTTGCCTCACTGTGAGTGCGGGGAGAGTGGAGACAAATTAGTTTTGTGACATAGATAACCTGTCCAAGGTGCCCATAGTTGGCTGAAAATGAGCAAAGTTGTCAGCAAATTGAAGGTCTAATAAGTCCCTCAATTGCTTTTTTCTTTTACCGAATGGACATGAAGACTTTGAAGGGCACAAGTTATAAAAAATCAATGTGTTTCTATGAAATTTCATTAAGAACCAATGTCCTCGCTTCACTCTGTTTTATATTTTGATGGATTATCTGAAGAAAATGATTACCTTTTGCTAGGCTGATGAAACTCAAACGTGTATCCACAAAGATCACTTTTAAACAACATTTGCATAGTTCCCATTGATTTTCTATCTCATTTTATCATGTGTCTGGGGCCACTGTGTTGAATAAAGACTTTTCTAATTTTGTTGGCTTATTGTTGCCTTAGAATCATTGTTTCTGTGAGCACATCAAAAGGATAAGTGTAAAACTGATTAACCTAAGATTAACAACAATGGAATTTGGAGATAAAGTTGCTTTTTCAGTTGCAAAACATCTCTAATCACTAATCCTCTGTTTCCTCTTTTTCAGGGGACACAGAACTTTGCTCCAAGGACCCCCCCTGCAAGGAGTCAGACGCTTATGTCTGCAGCAGATGTTGCGCCGAGTTCTTTGAACTTTCAGATCTTGAGGAACACCAGAAAAATTGCACTAAGAATCAGTTAGTTTTGATAGTAAATGAAAATCCTGCCTCCCCTGCTGGAAGTTTCTCACCCGGGTCACCTTCCCATAATCCTGATGACCAGATGAATGACACAGCTAATAACACTGATCAAACAGAGTGCAGTGACCTTTTGGAGCCCAGCACCCTTGAAAAAGACGAATCCATGGACGTGGATGTTTCCCGAATAAGCAGTGGCCACGAAGAGGAAGGCGGTCAAACAGAGAATGGGAGCTCTATTGATACAGTCAGTGGCCATGCAGGGAGGGGTACCTCTGGCCCTGCAATAGGTACTTCGGCTATCTCTGCCTCACTACCTCAGTTCAGTAACCTCACTGAACTGGGAAACTTCTCCATGATCAACAGCAATGTTATAATTGAAAATTTGCAGAGCACTAAAGTGGCCGTGGCTCAATTCTCCCAAGAGACCCGGTCCACTGGGGGACCCAGAGTGGCAGTGCCAGCTCTGATGGAGCAGCTTTTAGCCCTGCAACAGCAGCAGATCCACCAGCTGCAGCTCATAGAGCAAATCCGCCATCAAATACTACTATTAGCTTCTCAGTCCCCAGAAATGCAGGTACCCCCGACTTCTGCTCCAGGCACAATGGGGCCTGCTGCCAGCCCACTGACCACACTCAGCTCCCATCTCTCCCAACAGCTGGCTGCAGCCGCAGGCCTTGCACAGAACCTGGCAAGTCAGTCAGCCAGCATTAGTAGCCTAAAACAGCTGGCTGCAGCAGCGCAGCTACCTCAGCCTATCCCAAGCAGCAGTGAGACATCTCAGAGTGTTACAACACTGGGACCATCAACGGTCAATCCTCAGTCCTCTGACAAGAGGCCTGGTGTGATGAGTAGCCTCCAATCTCAGCTAAGCAACTCCTCGCATGCTAAATCATCAACGCCAGCATTTGGAATTGGTAGCTTGTTAAGTTCTGCAGTGAATCCCCTTCTACCTCAGCCCCCACCTGGCAACCCCTTGTTCTCAAGCTCTCTCCCCAGTGTTGGCACCACTGTTGAGGATCTAAACTCTTTAGCAGTTCTTGCCCAACAAAGGAAAGGCAAGCCATCAAATGTAACTTCATTCGAACACAAGACTGGCTCTGATGAGGCTTTCTTCAAACATAAATGCAGGTTTTGTGGCAAGGTATTTGGGAGTGACAGTGCCTTGCAAATCCATCTCCGCTCTCACACTGGTGAGAGACCATACAAGTGTAACATCTGTGGTAACCGCTTCTCCACCCGAGGTAACCTGAAGGTGCATTTCCAGCGTCATAAAGAAAAATATCCGCACATCCAGATGAACCCGTATCCTGTTCCTGAGCATCTAGACAACATACCAACAAGTACTGGTATACCATATGGCATGTCTATGCCACCTGAGAAACCTGTCACCAGCTGGCTGGATAGCAAGCCAGTTTTACCCACTCTGACCACCTCAGTTGGTATGCTTCTTCCACCAACTATGCCGAGCTTGCCCCATTTTATCAAAAAAGAAGATCATTGTATAGCCATTGCTAGCCCTTCTGTTACTGCAAAGAATGACTCAGGTGCTACTGAGCTTTCAGCTAAATGTAATGATGGAGTTTCTGAAGAGGGCGAAGGTGCAACTTTGCCTACCTCAAATGGAAAAACTGAAGAAGGAAGCAACTCATCAGTCTTAATGACAAATGTGAGGGCTGCATCAGAGAGTACTGCAGAGTATACAACTTCAAACAGCCCCCCCATGATGACCAACCCACTCATGCCTCTTCTGACTGATCAATTCAAGGCTAAGTTCCCTTTTGGAGGTATCCTGGATCCTCTCCAGGGGTCGGAGACCTCCAAACTACAGCAGCTTGTGGAAAACATTGACAGGAAGGTGACAGACCCAAACGAATGTGTCATCTGCCACCGAGTGCTGAGCTGCCAGAGTGCTCTAAAAATGCACTATCGCACTCACACTGGGGAGAGGCCTTTCAAGTGTAAAATCTGTGGTAGAGCATTCACCACCAAGGGAAATCTAAAGACCCACTATAGTGTTCACAGGGCCATGCCTCCTCTAAGAGTTCAACACTCTTGCCCTATTTGTCAGAAGAAGTTCACAAATGCTGTGGTTCTTCAGCAACACATTCGTATGCACATGGGTGGGCAGATCCCCAACACCCCACTGCCAGAGAGTTATCCAGAGTCCATGGCATCTGATACTGGTTCATTTGAGGAGAGGAACTTTGATGATCTCGATAATTTCTCTGATGACAATATTGAGGGAATAGAGGAAGGCCCAGATAGCAGTGTGCCAAACACACCGAGGTCAATCAATGCTTCCCAAGACAGTCTATGTAACTCCCCAACTTCCCATGAAATGGCAAACCAGGAGGGACACGAGAAAAATGGTAAAGAAAATCCCCAGAGTAATGAAATGGAAGAGGTCCCAACCAGCCAGTTGAAGCTTAGTGCAAATGGCTTTGTTGAGGTGGATTGCCTCACCAATGACTCCTCATCTCTGGGAGGGGATGTTGAAAGCCAAAGTGCCGGGAGTCCAGCTGTGTCAGAATCTACCTCCTCCATGCAGGCGCCATCCCCCACTAGCATGCAGCAACAACCACACAAATCTCCCAGCTTTGAAGAGAGGCATCAGAGCTCCTTCTCTATGGACCACACCAGTGCAAGCCTCCTGCACTCTCACCCCTCTAACATCGGAGCCCTAGACTTGACATCTGTCAATCCCTCTAAAGACCCTCTGGGCATGATATTTCCCTTCCGTGAGCGTAACACCATCAAAAACACATCATGTGACATCTGTGGGAAAACCTTTGCTTGTCAGAGTGCCTTGGACATTCACTATCGAAGCCATACCAAAGAGCGACCATTTATTTGCACGGCTTGTAACAGAGGTTTTTCCACCAAGGGTAACCTCAAGCAGCATATGTTAACTCATCAAATGAGAGACCTGCCCTCGCAGCTTTTTGAGCCGTCAAACACCAGCCTGTCCTGCAGCCCAACCCCTTCCCTCCTCTCTGTTGGCTCTCTCAGCAAACCAGAGGTTAATGGCTTCCTCCATGGCATCCACCAAGAGAACAAAGACATCACCCAAGGCTTGGTCACATCATCTGCATCCACCTCCCCAGTGCTCTCTGCTGCTCCACCACGCAGGACTCCCAAACAACATTTCTGCAACACCTGTGGGAAATGTTTCTCCTCATCCAGTGCTCTACAGATCCATGAGAGAACCCACACGGGAGAAAAACCGTTTGCCTGCAGCATCTGTGGTCGGGCTTTCACCACCAAAGGAAACCTCAAGGTAAATGAAAGAGAGAATAATAAAAAATTAATTGCACGTCCTTCTGGTTAGTTGTACACTGCTTCTCATTTAAGTTAAAGTTGAATGTGATAAACTAAATATGAGTTCAGTTCACAGAGTTGATTATAACAATGATCTCTTGAGAAAAGTCACAAGCTTCCATCAGTTAGAAATGTATCTACTCAATGATCTACAGAAACTTGTATCTAGAGTGCACTAATCATAAAAAAAATGTTGGTGCCAAATTCTGGTCCAGAAAAGACAAGCCAGTTCCAGGTTAGCTTCTGAGATTTTACTCTCAGGAATGTTAACTTGTCTCAATACATTCATGTTAAGCTTCAAAAGTTGTAAATAAAATACTTTTAAACACTGTTTTTGGATCGTATTTAAGGATTATGAAGAAGAGAAAGAAGTGTTTGTAAAAACATGGTATTAGCAGATGTAAAAAGTCACATTTAATGCTGTCTGGAGAATTGCAACTGGACAGTGTAATTTTGGCACAAACCCCGTGGGCCTCCGTGAGATGGGCAAATTAAAGTTCAGATTAAACACTGTGGATCAGTCTTGCCAAAATAAAATGTTTACAGCCTGTTGGTACCTCATGCAGCATAGGCAGCTAACCAGACTGCTGCGCCCAGGGTGTGAAGCCATTTAAATACCGTCAAGCATTATGATTATTTTTTCCATTGCATCATCTCATGTGCAGCTCCTGTGACCAAGTTTGTAAACAACACTAATTTTCATCCCTCTCTTTGTCTGTCTTCCCCTCCTTCTGTTCTTTTTATTCCCCCCTTCCTCTTCACCTGCGTAGGTCCACATGGGCACACACATGTGGAACAGTGCTCCTGCCAGGCGTGGCCGCAGGCTCTCTGTGGACGGTCCAATTGCCTTCTTAGGTACAAACCCAGTCAAGTTCCCTGAAATCTTTCAGAAAGACATGGTATCAAGGGCAAGCAATGGAGACCCGGCCAGCTTCTGGAATCAGTACGCAGCAGCCTTCTCCAATGGGCTGGCAATGAAGACGAATGAAATATCTGTCATTCAGAATGGAGGCATCCCACCTCTGTCGGGCGGTGTGGGAAACGGGGGCAGCTCTCCTATAGGTGGCCTCACAGGCAGCCTGGACAAGCTGCACAGCGCTGAACCCAACGCTGCTCTCGCCGGCCTCGAGAAAATGGCCAACACAGAGAACGGCTCCCACTTCCGGTTCACACGCTTCATAGAGGACAATAAAGAGATAATCACCAATTAAGAGTGTACGTGCCCATGTTGGGCACAGACACGCAAAGGTGCCTTCCTAGGCACCGAGAACACATGAGTACACACAGAGTAGAAGAGATGGGAAGAGGATAAAAATCAACTAACCTGCTTGCTCGCCATTGAATCTTTACGAACAGTCGTGTGAAGACAAGTTGCTTTTTTTGTACAATGTACATGTTATAGTTTTACGGAGCTTATTTATTAGTGATTATAACCTTGCTTGAAAACAAGAGGGAGCATTAACAGTTAGGGTTTGTTTATTTTTAAAACCAGAATGGATATGTATGGGTGCTTTAAATATGTGCTTCAGAGTCTTAGAGAATCTGGTTGGATAACCTAACCTTGGCATTAAGTTATTTTCTGTCTGTAGTAGCTATAACCGAGCTGTCTGTGTTCATGTGATACATTAGCCTTGTAATAAACAAAACAAACATGCTGTAAATATTGTACACTGATATCCTGTAGATGGTTTACATCTGTGTGTTTCCCCTTCCCCTTGTTGAAACAAAACAATGACATTCAAGCAAGGGACAAAATGATGTGGTAGTTCCTATTTTGTAGTTGTTATTTACCTTTATCTTATTTAAGGAAGACAAAATATTAAAGTTTGCTACATTTCAAGAGTTTCTTTAGTGTTAACTTGTTTTATTGTTACAATCCCTAGCTATTCTACTTTTCATTTTCTGTTTACTTACAGTTTTTCCTTCCCTTTTTTCTTTTTATTGCTCTTGTCTTGAGAAGAGCAAGATGATTACAAAGAGGGGGAATATTCTGTCGGGTTTATTTTATTTGGAGCCGTGGCAGCCAATCAGTCGAGACGGACTCTTTTAGTTTCTCAGCTGGATTTCCACATTGCTGCTATGTCCCAGCGTCCTCCCTATGTCATCAAGTGCAAAGTCATGTGTTAAAGCTTCTGTAAATATATTCAGATTTGGAAATGCAACCTCTCTTGTGGGATAATGTACATACTGATTACATGAGAAGTCCATCACGGCCAGAAAGAGTGTGTGTGGGGAGGTGGGGGTGGGGGGTGGGGTACACACTGAGAGCGTTTTTATAAACATAAATATATATACGGGGTATAACAACCTTCGGACTGTTACATGCACTTTCTTGGAAAGTTGGAAGATCTTTATGGGTCCAGTTTCTCTACACTTTAATACCTACTAACAACTAAGATACTGTAATTCTTTACTCTAATAATCAAATACATCAGTTTTCCAAAAGAAACATCTTGTGTGTGTTTGTGTGCTTTTATTCACTCTCTCTAATTACAATAATAAATTTAGTTATACTTTTTCATGAAAGCTATTTTTGCACATCTAATTAGATTCTTTAAACTTGAATTCTCTTTTGTGCTCCTTATTTTTAAATAATCACTGTTTTAAACTGATACTTTTATCAATGTGACATTAAACTTATGTTATATTGAAATGCTTAAAAAATAAGATAATGTAAATTTTAAAAAGGGAAAATAAATCTGTTTTCAAGCAAAGCATTTTGTTTAGTCTAAGCATTAATAAATAACTCTTGACTTTAAGGAGGCTTTCACTTGTAATTTGTGGTTAAACTGCCTTCTTCTTTGTTTAATTCCGCAAAAATCCGGCACAATGAGCTCCAAATCATGATGCCAGATTTGCAGCTTTAAATATGATTGTTTAAATATTTTTGTCTTATTCGGAAAAAAAAAGAATTGTCCAGCTGCATTTAATTTAACACATCGCCGCACATCCTGCTGCACAGGATCCGCTCATTTCTGCCCTGTCCGGGATCCTCTGCATGCTTTCTCCACTCCTCTCCTTTCTGTGAGCCCTCCCCCCCCAAAACTCCCCAATATTTACGTTATAGATTTCAAGACGTTGAAGCTAAATGATCCTTGCCCACAGCGCCTGCTTTCTTTTTAAAAGTCATATGTGTTTCCCTGAGCTGTGTTGGCGCAGCGCGTCGGCTTCCTAAGGGATTCCTTTAAATACAGAAAGAAAAACAAAACTGATCTACATTCCTGCCTAATTAGGACAAATACTTCCTCTCTCTGAGTTATGTTTAAAACATTTTTTATAGCTCATAATTAAAGTATGTAAGCAAAAGTGATTTTTTTTATTATTATAAACAAGCCAATTATGATAATAGGTAAATAATCCAGTATTTTTTCATTGAAAATATAAATTATTGCAAAAATATGAATGTCAAGAAACGCCTGGTTCCAGAGGGGATCAGGAACATCTAGTAGAACCTGCCTTCTTTATCTCTGTGTGAGCCTTACCAGCACCAAGCATGGATTGGACCTCCTCCCCTCCCATTTCCTTGCTTATGTATCGATTGAGTTGTGCAGTATTACAGAAAGACTTGGATCTCAGGTGGCAAGAATGTGTACCATTGATCTCTTCCACTGTGGCTCCCCGGCAGTGGCTTTTTGCTCCACAACACAGAGCACCACAGGAAGAGCCTGGCGAACACACTGAAACATAATCGCTGCTCACTAAGAGGTGGAGACCTGCCCCAGTCTGCTCTGCTCACAGTTTATACTGGTGCTGCCGGGAGTCTATGAAACTGTCATATTAGAAACACACACACTCACACATGCATCTAAAAAACTGGATTTCTGGCCTAACACTGGGAGATCAAAGACCCACTGTGAACAATTGTGAACCATGCACCGGCCACTTTTGCTACACACCTGACCACGCTGTCAGTCACACTCAGGTGATGGATCTTAAAGGAGTGTACCACTTTAACAGCACACCGGTGTGGAATTTTATCAGTTCTTGGTTTTGTTCTCTCCTGTCTGGGTCCCTTTTATCTGTCATTGTTGTCAACTTTAAGACTTTGACACTGTTTATAATACCTCCCTGTAGTATTGTCTATGACTGTATTCATTTGTAAATGTCTAAACAGACTTTCTATTGTTTTTTATCATTTATGTGGATGCTAAAAACACATTATTTCTGTTAGTACAAAAACACAGGCATAACCAAGTATAATAAAAATGTACATTTTATAAATTGAATTTCTAAAGTCTAATACATATTCATTATACACACAGAGATCTAATTGTTATCATTATGAGTTACAGCTCATGAGCACCAGAAATTCCTTTTCTTAAAAAATTTAAATATTACATAAAACCACAAAAAATATTTTTTTTACTTAAATTTTATGATATAGCCATGTAATTGACAATTTTCCACCAGACAGTCAACTGTCACCCTGTGTGAGGAGGGTAAGATTGAAACGGTCATTGCCAAAGAAATTCACTGTTCTTACAGAGCTGTATCCAAGCATGTGGAAAGTTGAGTGGAAGGACAAAGTGCAGCAGAATAAGCTGCACAAGCAACAGGGGAAATTGTGGCCTCGAGAGAATAGGGGGCCAAAGCCCATTCAGGAGTTTGCGGAAGATTCACAATGGGTGGACTGCGGCCAGGGTCAGAGCTTCAAAAGTATTAAGTACAGTACAAGGATATTTCTGTATTAAAATTATTTTTTATTGGTCTAATGCTAAATTGTAATTCTGTAAGAAACAGAATTTTAGGTTGTCGTTGGTGTTAAGCCATAGTCATTAAAAAACAACTGAAATATAGGGCTGAAATGAATCCATCTGTGTGTGATGAATCTACAGTATATAATAGATGAGTTTCACTTTATGAACTGATTGCTGAAATAAGCCATGCACACACACACTCACATCAGTGGGCAATTTAGAGAGACAAATTAACCTAAGAGTCATGTTTTTGGACTATGGGAGAACGTCAGAGTACCAGGAGAGAACCCATGCATGCATAGGAGGAACATCCAAACTTCATGCAGAAAGGCTGGGATTTGAATGCAGAGCAAGGCCAACAGTGCTACCAAATGTGTCACCATGCAGCACCAACTCTCCATCCATATACTAAAATACAACATTCCCACATACACTTATCAGAGTAAGAATTAAATTGTCAGAATTGTTGCACTTTTTATGCTGCCATCTGCTTAGCTTGTCATTTCTTCAGTCTTAATCACTCAACCAAGTTCTGCTTCAAAGTTCTAAAGATTTGGAACTTTTCTCTGCTTGGTTTAGTTTTATGGGTCAGCCATGTGGAGACCATCCAACAGTCTGGCTCATTTATCTTGCAGTTCATCTGCTCCATGGCTTTTGTGTGGTGAGAAAGAGTGGAACAGACTCATATTGCGTTTCATGACCTATTGTGTCAAAGGAGTACCCAGACAAACAGGTGGGAGCCCTAATGTGAGCTCTTCGTGGACCAGACTCACCAAACTCTGGGTTCCTTGGGTCATTCTTTAATAAGACACCCATGCCTGCAGAACGGCCTCAGTTCTTAGTTTCGCTCATTGTTGGGTGGGAACCTTCTGGGATGCTAATGAATGTACACTGGAGGTTTGTCTCAAACACAGTGCTCCTGCTATCTGTATCTTCCAGTTTATCATCACCGCTGAAATTGCAAGGCCGTTTTACTGGGCTCTTACTGCCAGACAGACATTTAGGCCATTGTGATGGTAATTCTTTAAAATTTGAAGTCCAGGGTTTGTTCCTTTCAGGTCAGGAGAAGTTTATGAGACGGGGCCTTTTGACAGAGTACAAGCACCTTTTTTGTTATCACAGACAAACCTGCTGTCACGGGTTGTCCTCCCTGCCACTAAAGGCAAATTTAATTTATTTTGTGCATTTCCATTTTAAGATGAATCACATGTTTCCTTGTTTTGTACAGTAGAATGGAGACAGATCGTCTTTCTCTAGTTTTAAAGAACAGCTTCAAGATTAAGTAGGCCGATTGTGGCGCTTTCACCATCAGAATTACGGCTGGTAACCTTAGACGGGCCTGTCTGCTCTGGAGCTTCAACACACACACAGTTGGGGACGCTCTCTGTTAATGTCATCTCAGAGATTCAGTTTCCTAATCACAATCTTACCTCGAGTCCCACAACCTCTGACACATATTCTTTCTCACAGTGTCAAAGCGTTCTAGTCAGACAGAGATATATTCCTCGGCTGCAGAATGAGGTATTGATATTAGGATGTCAAGATGAGATGTCTGTGTGGCTCAGAGAAGCCCTTCAGCTGGTTGTCAGGTGCGTTTGATTTCATAGGTGAACTGGAGATCTGTCTTGATTTTATTGAATTTGTCATTTTCGGCCTGGGAGTGAAAGGGGCACCTGTGCGCTGCCGAAAGTGCCTACGATGCAGCCGGCAACGTTGACAACTGATGTGCATGGACAAGCCTGAAGCTGTTGATTTTTTATTCTTTGGAAAGCAGCCCATTATTCTCCAGTGTACATTATTCATAAGGTGAAACAGCTGAAAGGATACTTACTTTGTCAATTTTCTCATAAAAGACACCTTGGGCACAAAAAGAAAAAAAAGACGGGGAAACAGTCACTCTTGGTTACCGCTACAAAAACGTAGCTATTTAAAGTAGGTTCAGTGCTCGGCCAGAGTCAAATGCAAGACTGTTGTGGATACTGACCACCCACATCAAAGTAAGCCTTGAAACAGTGACTGAATATGAGAATTTGCTTTATTTTATTGTCACTGATGGCATTTTTGGTCATATATCTATCGACCAGGCTTTTTAAAAAACTTTTGTAGTTAGGGTTTTCTTGTTGGAAAACAATTTCCACCACAGATTCTCATTTGTTTGTTTTTTTTAAATATGGACAATTGTCAAAGTTATATGATTCAGCTCATCAGATAAGTTTTAATATCAGATGAAGATACCAGAGTAAATAAAGGTTTTCAAATGACAGTTCCATTTATTAAGCACAAAAAGCTATCCAAACCAACCTGGCCCTGTGTAAAAAAAGTAATTACCTCCTTGCTTTAATTGCTTGCATAACATGTAGTTTTTTGAGCATGAATGCCATGTACGAACTCCTTAAATTGTGTCCAGGTCCTGAAGCAGGAAATTTTGTCCCACACCATCCCACTACCACCTCAATGTTTGCTTGTCAGTATGAGGTTCTTTTAGGAGATGTCTTGGAAATAGCTTTAGAACCCGTTCCAGACTGATAGATGTCACTGATGTTTCTCATCTGTTCTTGAATTTCTTTACATTGGAGCAAGGTGTGTTGTTTTTTTAGATCATTTAGTCTACTAAATGCTGTCAGACAAGTTCTGATTGAGTGATTTATAAATTTTTAAGGTTTGGCAGTAATCGGGCCGGTCGGTGTGTGGTCAGTAAAATTTAAATCTGTTTGCTTGTTTGGCTTTTGCCCTGATAAATGCAATTATTTTGTTTTTTGTATTTACTCAGATTATCTTTGTCTGATAATCAAATGTTGTTGATGATCTGAAGAACGTTAGAAACCTAAATAAAAAATGGAAACAATTTGTGAGACTTCTGATTCAAAGCCCAGTAAGTGTGGACTTTGGTCTTTGATTTTAACGCATTAATATTCTTCAGTCTAAGCCATGTATGTTCAGAGTAATTTCCCTGCTAGAATTTAATTTGCAGCCTCTAACAGACTTTCTTCCATTATTGGCCTGAGTTTACCTCCATTAGTTCTGAAAAGCATGCCCACAGCATGATGCTGCCATGCTGTCACCACAATGTTTCATGGTGAGTATTGCATGTTTGTGGTGATGTGCAGTGTTAATTTACTGTCAACACATAGCAATTTGCATGTGGACTCAAATTGAAGACTGTTGTAATTGTGAATGCTGACAACCTCATCAAAGTAAAGGTCAAAATCAGTGTTTGAATGTTCAGGTTCATCCACTTTAGTACAAACTTCCTATTTAACTACGACAGTTGGCATTGCTGTTCTCTGTATAGCATATCTCATGGAACATGATCACCGATTGGCCAACTAACCCTTTTAAAAACTTTGTTAGTCTTAGTTTTCTCACTGGACACAATGTTGCATACACAAGGAAAATGCTTTCCTCTGTTAATTCTGCAATCAAACGTAAGATAAGCAAAGCATTAGGTCATGGTAATTACCACAATGTTCTGCTTGATATGGTGATGTGTGCCTCTGCATTTGTGTGTGGGTGGTTCCATAACTCAGTGGCACCACCAGACCTGGACATCTGACTCGCACTTGTTCTTCTAGTGATAAGAAGGCATTGCTCGAGGATCGGCTAAATGGCATATGTTACAATTAGATTATTTAATTTGAGTGTGTGTTTGCAGCATCCTAGGTGGACCTTCTTCGTGAGTACACACTTTCCTCATGCTCAGTTAAGTTTGTGCCACCTGTGATTAATAAGAAATATCCCCGATCCAGCAGGTTAATGTTTAATCAGTCAACTGGGAGAGAAGCTTCTAAATGGGCTGGTTTATTTTTAACCATCATATGCATTGCATTAACAGCACCAAGGTCTTACGCAGCCAAATCTAATTATTTTTGCTTTCGGCTAACGTTTATCAATCCGTGGCGGGAATTTTTAACAAGTTTATCTGGCTTGCTGAGGAAATATTGAAAAACAAGATTTCTATTAGAGATCTGATGTTTCTGAATTACAGCACAGGTGAAAATGATGCTAAGGGGTGAAAATATATCAGTTAATATGTATAAATTTAAACTTCAGTTGTTTCAGTATTATTATAAATAATTTATTGTTGGATTTCCCTCTGTGATTGCGTTGGGAATATTGTGTGTGTGCTTTTCATTGGGAGCTGCTGCTGTGTTAGTGGGCCAAAGCACCTGCGCTATGAAATCAACACCCCACTCAGCCATAATGCTCTCCAAGGCTTGGCCAGTTTACGAAACAATCGATCCAGATAAAAGCAGCAGATAAAATTGACTGACCCTCATATACTTAATTATTGCAGCTATTTGACCAAATAGCATTTTTCAGGATGCCGTGTGCCACAGGCCATCAATATTCCTTTAATCGCTGTTAGTTATTGCCCTACTTTGTTACTGCTGTGGATGGCCGGTCTCCAGTGGTCAGTTTGGCCCGGGGCAGCGAGAGAATGAGATGCTAAATGGTTGCGCAAACAATTTGATTATGCTGTTTAATTCCCGTCATATAGATCTGCCGGGCCTGCTGATGCACTCGTTTCTGAGCGGGCTGTACAACAGAGTGCTGACCTGCCTGTCTCACACCATCAGGCCTGAAAGAAATGCGTTTTCCCCTTCTATGGCTTCAGGATCAATAGTGGCTGCTCCATGGGTATGGGCCAATGTCTTGCAGATTTCACCTCTGAACACTCACCTTTTAGCTCATCTATGAGGGGTACTGTTCAACATATTGCCTGAGAAGAAAAGCTGAAAACTCTTGCATGTCAGAATCAGAATCAGAAAAGCTTTATTGCCAAGTACGTTTTTGGACATACAAGGAATTTGTTTTGGCGTCTTTACCTTAAAGAGCTGTAACACAAGGAGACTTGAGGGTTAACTCCACTAGATGAAACAAACCACCTCAGTCAAGCGAAAAATGAGAAATGAGCAGGGGCAAACTCCCAAACCCAGTTGCCCAGCTCCCCAAAATTAACATTTCAATTCAAAACCAATAATAACGCATTGTGTCTGGCATGAATGAGTGCTGCTGCAAAGGGAAGGCGATACCTCCTGTTCCTGTGTCAATGAAAAAGCTCCTTCATCTTGTACTAAAGGGCCCACACAGTCTGGGGTCAGCCAGTCAGCCTTGGTTACACTGCACAGGCATGCCTGGGAAGACGGCTCGAGCTTCCCGGTGCCATTACAAAAGCCAGGAACTATAAACACACATACACACACATTAACAGAAACAGTCGTGTCATGCACTGCATGAAACTGATGGCTCTTAAGTTTTGCCAAGTACTACTTAGCACTCTGAAAGAAAAGTACGCTATGCATTCTTTGAAATGAGCTGTAGTGTCTAATTGCAATATCATATGGCCATTTTATGTTTGCCAGCATGTTATGATTTGAAACTGAATAGTTGTATGAAGGTAAATAATCCCTAGTTGTGCATTCCACTTGCTTTTCCCTCCACTGGTTTGTTGTAGCTGTGCTCAAGGATCCTTGACACTTATCTCCAAGATACTTAGCCACAAAAACATGTTGCATCTTAAGTGTTCATACTCTGTCGGTTCATGTCAAACCTTCCTATATGATCACAGGGGTTTCCAAGAACCTAAAAGTAGGATCACAAATTACCAGGAATTTGGGCATCTAGGCTTTTGAGATGAGAGCTGGAGGCCAGGGTCTATAACTCTGCCAAGATAGTGTCAGAGCTGACCTCCACCGCATGCCCCCCTCCATCATATAGCAGATTGCTCAAGTAGGAGGTGAGACAGAGGGACACAGGGTCATTTTAAAATAGCACTGGTCTTCTTGCAACTGCAAACTGAATAAGCACAGGAACCTACCTGCTGGTTCTCTGGCACAACTGATGTGTTAGTATGAATTATTATTGGCAGATACAGCTTTGTCTGCAGTCAGAAGGCTGTAAGTCTCAGTCTGCCATGGCTGATACTTCTTGTGTGTTTTGCTCCAAGCATTTTGTTTGGGAATGGTGGTTAAAAGATTCAACAGCATGAGACCTGTACAGAAATCTCACAAAAGATGTCACAAAAGATTTACTGTTTCTCAGATTTCTACTGATCCTTGCCA
Source organism: Girardinichthys multiradiatus (assembly GCF_021462225.1). Lineage (NCBI taxonomy): Eukaryota > Metazoa > Chordata > Actinopteri > Cyprinodontiformes > Goodeidae > Girardinichthys > Girardinichthys multiradiatus. The sequence goes on along the minus strand of NC_061797.1, from coordinate 39,271,694 downwards.
CAGTTTTTATACCACTTGAACTTTTTCACATTTTAGCACAAACTTGTACTGTAATACATTTCTATGAAGTTTTAATGTTGTAATTGAGTAGTGAAAAGAGAAGGATACATAGCTTTCAAGGCATTTTCTTTCTTTTTTATTTTCCAAAAACGTTCTGAAAGGTGTGGCATGCATCTATATTTAGGGCCATTGATAGGATTCCCATTTCTGAAATCCTATTTTGCTGAAAATACATCTGTTGGTCTATCAGGGTATGTCTCCACCAGCTTTGTAAATCTAGAGACTGGCATAGCTGCTCATTCTTCTTCTCCAAATACCTCAAGATCTGTCATACTGGATAGAGAGCATCTGTGGACATCGATTCAGGTATCACCAAAGATTCTCAAATGGATGGTCTGGACTTTGCTTAGATGATTCTAACACATTAATATGCTTTGATCCAAACCATTTCAGCATATCTCTAACCACTTTCAGATGATTTTCTTGAAGATTAATAAAGTATTTTTGAATTAGATTTAATTTAATTGTGGCTGCTGCCACCATGTTTCACTGTGGAAATAGTGTGTTTGGTGTTATATGCATATTTGGTATTCCTCCACACATACAATTTAGTATGTTAGCCAAAAACATTAGGTTTGCGCTCATCTGACCTGAGCACTTCCGCATGTTTGTTGTGCACCCTGCATGGCTCATGGCAAACTACAAACACAACTTCTTACAGCTTTCTTTCAACAATGACTCCAACTGAGTTGAGCATCTCTCTAGCTCCTCCAGAGTTGCCATGGGCCTCTTAGCTGCTTCCCTTCTTAACGCTCCCCTTGCCAAGCCTACCAGTTTAGGTAGCCAATAGGGTCTTGGTTGATTTGCAGTTGTAACATACTGTTTTCGATGTTTTTTAAATGGAAAGAGCCAGGCAACTTGAGAAGCTGAAATTTGAGATATTGCTTTCAAACGTAATCCTGCTTTGAACTTTGCCACAAATGTATCCCTTAACTGTCTGGTGTGTTACTTGGCCTTCATAATGTTGTTTGTCCCCCGATGCTCTTAAGCCTTTACAGAACACCTGTTTTTACACTTAGATTAAATTATTATTAATAGGTGACTTCCAAAGGCCAATGCTTGCACTAGATTTTATTTGGAGGTATCAAAGTAAAGTGGGCTGAATTCAAATGCATGCCATAAAAACAGATTTAAAAATCAACTATCTCCTTTCTTCTGCCTCCCAACTATGCACTACATTGTGTTGGTTCATCATCTAACATTCCAATAATATACATCAAAGTGTTTTTGTTGCAGTGTGACAAAAATAAGACAAAAAATATGTTTTCAAGTGACTGTAAAATGGTAATAAATGGACTGAACTTATATAACGCTTTTCCAGACATGCCAATCAATCAAAGTGCTTTAGACTAGAGCTACATTCACCCAGTCGCACTCACAAACTGGCACACATTCATACGCCGATGTGCATTTTGGTTGTAAGTGGACCAAATTTCTCAGACAACTACATAAAACTCTGAAACTACACAGAGTGACATACAAAAAGACTTTGCAAAAGGTTCCCTTTCAACAAATTAAATGTAGTTTAGCTTTATTCATACATTTCTTAGCAGATTTATTTATTTTACAGAAATCGAATTTAAAACTTTAAGTGGCACGGATTATCTAGATTGTTGTATGTACATCTAAACAAAGTGCATGATCTAACTCTAATACTAAGAAAATTGAGGTGGGTTTTCCACATCCTATGATTTATTTAGTTTCTGCCTAAAATGACTAAAGAAAGGCAATATGTATTCTGTTTGCCCTTGTGTAGATTCCATGACTAAGCATTATTTATAAAATATTTATTACATGGCAAAGAAAGCATCTTCTGGGAGTCACTGATGTCACTGCTGCACCCAGCAAATAGCCCAGCTTCCCTAACAGGTTGCTGTTGGGATTGCTGCCCGCTTAGATTGTCAATGAGTCTGTCTTGATCTGAGGATTAGGCTAGTTGTTCCAATTACAGCCTGGTGCCTTGAGGTTTGTCAGGCATTGACACAGACGCCTGTCGATGGCCCCGGTGCATATTCCAGGACCTTTGTTGAGTGACAGGTACCAGCTTGCGAAGAGATTATGGTGCTCTGGGAGTGTGTATCTCATGAGTTTCTCTGCTCACTCATATCATAGTTCTCTCCAACAAATGAACCCCTTCCTACAGTGGCTATACTATGAAGGTTGATCAGTATGAAAGTGTGCAATGTTTTTAGTTTTTTTTTTTTCCCATGAGAGCTCCTAATAACTGTCTTGCCTCCACAGATGGAGGAGCATGAATACCAGGGTAAGTGTGTTGATGCATCTGCAAGCTATTAAGTGATGAGGTGGATGTTTTTATAGTGCTCCGGATACAGGTTAAGGTGTTAAAACTTGGAAGAGTCAGGAAAAAAGAAGCCAAACTCTAATTACCTTTCAGGATTACAAAAATTAACCAATGGACCATCAGCACCTTACAGAGGCATCATTACAAATTTTTGCTGATACAGTTACAAAGCAGCATCACTTTGTAATCTAGAAATGACTATAAACATATGCTGGAACAGTTTATTTTTCTATGGAAACACAAACATCTTGTGGACTTCACAGCATAATGGTTTTTAAGTGTTCAACTTGGAGGTATGTGTGAATAGAAGAAAAAATACTGAAGAAAGAAAGAGATGGGATTTCTCTGTGGGATTATAATTCAGCTTTCATGTCTGTGTAGTCCCTGAGACAAAAATGTTCCAAATGAAAAACAGATATTGAATTTTCTTCTGCTCATAACCTGACAGTTTTCTTTATCTGGTTTGTGTGTGGTAACACCCTTTGGCTAGGGTCACTTCAAAAACCAATGGCAGCAGCATTACTTAAGATAGTACTCAAGCTCCCACCAACAAAAGCCTGTTTATGATGCAAGCCTGGCCCTTGTGCCCTCTCTTGCCAATCGGTGCATTGCCTCACACTGAAGCCAAGTTTGACTTGAAGGTGCTCTCCTGCTGCCATTTTGGGCTAAATCTGGCTGAGCCCAGGGAGCCAAGGCTTGACCACCAGGTGCTCACTGGTCAGCTCTCCCCTAGGCCTGACTGCAGGAGAGTGACACAGTCTTCCTTATATGGGAGAGGAATGACAAAAATGTTGTCTCCCTTCATCAAGACCTTTGAAACACTTTTTTCTGACCTCTCCTCTGAGATCAATTTGCCATGGTGAACGCTACCAGGAGCCAAAGCAAAGTTCTTTTAGATCCTTCAAGCTTTGATACTGAAAACCCTCATGCACCAATGGCAACATTTAGCTGAACACTTTGACTTTATTCTCAACTTTGAACAGAGGATAGACACACAATGAGTGCTTTCCTTTAAAGCCACCCAACCATCAATGTTTTTTAACTTAAGAGTTATATGCTGTGATCAGTTTTATTAAACTGTTTTCAACCATTGTTCTCAGTTTGCAATGGAGCGATTCACAGCAAACTCTAAGGTGGCGGGCATAGAAGTCTGCTCCTCTAAGTCTAAAACTATGAATCTCAACAATAAAAAGGTGGGCTTTCTTTCTGGGGGTCGAGCGTTAGGCTCTGCCTCCGAGAAAGGGGTCCAAGTATCTTGGTTTCTTGTTTGGAGTGATGTAAGATGGATGCTTGAAGTAGAGCTACTACTGCTTCTCCACTTCAACACAATTCACTGTTGGTGGTTCAAACATCTGATCAGGATCCTGGGTGCCTCTCTCTGGAGGTTTTCTGGGCAAGTCCAACAAGGAGGAGACCCAGGAGTTACCCAGAACATGTTGGACGGACTATATATTCCTTCTGGCATGGGATTACCTTGGAATCCACTTGAATGAGCTTGTCTGTGTCATTCCATAGAGCAATGGCTGGACTTTCCTCTGAAACCTGATTGTGAATAAGCAGAAGACAGTAGATGGGTGAATGGATGGGCACATCTACTAAGGTCAAACAGTGTCATTACAGCCAATCATGTGCAAACCAAAAATTTGCAGGAAGAAAGATTAGGGGCAGCCACTACAGGTACAACAAATAACCAAAGCAGGGTTAACAGATTTTCTAGGAAAGTGAGGGCATAAGTTTAATAGTTTGTCACTGTGCTTGATTCAGACAGTGTCACCGATAAACATCAAAAACAAAGTGCAGGAAGATGAAACCTAATATTTTTTTGGATGATTTTATCTGCATTGATAAACTGGAAGGAAGCATAATCTTCATTTTACAAATGTTAACTATGCAGAAAACTATGGTAATGCATTTTGTTGTCAAGTCATTGAGGGGAACAAATGGAGTTTTGACCAAAATTCAGAATGAAAGACTCACCTTCACCACCTCCACCTTCCAGTGACTTTTCGGTGCGTCTCCCGGCCGTCCAATCAGCATCCTGTCCGTCTGATTCTCCATCCAATCACCTTCCGACGCCTTGCTTTTAAAGGAGCTTCTACTGTGTTCATCTTCGCTTGTCAGCTGAGCTCATCCCTCCTCCACCCCACCTCCACCATCTTCCTTCACATCTACTCCTGGTTCCTTGCTCCCTGGCCGCCAATCCACCACCGGTGTCGGATCACGGGGAAGACATATTTAAATCTAAGCCTTACAAGTGATCATCTTAGATCATGTCATTCTCAGCCTTCATGTCTTCCTCCCAGGTCCGAGCGCCAAAGAAATAACCATGTAATTTCTCATCATTAAACTTTTCTAATTGCCATCCCTCTCTTTGTGAGTCTTTTCAGATTGAACTATCATGTAACAGGCTAGCCTCACTCTCGAGGCACAGATATGGCTGCTGATGTTTATCTACAGCTCAGCAGTGAGTCAGAGGGGCTGGGCAGAGCAAACTGACATGACTCGGCTGGACTCAAACGCCTCTCATCTGGTCATCTCTGCCCAACCCCCTCCCCACTCCATCTACTGACACACACAAAACATGCACATGCAAGCTTGTCATCTGGGAGGCCAGCAGTGACTTTACACCCACAGAGATGTGTGCTAGGTTTGGTACTTAATATTCACCACCTGGTGTTGTTTACATGCCTTTAAATATGAGATATGAGCTGGTTTTTTGATGGATTTAATGAAAAACATTAAAGGTTCTCTCTGTGTTTCAGAATAAGTACATTCTTATCTTGGTAACCTCCTTACAGTTTTATTGAATTGCATAGGAAATCTTGTCTCCATTTGTGTTGGGCGTAATGTTATCCGGCAGTGATGTTAGCCAGCTTTAATTAAATATGAATGCAGAGCTGTTGGTTGCTTGTTTTGTTGAGCTCTGGCCCGGGAAGAAAAGCTCAACCAGTCGGTCCTGTTGGTGACATCCTACACCCCTGTGCCACTCTGTAACGGGAAATCTTGGTGGTCTTGCATAAAACTGAGCTGGGAATCACCTGCATTTAGATTTAATGGATTCAAAATAACTCCCAAGCTTGCTCTTTAATGGACAAGGGATGGGTGGGAAAAGAGGCCTCCTGCTCCACACTTGTCTCCGTGTTTCATGAAAAACATTTTCAAATTGCACCCTGGCACAGATAATTTACTTATTCTGTGTAATTGGATGGTGACCAGGGTTAATATGTAGGCTGTCATTAAATGGAAATGTAGAGTTGTAAAGGGGGACTGTATGATACAGGGAGTCTTTTCTATTGAGCTGCCCAGATTGTGAGCTCCTTCAGAGACCTTCTTTATTTGAGGCAACTCAAGCATGAATTCTGCGAGGGAAAGATTTGAGACAGTTATATTCATGTCTGTTTGTTGCCTGGTTGAATGAAATGACCTTTAAGATAAAGCGAATCTCTTGAGCAAGTCAGGTGAAGAAAAGGCGCACAAATAAGGCAGATGTGGTGAAAAGAACTTTTTAAATTCTGCAGTGAAGGAGGGCTGCTGGGATGTGGATAGTTAAAAGAAATCTGGTATTTGCTGGTAACCCTCCTCTGCTGCCATGACAATGCCACAAGGGAGGAAGCATTTACTGTGGACGCTCCTTATTTTGATTCAAACAAGATGGAGCACCAGGGATTAACTTTTTTTTTTCAACTTTTTGCACTACTGTTAACCATTGTTGTGTAATCCTCTGAAAAATAACTTTGGTTGTGAGGGGGTAGGGTGGAATAATACTGGGTGATCTAAAGGCTGGTTAATTACGCTGCTCCTTCGTCCTCCATTCATAGGAAAGGCATATAATTAGTCCACGAAAAGCAATGGAATTTTCATCGTATGGGCCTATTTTAATTCCTCCTGATTCTGATATAGAACGCCAAACCTCTGTGGCTTCAGGAGAGGTTTGCAACCTGCATTCTTCTAGAGACAGCAGCACTGTAAAACCTAACCAAACAGCTAAACATGGCTTAAAGACAAACCATTAAAAGCCAAAGAATGTGCAAGTAAACTCAGTAATAAGAACAACAAAACTAAACCCTTTGATTCCTAGTCCATATTCTGTTTTTCCTGGTTGTACATTGCTGACTGTAATATGCCACGACTCACCAGTTTTGCCACCTACGAAGAGGGCAGTCTCTGGGTTGCTTGGGTAATTTTGGCAAGGAAGTTAATCATACACCTCAGGGCAGTGCCATGCAAGAAAAGCAGTGTTTGTAAACCTGCCCCCACGGCTCTGCCCATAATTGGCTCTACAAGTGACTGCCCCAGCTTCCTGTCAGCATTATATCTGTGTTCACACCAACCCCGCTGGTAAGACATTTATTCCTTAGAAACATGGCTGCTGTTTTGATCTTTGGACTGTGAAAGCAAAGTAGCTCTCACAATGGTAGTAATGTGGCGAGGATTTTCCAGGCTGTGGAGGAAGTCAGATAAAAATGTCCTGCTGCCTCTCCATCAAAGTCAAGAACAGGACTTTCTTACTTTGCTTTTCTGTTAGATTTGTTGATGATGTTTAATCAGTGAAGGTTTGTAATTGAAAACTGATTAAAAGAACCACGGTTGGCCTTTATGTATTTTACTCTAATTTGGACATGCAGAAGTAAGCATTTAGCCTTAAAAAGGGAAGGTTTATCCAGAATTTAGATATGTTGGCATGTCTAAAAACATTTCTTAAGTGGGTCTAAAATAGGAATGGAATTTTGTTGAACATCAAGTCCTGTAGCATCTACAGCATAAGTGTGCCACTTTTGATGCAACAATGTTTTGTATAGTACAAGTCACATAGTAGTGTCTCAGGACTGAGTAGGTTAATTTTGTTGTGATGTCACCATCTTGTTTAATTTTAATTTTACAGACTTAACGATTATCTGGAGATAAAAGTTAAACTCCCTATCTAGCCAACAAGTGGCTCCAGACAGTTAAATTATAGTTTGTTGAATTAATTGGAAAGTAGGTCATACTGTGTCAGCTGGAGCTACCTTGACCATTTAGCAACCCAGGGTAAAAGAACTTCAACTGTGCACACCGAGCTTTTGCATTGTATAATAAGGGACTATGAATTGTATGGTTGCAACATTTACAGTTTTTTTATGTAAAGTACTAAGTGAGTAAAGTAGCAAGCTGTGAAAAATGTTTTTGTTTACATTGTACACTACATTATGTCCGGCTCTTTCTGTGGGAAGTTAGTGCAAGATATTGCTTTTTCCAATTGTGTGCTTTCTTAAAGCTAAAAAAACCCTGTCCATGTCAGCAACACTGCAACTGCAGTGATTCAAAGATCGGAACCATTCAGCTATGAATGCAATGCCTATATCGCAAAGAAATGCTTAAGGAGCAATAAGATTAGCAGTCCCAGTATGTCAATTAAACAGTGTTAATGAGTTATGTTAGGTTAAAATTGAATTTCTTTTTCATTTAATTAATGAGTTGCAAAAATAAATTGTTTGATTGATAATGCATTTAATTCTTGATTGCATTAAATATGTGCTCCCCTCTTATAATATTCATATATCAGCTGAAGTGAACATTTTTGTGTAAATTCTAAATAAATAATACAAATATATAAGGAAATTGCCCCGGCGATAGAGATAGCTAAGTAGAAAGGTCTATAATTAATCATTCAGACTGATTTTGTGAGACTAATTCATTTTTGAACAATTGTGAGAATGACTGGGGTATGAATAGTAAAATAATTTCATGTAGCTTAATTTTTCTCCAACCTAAAGCTGCACATCTTCCTATGAAACTGAAAGCAAGCCTTGTAGGCAATAGTGTGATGGGGCATTAATTAGCAACAAAAATAAGTTGTTCTGGATAACACCAATTATTCTTGCACTGTTATTTGTATTACAAAAATAAAATTAAGTAACAACAGATAAAGTGACCTGTCTGTAGTATTTAAATGTTGTAGTTGGTAGAAAACAATAAATAATCGAATTACTATACATTATATTCTATTTTTTTTTTTTGTTTGCTGTTTTTTTCTATTTCAATAATTCTTGTTTGAAGATTATGTTTGGTATGCAGCAACTTTAGGACTGAAATTACAAAATAAACATTCTTTTAATCTAACTGAAGTTGTTAGATAAATTACCAGAACTTTAGTTACGTAAATAAATTCTGTTATTTTCTACCATTATTTTCCACCTGATGTTTATTAGGATATTAAGATATGTCATTTATTCCTAATAGAACACTTGTAATTTAACGGTACATTTAGCAGGAACCATGTGGTTTTACATCCTGTGCTTTAAATCATTTTTTGAACTCATTTAAACATTCCAGCATGCTTTAAAGGTTATTCTAGCAGATCCATTTTCATTAGCAAGAAGAAGACCAATAAAAAACAGAAAATAGCAGAACAGAGAAACCGAATGAGATTTGACATCCGTTTAGGTTTCTCTCGGTTGCTATCAGGCAACAAGGTGGAGGAAGAGAACTTTATTCTGAAGCTGACACATGGCAGGAATCTGAGATTAAAATTGGAAATGTTAAAATAATGCTTGTGACACCTCAACGTGTGGAGGGATGTGACTTCCTGCACAGCTGTTGAGAAACACTTCACGGCACCTTCCAAGCTGCTGCCACTGCATTTGAGTCTGCTAATAGCGCATGGAGAGAATCTGGCAGAGTGGAAAATGCTCGGAATATGCTTATAATTAATCATAGTAACCTTAAAATCAGAGGTTGATAAATTTGTAATAGCAACCATTTGTGTCATGTAGTTATTCTTAACAGAAAGCGTGCATTTCTCTTTGATCTAACTTGAACTACAAAAACTTTGTCTGCAAAAAAAAAAGACATAGACAGGATAATTTAGATAGTTACAGGACAAGAAAATATTTTTCTTGACTGGTAACTGATTCATGAGTGTTTGAACTTTGCATTGTGAGTTTGTTGTTCTTTTGATGGATCCATCAGTTTTTGACAGATATTTTAACTAGGTATCAGAAAGAATAGCTCATGTTGCAGCCGCTGATCCACGTGTTTGTTGGTGGTTGCCCTTGTATATAGAAGAGTTGTCATTTCCACTTCTAGCTGGATGCTTGAATGGGTGGATATGACTTTCTTTGCCTCTTTTTTTCTTCCCTTTATAGAGAAACTGGCACTGTTTGGGATTTTTTTGGAGAACCACACTCTGATGAACATCCTGCCTGAGACGTTTAATTGTGGCTGTGCCATTTTGTGCACGAGCTCTCGCTTTTTAAGACTTGTTTATACAAAAGGATTTACACATAGATTTAAACTTTGTTTTTTGTTTTTCTTCTTTCTGTGCAGTGTTTTGAGCCATAGGTAGATATGTTCTGATGGATTTGATTTGATAAAATATATTTTAGCAACACGTACAGTGCCTTGTAAAAGTATTTAGACCACTTACTTGATCATATTTTGACATGTTCTAACCACACATTTTTATGTATTTTATCAAGATTGTAAACAACAAACGAACATAAAGAAGTGTATAATTTTGAAGTAAACAGAAAGTGATACATTGTTTTTGATTCTTTGTGGTATGTCTCTATACGCTTACCATCTGCAGGCACTGAACTTTACCCCTTCTTTGTAAAACAGCTCAAGCATAGCCCGATTAGATGGAGAGTGTCTGTGAACAGCAGGTTTCTATTTCAGATTACCAGTTAGATTTTGATCCAGATTTTCAGTAGTCCATTTGAACACATTAATATGCTTTGATGTAAACCATTCCATTGTAGCTTTTTTCTGTGTATTCATGGTTGTCCTGCAGGAAAGTGAACCTTTGCTCCTGTCTCAAGTCTTGTCAAGCAATGTCATTGTCCACCACACAGCGCTTTGCATGCACTACAAGCCAATGTATGATTAACAGTTTTCCTATCTACAGAATATTCCACGTGTGCTGTGAATTTTTTCTGCTTTTCCAGAGTTATCCGGGGCCTTTTGGAATCTTCTTTCTGTAATTTCTCCTTGCTTTCTTTGCTGGGCCTGTCATTTTAGGTGGATGGCCATGTCTTTGTAGGTTTGCAGTTGTGCCATATGCTTCCTGTTGTTGATGATGAAATGAACCCTGCTTTAAACCTCTCAACAACTTTATCCCTGACCTGTTCACTAATGTTCTCTAACAAACCTCTGAGATATTCAGACAACAGGTGAATTGCACACTGATGGACTCCATTTACCTTTTAATTAGCTTCTGAAGAAAGTTGGTTGCATATCATTTTATTTAGGGCTATCAGAGTGAAGATGGATGGCCACACTTGCCACACCTTTGAGATTTGTATTAGTGAAATTGTTTTGAAAATGCTTTTTATCTTTTTTCCCCTTCACAGCTATGCACAATTTTGTGTTGGTCTTTCATATAATGTCCTAATAAAATACATACATTGTTCTAGCTATTATGTGACAAAGTCTGAAAAGGTTCACAAAGTATGAAGTACATTTGCAAGGCTATGTAAATTATTTGTTATGTATTTTCTAGCCTTCATTGTTTAAATTTCATTTTGGCTTCCATACAGTAAGTATCTAAAATAAATCTTTTCACCATTACTTTTCATACCTCCAAATGAGATGATTAGAAATGGGTGCAAATAACCACTTCCAATGTATGAAAAGACACCTGTCATGTATAACAGTTGGGATGAGATTAAATATTGACAATTCGTCTTCATTCTGATGTCTTTGTTGACTGCACACCTTTGTCTTTCTCTCTGCCAGCTTGTGCTTGTAATTGAATTGTAAACAACACCCACACTGTTATTATTTACTGCTTCTCAAACTATCGGGGCAGCCACTGGAACAGAGCTCTGAGTCACGCTGATGTGCTACCTAAAAGGCAGCGAAAACAGTATATGGCCAGCTCATCCATAAGTCATGGCATTTGGCGCAGCACCGGTGCGCCCCGCAGAAAAGGAGCTTTATGAATGGCAAGAGTCTGTGAATGATAACGGTCATTAATATGTCCATTGAGGGTCACCACATTCATGCCACATATCAAATCCCTTTTGAATGAGATCAGTTCCCTCCTGTCAGAGCCCATTAGATCCATCCCACAGCCCCAGTGGCCAGATGACAGGGGAGAAAACCTGGCCCTGGCCTAGCTCCATTAACATTAGAAAATGAGCAATCAGCTGGAATGAAGCGCAAGAGGGAGGGAGGATTCCAAACTTTGGCTATGATACACAGGGAATCCAACCTAAAATGTTAGTGATACAGCAATGTTTAAAATGCATCTAAATGGCTTTATGCACACAACACTTTTCTAAGTTTGAAAACAAAAAGCCTTTTAGTTGTGTTTGCTATAAATACTGGAGAACCCAAGAGTTTCCTCTCCACAGACAAAGCTCAGCCTGGTCGTACAAAATTGTGTGGATCCTGTTTGACTTTGTGAAATAATTGAGTTAAAAGACTCGATAAAACATTAATTAGCTTAGCAGTCTGGTGCAGATAACATAGATAAAACCCTATGTAATTCATATTGATTAGAATATGCACATTGAGCGTAACCTCTTAAGACAAGTTTTCCTTATTAAATGGACACAAAGCCGAGGTCATTATTCGTACAAAGAAAGATCGCTTTAGATTTTATCTTTTCACATAAAAAGGTTTGATTGGATTTCTTTCTGAGGAAGCTGCACAATCTATTTTATTCAGGTTTGATTATATTACCTCTTAATTAGTTTGTATATTGAGTAGAACAGGCCTTATTGATTTGAGGTGCATTCATTTGCATTGCAAAAATCCTCTTTAATCCAATATAATCTCATCCTTACTCAAACAGAGCAGACTGCATCTCTGAGTTGCTCTTGTTTTGCAACTCCTTCTTTTTGCCCATCTCTGCTTTGATAAGACTTCTTCATAAATATTATAGTGTTCGTTTTGTAAAATAATATTCCTAAATTTGGCTGTTTAGTTACACTCAATTTGTGTGTGTTTCATGTGGGCTGTGTTCATGTTGTGTGTGGTAATTTATACGTCGGGTGTAATAACAAGCTGTAGTATTTTCTTGTGGCTGTGTTGTGGGCTTTAATTTCGAGGTGTTTCACTGAGTGATTGGCGTCTGTAGGTGTTGTGTGTAAATCTGCTGCTGAACACCCGCGGAGCCTGCGGAACCGTGTCAAGCAGAAATCAGTATTGGAGGCGTCAAATCCCTCCCACCGGCTCGGCGCACAGCAGCAGCCTGAACAATTCTCTGTAATTAACCTCACCTGAACTTTAATGGCCCACCTCCGGGACCGAGGGCCCCAGCTGTGTAAAATTACTGTCACACGTGGAGCGGAGGGGTAGCCTAGCCGCAGCGGGTGTGTTCCACTCAGACAGCTGAGAGGGAAATAGACCCCTGTGTAACACCTAATACCACCAACATAATGTCAGAGCTTTTTTGTGGGTACGTGTAAGTGGGGGGCGGTTGGTGGTTTGTAGATGCTCCAGCTCAGAACAGCAACAGTCTAATGTATCTCTAAACGTTTTCTAAGATCTTATTTTACCATACCTTTTGAAATTATGACACACTCAACCCCCAAGCTCAAAAGAGCTACAAACAATATGAGTCGACGTACATTTTATTTTAGCAAAAAAAAAAACATATAACCAAACTGTACTACGTTCTGTTGAATTTTTAAATTTATTTTATTTTCTAAAATTAGTTTTAATGAGAACCAATTTAATTGTACAGTGTTTTTCTTTCATTAGTGAGCAGCTGTTGTCATTATAATTTAAAGGGGACCTATTATTCAAAATTCACTTTTTGACTGTTTTTTTTACTTCCAGTTGGGTCCCTAATGCTTTTACAAACAGGTCAAACTCAAACAAAAAAAACTATTCAGCCTTTTTTTGGCAATGAATAAATGTTTTAGTTTTTTCTAGAAAACGCGCAGTTTCTAAAGCTGTGTAATTGTGATGTCACAATTACACTGGCACCTAGCAACGTTACCGAGTCCTGCCCCTAACTAGCAACTGAAACGGAGCTCCACTCACTTGATTTTCAGTAGAGGATCACGTCTCGTTGACTGGTTTTACCTTACACATGCTTTACAATGGCTACCCTTTAAAGGCATATGTTCTGTAGTTGGCTGCAAAACAACCACGTGTCCATGCACATTCTCCTGCTGTCGGATAACAGAGATTTGTGGCTTCATTTTATTTTTGAGGGCAATGTTCCAGCTAATGATACAGCTAATTTGCAGATAAGTGACAGAGCCCTAAAACAGCACATTCTGAAAGGTGCTCAAAATAAGTGGAACTGAGGAGGTGAAATTTCATTATCTGAGAATGATATTGTGCAAAGATTGTAATTACCATGCTTTGTGTAGCCCACAGACCTATCCCAAATGTTTAAAAGGAAGTATAATAGGTCACCTTCAATAAAAAAATTATACTTTTAAATTAATTGAATTAAACAAAATTTAATTATGACTCAAACTGTATTGCACTGAGTTGTACGTTTGTTCCTGACAGTATGGTAAAGTCTGTGTAATAATATTTTATGGAAAATGTGTAAAAAGCTGCACTGAGATCAAACAGCACCCGCATGGTGATACGGTCATGGCAGTTACCATTTGTTTGCTATTTTAATCAAAGCAGTTTCAGTACTGGGGTGCTGTTCTGATGCCAGACTGACAAATCAACAAATTGTTAATTAAAAAGTCAATGAATACATGACAATTTAACTCAGAGTGAAAATTAGGTTCAGTAGCACTTTGTCTCTGATCTGCCAACAGTACTAAAAAAAAAAAAGATGGGGTATATCTTGTTTTTGTGTATTAGCTGAGAATAGCAAGATGCTTAAACTAATAATGTGGGTTTCTATGAGCTGTTATCAGCTGTCAGTGTCTTACCTGATGTGGACCTAATGTGATTTGAGCTAATTTCAACTCCAGCTCACTTGCTCAGAACGTTTGGTTTGTTCTGGGAGTTGTGAATGTGCAATCAAACTGTGGTGCGGATCAAAGAAGTAAACTCTCATCCACCTAAAAGCAGAAGTCTCGGTCTGCTTAAAGTAAACCAAATGCAGGAAGCTGATTACAGCACAGGGCATTGTGGGTAAACACAACCAAAACAAATGCTTGTGTAGCAAGATAGCTGGGAGAAATGACTTGCCGTCAGATTTGGAGTGAGGAGAAGGTAAAAGCTCTAATAGAAGTATGGAAATTTCCCAACTGTTGCGAAGCACTCACGAGAACAATGACGTTTTTAAACCAATTAGCTGGAAAATGGAGGCTGAGGGTTTACCTGTACATCAGAGTCAGAATCAGCTTTATTGGCCAAGGTTGTATTGTGATATAAGTGATGTAATTTGCTGATATGCTTAAAAGAACTGACAGTTCCACAGGAGAAGAAGAGGACATTTTTCATAGGTATAAAGAACTAAACACCATTGTTGATATCCAAGGCCCTGAAATGGGCAAGGAGGGGAATGTGTCATTCAAAAGGTCAAGTTTATTTGATAAAACTGAACTGTGAAACAAACCCGGACCTGCAGAATGCGGGAGGCACAATCGAACTGAGTCCACAATTGTGTGGGATCCACCGGACTATTGAATGTGAACAAGACCTCACAGTCATGTCAGTTTCGACAGAGACAAATTCAGACTGGTGACTTGAACAAATGGCTCATCAGACTGGGGCCAGTTCCAAGTTAAAGCTTTATCAACATAAAACAGTGCTAATTTCAGAAGGGTTTACATGATTTATGCAAATGCTGTTTTATAATTCTTTTCATTGCCATCATTTTTGTATTGTGTCTTTATTTACATCCCGCTTACCAGCCATTAGATTGTTTATACAGCCAGAATCAATATCTACACTCACCGACCACTTTATTAGGTACACCTTGCTTCTACCGGGTTGGACCCCCTTTTGCCTTCAGAGTTGCTTTAATCCTTCGTGGCATAGATTCAACAAGGTACTGGAAACATTCCTCAGAGAGTTTGGTCCATATTGACATCATAGCATCACACAGATGCTGCAGATTTGTTGGCTGCACATCCATGATGTTAATCTCCCGTTCCACCACATCCCAAAGGTGCTCTATTAGATTGAGATCTGGTGACTGTGGAGGCCATTTGAGTACAATTAACTCATTGTCATGTTCAAGAAACCAGTCTGAGATGATTCATGCTTTATGACAATGTGTGTTATCCTGCTGGAAGTAACCATCCGAAGATGGGTACACTGTGGTCATAAAGGGATGGACATGGTCAGCAACAATACTCAGTTAGGCTCTGGCGTTGACACAATGCTCAATTGGTACTAAGGGGCCCAGTGTGTGCCAAGAAAATATCCCCCACACCATTACATCACCACCACCAGCCTGAACCATTGATACATGGCAGGATAGATCCATGCTTTTATGTTGTTGATGCCAAATTCTAACCCTACCATTCGAATGTTGAAGGCAGAAATCGAGACTCATTAGACCAGGCAACGTTTTTCCAATCTTCTATTGTCCAATTTTGGTGAGCCTGTACAAATTGTAGCCTCAGTTTCCTGTTCTTAGCTGACAGGAGTGGCACCCGGTGTGGTCTTCTGCTGCTGTAGCCCATCCGCCTCAAGGTTCGACGTGTTGTGCATTCAGAGATGCTCTTCTGCATGCCTTGGTTGTAACGAGTGGTTATTTGAGTTACTTTTGCATTTCTATCAGCTCGAACCAGTCTGGCCATTCTCCTCTGACCTCTGGCATCAACAAGGCATTTGCGCCCACAGAACTGCTGCTCACTGGATATTTTCTCTTTTTCGGACCATTCTCTGTAAACCCTAAAGATGGTACTCAAACCAGCCCATCTGGCATCAACAACCATGCCACGTTCAAAGTCACTTAAATCACCTTTCTTCCCCATTCTGATGCTCAGTTTGATCTGCAGCAGATCGTCTTGACCATGTCTTCATGCCTCAATGCATTGAGTTGCTGCCATGTGATTGGCTGATAAACAATTTGGGTTAACGAGCAGTTGGACAGGTGTACCTAATAACGTGGCCGGTGAGTGTATATTAATTTATATTAACTATCGACACTCACAAGAAACAATTATGTTGCTGTTTTCTTAGCCAAACATCCTTGTTACTAAAATAAAAATATATTTTGAAGGGCAGTTTATAGAATAGCATCAATTTTTTAGATTGGCTTTTTTAAATGGTTAAAATCAGCTAAAATAGAGGGTCTGTCTGAGTAGCTATTTTCCTTCCACTGCTCTAAGGATGTCATCACTTTTTTTACAAACTCACTCTGACATCTGCCTACTACAGGTAAGGGGACTATTACTCATACAGAAATTCTCTTTGAGATATTAAATCTATGAATCTATGTAAGGACATTTCATAGCTCAAAAACGCTATTTGTAAGTAATGTAAATTAAAATACTTTTAGACTAAAAGGTGCAATACTTTGCCATTCAAAACTTATCAAACTTAGACTCTAGGGAATTTTTGAATTAACTGAGTAACACCAAAGCATATTTGAAAGACTTGAGGAGCAGACCTGGTCAAGATTCACATTCAGACGAGTGGCAGTCTTTATGAAGTTCTCTCGGCCACTTCAGTAGGCCTGACATAACAGCTGCATGGAGCAACAGAGACATTTGGCAGTGTAAAGATTTAAAAGTCCAACACTGATCCCAGTCCTGTGTGTGGCACGTCTGATCCCTGGGCTCTGGCAAGGCAGGGTAGATTTCTGGTGGATACAGTAATCTTAAAGTCATCCGGCTACTACCAGAGCCCACAGACGGCAGGTTAGAAGATAAGAAATGTGTGTTCACATGCCTATGGAGAGAAAAACACAGACAAAGGTGAGTCACAGTCTCTGTCCAGAGATCAAACACATCCCATGGGCTCTGGTTCACCATCAGGCCTGATGTTTTATCACCACTGTGCGCCCTTTGGTTCCTTTTAAAAATAAACGAGTGATATGAAGGGTGGGAAGTCTAAAAACGCTTACTTGGTTAAGTCATGTTAACATGAATTTAATTGCAACATCTCATATTTCAAAGTTCGGCCAGATGGTGAACTACTTTTTTCCATGGAAGTATTTATGGCACAACAATTTATATATATCCACTGAGGATCTCAGAAGCCCTGGATAAAATGGCAGGTTTTGGTGATATAAAAAAATGAGACCTTGATAAATCATTTCACAACGTTTTCCATCATTAATGTGAGATTTATCCAGTTCAACTCAGCTGAATAACAAACAAATCTGTTTAGGGCAACAATATAAAAAATAAAAATGACAATAATCTGATTAGATAAGTGTACCCATTCTTTGACTGATATTTTGTAGAAACAGCATTGATTATTCTTTATTAAGAGTCTGTTGTTACACCACATCTTGAATCGGCAAAATCTGCCAATTCTGCTGTGCTAAAGGTCTTCAAATTCTTCAGATCATCATCATAAACTTTTTTTGTATAGCTCTTTTAACCAGCCACAGCTGAAGCAAAGTGCTTAACATTAAAAACGATAAAAACACAGTAAAACAATATACTAACAGATAAAAACAATACCAACACAAATTACATAAAATCAATTCTCAGTCGGGTTGAAGGCCAGTGAGTAAAAATAAGTTTTTTAACGAGTTTTAAAAATGGACAGTGAAGGTGCCTGTCAAATGTGCAAAGGTAGATGGTTCCATAACTTCGGGGCCCCAATAGAGAAAGCCCTGTCTCCTCTAAGCTTCTGCTTTGAGCTAGTGAGGAGATGTCTTCGTATCCCTCTTCAGGTGACCCTGCAGCTTTTCTGTCAGATTTAGATCTGAACTGTGGCTCGTCCATTCTCAAATTTTAATCTGGTGATGCTATTTCTTTGATTTCAACTCACTGTGATGATAAAACTGAAATCTCGCTTAACCTTTGGCTTTCTGGCAGACACCTAAAGGCTTTTGGCCAAATCTGACTGGTATTTGAAATTGTTCATAATTTCATGCACCTTGACAAAAAAAACATCTCTGACAGGACTTATGCCAAATTGAAGATGAAAATAGGTTTGAAATTATTTATCAAGGTCTTTCTCATTTTAACAGGGATGTCTGTAGGTTTGAGAACCACTGTACATAATAAATAATGTGAATGATGCAATTTTTCAAGAGCTTTTTTATACTTTTCTGTTTAATGTTGTGTAAACAAATAGCTTAGAGAGGCAATAAAGAAAACAATGCCCAGAATACACATTTCTAAATTTAGTAAAGCCTTCTTGTATTTGGCATTAAATAATCATTGCCCTTATGTCTTATCATGTTTATGGTTTTTAAGGTGTAAGTTTTATGAGCTGATCAGTTTGAGCGCTGCAGCACAAACACTTCTGTCATACACATCAGCAGTATATGTAAAGAGACAGGCTGACCGTTCTGCACACACACACTGAGCCCATGTCACCCACTGGCTGCTGCAATATCCCCCGAGCCTCTATCTGTCTGCCACTCGCATGAAGGATAAAGAGACAGGATGTGGAGCGGGAAGGGGAGGGGGGGCTCAGGACTGTGACTGAATGCTCCATCAATGGGCTTATTTTCATTACAGCCAAACAAATGTGTCACTCCAATCATCACACGGCTGATTTTATCCTTCTGTTACTGTAGCTCCACAAGCATTTCCTTTTGTGAGCGCTCGCTCCTGATAATCCGGCTCTGACAAAGGGGCCATGTGCCGCCACTGAGTTCCATGACCAAAAATGTAAAACTAGTCGTTTCCACTTACATACTTCCTCAGTGATATCATACATAATGAAAGAGTGTTTGTAAGCACTTTTGCATGAGTGACTCCTACAATCCCATACGGTAAGCTAGATAATAACAGGTATTTAGTGGAAACAAACTGTTGTTGGAATTTATGTTTATGCAGATTGTTTGTAATAAAGTAAAAAAAAAATATTTAAAAAGAATTTGTTGATTGTAAAAACTCAAACATTGCTTTTATTATGATGAAAAAGAGATATAGCAGTGGAGTGTTCTGCACAAACCTTTAAAGTAGTTGAAAAGGCTTAAAGGAGTTTACAGAGGTACAGGTCTCAGTGGGGCAGGGCCTCAGCACCTTCAGCTGGACCTTCTGAACCTGAGAAACTCCTTTATTCCACCCTTCACTTGCCGACTGACTCCAGATTTACAGGGCCTGCCTGTAAATGGGACAGGGTACCTTTTTTCTCAGCCCTCCCAGACTCCGTGTGGGCTACAGCCAGACCTCACCTGGTGAAAACAAGATATAAAGTATATACCTACTTTTGTAGAACATGCACAGCAGCAAGACTGCAGCACTTAGGAGTCAGCTGCTAATTGAGCAGTCTAGAGGCCAGGTTTTAAAGTTATACTGATCATTAGAAGAAGAACAAATCCAGACATATGCTGCTGAAAGCTGTAGGTGATTAGAAACAATGTGACAGAAAAAAAAAAACAGTAACATGCTACATTATTATGCTGTAACACAAATTATTTTCGTGGCTTGCCACTGTTATCTTTAATAGTTTGATCAAACCTACATAAAGGGTGACTGTGGCTCAGTAGGAAGAGGAGTTGTCTTGCAATCAGAAGGTTGTGGGTTCAATTCCAGCTTCCTCCTGCCATATGTTGATGTGCCCCTGGGCCAGCCACTTAACCTGCAGTGTTGTGACCAAAAGTAAATGTCATATTAGTCTGAAGACCCTGACTAAAACTAACACCTATTACAATGATGCATTTCCCATTTGGCTAGGTATCAGCATCTAACTGCAGGCCAGCTACCCAAGCAGAGAAGCATACCAATTATACTTGTGTTACTCTTTATAAAGAGTATAACAATAAAAATAAATATCATGTGCGATTAACAAAACTACAGCTAATATTTGCATGTGTTTGATATTTTTGCTAAAGTCAGTATATCATTATAAAAAAAGCAAATACATGTTGTGCAAAACCTTATAATAACTGTAATAATACATTAAATATTATTTTATCAGCAATAAGAGTAGTCGATTTTCGGATTGTTTTTAGATACATTTTGACTCAATGGTATTGTAGAATAAGAATCTCATGTTTAGTCTCATGCATATGTGTCAGTTTACAGGTACAAAATGATTCAGTTGAGTTGTTTTACATTTTTCAAGACACTTTAGTAAAATGGATTACTGGGAGACACTAAATTGAGGAAGTCCTTCAATCTACTTTGGTAGACATTCACTTTAAATTAAATTATGGATTATGGAAAGATGAGTGTCTTGCCACTGTCTGTGTGCTGCACCCTGTGTTTCCATATTCATTACTATGTCTCCCATAATGATGTTTTTCTTTCACAAAAATGTCCTTTTGCTCTTTCTTCCCAAGGTATTTCTGACAGACTATGGAGTCAAGTCATCATCGATCTGAGGTGGAGTCAGCGTGGTTGACCGGGGATGCCCCTCAGAACATTGAATTGACCCGGCTGCAGCTCACCAATTCAATGTCGCAACCCCTGTGGCCTCTGTTGCAGCAGGTGCCTTCCGTCAGATGTGTAACTGAGCCGCAGTGTTAGGGATACAAAGGGATGTGATACTGTTGTGAGGCAATAGTAGGACATGGCCGTATTTGTGTTGCTGACAGTTTCATACCATCCAAAATTCAGCGGACCGTAATGCATACTGTTGTCCTGAAAAACAAGGATATATTTTATGCTTAGATTGAATTTAAGCACATATTGCTGTTTGTTTGAGGATATGAGACCCAGTTCAGACGTCCATTCATCACCTCACTGCGTGACGCGTGGCGCAGGCCTTCCGTGTGATCCTTTTGAAGAAGGTATCAAGTGAACACTAACTTGCAGCTGTGGAGAATGTGAGGCCGTGGTGTGGAGAAACATGCCAGAGTCATAATCTGTTGTCTCACTTAGTAAGAAGAGTTCCCTCCATCAGACGGACCTGTTAGATCATTTCAGTAGCTTGTAAACACAACTCAATCTGCTTGTAAGCTGTCATTTCAGTTCAACGCGATCTGCTTTATAGCACCTTCCAAAGCAGCTGTGATGGAAAGAAAGGTTTAACAATTGGCACTGCACTGTGTTGGCCACAATAAAAGCAACAAGTTGAGAGATAAGGAGCAACAACAGAGGAGTTCTGAATGATCTGAATGATAGAGGACAAATCCAGCTGGACTATATTAAAAAAACAGTTCATGGGTTTTAACAAAGCTCTGTCTTCATGTGTTAATAAACCAAATTAGACATTTAACAAAACAACAAGGCTTTTGAAAGTTAGCCTATAACCTATTTATAAAGTATTTGAGACAGTTTGGTC
This sequence comes from Girardinichthys multiradiatus, assembly GCF_021462225.1. NCBI lineage: Eukaryota > Metazoa > Chordata > Actinopteri > Cyprinodontiformes > Goodeidae > Girardinichthys > Girardinichthys multiradiatus. The sequence continues at coordinate 39,250,111 of NC_061797.1, read as the reverse complement.
AAAGCTATATCCACATTTCAGTATTGTATTCAAACTTTTGAAAATGTGTACACTTTATTTTTACTTTAATCTGTGACCATGCCACAACTATGCAATTTGTCAAATAAATTAATATTTTAAATATTATTTTAGGATATAAAATCTTTTTAAAGCTATGTCAGCCCTGTTTTTACATTGTGCATTAATAAAATACTGAAGCATTATTGCACCAATAATTAGGTGGCATATCCTAATGTTAATTTACAAAAAACTGGTTCATCTTACCTTTGGTAATTTTGACTTTTTCCAAAGATAAAAATTGTAATGCAAGAAATGTTTTTGAAATATGATTTCATTTTGCAATATGTTTTCTTACCCACTGTCCACTGCTACAGTCATTAAAAGAAAGAAAGGCAGGCTTAAATTTAAGAGTTTTAGGAATTTTGTGCATAATTAGGATTTCTTAATTTTTGTTTTTTGATGTTTTTTTGTGGCACTGTGGCCTTTATTTTAGCATTTTTGACAGTAAGCAGGCAGGAAATGGTAGAAAGAGTGGTGCAGAAAACATCACCAGGGCCAGGATTCAATCCCACAACAGCCTGCGTCGAGGACTAGGACCTCCAAACATGGGTCGCACGTTTCAACCCCTACACCAGCAGCGCTACACCCAAATTGTCCTTAATTTTTCACAAACCTTTCCAAGAGTTTCTGCTGGGCCTTAAAAAATCTTTTGAAGGTCTTAATTTAAATAATCTTAATACTTTTAGTTAAGAAGTTTAAAAAAAACATAACTGCTTAATTAAAGTTGCCTTCATTCACATGGTGGAATCTGGGATTTTTGGTTTTCTACACTCAAGGTTAGATTTAAAAATATTCCAACCAGTTTAAGACCAAATCGTTTGTATGTAAAACCCTAGAAGTCACAGTGGGTATACTTTTCTTTCATTTACCATGACTACAGATGTTTTAAGAAGCCACTGAAGCCGCATATGACGGTTTAACGACAAATATGTTCTCCACAATGTTTGAGAACATAAATTTATGTGGAAAAGCCTTAAAATAAATAGTTGTTCTGGAGACTTTGTGGAGATGATGCCACTTTGTTGAGTTTATGATATTTCTCTTTATACCCCTTCACTGTGCTTGCCAACAAGATAAACCTGGGTCCTTGTTCAGGTATAGTTGTTTTAAATTATTGCTCTAACCGTAAAAATAGATCATTTTAGGCAGACGTTTGCTATTGCCCGGCTTATGACGAGGAAACCACATTTGCCTTACTGAAATTGCACACTCTCTTGTGTTTTCCATTTTGAGGAGTAGCTAAGAAAAATGGTCCTCTTGTCATATTTCTGCTACAGGAAAAAAGGGAATTATGGACTAATTAAACACTCATATACACTGAGCAACTTATAAGGGTATAAAACTAAGAAGATGCTTTGATTACATTCATTGGAGCAAGAATTATAAGGGTAGGTAATGATCGTGGTAATTATTTTTCCTCTAGGCTCATCTACTGCTTTGTGCCTGAGCACACACCTTCCTTTATAGTTATTTGAACAAATAAATTCTGTTTGTTGCCTCTGACTTAAAGTATCCACGTTTCTTGCTCTGGCCCATACACTCCAAACACAAAAACCTTGTGGGTTTACACTCTTCCATCCATTCAGGGTTACTTTGGCTCAGGTTTTTACTAGTCACATCCATCCCTCCTTCTCTTTGGCCTCCTGTCACGACTTGTCGCTTGAGGGACGCTGTGATTTATTGACAGGGTAAACAGCTTATGAATGAGGCCTAAGCTTCAGTTATACAGTTTACAACATTTGAGTAACCACAAGGGGTTTGTGTACACACACTTTCTCAAGGCTACTGTTAGGTGGAGAGAATGAGGCTGCCAGCCTCATCTCATGTCGAGGTAAATTCCTCAATGTCTTAATCGTAAGCCTGTAAGATTAATTCTGCTTGCACAAATCCTTGTGTAAACGTTTCAGGGTGACGTTGAGACATTTTTAAACAGGTTTCAAGCGCTCCGCAGAGTGACAGGGATTGTTTACAACAGACCTTAAGGTTTTTTCTACGTGGCATGCTTGTTTTTGGTGCTAAACACTCTGGGGCTTTTTTCCACGTGGGGGAGGGGAAGGGTTTGGAGGAGGCCAGAATAGAAGATAAATATATAAAATGTGAATACATAGAAAATATGTTATTTAATCTTTCCTGGGGGTAAATAAATAGATAGGTGCTTCTAATTTTTTGGCCACATTGAGAAGAACTTTATGATTTGTGATACTGAAAATAAGTTTAATCTTCATAATTTAAGTGAAAAAATATCAAAATTGTCTCGTGTTGTTTATGCTTCACTGAGACTTTTCAGATAAAAGCAAATGACATGTTTGTCTTTAAGCACTCAAGGCAGGACAGAGGCTGCCCCTGGCCAATGATTGACCAGGTGGTGAGTTTTCCATTTTCACACAGGAAGTCCACAGAGGAAAAATAATAAATAAACCAATGTAATGTATTACTAAAAGGATGTAAAGAAATATGAGAAAACACAAACTGAATATTTTGTATATAATACAAAAATTACTGGAAAAGTTTTGTTTCTTTGTTGGGTTTTTTTTTTTTGGGGGGGGGGGGGATTTTTGGTTTTTCAACTTCTTTTTCTTGAAAAGAAAAAGCTAAATATTTAAACTACAAAATTAGAAAAGGTTTTATACTTTGCAGTTGCCATGGCGTCAGCCCGACATGTAAATAGGGTGCTAGTTTTTCCCAGCGTTCCCACCCAACTATCTGCTCACAGGCATCCCCAGATTCTTGCACATATTTAAGCGCAGCTATTGTAAAAATGGCCCTCTTCCTGTTGTTGTTTTGTAAAGACTTGATTTTATTCGAGCCTCAGGAAGTGGAATAATTTCAATGCAGATGTTTTTCACAGTAAACAGCCTGGGAGTGAAGAGATGAAAGCTGGTGGGAGAAAATGTGAGAGGGGGTTTCCAGAGGTGGAAAGCTGTGCTTTTTAATTTTAAAAAAAGAGGTCTTGTTTTATAAAAATATTTTTGATTTCTCAGAAAATTATTTAAACTGAGAAACTGAGGAAACAAACCTTGATCATGGCTACACAATAGAACAAACAATGAGTCACATTAGTCCAAGGTTTGTGAATCCTGCTTAACTTCTGTAAAGTAAATCAGGTAGCATTCAGTATTCTGAAAATGTATTTGTTTGTAATCAAAATGGGAATTTGCATGATTAACATGATTAATCAAGAAAGCTGCCGAAAGTTTCTGAAGTGTGACAACATTATGCCTGAAATGTCGAACCCAATGCATGGCACAATGACAACTCAAAACAAAACTAGCTCAAATCTGAGTTTATAAAGTATATAGTTATATGGTGATTTATCAAGTGAGGAGAAGGAACTCAGGACAAATGTTGACTAAGAGCAGCTGATTGGAAAATTAAGAAACCAGCACCCTATGGAAGGAGTTAAGAGCATTCTGTGGTGAACCCATCTGCCTGTAATTCACCAATGTGGTAAATGACCACTTGTGACCAAAAGACTATTCAAAACAAAACAATTAACTGTCGGTGAACTGTTACTATGATGTGTACAGGCATGCATCAGCCAGTTCCTCCCAACAACTTGTGTTACCAAAACATTGTACTTTATACTAGCGAGGTATGCAGTACTTGCCCTGGTTTCCCTTTGCTCTTCATCGTCACTCCATGTTTTGTTCATGGAGGTTTAACTGCAGTACAGTAGTGCAAAATGCTATTCTGAGGACCCCTTCTGTCATGCCTCTCAAACCCTATAAAATTATCTTCTGTTAGTTCTCCAACAACATGTTTTTTATGTTCTAGCTAATGATACAGATCATCTAAAAGAAGGAAAGTTAACCTACTTAGAGGTACCTGCAGTAAAATGTTCTCTCCTTCATTTGATTTACTTTGAACAAAAACAAGTCGCAGGTACAGCTAATTATCTCTGGTTAAAACCAAGTAGGAGAAAGGTATGGAGAGAGCAATTATTAATTTATTCTATCATGTGATGTGCAGAATTCTGAAATATTTTGTACCAACAGAAGGCAAATAAAAAGTAAAAACCACAGTAAAAGAACAAATTTCCTTACTTGATAAACTTAGGATCACAAACAACACCAACAGTCAACTCACTGGTTTGCCTGCTGACTGCCTGCTTGAACTGTCATGGTGGAAGCATGAAGTGTTTTGTCTTCTCTTCCACCAGCTTTGCATTGTTCCTTCCCTTAAACTCAAGATTCCAACTGTTTCATAATCTTGGGGCGAAATAGTTTTTGTTGGAGAGAATTGGTTTTGTGGGTAAAGAAAAATCTGTCCTGTTTAGAGTTCACTGACATTTCTTGCATAGATGCTTTCATCATATGAAATAGTGCATATCTGGTTTTGAGTCTTGACTGAAAAGGCACCTTTTCTGTCAGAAAAGTGAGTTTTAAAATTGCCTATCCACAAAACAAAGGAATGATGAGATGTTGTGTAGGTTTCAGACATTCATGATTTTTAGGTGTTCTTGCCTCAAAATATAATGATATTTGGCATTTTAAGCTGTGTCATATGGCAAATATTTCCCTAATGTTTGAATTTTCAGTTTTCAAAAGGCAGTGTTTAACAACATTACTCAAAAAGCTTTTAAACATTTTTCATAACTAGTGTGTAGCAAAGTTTTGAAACCATCGCAGAACATCATCATCGTCATTTACAATATGTATGAATAAAGAACTTACCTCTGTTACCTCAGTCACAGAGGGCAACATGAGAAAATGTTGCTGGCAGTAGATGAAATGCAATGTTATGCAGCATTGTTGAAGATTAAACCCGGATCCATGGCCATTTTTATGTGCTGAGGTGTTATGGTTAAATCAACAAGCACTGACTGATGCATTCTGGCCTAATGCAAACAGCGCAGCAGGCTCATTTGATTAATGACCTGGCATGATGTAACCACAGGGGGAAAAAGGTTAGTGCATCTGGTCGTTTACACAGTTTTTCATTCATTGGGAAAAATGGAGCAAATTGTCAAGGAAGCCATTTCAAAAACCAGCCACCACTCAGGATTGTGCATTTTTCTGAATCCCTGAATAACTGACTTTCTGCTAATGTTGGCACAACCTTCCCAATAAATGTCAATCTTTTTGACAGATTTACACCATATAAGTCATGGCCTGTCAGTGTTCTTTATGGTGCTCGTACATGCATTCTCTGTTTTTACAGTTAAATGAAAAACAAAATTAATTGCAGCAGGAGATACAGGATCATCTCAATAACTTAGAATATTATTAAGAAGTTTATTTATTTATTTTAATACACTTAAAAAAGTGAAACTTTTATTATGATTGTTAAACACAAGGTGTTTATTTCTGTTAATTTGGATGGAAAGGGCTTGTGGGTAATAAAAACCCAAAATTCAGTTTCTCAGAAAAAAAAAAAACAAAAAAAAAATAGGTATTTTTAATATAGAAGGTGTATGACTATAAATACAACATTCCTTTAAATAAGCTAATCCTAAGCAGAGACAACATCAGAGGCCTTTTACCTGGGTTAGTGAGAAAAAGCACTGGATTGTTTCTCTGTGGTTCTTAGTAGTATTTTCATTTGGAAATCAAAGGCCCTAAGTCTGGACAAAGAGTGCAGAGGCACAGAATCCAACTTGCCTAAGGTCCAGTTTTCAATCGGCCAACATTTTCTGTATTAATATTCTTTTGTGTTCTGTTTTTTCTGAGAAACTGAATTTGATTTCTTTCTTTTGGCTGCAAGCTCTGATAATCAAAATGAACCCACTCCTCACACTTGAAATATATCACTCATTGTAATCATTCTACATGAGTTTCCCTATTTGAACTGCATTACTGAAATAAAAAAAACTTTTGAGTGGTATTCTAATTTATTGAGATGTACCTGTATCTCCGTGCTTTGCACCTCCGGCAGTAGAAATTCATAGTGTTTAGCCAGCAGCTTATATTGCTCTGTTTCTTTTGTCTTTGATGGTGGTCATCAAAAGGTCAAGAAGGTGATGTGAAGTTGTAAAATGGCCTGAGCAGGGCTGACCTATGGCTGCCTGAGCATTCCTAATGCAATAGCAGGCCCGCGGGCCCAGCCTGCCAATACCGGCCTGATTATAACGAATCAGGTCCCCCTTAACACAATAATGTGATCAATTTCTCATTCTGCTGAATAAATAACGTGGCAGATAGGGAGGTATGGGTGACCTGCCGTTAACCTCTTGCCTCATTATTCATATCGGTGGTTGAATAAAGAGAGATGCAAGGAGAGAAAAGAAGAAACAGATCCATGTGAGCTAATTATTGTTGAGACAGAGCTGCTCAGCTAAATGGTTGTGATTGGATGAATGTCCAGTGACTGTTTTATGGCATCTGCTGTTTGAGTACCACCAATGATGCCCTGGACCCGCTCCTCTTTGCTTTGGGATTTATAATGGGTGACAGATGCTCTACTGTTCCACATCTTCCCCACATGCACCCACAACAGACTGGACTTAATTCGGCAACACCATAGTCATGTCTTGACTGTTTTTTTCCCTACTAAGGGGCTTGTTTTGTCCAGGCAGTACTTAACGTGGGAACACTTAATAAAACACCCATTGGCCAGGTTAAAAAAGTAACAGCAGCAATGGTACTGCTGATGGCATCAGTGCTGTCAGTTTTCCATTGTATATAAGGGAGACTCTACAAATCTGGAGCCTTTTACATTTACCTTTAGGTGGGCCCTTACCCTTCAATCTTTGTTCCGGCCTCAGTAACAGAGCTGAGTCTGAGCAGACAGGATTTCTCAGTTTTGAAACAGGAGGCTCTAGCACACATGCACAGCAGCATTTTACACGCCCAGAGCAAATGCTCTGAGCTTCACACGATACCCAGTGGAGCTCGACCGGTAGGATGTGACACGGTCATCGCTCTTTATTTATTTACCTTTTTTTGTTCGTCACAGTCCCTCTCTGAGTCTGTGTGCGCATCACCCGACACCCAATATGCAGACCTATTGCTTTCATCTCCTTGGGTATTGGTCTTGACTTATCTCCCTCTCATCATCTAACTTTAATCAAGTAAATGGATGCGTCTAAATGCTGCTAATTTTACTTTGGTAATTGAATGTGTTGAATTTGGACTGATCAGATGGAAACTTAAGCCAATTTGAAATTACAGTTCATTAGTAGCTAAAGTTTGAGTATTTTCTTGCAGCATATTTTTATTAAGACAGCTTAACTGTCTTACAGGAACACAACAAATCCTTTACAGTGGGGTAAAAAAGTACTAAAAGTGCCAATAGTTTTTTTTTTCTGTAAATATATTTCTAATGAAAATATTAACCTCAAATTCACAACAGATGTCTGAAACTATCCAAATGGTGCATGCATAAAAACGTATCAAAACAAAGTACTTCATAAATCAAGTTCTGTGTAATAAAGTGAAATGGTGCAGTGAATAAGTATTGAACACACTTACTGAAATGTATTTAATACTTTCCTTAAAAACCTATATTGTATATAGGACATCTACATTGCATGCATTTACAGCAGGGATACTGGAGGTTCTGAGGGCCTTTTCTAAACACCCTGATCTTCAGTTTTGTCTGTAGATTTTCAGTTTTCGACTGATTGACTGAACTATTCTAGCATGTTATTTTCTTTCTCTAAAAGCTTTTATTCACTGTATATGGGACCATTGTTTTGCTGAAGAATCTATCCTCATTTCATCTTCAGATTCTTACTAAGAATGGCCTGGTACAGTTCACTATTCACAATTTGTTTCATTTTATGTTCTGTCAGTTCAACATGTCCTACACCATGATGCTCTCCCCTCTCAGACTTCATTGGTAACAGGGTGCAGTAATGTACAGTGCCATTTGTGCTCTATACATGCTGTGTGTAGTTTATTCTTTTCTGATTAGACTATAATTTCCTACAGTGTGACTGACCTGTTCAAAACTCCTGGAGCACACCTTTAATGAGCTTTAATGAACATGCTTTTTCTTCAGCAGTGGAGTTTTGCATACTGGTTATTACAATTAGATGCGTAATTTAATGTTATGCATCTATGAAAGAACTTTACCTGCTAATTCTCTGAGCATTTTTAAGCCCACTACAAGTGGTCTTTGGCTCTTAGACAACTCTTCTAATGATTATTTTTTTTCTGTCAGAAATCTTGCAAGGGGCACCCGGTTAAGGACTGTTTATGGTGAGCTCATGTTCTTTCACTTATGGATAATGGCCCAAAAAGTGCTCTCTTGCATGTTCAGAAGTTAAATCTCTCTCCATCTTTTCTTCTCTATCCGTTTCCATCTTTTTCCTCGCTTTATATTCCTGATGTATGTAAAAGACCTAAATCATGTTGCCAAGGCCCTACACAGTTATATTTAGGCCATTACAGTGAGTGCATTTAGGGGAGGTAAGGGGCTCAGTTCCACATGAGAGGACTTCCTCCTCACCAGGCAGTGTTTAAAGAAGAGCAACAGGTGGCTGCTGGCAGAGGCAACCTGAGGCTAAGTGGATGTCAAAGTGGAATTGCAGCTGAATCGCTGGCCATTTATTTGACCCTCCTCACATCTGCACTCTTCCCCTCTGAGGAGGAAGAGATGGGAGGGGAGAGGGGCGTTTTGTTCAGCTCCTCTCCCCTGGTTAATGTGGGGCTGGGGGACATATAAGGGGAGGGAAGGAGTTTGGAGGGGATAAGGGAAATTGTACATTGTATTAATTACAGCCCTGCATTCACATGTCCCCTTCCCACTATGTGTTTATGCTTGGAAGTAACATCATGTGCACGTAACATGAAGAGGGTCAGCGGTGTTGGTGGGGTTTTTCAATGTGTTGAGTGAACATGTACTGTTACTTCACAAAGATTCTGATGCTGTGAAGTATAAAAATTACGGTATTAAATATTATACAGTGGCTCTCATACCCCTGCTAAAAGTCCAGGTTCTTGATGCTTAAACATTTGAGACCATGAGAAATGATTTTTTTTTCAATAATGTGACATGCAATTAAACTGACAAACAAACAATTTTTTTTGTTTATTTTTCCCAACTCAAAATGTCCCCTTATAACATTATCTTTTCAGGGTGTCTTTAGCATTCTCACGGACCAGTCTTTTTGCTTTCACCACAGCAAAATACATTCAAACACAGTCCCTGTTGAGGGTCCCAGGCTCTGAAAAGAGAACAGGAACCAGGTCTGGGAAGGATCCCTGCATGTCTTTCCTGTTGGTCTCAGTGTTTCCATGCTGTTATCAACCGAGCTGATAATGCCGAGCTCAGGGCTTTTTTTTCTCAGGACCCACAGCACACTGCCACACATTCTGATGGCGTGACACAGCCTCCACCACAGAGCCCCCTCTGTCTGAAGCAGACCTCACCGCCTGGTTAAGGCCTGCAGCTGGTACGCATATTGGCGAAGGGCTCTGCCAGCCAGTCTCCTGTTAGCGATATCTGAAAGTATGGTCACCCGGATTTTAGGTTTTAAGGCCAAAGCAGAACAGTGAGAGTAAACATGACAATTTGACCTTTTAGCTACTGAATCACAAATAAGGGTTCATTTCATAGAAATTTTAAACTGAAATCAAATAGTCAGTCAGTGGCCCCACTGTAAAAAAATATTTCATCTTTTATTCTAGAAGTATAATCTAACACTGACAAATTTTGTAAAATCAACCTTTAAATTTCAGAACTTTTATTAAATGAAGGGGAAAAAGCATGCACTAAGAATTAATAATTTTTTTTAAATCAGCAGTCCCACAATTACTAACAACCCTGACATTTTCTTAATAAAATAAGTGTAAATGAATAGTGTTAAAGAACGTTAAATCAGTAATCTAGGACCTATAGACACACCCAATGTCAAATGTGTAAATAGCCTTATAAATTTTGTTTTTACATTAGTAACATGATTTTATGTTGACCAATTTTGATAAATCCAACCTGTAATTTGAGTGTTTTTATGCTCTCATTACAAAATAGTTATTTTTTTACCAAGTTACTGGTAACTGAACTTATTAACAAGCCTAACGTTTCCTGTAAAATAAAAGGTAAAACAACTGAAGCACGGTTTATTTAACACTTTACTGTCTACAAACATTAAATTACTCATTAAAGTAGGCAGATGGGTTTTCTTGAAGACAGGAAATGGCTCCAGTAAAATAGTTACTTGCCTAAACTGGCCCATACCTACAGTCGGAAAAATATTTAAAACAAAGCAAACAGGGCTGGATGAGGAGTCACGTACAGCCAGGAGGATGGTGAGAAATAGAACAAAATATTTCCAAAGTTTACGGTTACAGGACCGTGGGATGTTTCTCAATGGAAGATTGTGCAACTTTCTTTTTTTTTTTTTATAATTTTTATCATTGTTCTTTATCATGGGTGACAGTAAATGTGGAATGTGCAATGAATGGCATGTATTTTGCCTGTTGCCAAAACTTCATTAGAAATTAAACATGTAGATTTTAAATGTACCCTGCCTCTCGCCCATAGATTGCTGGAGATAGGCACCAGCTCCCCCGTGACCCACTATGGAATAAGCGGTAGAAAATGACTGATTTTAAATGTTTTTAAATCCCACAAAAACTACTTTCTTCCCTTGCGTGCAATTTTAGATGTTTAAAAAATTTTGCAATTAAATTAGAAATGGAGATTTGAGCTTTTCTTACATCTCATCAAAGGAAATAAATAAATAAAATTAGAATAATAAGGAGCAGATTCTTATATTAGAATCTGATATTTGTTGATGTCAGGTTTTGTTGTAATGGTTTGAACATAGTATATGTACATTTTACAATTTTAAAGAATATTTTTCTTGTTACATTTGTAGACCACTGTGTTTATGTTTAACTAAGTCTTAAAAAGCAGGAATTTGACAGCTTACAGATTGCAAATAATTAGTTCTATAACTTTATTGTTAAATCAGCCATGTTAATAAATCATATTTTGCTGTTGTCCTCTGTGTCTGCAGCTCAGTGGGAGGCTGCTTCCAGTCTGGGGCATGGTAAAGTTTATTAAACACATCAGCTGGTTTGCAGCAGACCATTACTGAAATGTTATATTCCAGCAATGAGAGATCAACAAAAAGGTCTGGGAAATAACAAGCGGGGGGACTTTGGTCTTTTAAACCAGAGAGCGTTATGCCAACTTTGAAGGAGGAATTTAATAAATCTCTTACAACAACTGAGGGGCTCTATATTTAACTTTGCCAGAGCACTTCGGACACGTTTTGGCTGCGGTTTCCACTTGGCTCTCAGAGCAGTCTGGTGGCTGTGAGGCAAACCTCTGCAGTCCCCTGCTTCCTAAAATGAAACAGCTGCTGAGCATGACACACTGTGAGCAGCGGGGCGAGGGGAGGAGGAGTTTTCATGAATGAAGTCAGTGGGAGTGGGAGGAGAAAGGAAGCTAGCTGGAGCTTAAACACTACTACGTAGGTGTGTCATTAAAAAGGTCTGGTGGGTGTACAAAGTATGGGTGTGGACTCAGTCATGGGTCGTATAAGTTCAGTTTGATGGTAGTCGAGGGGAAACAATGTTGTTATTTACACTGGCTCAGGGTGCACAGCAACCCACTGTGTAATTTGTAGTGTAGTTTTTACAGATCTGCCCCCAGGGAGCTATGACAAGATGTCCTATATGAGCTATTCCTCCCGCCACACAACAGACAGAGAGAACAGAGCACTACTTGGACCACGCAAACTGAGATTAAAGTCCAAAACTGAAATTAAAGTGACGTTAGATGAAGCTCCAAAGCTATCTAGCAGCCCTTGCCCACTCTGCGCCAGAACAATATCTCTATAATTAATAACCACAATAAAAAAGGAGAAAGAATTCCATTTTTCCAGGTCACAGCAGTGCCATGTGCATGGCTGTGTGCATGGAGCTCACACACTGGTTGGTGAGACAAAGAAACAGCTCTATAAAAACACTTTCTGCTGAATCTGTGGAAAATTGTGGAGAGAGGCAACATGCTCTTTGCATCTACCTGTCCAATCAGCAGTGAGAAGGAGTATGGGGTTGGCATCCAGCTGCATTGTGAAAATTAGTCTCAAACCAAACCCTTTTGCGGCAGCATGGAGGCTTCAAAGCTTTTTTATTCTATATTGTTACAGGCATCCGCAAGTGCAGTGACAAAAACATCAATGTTCAAACTTAGGTTATTCACATTTTGTCAGGTTACAATTACAAACTTTAATGTATTTCAGTGGAATTTAAAGGACCAACAAAACGTACTGCATAATTGTGAAGATGAAGGAAATTGACACATGTATCTGCAGTATTTCCAGATTAAAATCTAAACATTGTGGAGTGGATTTTTTTGGCCCTTATACTTTGGTATGAAAAAACATGAATTCAGTGCAAACATGTGGAAGAATGGGCTCTGGTCAAATGAGACCAAAATGTAACTTTTCAGATGACATGAAAAACGTCTATGCGTGGCAAGAAAAATAATTTTTGGTATCTAGATGTGCAAAACTGGTAGAAACTCATGGCAAACGATTTGCAGTTGTACTTGTAGCAGCAGGTTGTTTACTCAGGGGGAATGAGGGTAAATAAATATCCATGTCACATTATGTGATTTCATTTGTAAAAATGTTGAAAACCATCTATCTTTTCTTTGTTCCATTTTACAAGTGTATACTACTTTGTGCTTGTTTGAAGTTTGAGGCAGTAACATGACAAATTGTGAAGGTTCAAGGTCTATGAAAAGGTTTGCAAGGCACTCTGTTTGGCAAGATTAAAAACTAATGTAATAATAGAGGAATATTTATTCAAACTCTGTCATTTATATTGATATTAACTTGCTGCACTTTTGACAGAAAATAAACCAATTTAATTTAAATGTAACTTTTTTTACATGCTTTTCTCATTAACATTATTGTTTTTAAACCAATAATAATAATTTAAAAACGTGTAAAATGTGCTGCCCTGAATGTCTGATTCCCTGAATAAACTGCTTTCCTCGATATACGTTTGAGCTAAAATGCAATTTAATTAGCTAATTTTCCATCTGCTTAGCACATGCCAACTGTATCTTACAGTGGCTTTAGTACATAGCGTGCATTTTTTTCAAAGGGGGTACTCAGCGGTATCTAAAACCATGATTTTTTATTAAGCCTGGTATTCTTTGCACTGTGTGATCCTATTTCTCTTTTAATTTAGGGTCTCTTTTTTAGTCACTCACATACTTCCTGTTGTTGCTGCTTTTAATGGTTTCATCGTGTAAAAATACACACAAAGGTACAAATGAACTTTCTCAGCCCTGGCTGCTAAGATACAGCCCCTGCTGTCTTCCTCGGTGTGGTGCTATCTATCTTAAACTCCTCCACAAGCTCACCTGATCAATATGGTGAACCAGTGGTCATCATCACTCATTGGGAACTGACACGCACAAGTGCATGTGTATGTACCCACACACGTGGCCTTTTAAACCTCTGTATCTCCAAGAGTAAGCAATGAGACATAACCCATAGAGCACATAATCCATCTGGCTTTGATTAATGGATTTAACATCCATTTTCAGGCCTATACAAAGGCCCTGTATGAATTTTATCAGCATACTGTGACAAATAGTAGTTCTGTTCTCTGGTAAGAGGCCTCATTGTTCCGCTGACCGAGAGTCATGCAGATGTCACCGCCTCGGTCAAACCGCCCAGAGCAACTTGTTTAGCAATTATAAATGTAAGCGTGCTTGTGTATTACATCATTGTCTCAATAATACAGATGCCTTTTTTCTCAACAGATAATCCGTATAAATGTATGACTTGATACAGTTTGACAGTGAATATCTATGCTCCAAATCAGTGGTTCTCAGATTTTTTATAACTAGTACCATTGTGGTGTCGAGACATTTTAAAATTATGCTATAAAAAGAGTTTAATATTTTACCCATTTATTGTGATTTGTCACAAGAAGACACAAAAAGAAAACAAATTCTTCTTCATTTGCACTGCATGTTTTAAGTAAAAATGTCAAAGTTCCAAGTTGGGAAAAATAAACTGGAGGGCCCCCTGATGTCTGAATTTCAAGAGAGAAATATAGAGCTTTCTCACCAGCCTTCACTTCCAAATCCAATATGGTAGCTTTGCACAAATAAACACTTGTACCGCCTATGATTGTGAAGGTTCCAGCAGTCCACTGGTTCTGTTACTTCTGAGACCCAATCTCAGATAAGTGGAAGGCATAGCATGTATGGATGTACTATTAGTGTTCAAAAACAGAAACAGAAACAGGGACAAAAATTGTTATTAGCTTATTGCTAATAGTTATTACCTGGTCATTGAATACAACAAATAACAAATTTTACAGATTTTCCAACTTGCAAATAGAACATTAAAAGGCTGGTTCTTGTTAGGTTATTCCTACATCAGAATTATGACTTTGGGGGTAAATGGAACAAGATATAAAATGCCACCAGCATCTTTTTCTCAGTTTACTGTTGCTTCAGTTTCTTTCTGATGGCTGCCTGAATACGTGTCCACTGCATTTCTCTTTTAAAAAGTATCAGCTTGAAGCAAAGTCAATGTGCCTTACCTATGGTTCTGTTGGTTGTTTTGGATTATTAGCCAGAGTGTAACAAGATCTTGCAATATTAAAACTCCAGGATAATTCTCTTGAAAATAAAATGTGCTCTTTACGACCAATCTATTATGAGCCCTGTATATGTTTCTGTATTTCAGACTCCTATTTTGAAGTAAGTCAGGAAGCAGTTCTTGTGTTGTCTCAAGCCAGGATTTGGGTGCCTTGTAAAAAAACTGAAAGTGGCCACTTTAAAGACAGGATAAAAACAGTTTGTAGGCACTAAAATAATACAGTGACAGGCTAACAATTAGCAGCTAACAAAGCTAAAACTGTCATTCACCTCAGAGCTCCTTATGGATTTTAAACAAAAGGCCTATTCTAATGGCTTTAAGAAAAGAGCATTCCAGCGGTGCACCTCTAGTTTAAAACTCAAAATACCTAAATGTGGTCAAAACTGAATCTGAAAATGCTAAAATAAACAGAGATTATTTAAAACGGTTTGAGATTCATGAAGTCTTTCTTATAATTCTTATAATATAGAAAAGGGATTTTCACTCTTCTTTTGATTATTTGAACCATCTTAGAAACAAAACAAATGCAATATATATGATCTAATCAAGCCTGGACTGACTTATTATACACTGATAACAGACTCCATTAGTGTTTAAAAGCAGAAAACATTATTATTAAATTATGTTGCTAATAGCCATTACCCTGGTAATTACAAAGTTTAACATTTATACTTTTTAAAGAAACCAAAAACCAGAGTTTTCCAAATATATTGTTAGTATATAAACTTGTGCATTATGTTCTCATAGCAGAGTTTAGGGATAAACCCTCTTCACTGTTACCATCCCCAGATTATGTTGATTGTAATACCAGTAAGCTGTGAAGCAATGATCAGGGTGGCATGTCTGACTCTGGGATCCACATGTTCCAACGCTAAATAATGCAGCTTTTTCCTCTGAGACAATGTCACCGAAGCTACCCTCTCATCTCGCCTCTCACTGACACATGGGCATGTTCTCAGAGCATGAGTTTACATCATGCTGAGAGGCTCGCTGGTGAGGTTTTGACAACGGCAAACGAGCCAGCCTAAGTGGCACGCATCTCGTCCTGAGTGTGTCTCTTGACAGTCCTCCTAATCACTCAGAAAATATGCACGCTGCTCCATTTATGGGCAGTAAAAATGGTCATCCAACCTCATGCTAATAGACTGTGAAGAGCACCATAAAAACAGCCTCCATCATATTCACTTGTAGCATATAGTGCAGACGGGCAACTCAACTGGCTGTCATAACATGCAGGAGGATAGTCACTTAGCTTGGTGCCCCTCTGTCCGTCACACGCAACCAGTCATGGAGTAAAACAGCGGGTGTGCCCTCCTCTGCTACAGAGGATGACATGAACTAGCAGCCCTGCACATAGGAAGTGACACAAACAAGCAGGCCCCAGAGAGGAGGGCCATCAGTAGCAATGATGAGAAACTCTTCGAATGCTCCTTGACGTGTGTGGCGGCAGGAGAGAGAGGGCGAAGGGAGCAGACGAGAGAGGCAGCGGGTGTCGAGTTTAGGAGGGGGTTGAGTTTGGGTGTTTGTAGCTGGAGCCTGCGATGTAACTGTGCGCGCCACTGCATTATCCGGCTGATTTAGTTATGACAGCTGGTGCCCAAGAGGAACTCAGCAGAGTGCGGGGGGATAGGATCACCCAGGCTGCAGACAAATGATGATGAAGAGATCACTTTAAAGAACAATCTCCATAATATTTCATGCTCGCTCGGCAGCTCACAGGCAGCACACGCTGCAAGGCTAACTGCTCTATCAATTGATTTGATTCACTGCCGGAGCTACTACTCGCACATAGTATTTCAAATAAATGACACAGCAGATAGGAATGATATCTACATCAATATTAACCCTGAAAAGAACTAATGGATGCCGGCTGCAATTTGAGCCATATCCTGAGTAATGCAGTGGAGGCAGAAGGCAGGTGATGGAAGAGGTATAACTCAGGCTTTTCCTGTCTCCCCCCGAAGGCACAAGAGGATACAATTTGACCTACACCCACCCCACCCAACACAAATATACAAGCTACATCTTTCCTCCTCCCTAGGCAACCATTTGTTTTTGTATTTATAAAGCGCATTATGGGACACTAGGCTAAACTAAGCCATCTCTCAGGCCGGTGGAACACAAAAGCAGTTTATCAGATAAATCACCCTTGACTAGTTAGCTATTAGAGCGGCCAGGAAGTGAAGCCTGGGCACGTATGGTGCTTATAATGATAGCATTTTAGCTTTTTATTAATGCGCAGACATGATGCATGCTCATGTGTTGCAGTGGTTTAACATGGCTCACCACTCTTTAACCCCATTCCACTTGCTAACTGGCAGTATTATGAATTCTGATCAGGTGCATGGGTAGATATTCTGATTATTCTGCTTAGAAGGTCCAAAGTGGCTTTTTATGCCAAGCCATAATACAGTGCCTTGCAAATGTATGCACATCCTTTTTCACTTTGTGTGACATTAAACCCACAAACTTCACAGAATTTTATTGGGGTTTTCTTTGATAGATCAATAGAAAGTAGTGCAAAATAGTAAAGTGTAAAAAAAAAAAAAAAAAAACGTATACATGCCTTTAACATTCTTTACAAGTAAAAATCTAAGTGCAAATTGTATTTTCATTTTAGTCCCCTCTACTCTGACATCCCTTAATAAACTCCAGTGCAACAAAATGCCTAAAGAATTTACCTAATTATTAAATAGAGTTCACCTCTGTGTAATGTGATGTCTGTATAGGCCTAAATACAGCTGTTCTATGGAGGCCTCAGACATTTATTGGAGAACATTAGTGAACAAACAGCAAAAATACCAATCAACATAGCAGACAGGTCAGGGATAAAGTTGAGAAGCAGGGTTAGCTTATGAAACATATCCCAGGCTTTGAACATCTCATGAAACACTGTCAAATCAATCATATGAAAATAGTTTGTCACAACTGCAAACCTACGTAGACATTGCCAGCCACCTAAACTGACAGGCAAAGCAGGGGGAAGCAGCTGAGAGGCCCTTCGTAACTCTGGAGGAGCTCTATAGATTTGCAGCTGAGGTGGGGAAAGTCTTCTTCGTTAGTGAGAAGTGGCAACACGAAAGCCATTGTTGAAAGCCAAGCCATAAAAAATATTATTTGCAATTTGCTACAAGCCATGTAGGAGACATGGAAAACATTTTAAGAAGGTCAGATAAGGCTGATGTATTTTTCTACATAGATAAAGCACTCTAAAAACATTATTCCCACAGTGAAACATGGTGGTTGCAGCATCATGCTGTGGGGATTTCTCTAGCAGCGACAGTTGAAGCTGGTCAGAGTTGATGGCAAGAGGAATGAATGGAACTAAATAAAGAGCAATCCTGAAATAAAAGCCTACCAAAATATTGACTCAGGGAGGACTGCAGAAAAATTCACACCAAACTTTTCACAATTTTTATTATTAAGAAATGTTTTGCTTCCCTTTGAGTTTCTCTTTGTTTTCCTGTGTTTCAATTTCCCGTTCCTTTGGATAATAATCTACTTATTTGTGTTGGTTCATAACATTAAGTGAAATTTGTTCTAGGGCTGTGAATAATTTTGCACAGGACTTTTCACAAATCTCAACATACTATTTGTTTTGGCATTTTTCTAAAATTATCACTGTCAGCAACATTTAAGAGGCAACATAAATGATGCCCCTGGATTCATTAGTCTTGATGATGGTCATTGAGTAGCTACTGATCACTCCTCTCCCTGATATCTGACCTCTGCCCTCATAATAAGAGACTCAAACACACACACACACACACACACACACTCAGAGATAGTGGGAAGTTTGCGGCTTGCTGATAAGGTAGTGATTAATCACATTGTTGATGAGAGTGCGTTGGGTTTCCATCAGTGACGCTTAATGAATGTCATAATAACACAAGCGTTTCTGCTTGCTCGGGTCATTGAGCGGTGTGGGGGTTTGTTTGTGGTGAGGGTGCTTTTGGAGGAATGGGGGCTGCGCCTTAACGGAGAAACATACCGCTGAGCCGTTAGATAATGAGTCCACAAGAGACCCGCCCAATACCTTTGATTGTGATGCCATGGAGGAGAGGGGAGTAGGGCAATCTTTAGCTGGATTAAGTATCTCTTAAGGAGATCCACTTTCAGCCACAATGTTATCAACCCTTGAGTGTGTATTAATTAGGCCTATTGTTGAGCCGTAGCCTGTGAATATGGAGTACCACTCTCCTGCAGACACACATGAACACACATGCACAGTACAGCAAAACGTAAAAATCTCTTTGAGTAAGTTTTTGGCATGCAAAAACAAGGCTCCTGTGTGCTATCCAGCAGTTTATTTTTATATGGAAGAAACATACATGTCTAAAGAACAGCTTGCATCTCCATGTTCATGTTCGAGCAGGCTATTGCATGCTTTAATTTGACACCCCATTACATCCCTATCCACATGTTACATCCAAACATCTGTATGCATGTTTAAGCATTGTATACATCATCCTCTTCTCATTAGCAGGGGCTTTTGATATGAAGTGATGCATTATCTACGCACAAGGCAATAGCTGATTGACTGCGGGCCGGTAATGCTGTTTAGCCCCACTTAAAGGAGGCTTACTTTGATGTACGTACATATTTCCTGGTGAAGGGGTAGTTATAATTTCAAACATTCATTGGCTCATCATACAGAGTGCTGACACTGTTTCGGTTCACTGGCCTTTTTTTTATTCATTACATGTGTTTCCTGGATGTGAAATCCACCGTTTGCCTTCCCCCTGCAAGTCATCAAGAAAATCTCTGTGAAGTGCCATGCAGGTATATTGTTTACCTATTTACACTGCAAGACCAAAACCCCTCTGCATATGCTAGCCGGAGGTACTTTGCAAAGCACTGATATATTATCCAGTCACCACCTCCCCACAACCCATTCCCCAAACCCCCACCACCCTTCTTCAGCTCGATCATAACCCGGATGTCTATGAAGCATGTCCAGCTGGTATGTTTTGACTCAGTTTAAGTGGTGTTTAATGACAATGGACTCGTTGTCCTGTTCCGGAGCTGTGCTAAGAGTTTCTAATCAAACGTTCTGCTCCATCAATAATGCAGCGCCTTGGATCCCATGGAGGACTTAATTGTGGGTGTAGGGCAGATAGGGAGAGCCTCGGCTAGGGGTGTCTCATTGCACTCTTTAATTAGAGACCCCCATGTCAAGAGCAGGAGCCCTGGCTGTTTACTATGCAACCACTTGCCCAATACATTTTGGCAAGAAATCCACTGTAACACTGCCACAGCCACTACTATAGCTTTTCCTGTGGGAGACAGGTAGGGGGAAGGGGAGTTCAATAAGGGAACAAGTGAGAAACCGGAAGGTGTATAAAACTTTTAATTTAGGGTTGGTGTTTTGCCAAAGTAAAAAAAAAAATTAACTGTGATAAAGATTTATTTTTTTGTTTTTGGTTTGCCTGCATGTTAAAAGACTAAGGTTGAGACACTTACACCCTAAACTCTGAATTTATTAAATATAATGGCATCCTTCAAACCTGATTCAAAATCAAAAATCTAAATGATGGAGAAAAAAAGCTAATGGAAGTAGTATCCATGCACGTTCACTAAGTAAAATGTTTTGACATGTTATTAGATTGTTTTAAACACAAATGTTTAGCACAATTGTTACTATTAACAAAACCTACAACCACAGTTTAGTTAAAGAAACACAGCTGAGTGTTTTAGTATGTTTTAAAGTTAGCTTAGTTTATTAATTTATCATTGAAACAAAAAGGGGATGTGGAGTTCTGTGGAATTGTAGTGAATTTAAACATCGCAACAAAAACAGTCAGGCAAGGATGTTGTTTTGCCTGTCATGGTTACCAGAGCAATTACTGATAACAGACATTTCACTTCTGGAGTTGTTGCTTCACGTTTGTAAAAAATCAATAGGGTCCCTCTGGCCTATTTCTTCCATGTCAGCCAGAAAAAATGACAGAACAAATTTAGTATATGATGCACTTATACTAACCTCATGTAATACAGCCAAAAGAAACCTCTAATTAGAATATCTCTCATTCAGATTGTTATATAATACAGATGCATTTCAATGACTTTTTATATTGTTTCTTATGTTTTTAGGTCTTTTTTATTGCTTGTGTTTTATGGGTTTTATTTTATTTTACTCACTGTAAAGCAATTTGGTTAACCTAGTCGTTATTGTAAGGGGCTATACAAATAAAGAATATTAAAGAATTATTATTAATAATTTATAACTTTATCAAAAAGTTATTTTTCCAATAATTCAGTATAAATGTATATCATAAAGCTTTATTACAGACAAAGTGATATATTTTTAAGTGTTCATTTCTGTTCATTTTGATGATTATGGCTTACAGTTAATCAAAAACATTCAGTTTCCTAGTACAATTATTTTACATAAGACAAATATTTTAATATAGAAATGCTCTGAGCTACACAACCATTGAAAATACTGCTGACATGAAATTTGTTCAGCAGACACTCACTGACACCTTTCACAAAAAAGGGTAAACCACAAAAAAAGCTAAAAACATAAACCTGTTTTTTTATATATACAAGCATACTGATGGAAAGTTGAGTGGAATGAAAATATACGGTAGAAAGTACAGTTTTTTCGATCAAGGTAATCTATTCTCTAGCACTGCAGTGACGTTAAGGAAACCCAGGTTATTTTTTCAATGGCCTTCAGTTCATTTCCATCATTGAGTCTGGTTTCTCTCATCTTCCTCTTGACAATACCCTAAAGATTCCCTCTTATCACTGTAGAAACTTCACACTGAACCTCAATCAACTTGGCTTCTGTATTTCTCCACTCTTCCTCCAGAAGCTGGGGCCATGATTTCCAAATAAAAGACTGTCTTATCACAGGCAATCCATGAGTTGCAGTCCATGTTCTGGATAGTTCTGTGTGGAACCTCTTGAAGCACTGACTCAGGTGCAGTCCATGTCTTGAGAATCTCCATCATGAGTTCTGTCTGTATGTGTTGGCTTAACATTAAACAAGCTGTCTGAAATGGCAGCAGACTGGAAGTAAAATCAGACAGAAGACTGTGTTTATAATGTTCAAATCTTTGATTATATCCGCTTATGACGCTTGGTGGGATTTTATCTGACCCCATTTTCAGGTGAAGTGTAAGAATGCATAGATATGTCTGTGTGAAAGTGATAAATTGCATAACTTGTTGTGAGGCAACAAAAATTCACTCACATTCAACCTGGTGGCTGTGATCCATCTTAATATTTCCCAGCAGCAGATTGGTAAAGATGGAAGGCTGCAGAAGACGACATCATTCAGCATGTAATCAGCCTATCAGGCCACAGCTTGACTTGTATTTTGGGTTGTCAGAGATGGAAAAAGTCCCAGGCCAAACATTCGGTATCACACTCAGCAACACCAATGAATGGACAATGGTTATCCATCAATCTTCTACGTCAGCTTGTCTTGGAGCCTGAAACCTACTACAATGTCCATCTCAAAGCAATTTGATCCATTCAGTTGACTCATTCATCACCCTGACCTCATTTGCAATCTAGACTGGCTTTCTGGAGAAAGGAGAGCTGGATTCAAAGAAGACGATGGGTGTAAAATATTGAATTTGGGGGGACCAATCACCAGTGGTCCAAAATATTACATAGTAGGTGAGCAGTGGTCTTTATCTCAGGAGCACTGTGGCTCTTTTATTTTGTTGATAAATTGTTTATCAGTCAGGCATTGTTGCTGTGTATTTGAGTAGCTGGAGGGAAGTTTGGAGGGCTTTAACGCAGCAGCTCTGCTGTGGTAGAACAGCCTTATACATCCCCTTCAGCCAACTGACCTCGGCGGGTCATCAGGACTTAAGTAAGAGTGAAAGTCGCTTTAAATGGAGCGAAGCTCCCAGGGACTCAGCCTTGGCTGAGCAGCTGCTGTTGGCCAGCGACTATTACTTTCCAGGGGCTGACTTTGATGTTTTAACAATCCATACATATTGATTCAGACTGATAATAAACAATTTGATTAGCCTCTTTCTATAGGCTGTCATTTCAATCACTTTCAGAGCTCCGATGGAGTGGAAGTGAGGGGCTAAGGAGGGAGGGAGGGATGAGGGTGGCGGAGGGAAGGAGAAATGGATAGACGGTGTGCACGGCCAACACTGAAACACAGGGTGAAGGGCTCAAGCCCCCTCCTCAGACAGAAAAAGGAATCCTGCCCTTATTAGGCCGCTGCCTTTGGTGAATTGGACAAGACAGCTGAGCTGCCAGGTTATTAACTCCCTCAGAAAATTCTCAGCCCTCTCTCAGGCCCGCCTGATACTGCGATCTGGATCGATAAGCAATCTCCGGTGTGTACCAAATGCCTGCTGGATTCATTTGTCTCCCAGCACCCTCTCCCTCCTCTGGACAATACACCTGCACCACTGAGCCCACCCCACTTCCTACCCCCTCCCCCAGCTTCCCTGAGTCCGTTCTTTCCTGTGTGATCTCCTCCCTCCCAGTCTCCATCGTGTTCACTCACTGGACTCTCTGTCACTTTTTAAATAATGACCCTGGGGGTGAAGGAACATCTGCCTACCTCTATTTCATCACAGAGAGTCTCCCTCCTACAGGCCTAGGTGACCAAGTTAGAGAAAGGCACATGGGCTGCAGGGGAGAGCGAGAAGGAGGTAGGGGAAGCACAGAGAAGGACTAGCCCATGGCCACGGGGACGGTGGGGGTCTCTGCATCATCATGACTGACAGAAGCACAAATGTCACTATCAGAGCTCAATCTAGGCATACAAATGACCAGCCTATGGCAACTTTCCGGTTAACATTAAAACATACACAGTATCTGCTATTGTTGACTCTGAAATAATAAATATGTGTTTTTGTCCATTGAGGATCAACCATTATTTACGCCTGTTTTTATTTATGTTGAGTCAGGATAAAAAAAATTACTTAAATCTGTATATTACATATTTTCTTTCAGTGACAAGTGAAAACAATAAATTAGGAGATAAATGACAGGTATGTTTTACAAACGAATGATCAAAAACCAAATCATCACAGTTATTGAGCAATGTAGGTACAGTAGATGTAGTATGTGGGCATATTTAAGTATTTAGGTGGTTCTGTGGAGAAAAAAACTTGCTGCAAGCAGCCCAGTTTTAGCAAAAACACTGAAAATAATCTTAACAATCATATGAGGTAATCATAACAATGAGAACAAGAACATAAAGAAGCACAATAAATTGTAATACTAAAATCTATAAGATATATGTAGATTATGATAAAATAAGTTAAGTGAGGTTGCAATATGTAAGTGTTTTTAACTTGGAGTGTTTGTGTCTTTGTAAAGCTAATGCTATGCATTAGGACATAACAGGTGAAAAGCAGTAGCCCGCCATACTGGCCTTTATATCTGTGTATGGATGTTTTACTGGTGTAATGCATTAAAATGAGCATGATAAGTGACTGATAATCACCTATTGCGATGGCCCTACATGCACACTAAATGCCAAACATTTGGAAGCAACCGCAAGTTTCTGTTTACAATTCCTTTCATAAGAACCAGAGGGGGTTCTGGACTCTGGGGCATATTTACTGCATGGTCAGACTATGCTTTCACCATTATGCAAACGTTTCTTGAATTTACATAAAAAAAATACAGTGATGTAACCACACCTTTGCTGAACAAACCTTAACAATAGACACAAAAGACTAAATTTAAAGGTTGAGAAGATTTGCATTTGTCATAACTTCAGTACAAAAGCAAAAAAACAAATCAGTTTGTTATTCGTTTATACACAATGTTGTTCATAAATCCAAAGGAGGTTAGATTGAAGAAAGCAATGTCTAAGTAAGAAAACCCCAAATAGCTGATAATTAGCATTAAAATATAAAGGCTTCTTTATATAATATTAGTTTTTATTTAGTTGCAATACCAATAAAACTATAATAGAACTATGTTCTTGTTCGACAAATAATACATTGAAATGAGCATGATGAATTGTTTTTAATGAACAATCATACTATCCCTACAAGTAGCACTTTACTAATCTGATCATATGCTTTAATATGCTGAGATTTAGCCATCAGCCAGAGAGGCAAACATTTCTGGCATGTGTTCAGCTCCTCAAGCCTTTGCTCACCCTCTGCACTCTCTGACACTCAGAAAAAGAGTTTCTTTGAGGAGGAGAAACAGAGATGGATTTACATAGTGATTGTGTTTGCTGATTTGGCAGCGCTTTAGCTGATAACTTTTAGTGATTTGTTCTGGCATTGATCCTTGGGATGGATTTATTGATGAGGAATGGCTGAAGGTGGGGGTAGAAGTGGTGAGGCTGGAGGGCGGATGTTGAGGGGCTTGCTGGTGCGGGGATATGGAAAGAAAACTGCAGATAGCAACCCAAGCAAGGTCAAAAGAGGATGGTTTTGATGTTAGATGCCTTTACTTCTTGATGGGGTTTAAAGCCCTGCTGCTCCTCATAACTTATTTCTGTAGTCTTTTCTGTTGTTTAATCTATTGTCTCAGTTTGGCTGCAGAGCTGTGACCCCTGGGGGAATTATCTGTCAGCATACAATAAAGGCAAAGCCTGTGGCCGAGGACTCCATTTCTCAGGGCTAATTGTCAGTGACAATGGATTCAATGAAAAACACACTATATAAAGGATAAATCTGCTGGATGTTTAGATTTTCTTATTATTATAATCTCAAAATTGTGCCGAAGCTGCAGAGATGATTACGTGTAGAAATACAGAAAAAAAAAAAAAACTGAACTAAGTGTAGTTATTACAAGGCATCCGGTAAATACTTAAGAGCAAAAGAAAACACAAAGGCAAAGTGCTATTCATGGGCAGGGATGTGAGAAAGACCAAACAGGAAGTCCCTAAAAAATGTAAGTTGGAGTTTTTAATCAGTCAAAGATGGCTTTCTCATCAGGAGTTGATTGCAACGGAACAGTTTTTCTTTATAATGCTTTTTCCTCCGAAAGATCACAGGCTGAGATATCATCAAAGAACAAAAAATTTAATAATGCAATTGAGTTGGGAACATGATACAGAAAACTGATCTCCTGATTGTTGTAATTGCAGTCCTGGATAACCACAGCGTTATCACTGCCATGTGATGAGCCTGATTCCCAGGCAAGCACCTTTCATCTAATAATGTTGCAGAATGCACACCACAGAGCTTTAAAGACACTGGACTCCACCAACGTTCAGTTCTCACGTTGAATCTTTATCAGCCTTTTAAAACCATTTCAGTCTTACTCTGTAACTCTATCCCAGACAGCACTTTTTCATTACTATCTTTTTTCTGTGCTCAAGGTCATTTGTAATGTGGAATCTATAAACTTCTCAATGAAGAAAGTTATTTGAATTCTTTCGTTTTAATGGCTGAGCTTAAAATTCCCATTTCAGACCTGCAGTTTTAAAATGATCCTGCAATGTGTATGTCGGCAAATGAAGTTACTATGGGTAATTGCTCTCACGCCACAGTCTGTCTGTCTTTTTCCTTTTCTTCCTCTCACACAGACACACACACACCCTCACTCATTTACAAAGCCTTTTTGGTCTCCTCCAGCTAGTGTGTTTTTCTTAGACTTTTGGTAGCACTCTTTTCTATCTTGCCATGTATGATGGTGTATTGAATGTCATTTTTTATGTTGGTTTACACAAGTTGAACTAAAGATTTTTTCAGAACATGAAGTTCTGCCATGTTCTGCCATGATGTGTGTTGAATATGATGCACTCTGGTTTTTGATTTTTAATTTATACTGGGATCAAAGCCATGGAATTCAACAGATTCTGCTGCATCAGGACAGGGTATGTTACTTTTGCCTGTGACACCACCATCTATTTTTTTGTTTTTCATATATAAGGATCAATTGAGCATCTGGGAATGATATTAGAGTAAGTGCCCCCAAGTGTTCAGATAATTACCTACATAGCAAAAGAGATCTGGCCTAGTTCTGGCCAATACAATGCCACCTGGCCAACATTCCCCAAGGAAGGACGGCCCTTTGGTAGCCCTTATCAGGTATTCTAGTGATGGCCTACACATGGATCAGCACAACGGCAGCTTAAAGCATAGTGGTGGCCCTGTACTGGCCCAGAACAGTTTCAGCGCTAGCACCAAATGCCAGCCTAATACACTGTATACACCCCTCACATTTTTGTGAATATTTTATGATATCTTTTCATGGGACAACGCTGAAGATATGAAACTTTGATACAATGTAAAGTAGTCAGTGTACAGCTTGTATAACAGTGTAAATTTATTGTCCCCTCAAAATAACTCAACGCAGAGCCATTAATGTCATAGCCGCTGGTAACAAAAGTGTGTTTGAGTATTTATTTTTGCTTTTTTTAATGAAAACAAAAACCTCACCTGGCAAGAGTGGAAAGAGGCAGTACAAATTTGCAAAGTGCATTGATGTAGATGTCAGTTTTGAATTTAAAGAATATTGTTGTAAAAGCATCCACTGTAGTATAAGCTCTTAATTCCTGAATATCACCAAGTAGTTTTGGGATATGAAACTAATTAGAAGGCAGAAATAATGCAGTAGAAGATCATGTGAAATAAACCATTTCTGAAGTCTTGGGTTGTAGTCATACTTTCTATTTAGCCCTAACACCTCCTGCCTTGATACCTGTCTGCTTTCAGCAGTAATGAGTTAAGTTTAGCAATCATTAGCAATCAGCATCTTCTGCTTTTAAGGTGTAAACGTGGATTGAAAATGTGAAAAGAATGTTCTCAACAACTACCTTAGGTAAATAAAACAGTGTTTTTCTCTCTTCCTCTCATTGTCCCTTCCTGACAGTGATGCTAATACGAGAGTAGGTGAGCCCCCCTCAGGGCTCTGTACATCTATGTCTACCTCAATATAAATCAGCACTTGTCATCACAGACTCATATCACACACTCTGATCCCACGTCCCCCTCTACAGATTCGCCCTTGTTGTTCGATACCATTCGAGATGCCAGTGGCCAGAGCAATAAACCTGTCCAGTCTCACCGGCAGTGTCTCCCTTTCCGTGTCTCTTTGTTTTCTCCCTCCTGGACCCGTAGGTGTTCCCAGATGGTGAAGTTAAACAGATGTGACGGCATTGGATTTGGCCCGGACAGCGGTACACCTCTGCTGCCCTGAATCCATTCTATAATTATCCGTCTCACCTTGTATCAGGAAGTCAATCCATGTCAAAAGTGCAAGTGAAAGCTGGGGTCACTGTCAGGAAAATGAGTCTCACAATGACGAAGGGCCAAAGCTGCAAAATAGAAGCGAGTGCTTATTTGCTTCTATTTCATTGTCTATTGACATATTACCACAACTATATATGGTTTTGTCATACTTACCTTGTATTATTTGTGATGTCTAGTGTCATATTTAGCATTCTGAGAATGGGACATTGTAAGAGGATCCACAAATCTTCTTAGTAATTAACATTAGACCAACACAAAGTATAATTGTGAACAGTAAGAATAGGCAAACATGATTTTATTTTGGTTTTGTTTTTTGTTTTTTTTTACAGAAAAGCTAATAAGTCCATTTGTATTCAAGCCCCCTTGATACCCCTACATAAAATCTAGTGCAGGCAGTTATGATTTCCTTAGAAGTTTGTTCAAGAATGTCAGTGACAAAAAACCCACATTAACTGAAGAAGCTGCAAAGATCAGTTATATTTTAGTTATGCATTCAACAAATCTGGCCTTTATGAAATAGTGTTAAAAGGAGAGCCATTGCTGACAGAAAGTCATAAGTCCCATTTGCAATGCACTAACACTGTATTTCCATGGAAGAGACACAGAAAACACGTGAAAAAAAGAGCACTTGTCAGATCTGTTCAGAGTTAAACTTTCTGGTCTATTTGCAAAACGCTAACAATGCACATTACACTGAACACGCCATTCCGACTGAGAAACATGGTAGATATTCCGGTAATATTTACTATTTTGTTGTGTTGAAGAACCAAACCTTGCTGGCAATACAGGGCATTCTTGTTTTGGGAACAAGTTAGGAGTGTAGCGATTATAGCAACCCCTAAATGTATGAAAGCTAAAACACATCTTTCTCAAATGCAGAGTGCAGCATCATGGCACCAGATTCCTTGCAGAGTCTAAACCTTTGCAATGCAGTATAGTAGCTAAAAATACATATTTACCACCAATGTATGTCAATCAAACATAACATTATGACCACCTGGCTTATAGTGTTTTGGTCCCACTTTATTCTGCCAAAACAGACCTTCCCCGTTAAAGCATGAACTCTGCCCTGAAGGTCTGCTGTGATTTGCCACCACAAACGTTGTGCTTCTCAACCCATTCATGGACAACTTTTAGTGGATACTGACCACTGCCGACTGGTAACACTCAACAACAGCTTCAGTTTTGGAGATGCTCTGACCTAGTGGCTGAACCATCACAGTTTGTCCCTTGGCAAACTCCCTAAAATTCTTAGCCCTGTCTGTTTTTAATTGCTTCTGACACTGAAACTTTGAGGACAAAATATTCACTTGCTGCCTAATATATCCCAGCTACTAACAGGGGCTATTATGAAAACCTAATCAGTGTTATTGACTTATTCACTTCATATCACAAGAAAGAGCCAGACATTAAACCAAAAATGTTGTAGTAAAGCAAGGAGTTTTGGATTAAACAAAACCAACAAGCTGAAAAAATGTTTAGGTTTCTTTGTATTGCAGAAAAAATGTCTAATATGAACTCAAAAGGCAAGTAACCATTTCTTTAAATGTTTGTATCAAAACATTGTAATGATGAAAAGTAAGTAGTACTGTAACTTTGATTGAAGTTATTCTTTACTCCATAAGCATAATTTTAACATCTATATACAGGGGTTGGACAATGAAACTGAAACACCTGGTTTTAGACCACAATAATGTATTAGTATGGTGTAGGACCTCCTTTTGCGGCCAATACAGCATCCATTCGTCTTAGGAATGACATATACAAGTCCTGCACAGTGGTCAGAGGGATTTAAAGCCATTCTTCTTGCAGGATAGTGGCCAGGTCACTACGTGATACTGGTGGAGGAAAACGTTTCCCGACTCGCTCCTCCAAAACACCCCAAAGTGGCTCAATAATATTTAGATCTGGTGACTGTGCAGGCCCTGGGAGATGTTCAACTTCACTTTCATGTTCATCAAACTAATCTTTCACCAGTCTTGCTGTGTGTATTGGTGCATTGTCATCCTGGTGCACGGCACCGCCTCCAGGATACAATGTTTGAACCATTGGATGCACACGGTCCTCAAGAATGGTTCGGTAGTCCTTGGCAGTGACGCACCCATCTAGCACAAGTATTGGGCCAAGGGAATGCCATGATAAGGCAGCCCAAACCATCACTGAATCCCCCCCATGCTTCACTCTTGGCATGCAACAGTCTGGGTGGTACGCTTCTTTGGGGCTTCTCCACACCGTAACTCTCCCAGATGTGGGGAAAACAGTAAAGGTGGACTCATCAGAGAACAATACATGTTTCACATTGTCCACAGCCCAAGATTTGTGCTCCTTGCACCATTGAAACCGACGTTTGGTATTGGCATGAGTGACCAAAGGTTTGGCTATAGCAGCCCGGCCGTGTATATTGACCCTGTGGAGCTCCCGGCGGACAGTTCTGGTGGAAACAGGAGAGTTGAGATGCACATTTAATTCTGCTGTGATTTGAACTCTGGTATGTCACCCATAATGTTGTGTGCATTTCAATATTTTGAGCAAAACTGTGCTCTTACCCTGCTAATTGAACCTTCACACTCTGCTCTTACTGGTGCAATGTGCAATCAATGAAGACTGGCTATCAGGCTGGTCCAATTTAGCCATGAAACCTCCCACACTAAAATAACAGGTGTTTCAGTTTCATTGTCCAACCCCTGTATTTCAGACACTAGTACTAAATGTCTTCTAAAGAACATGTAACTGTGGTAGAATGTGTCATCATGGTTCAGCAGAAAATGGAAAAAAAAAAAGAGTTTGCTAGCTCATATAAGGTAAATGTTTTTTCAAGGTTTACACCCAGCTATACCATTTTCCTAAACATAATTAAATCAGGATAAAAGACATGAAAATATTTCCCCAGCAGAGGACAGGAAGAGCTATTTCATCATGTTATTTGACTGGAATGGCACTTTCACCACTTCCCCTTCTTGTAGACTAAATAGATTTGAAGATGGTTGATTTTAAGATAAAAAATAATTTGTTCTATCGTATTCTAGTTTTTTGCATGATTTAAATGCTTTTTGACAGGCTTTATTAAGGAAGAGCAGTTTGCCTTGGCCTTGATTCATCCAACCACTCTGACTCTAGCTACTTATTGATTTTGAATTTCGGAAGAGGCAGTCTGTAAACACCGCCCAATCAGGACCAAGGAACATAGCGAAGATTGGACAATTTAAGTAATCAATGAAAATATTCTCTGATCTGTAGGCGCTGAATGGCTGCCATAAATCAGGCATCTTACCACACAACTTAGACCGCAATAAATCAAAGGGCAGGGAGAGGCAAACTATAACAGATAAATTAAATGTCTGAGGGAGGAAGTGCGGACCAGAGTGGTAATGAGACAGAAATACAGGCCACAGAGCATTCCTGCAGAAGCTGTCAACAATTAATGAGCTGCAGCTAGTGCTGTTATTTGTCATCATGCTTCCTGTCTACATATTTACTCACTTATTTATTGCCTAGGGGCTATATAATCATTTTTTATGTTAAAAACAATCAACCAGCATCAAACGTTGGGCCTTTTAGAGTGTTGATATGAATGTAGACAGGAAAAGCCAGGAAAGAACTATAAAGCTCAGCCTTCATGAGTAAATGTTCTAGTGTATCTAACAAAAAGACATCTGGTTAATTTACATTAAAGGTTACATTGCCAGGAAGAAATAGTATTGATGTTTCAACTGCAGAATGCTCCTAAAACTAAAAACCAGAAATTCAAATGTCGTTAAACATTTTTGTTAATGCACATTTATACTCTTGTCCTAGAAAGGTCCCATATAGAACAGTGAAAGGTAAGGTTTTCATGTTAAGACTTAATGGATTGACTAGATAGATGATTGTGACTGGGACCATCATGAACAAGTGCATTTGATTCTATCATGCCCTGTGGGGTCAGGCTGCTTTATCAGAGGAATTACCTAAAGTGCCTCTCATTTTATCATCCATAATGTCAACAAAATGGCATTCTTTTAAATTATACACAACCAAAATCATCACCACAACATGCTTCACACAACAGCCTCTGAAAGAAAATATATTAGAAACTTACAATCATTTATCTAAACTATGGGTGGAGAGCAAGGTCATCATGGAATACTGTTGTAAGATTGCTATTTGACCTCTCTAATTTTTACCTATCTCAGTTCAGGGTGAAACCTCTTCAGCAGGAAAATGAGTAAACCCTGATTTTTCTTTCTAGGCTGACTTTTATTGTTATTTTGTCTTATGTCCTTTTTATTCTTCAGGAGTTATCTACTCCCATAGTGTATGTACTGTAAGGGACAGGAAAATTATTGCCAAATTAAAGCCAATTAAAGGTTCATTTGGACTAATTTGGGATTTCTCCATTTCAGGGATGTAAAACACAGTGCCTTGCCAAATATTCACACCCCTTGAAGTTTGTTACATTACAACCAAAAATGTCAATGTATTTCATGATAAATGTCCATGATAGATCAATACATAGTTATGCAATGGAGAACTTTAAAGTCGTGTTAGGTTATAAAACAATAACCAGAGCTTTAAATATCTCATATCTCAGTTTATTAAACTCAGGGGTGAGAATGACCACCTTTTTAGTGGAGCTAAAAACTCAGCCACCATGGCTTGGAGGTACAATAATAACATTCTTTGCATTCGGTCCAGTTTCAAAAACTCCTATCTTTCTAACTTTCATAAATATCCATCCAGTGATTAACATACTTCTTTTGGTTTTCCCTCTTTCCTTTTGCTTGTTTAGGACAATTCTGGAAAAGATGGGCCAACATGGGAAGGTCACCCCTTGCAGGCCAAAAAAAAGAGGGACAATATGAAAAAGAAATATAAAGTATGTTCAGAAGTTCTCATGTCACACACAAATAAAAATATATTTCTAAAAATCTTCTTGGTTTCTCTGTTTATTCAACTCTTTTTTTCTTCCTTCTAACTTTAGGATTGTAAGTATCCAGGGTCAGGAGAGGGAGTCAGTGAAAAGCCCAGTGCTGGTACTTGGCCCTGGTTTGTCCTTATGGATGAGGTGTTGGGACAGAGGCCTTTCACAACACCTCCTCTCCTAATTGCCTCCATCCCTGAGGACACTCCAGGGCCAAGCGGAGCGATGGGCAACCAGATGGAGAAGGAAGACAGTGAGCCAGCAGGAAGGGGTCAGAAAAGAAAGAGGGACAGAGATGATGGAGTTGATCAGGGAGGACATGAGGGTACAGAGAGAACCAGAAGAGAGGAGGGCACAGAGAATGGACAGACTGTTTTCCACAGAATGGCACCAAAATAAGGTGCTACATAAGAAATAGATAAATACGATTTGTTCAGATAGTTTCTAAACGTTTTAAGCTGTTCTAATAAATTTCAAAATTGTTTTGTCACCAATGTATTTTATTTCCATTTGACCTAACAATACATCAACTTCATTTAAATTTCTAAACACAAATTTATTTTGAAAATTACAAATAGCATTTTAAACAGAATGTGGAAAAAAAGAACATTCAAACAGATCAAGATTACAAGACAAAAGGCATAAAATAAAACTATTTACAAGTATTTACAATGGCGACAGCAGGATCAACCTGAGTGACCGGTTCCAGGAACACCTCTTCAACAGAACAAAAAGGCAGATGTCTTTCTGAACAGAAAGTCTCTGGCGGTGTGGCTAAATCTCTCGCAAGGTCAGAGACTTGGATGGGATGCTGCAACGGAGACCTGTGGTTTGTCTTTCTGGATGATGAGCGAAGCATCACACAGGTGGTCTGCAGATATTTGTGATGCCTCTTTTCGCTGTCCACGTCATCATCCATCAGGTTTAAAGGGCTGGCTGGACCACATCACTTAGATGTAATCAGAAATATGCAGAATTAGAAGATGGTGCTCACAAAATATTATAATTAGTTATACCCCTCAAACATTAATCACATCTATAATATTATACTTGCCTGCATACAGTAGTCATATTTTGGCTGAAAAAAATAAAGGGAACACTTAAACAACACAATATAACTCCAAGTTAATCAAATTTCTCTTAAATCAAACTGTCCACTTAGGAAGCAACACTGATTGACAATCAATTTCACATGTTGTTGTAAAAATGGAAAAGACAACAGGGGGAAATCTTTGGCAATTAGCAAGACACACTCAATAAAGGAGTGGTTCTGCAGGTGGGGACCACAGACCACATCTCAGTACCTATGCTTTCTGGCTCATGTTTTGGTCACTTTTGAATGTTGGTGGTGCTTTCACACTCGTGGTAGCATGAGACGGACTCTACAACCCACACAAGTGGCTCAGGTAGTGCAGCTCATCCAGGATGGCACATCAATGTGAGCTGTGGCAAGAAGGTTTGCTGTGTCTGTCAGCATAGTGTCCAGAGCCTGCAGGCACAACCAGGAGACAGGCCAGTACACCAGGAGACGTGGAGGAGGCCGTAGGAGGGCAACAACCCAGCAGCAGGACAGCTACCTCTGCCTTTGTGCAAGGAGGAACAGGAGGAGCACCGCCAGAGCCCTCCAAAATGACCTCCAGCAGGCCACAAATGTGCATGTGTCTGCACAAACAGTTAGAAACCGACTCCATGAGGATGGTATGAGGGCCCGACGTCCTCAAATGAGGGTGGCAGGACGCTTGGCATTTGCCAGAGAACAGGATTGGCAAATTCACCACTGGTGCCCTGTGCTCTTCACAGATGAAAGCAGGTTCACACTGAGCACATGTGACAGACGTGACAGATTCTGGAGACACCGTGGAGAGCGATCTGCTGCCTGCAACATCCTTCAACATGACCGGTTTGGCAGTGGGTCAGTAATGGTGTGGGGTGGCATTTCTTTGGAGGGCCACACGGAGAGAGAGAGAGACAGAGAGAGAAATAAGTATTTGAACACCCTGCGCAGTCTGTTCTCACTGGAGGTTGAAAGGACAGAGAAAACACAGAAGCACTGGTCCAGGACTACTTTCTATGTTACAGAACACATAGTTATTGGTAGCAGTAGCTCCATTAGTAGCTTCATCTACAAGAGAAACAAAATAAAAAGAGTAAAGCTGAGTCAGTTGTTAGGATGAAAAAGAGACTAGGGCCTTGTATACACGTAGCAAGGTTGTTAAAAAAACAAATATTTCCCCTACATCATTTTTTAAAATAATATTGTACACACATGAGGTTTTTTAGAAGTTTTCATCCAAACCAATCTCCAGATGCATAGGGGGCAGTGTACTGCAAAAATGAAGCCTATGTCAGCCAATCAGTATCCTTCAAAACAATCATGACTTCGTTTTTAGTGATGTAAAACCGGGTTTATGTGTGGATGAAACACATAAAAAGTTATTCATTTTCCCAGATATCCACCTACGTGTGGACAAGGCCTAGGTTAAACAGAAGGTTAAACTTACAGGGCTGTGCATAGACGAGCAGTTCAGTTTTGTCCACTAATTTCTGGAATTTGTGCATACATCTGATGTGTCACAGTGTGTTTTTGGTTCTGTATTTGGTTACGTTTAATCAGATGTTTTGATGTTCTAGTATGATTAGTCTTTGAGTTCCTGTTTCTGATGTTTTATTCCCTAGGTTCTGTTCTGTTGACTGTGTTGTTTTATTGTATTTTTAGATCTGTTGTTCTCCCTGTGTTTTGGTTCCCAGGGTGTGTTTTACAGTTTGTTTCTTCGTCGAGCTCCTCCATGTCCTCATTTGTCTCTGTCTGCTTCACCTGCTCCCTCTCCCTCCCTGTCTCCGCGTCTCACCTGTTCCTTGTTTTCCTGAACACCTGCCCTATTGTTTCATGTTCACCTTCGTCCCTATTTAGGTCTGTCTTGTCCTTTTGTTCCATGCGGTGTCCTCATGTATTTTTGTCATGTCCTTTGACATGTCTTCATGTCGCGTTTGATGTTTCCTTTGGATACGTGTTCTGCTCGGGATCATGTTTGGTTCTGTTTTGGAGGATTCCTGTGCTCTGGTAATCTGTGCCCCTGCTCCTCGCCTGTATGTGAGTGGACTCTGTAAATAAAGGACGACGTTGATCCCACTCTGCTGCCTCCGTACTTGTCTGCTTCTGGTCCACAAAAAAAACGCATTATGACATTATGTGATTTATCTGAGTGTTTCCGTTTAATCACTTAAAGTAAACAAAATTAAAAAGCTGGAGTTTCTGTTCAAAAATACCATTGTTGAAGAGTTTGTTTTAACTCTCATTAGTGTGTGGATAAAAAAGTTAATTACTAGTAAATTTCTACATTTGGGAAGGTCCTGTCTTAATTAGCATAACACCTGGGTGTATTTGTTAAAATAAACGAATGGCAGCAAAATTTGAGCTGAACAGACATGGTGAGCAAAATTGTCACTGTGAGGTTTGAAACAATTTGTAAATACAATAGATGGGAATTTTTGAAAAGATGTCCACTGGCTTAGAGTGCTCATTATTGATAATGTATAATGGTTTAGCATAGATATTCGGATAAAGAGCAATAGTCATAATGAGTCATTTTATTCTAAAGGCAACTAACTGCAGTGTACTTTAAAAAATGTCTTCCTGAATAGTGAGATTAAAAACAGGTTTTAAAAATGTGGTGGGCATGTATGTGTTGGTACAGTAGTGACTCCTCTGACTTTGCTTACCCTTGGAAAGCTTTCTGTGCCCTATGATCCAACATCTGAAGAGCTGATAAAAACCCTTCAGTTGCCTCAAAGCAGCTGTGAGGCTTAACATTGTCAAAAAGGGGTTTTTATTTCCCTACTGTTTCGACCTCCTGTGTATATTTTATTGAGCTGTTCTCATCCCACAGCGGTGCGCTGAAGCCATAAGCTGCCGAAAATGTATTTGGAAGCTCATTAACACGGGACACGCATGCTTGGAGCATGTAGGTTCCTTATTTTGCAGATACATTTGTGAAAATGTAAAACAACCGCAGCAAAGTGCTCAGAAATAGTTGTTTTGATATTCAGCGAGCTTTTCATCTTTCTTTTCTACTGCAACACCAGATGAGAGGATTAGGAAAGTTAATGAATTATCCTCACAGGGGCCGAGACAGTGTGTGTAAGCTGCATTATCCCACGTCTCATAATATGGAACAGTTTGAATTCATTGAACTGAGGGCTGTATTTTCCCACACTGATCTGACCCAGTTCAGGATTATACCTGGTCCCTTTTCTTTATGTTCAAGATGACAGTCTTAAAGTCTTTGTATCAGAAATCCTGCTATGCTCAAGCAGAAGTAAATGTTAACTGGACAGTGTGATGCTCACAATAGCTTTTCCACCACTCTGTAAATAGTTTTTTTCTAATCCAATCGAGATTGTGCTTTTGTGTGCTGTGAGCTGGAGTTGGTGGATCCCCTGGGCGGCTAATGTAGGATATTATATGTTTTCGAACTTTTGTTTAAGTGAAGACAATCCACAAAAGTGAAATATCACTTTAAGATGTCGCCTTTTGCCTTTGGTGTCTGTTTGCTCACCTCCCAACAGCAGCTCAGTATCAAATGCACCAGCACAAATGATAATAACACAGCAAGACCTTTGTATTTTTCCAAATTAGTTCGAGCCCCAGATCAGCACCCTTGAGGCCAGCACTATAGCTCTGATTCTTCCCTGAAGATTTTTCCCGTCAGATTTCTATCATACAAGGCAAATATCAAAAATGTGATTTGAATCTTGGGAAAAATTAAAGCTGAAGGGCAACAGAAGGAGGGCCATTGTGGTGGGATAGGAGAAAACACACAGCCTCACTAAAACTCTCTTTTCTCTGCATCGATTGAGTCCGTTTAGCTGTCAGCTGGTTGAGACTGCTAGGCAAAACCAGGAGATTGTGAACCCACAGTCACTAAGCTGCAAACCAAACTGGCCCTGAGGTTAACTGAAGTCCCAGAAAGGATTCAGGTGCCCTCCTATTAATGTGGCAATTCTGAACAATGGAAAGACATCCTCCTATGTGCCTTTTAACTTCTTTTTCCTGCTCAATGTAAGTCAAGTCAGATGGTACCAGATTTTAAAACCAACTTCTTGCAGTTGAACCACAAAAAAAAAAACGTCTTGTGAAACATGCAAAACCACACATCACCGGTTTCATTATATTATTGTTTAAAAAAAAAAGAAAAAAAAGTCAAAATTAAAAAGTGATAACATTTAAGTCCCTTCCAAAAACACCTTTATACTTACAAAATATTTCAACCCTGGGATTTAAAGAGGGTGTACTGTCTTTATACTATGAGTGTAATTGTGATTCAATAGCTTGCAAAAGTATTCACCCCCTTAAGCCTTAATTTATTTTGTAACATTACAGCTTAGTGTTAGAGACCAAAACAAAGTTTCACATAATTTTGTGTAGTGTTGAGAAAGCAATATATGGTTTTAAACCATGTATGCTGTCACAGTTGGGATGGTGTTTTCAGGATGGTGTGACTATTAGTTTTCTGCCACACCTAACTTCATCTGAGCAGAGCACCTACAGGTCCCTCTAAAAATATTAGCATATTGTGATAAAGTTCATTATTTTCCATAATGTCATGATGAAAATTGAACATTCATATATTTTAGATTCATTGCACACTAACTGAAATATTTCAGGTCTTTTATTGTCTTAATATGGATGATTTTGGCATACATAATGAAAACCCAAAATTCCTATCTCACAAAATTAGCATATTTCATCCGACCAATAAAAGAAAAGGGTTTTTAATACAAAAAACGTCAACCTTCAATTAATCATGTACAGTTATGCACTCAATACTTGGTCGGGAATCCTTTTGCAGAAATGACTGCTTCAATGCGGCGTGGCATGGAGGCAATCAGCCTGTGGCACTGCTGAGGTCTTATGGAGGCCCAGGATGCTTCGATAGCGGCCTTTAGCTCATCCAGAGTGTTGGGTCTTGAGTCTCTCAACGTTCTCTTCACAATATCCCACAGATTCTCTATGGGGTTCAGGTCAGGAGAGTTGGCAGGCCAATTGAGCACAGTGATACCATGGTCAGAAAACCATTTACCAGTGGTTTTGACACTGTGAGCAGGTGCCAGGTCGTGCTGAAAAATGAAATCTTCATCTCCATAAATCTTTTCAGCAGATGGAAGCATGAAGTGCTCCAAAATCTCCTGATAGCTAGCTGCATTGACCCTGCCCTTGATAAAACACAGTGGACCAACAACAGCAGCTGACACGGCACCCCAGACCATCACTGACTGTGGGTACTTGACACTGGACTTCTGGCATTTTGGCATTTCCTTCTCCCCAGTCTTCCTCCAGACTCTGGCACCTTGATTTCCGAATGACATGCAGAATTTGCTTTCATCCGAAAAAAGTACTTTGGACCACTGAGCAACAGTCCAGTGCTGCTTCTCTGTAACCCAGGTCAGGCGCTTCTGCCGCGGTTTCTGGTTCAAAAGTGGCTTGACCTGGGGAATACGGCACCTGTAGCCCATTTCCTGCACACGCCTGTGCACGGTGGCTCTGGATGTTTCTACTCCAGACTCAGTCCACTGCTTCCGCAGGTCCCCCAAGGTCTGGAATCGGCCCTTCTCCACAATCTTCCTCAGGGTCCGGTCACCTCTTCTCGTTGTGCAGCGTCTTCTGCCACACTTTTTCCTTCCCACAGACTTCCCACTGAGGTGCCTTGATACAGCACTCTGGGAACAGCCTATTTGTTCAGAAATTTCTTTCTGTGTCTTACCCTCTTGCTTGAGGGTGTCAATAGTGGCCTTCTGGACAGCAGTCAGGTCGGCAGTCTTACCCACGATTGGGGTTTTGAGTGATGAACCAGGCTGGGAGTTTTAAAGGCCTCAGGAATCTTTTGCAGGTGTTTAGAGTTAACTCGTTGATTCAGATGATTAGGTTCATAGCTCGTTTAGAGACCCTTTTAATGATATGCTAATTTTGTGAGATAGGAATTTTGGGTTTTCATGAGCTGTATGCCAAAATCATCCGTATTAAGACAATAAAAGACCTGA
This sequence comes from Girardinichthys multiradiatus, assembly GCF_021462225.1. Lineage (NCBI taxonomy): Eukaryota > Metazoa > Chordata > Actinopteri > Cyprinodontiformes > Goodeidae > Girardinichthys > Girardinichthys multiradiatus. Next base: position 39,210,435 of record NC_061797.1, on the reverse strand, counting down.
AATATTTCAGTTAGTGTGCAATGAATCTAAAATATATGAATGTTGAATTTTCATCATGACATTATGGAAAATAATGAACTTTATCACAATATGCTAATATTTTGAGAAGGACCTGTACTTCCATGTGTTTGGTGTGCCCCCAGTAGCTGAGCGTTTAAATATGATTTCTAATTGTTTTTCTTTTTGCCTGGTCCTAGTAGGCTATGAATTTCTGTGGTTCCTTCATAGTTGGCCTCTTGGCTGCTTCTCTGATTAATGCTCTTGCCAGGCCTGTCAGCTTAGGTGGGCACCCATTTATTAAGGGGTTTGTAGTTGTGACAATAACCTTGCATGTATGGACAGTGGATTGAGTGTGATACTGATTCATAACCTCATCAAGTTCTTCACAACTTTATCCCTGACCTGTCCGGTGTGTTACCTGGTCTTCATGATGCTGTTTGTTAACTAATATTACTTACCACTAATATTTTTATTTGTAAAACAAAATGCCAAACCATATAACAATCCAGTGATGAACAACAAAAATGAAATGTTTAAATACTGGGGGAGGTGTGGAGAATCACGTTGGATGCAGGTGAGTAAATCAGAGAATAATGTGGAGCGGCTGGGACCAAATGGAAGCAGGGAAATACAAAGATACTACTACACAAGAGGAAAAGACTAATAGCAACTAAAGGGAAGTTGGAGACTAGTGTGAGTAAATGTAGCGAAGAGGGTGAAAGTGGTCATTATGTCCTCCAGCAGCCTAAACCTATAGCAGCATAACTACAGAGATAGTTTCAGTTCAGTTTATTTATTCATATAGCGCTTATTTACAACAATGCCATCTCAAGGCAGCCCCACAAAGGGTCCGGAATGGATATAACAACATGGTACATGAAGAAAACAGAAATACAAAAGAAAACCAAACACCTAAGGAATATAACAATATATCCATTTCTTCCACTTCAATATTGTGCAGTACTTAGTGTTAATTAATCACTGATTGCTTTTGCAATGCACTGTAGATTAGGAATGGGTATGCCGAATTCTCAACATTTCTTCACCAGATGAGAAAAAAGATTGCCTTCAATGCTATGCCAATGGGACCACAAACAGCAGTTGTTTGTGATAAAGCTAGAACAGAATCTTTTTTGTCTTAAGACGGTAAAAGGGTGATATCATGTTCCTACAGTCCAATACTCTCTAAACCTTAAATTGGATTAAACATATAGAATACAAAATGTTGATTTTTAAGTTGTGATGCTATTTTTAAACATGCGTATTATGTTATCTGTTTTCCTTGTCCTTGTTCATTACATTTTTACTCTTAAACATGGAAATTGCATTTACTCATTCAGTCCCCCAACAACTTATGATGACAGAACAGAACATTGAGTGAAGCCTACTTAGAAACAGACAAGTACATAGTATGTGTATGCTCCTGCCATGAGATTCCTGGAATTCAACATCAGCAGAAGCAGTCTGTTCCTTGTGTTGACACATTTACAGCTGCTGAATCATCAATCAGTTCCAATCAACAGTGATTACCCCTCCTACCCTGAACCTGAGGTATCTGTAAATTAAATCTTTCAACATCTTTAAAAACTCATCTACTTAATGCCAATGCTCCATTGAAAGCTCTTGCTGGAATTATGTTAGGTCCCATAACTTAGTGTAAAGGTGTGCAGTCAGAGTGTGTATTTGTTTATCTGGTCATTTTTGTGTAAGGTATACGTAGAAGTGGAGAGTTATTGTTTGATATATATATTTGTTGGTGGGAAACTTGGGCGGGGTGTAAGGAAAACAAGATGCTTAGAGATTATGTTATTGTGTTATTGGCCCACCTTCAAAGTGCCTTCCTTGCATCTCTGTCATTGGCCTGGAGATTATCTTGCCATCGATTTGTAAAAATGCTTGAAAATGAAATGAGTGGCTCTCATCCCACTTAATCAGGAGAGCATATTGATCAGGTTTCTAATGAAGGATCATTGAGATAGGGAGGAAAAGAACAGGCAGGCATTTCATTTCATGTCAGGGAGTAATAGGATGGCTTTATCTGAACATTCTCAGCAGTTAAAGCTGCCCTTTCACATATTCATAATGGAATTTTGCATTGTTCTTTTATTAACTTCTGTTTACGTTCGTTAGTAAACTAACGAATTCCTTTCTGTATATTGTCATTTATTGTCTTTTTAATAAATTTGTGATAGAGTATATAATACGGTACCTTTTTATTATACCTTAAAATCAATTACATTATACTTGTCTTTTAATTGGCAATAATTGACAAATTGTTTTGGGTCTTCTTGATAGCATTAACATCTATTTTTGTTTTTAAAAACATGTTGGGTTTTTTTTTTCTTTTCTTGTTTATATATAAACTTCTCTTCATGGAGAACTAAAAGTGGAAAATCTGTTTTTCCTTACATAATCCTATTTTACCTGCCCATTACTTTCTCTGACACTAGTCATTTCGCCAGAGCTCTGTCAAATGCTAATGTGTGGTTTTATAGTCAGTTGACCAGTGGGAGCTCACTTGGGTATGTTGGGGGGCAGAGCTTAAAGAAACAGGGGTGCACCAGTAATGTTTTCAGAGCCAATGAAGTGAACACATTCTTCAATTGGTTCAGTTCAGAAACAAGCTCAGCATCCTCCTCTCCTGCTCACAGCCAAACAGACATCCCACCCTCTTTTCACCCACAGGACCCACAGCTGTCCAGTAACACCTCAAATGTTTTATCTTCCACCTCAGCCCTAGACCCTTCTGTTTCTACATGTTTGCCTTCAACCATATCATAAGATGCTGATGCTTCCTTTGCCACCCCCTTCCACCTGTGTGTCTCAAGAAGTCAGGTGGAAGATGCAACTGGAAAGACTGAATAGGAATAAGGCTGCGAGTCCAGATCATGTCAGCCCTAGAGTCCTGAAGGGCTGTGTAGAGCAGCTCTGTGGGATTCTGCAGCACCTCTTCAACCTTAGCCTGGCCCAGAAGAAGGTTCCGGTGTTTTGGAAGACCTCTTGTTCCGGTACCAAAGAAAATTCACCCATCAGTCCTCAATGACCAGAGACCTGTTGCCCTGACATCCCACATCATGACGGTCCTAGAGAGACTCCTGTTGGCCCACCTGAGTAAGCAAACAGTAAACCATCAGGACCCCCTTCAGTTTGCTTATCGCTGTGGAGTTGGAGTTGAAGATGCCATCATACACCTGCTTCAACAAACCTACTGTCATCTGGACAAAGCCAGCAGCACTGTGAGGATCATGTTCTTTGATTTCTCCAGTGCATTTAATACAATCCAACCTGATTTGCTTTGTCAGAAACTCCAGAAGACTCAGGTGGAGGCCTCAACAATCTCCTGGATCAAAGACTACCTGACAAACAGACCACAGTTTGTGAGCCTGAAGGGTTGTGAGTCTAACCAGGTAGTCAGCAGCACAGGAGCACCACAGGGGACTGTACTCTCACCATTCCTTTTCACTCTGTACACATCAGACTTCCAGTACAAGACAGACTCCTGTCATCTGCAGAAATACTCGGATGATTCTGCAGTCATGGGGTGGATCAGAGATGGACAAGAAGCTGAGTACAGGATGGTGGTGGACCGCTTTGTGGCATGGTGTAGAAACAATCATCTCATTTTGAACGTGACTAAAACAAAGGAGATGATTGTAGATTTTAAGAGAAACAGGAATAAGTCAAAAACTATTTCCATCATGGGAGAAGAAGTGGAGGTGGTGGAGGAGTATAAATACCCCAGTGTTCACCTGGACAACAGACTAGAGTGGAGATGCAACTGTGAAGCCATCTACAAGAAGGGACAGAGCAGACTGTACTTCTTGAGGAAGCTTAGGTCCTTTGGTGTTTGCAGCAAGATGCTGCATATCTTCTATAAGTCTGTTTTGGAAAGTGTGATCTCTTCTAACATCATCTGCTGGGGAAGCAGCATCAGAGCCAGGGACTTAAAAAAGGTCAACAAGCTGATAAAGAAGGCTGGCTCTGTTCTGGGGACTCCTCTGGAAACTCTGGAGATCATTGTGCAAAGAAGGATTCTTCATAAAATGAAGAACATTATGGAGAACCCTGAGCATCCTCTTCATGAGACTGTCCTACAACAACAGAGTGTCTTCAGTCAGAGGCTTCTTCAGATGTGATTTAAGACGGAGCGCTACAGGAGATCCTTCCTGCCCACAGCCATCAGCATCTACAACGGCTCTTTGAAGAAACCTTCATAATGAGCTACAACATTTAATTTCCTTTGGGATTCATAAAGTATTTTTGAATTGAACTGAAATTAATTGAATGTTTACAATATGTTTACAGTTCTGGTCCAAAGGGTACACCAACTTATCATCAGGATGAATGACATCATATTTTAATTATGCATTTGAACCTATCTTTTTTTTGGGTGGACTGAAAATACAAGATAAAACTTCAATGATTTTTAAAACCAAGAACTGGGTGCTCAAGTTGCTAAATTATGTCTAATCCACACATGGATAAAACAATTTATAAATGTCATAATACATACATAAATTCCTACTAAAACTCATACCTACAGTATGTCCCGTAACAAGCTGCAGAATTCCAACACACTTTTTTTTGCAATGACCAAGGTTCTAGCATAATTCTGGCTGGATATTTTACCACTCTTCTTAAAAAATGCAAGAGCTGTTTTAAGTTGGTTGTCATCCCACTTTTAAAGCAGAGTCCATTAAATCTCGTATTTGGTCGAGGTCAGAACAACTAATTTTTTCAAAGTTTCAACTATCTAGTTGCTGATTTGTTTTGAAACTAAAGAATCTAGAATTAATCCTCCATCTTCTTCATTCCATTAACTTTATGGGTGAATGCATCAGTTCCCTAAGCATAATTGTGCCACTGCCATGCTTGGTAGTAAAGCGTTACTACATCACCTTCAGTACTTGAAACATTTCTCTTTTCATTGTGGCCACATAACTTAATATGTGACTCATCAGAATATAAACCCCAGCTTCATTGTGGACAATGACACTGTTATTCCAGCATTTTGGATGATTCATGATTTGTTTTTCAATATATTAAATAATTTTCTTTCCTTCAAGAGTGACAGTTTGGGTCAGATGGTTAAAACTTGGACACACCTGTGTGGTCCAACAGGACAATGATACCAAATGATACTCTTCAGAATACAGAAAGTGGGTTACTACTCAGATTAGCATGCTTTTCCCAAACTACCAACCTTTTTAAACTTTGTCTACTATGCTTAAAGGCCAGATTCAATTGAGAAACAAACAAATTCAAATTACAGTTCTTTCTACAAGAGTGATCAAATGTCTAGTCAGAGTTAAGCTATAACGTATTCTATGCTACAAAAAACAAGTACTCAAAGTGTATCTTTTTAAGGGATATTTAACCAAGTATTAGTAGCGGTACAAGGAGATATTTAAACCTCTATCTATAATTTTGATTTTGTGTGGAAGTTTTTACACAGTAGAAGTCTCGAAGTCTAGAAAAGTATGACATTTGAATTCAGTATTTTCTATAGTCTACAGAGATATGAAAGAACAAAATTAATTCATTCATTCATCTTCTATAACACTTATTCCATAGTGGGTCACAGGGGGGCTGGTGCCTATCTCCAGCAGTCTACAGGCGAGAGGCGGGGTACACCATGGACAGGTCGCCAATCCATCGCAGGGCAACACAGATACATACAGGACAAACAGCCATGCACACACTCATTCAAACCTAAGGGCAATTTAGAGAGGTGGATTTCTGTAGGGACAGACCAACCACACCAACACAGGTGAACTTCCAGGGAACTGGCATTGGGATAATGGACTCTTAGAAGTATCTGGATGTTCTCCAGAAAAATAAACTGGACTGATGTCACAACACTGATGCTCTGTACAGGAAGAGTCAAAGCAGAGTCTACCTGCTAAGAACACTGAGGTCCTTTGGAGTACAGGGGGCACCCCTGAATATCTTTTGTGATTTTCTGATGGCATCAGCCATCTTCTCTGGTGTGGTATGTTGGAGCAGCAGTTTATCTACAGCTGAGAAGAAGCAGTTAGATAAGCTCATCAGGAAGCCCAACGGTGTCCTAGGATGCCCCCGTGGACCAGTGCAGGTGGTGAGAGACAGACAGACTCTAGCAAAAAAATCACTTTGGAACAATGTCCCCCACCCCATGCAGAATCTCCAGTAACAGACTGCTGCATCCTAGGTACACAGTGGAGCGTTATCACAAAGGTAAGACTACCATCAATGCTCCCAACACACTCAATAAGTGTTAACATTCCAGCTGTTATTTGCAGTTTTTCCATTTTTTGTCAATAGGCGGTTATTATTATTTTTTTAAAATAAAATAAATAAAATATACATGTGCATTTTGTAAATTATCTCCTTCTTTTTTTGTTTTTATATTTTTTTTACCTTCTGTGTATCTGCATGCTTCCATTAGTCTTTTGCTTTGCTGCTGGTCCACCTAAATTTCCCCACTGTGGGACAATAAGGGATATTTCTATATTTATTTTCTATTTTTCTTCCTTCCTTCCTTGAGTCCTTGTTTTTTTCTTGCTGTCTACCTCCATCGCTTCCTTGTATCCTTTCTGTCTTTGCTTGCGTTTTACCTCCCTCTCCTCTTTTTGTCCTTTCGTCTGTCCTTCCTTGTGTCCTACCTCCCTTCGATCCTAGTGCCCTATGTCTCCTCCTTCATTGTGTCCTTTCTTCTTTTTTCTTTTTTTTTGTAAAGCCTGCCCACTGCCATAAATATATGTGAATAATAGTATTTTATGTTTAAAAAATACAGGACTGACAACTGAGGTTAGGAAAGTATTACAGTTTTACTTTGGTTAAAAACCAATAGTTTTGTGCCAATTTCCAGCTTTAATGGAAGATTAGCTCTTAAATTACAGAGAGCCAGTTTACTAATTTACTCTGAAACATTCAATAATCTAAACCTGTGATTGCATCAAGTAGAGTTCTTGGCAGCAGAGTGACCCTAAAAAAACAAAACAAAGTGATGGTCTTCTAACAAAAATGTTATGGACTTCTACACTTTTCAGTTTGTTTCCAGGCCTCTTACATGTCCTTGTATCCAGAGAGCCGGTGTCCTTATGCAAAGTTTGAATCCCTAATGCATTTCCCATAAAGGCTGAAAGGGCCCAATCGCACCTAATGGCAGCATGTTAAAACACAGTGTGCATAGCCTCCAAGGGTTCATATACTACCCACAGAGCATTGACCACTGCAGCTGCATACAGCAGAGTACCGTGTTGTGATCAAAAGAAAGCAGCGAGGCCATAGGGAACAGGAGACCAGAGTCAGCTCTCATTATGGCTGTGAGACATCCATTTGAGAATTTTTAATATGTGTATCCTATTAGGCAGTTTAAGTGCTTTTTGATAATTGTGCTTTGTACTTTTACAGCACTTCAGTCTATTCCCAGTTCAATTTCCTCTTTTATCGGACGTTTGAAATATTGATCTCTGACAGATAAAAGCAAACACCATAATCTCGCTCTTGTGAGCTGGAGAGTGAGTGAACGCACGATGTAAGGGGAACCCACTGGGGATCAGTCACCAGCCAACATCTCTCTGCTTTTATTGCCTTTATTCGTCAACAGAATTTGCTTACAGCTTTGGGATGTTTATGTAAAGCCCCTGCAGTGAGATGTTCATATGACCATCTCTGCTGGTGACACCCCCCTCATCATTACCCCTCCAGTCGCTCAGCTAGCCCACCCGTTTCCTCCCCTACCATCAACCCCCCAAATGACATTTTTGCAAAAGGCGGCACAGGGGCTCCCGAGGTGCTTCCGATGATTGCCGCTGCTTAAACTGCTGTCAGTGCTGTCAGGATAACAGTGATTTATCTCCATAGCACTTTATGGAAGTTAGTGTTTTCTGTTAACCTGAGCACAGAGATGCTGCATGGTGCTGGCTTGCAGTCACATTAACCTGAATCAATCACGCCTTGATTTTTCCATAAAAGAAACCCCTCTGTAAATAACGCTCAAGCTATTGAATACACTAAGCTCCGTAACAGTCTTGCAGAGCTCTAGTTCATTCATAGATATCATTCTTATCTGTTTCTGCAATCCTCCTGCTAAAGCGGGGATTTGATTCTTTGACGTTTCTGCATAATTTCTTCTAATGGAGCAGCACCTAATACCGGCACTGCCACAGGAGAAACATTAAAAAAAAGTTTCAAAAACAATTTTGCAGCAGAGAAAAATAATACATATCGATTGTGTGAAGCAGTGTTCTTCAGTCTGAGTTTAATCTGTTCAGTTTTGGATGGCAGGTCCCCCTTGAGATAATAGGAAGAGTTGTTTTGATGTATGAAGCATTGCTAATCTCCAAAAGCTTTAGGCTACTCATCCCACTGCATATTTGCAGGCCTGTCAGTTTGACTGGGGATGGTCCTCTGAGCAAATGATTTTTTTTTTTACTTTTTGCCTGTTTCTCCTTTTTAGCTTTGCAGACACTATTTGAGATTTACTGCAAACATTTGACCACCGGACTGGTGTATTGACTGCATTTGACAAGCGTAATCCTTTTCTTCTTTCCAGTCACTTCCATTCTGCGATCAATCAGAGCATCAATGCCCTGTAGACTGCTATGAAGTGCAGAGTGTTCGATCATGAGCCAGACACCTCGTGGACCTCCACTATAATATAGTGATTGATTCATCTTCAAAGATATCTTAAGTGGTTGGCCCAGGCACGGTGTATAATGCATTTTGTTGACTGCAGCCCTTTCCTTTTTTACCCAGCTTGCAATCCCTTAAAATGGCAACACAAGCACACGCATCAAAACTGAACCAAAGACAAATACGCAGCATCACTTCTGATGTGATTCATTGCCACTCACCCCTTGAATATCTCTTGTGGGACAGAACTTTGAATTGAAAAATGCTAAAATGTCAAGCAGTGTACAAACAGCAGACGCTTCTCTGGTCCTTTTGAAATTTTACTACAGGCTTTGAAAATTGGAAATTTGAACTTCAATCACAAATTGAAAGCTGTTTGGAATAATCTCGCAGGAACCCCATAGCTGAAAGGAAGGTTGCGGCAGCCCTATATTTTAACCAAACAGAATAAGGCCTAACAATAGCATTTAAACCTTCTGTGCTTGTGGGGGGGCAACCCTTGTGGGTCTGCAATACCTTTCAGGTCCACTTGAGTTAGTGCGTGTTCAGTTTGTTCCACCAATTTTAGCTGGTGTGACCCTCAACACTACAGACTGAAGATAAGTGTCAAAGCCATGTTACTAGAAACCAAAGAGCTGCTATTTCTCTGTATCTCTTGCACCTATTGATAGTCAGCAGAGTGAGTCGTTAAGTTAAGAGAAGGGATAAGTTTCCAGGCAGGGTCACCAACCTTTCTGTTATCTGAAAAAATCCTGAATAAATGAAGCAAGGGTTGAACTTAAGCTATACAGTGCACCCTTGTTCTGACTGATACGTTAATGTTTGTCCGGATGAGAAGAGTGTGTCAAGGTGCTGTGGAGGGAGCCAGGGTTGGACGTGGTGCAGAAGTATTAAAGGAAGTGTAGTAATTACAGCAGAGGCAGTGTCAGTGACCTCTAGATTGCACTATCTTGTCTCCTTTGTGCCTGCTTTTGGAGCCTGCCTCATTGAGTGAAATTGTATCTTTTCATTTTGTCTCTCTTAAAAATGTGCATGGTATTGAGAGTCAGTGATGCGTGATGTTTCTTTTTTCCTTTTTCATGCCCTTTCTCCCTCATCCCCTCCATCCCGCCTCCCCCAGCTGCCCCTTTTCCTCCGTCCCCACCGCCTTACTAGGAGGTATTTCATGAACAGCTGGGCCCCAGGAGAGGAGAGGTTAGTGAAAGAGGCGCACTGTGTATAATTCAATGATTATCAGGTGTGTGTGTGTTTGTGTGCGCACTCGTTAATATATGTGTTGGGTGAATGTGTGTGGGCCTCCCCCCTTTCTATTGGCAGGTGTCAGGTGACAGGCAGGCCATGGTAGGGGCTGTCAGCTGGGCTTCTATTGGAGCAGTCACACTGTTCACAGCATTACCATAAGCTGATGAGGAAGGCTCGGGATGTCACACAAGAGACTAGAACTGTGTCAACGCCACAGCTTCTGCATCTCAACAGACATCTTTTATTTCACTTTGCCATGTGCTCCCATTGACTTTAAACCATGTAGGGGAACAGAGAAACTCAGAGATTGGAACAAGTTTAAACCTACAGGTCAGATTTCCCTTAGAAAATCAATGAGTCATAAAAATCAACACCACTGTCAAATTTCTTAGTTTTGCTATTTATTTGTAAATCATTGCTCAGATGGATGAAATACATCTTTGCAACAAACCAACTGTCGCATCTGTACATGTCACTAAGAGGCCTAGAATGCCTTAGTTTATAGAATGGAGTATGGCTAGGTTTGACTAATGTGCTAATGCACATATATTTGTAGTTGTTTGCTGTTTATTTATAGAGCTGTATGTTGGGAACACTGCATAGGTTTCAGGATAATTTCACCACCAAACAAAAACCACATGAAAGGGTTTCATGAAGGATGAAAGACTGAAACGTCCATGTTTGATTTCTAAGAACCAACTGTATTTCTTACTGAGATTTTAAGTCATTTCTCACTTATGTATTTTTTCAGCATAACTTAAAAAAACAATTAAATATATATATGTATTTATTTTTAGAGTGAAAATCTAGTATATCTATATGTGACGTTCCATTTAGGGTCCTTTATGACTCCCTGACCCACAGCTTAACACACGTTTACCTCCTGAATCTTTTCCCTAAACCCCACATGCTTGATAATCTTGCATAAACACTGAGCCAGTCTGCCCATTAGTAGCACCCATAATGGGAAAATTGGTTCAGGGCTGATTCAAAGATGGCCCTGTATTTGCGCTACCTTTAGCATGCTAATTGCCATTCTCCTCCACAGTGGGGATCCTGTTTGAGAGGGAGGGTAGAAGGCAACTTCGCTCGATCTCTGTAGCTGCCTCCCTGGGCTGTATTGTCAGCATGCTGGGCCATGCAGGGGTGGGTGTAGGGGAGGTGACATCCACACCAACCATGAGTCTTTAAAGCAAACTTCTTTTCTTTTAATTTGTTCTAAAGAGTTAAATTAGAATATTTGTTTTTTTCAACTTGTGCCTGATCGATGAAAAGTGAATATCAGAGACCTGAAAGATGTTTGAAAATAAATACTCAACAGCTAAAGACAGCTGTACATAAAATGATTTTTAAAAACTGTGTTTTGTGATTAAAATTCGTATATCCACATGATGCAATCCTGTAAGATCAGATTCATTTTAAAAGTTAAATGATACACACAAAAAAGTATTTATTCAAGTTTTAATGGGGCTATGACAAGTGGCAGTGCTGATCAATAACATTGGCTGCGACAAAATACATAAAAAAGGGAATCAATGCTAATAAAGTGAGCTCAGCCTGACAAGAAAGCATCTGCCCCTTCCACTCACCTTCAGGTCTGCTGTCTCGCTTGTCCAGCTCTTTGTGAGACATGAGTGACTATCTGTGACACAGCATTCAGGTTAGAGATCACATGTATTAACAATTATTAATCACCAGGTTCCTGATAGAGCTTAGCTGTTGAAAAGAATGATAAAGGCTCCTTTTGAAATGCAAAGAAGCCGCTTCAGGCACAGCTCGGGAAAGCATGTATAAAATGTACAGTGCCTAAAAAAACAAAAGTATTAATGCCCATTGATCTTTTTTTGCCTTTTGTCACATTAGAACCACACATTTTAATGTATTTGTTTTATTGGGATTTTATGTGACCACATAATGCATAATTACAAAAAAATGTAATTCTGTTTACAAATAAAAATTAGAAATATATGATTCAGTACTTTGTAGAAACCCTTTTTGTAGCACTCACACTTTCAAGTCTTTTGGAGTATGCCTCCATCAGCTTTGCACGTCTGAGGCTAAAGTTTTTACCTATTCTTTTTTGCAAGGTAGCTGAAGCTCAATAAGATGGGGAGAGTCTGTTGCAGTAAAGCAGAGATGTCCAAAGTGTGGCCCGGAGGCCATCTGTGGCCCTTGGAATAATTCTGTGTAGCCCCCAACCACAGTTCAAGAATGGTACAAATTTGGTTTTCCAGCAAATGGAGCTGATGCAGATAGAACTTTTTTGTATTTTTTTTAAGATTACATTTTAAATGACAAATGTATATTTCTCCTTAAAAGGAACAATACTAAGTATTTTTATTTTATTAGCCATACTTTTTGGCCTTATTTTGAGATCATAATAAGTAGGACCACAAATGTCCAAGCTACTTTTAATTAAAAAAAGACGTAGGGTAAGGTTTTCATTAAACTTGGCTAAAAGGAAAGTTCTCAGTTTTGTTGTTGTGAAAAGACTACAACATTTTGTACACCAACAAAATAGAAAACATTCAACCTAAAAAGCTAGGAAACTTTACACCTTTTTTCTATTAGGACAAACCTGTCATCTTTATGGACCTACAACAATGTTATTTTGTATTTTGTTATTTATGCTGAGCAGGTAAAAAGTAAAGAATTTGATTTTGTGTTTTTAATTTAAAAAAAGCTATGGGCCCTGAATACTTTCAACTTGCTGATTTTGGCCCACTGTGCAACAAGTTTGGACACCACTGTACTTAAGGATGGCGAACCTCCACCAAAATCATTTGTCTTTTGGAGCCTTATCTTGACATTAACACTGTTCAGCTTCCTTGGTCCTGCTGAAGAAAAGCATTCCCACAGGATGATGCTGCCACCACCATGTGTTGCTTGAAGACGGTGTGTTCAGGGTGATGTGGAGTTTTTTTTAATCTCCACACATATCATTTTGCACGTAGGCCAGAAAGAATTGTGGAGACTGTCTCACCTAGGCTGTGGATCTCTGTAGTTTCTCCTGAATGACCATGGGCCTCACAGCTGCTTCTGTGATTACTGCTCTCTTTGATTCTTCTTTCAAAGTGCTGATCAGCTGAACTCCACTCTGCATACTTGTGCCAACCTTTAACAGTCTAAGCCAGCTCCCCCTCTTAAGTCTCAAGCGCCTGTTAAACACTTGTCTCCTGGACCGTGTTCTCAAAATAAAAAAAAACTTGGCACGGTTTGTTTGAGAAGAAATGCCAGTTTGTATTGTAAGAAGAATAAAACAAATTAATAAATAGCATGTGTGGTAAACTACAAAGTTTAGTAAAAGGTAATATAAGTTGGTCTTTAAATGTTTTTTAAATCATTATTATTAATAATTTTCTTTTCTTTTTTTGGGAATTATCTATCAAGGTTTATGTAACCTTTAGCACTTTGTGCATAGTTCAGACCATTCATGATCTGCACATAGAGGTCAAGTTATGCAAGGTCTGTTTGATTTAATTGACATTCACGGAAGACATGTTTGTGGAAATTGAATGAACCTGGCAATCTTTTTGTCACACAGAAACTTTTGACTTTGTTTAACCTGAGATCAGTTTCATGTTATAAGGCACAAACGGGTATTTGCACGTGAGCCTTCTTCAGCCTTTACTTTGATTGCACATGAGTAAAAATATACATGTTTTTAACATCAATAATTATTTAGGATACATGTAAGGCACTTTATGGGAAAATAAACTTTTTTTACATATCTTTTTAGAATTGAAGTGAATATCTGAGGTAGATTTTTACCTTGCAACACACTGAGATAGATATCCAGCAGCGTTTTCAAGAGAAACTTTTCTATGTGCTTTTCTGCCTCATTTGAACACACAGACATGTCCATTTTGAACATGTTTTTGTGTTCCTCTGAGCTCTGGTGAAGTGACACTCAGTGATCTGTAGAGCAGTGCCCCACAGTGGCCGGGTCTGGGACACATTTCCTCCCCTGCTCTTCCAGCGCCTCGAATCTAAACAGCATCTGCTGCAAGGTGGACAGTGCATTTGCATAAAGGTGCAACCGCTTAGCGCCTGCCATCATCAACACTGTTTATCAGTTGGTCAGCTATGATTGATGCTCTGTTAATACAAATTTAACTTAGCATATTTTGCCTGCCAAGGGACCCATGAAGAGGTTCAATTACAGAGCGATCTCATTAATTTGAGAGCTTGTTACAAAGAAAAAGGACAGCAGGCTTTTTTGAAAAACTCTAGAATGCAGATGTGTAAGGGACATAATTAGAAGATAAGACACCTAATTGGATCCTGCTGTGTGGCTGTGCAGGGTGTGCAGCCTTTGCCATCTTTTTCAAGTTCCATGGTGTGGAGTGTCATGACCTGCCTGTGTTTGAGATTTTGAGTTTTGAGTTCTATTTACTTTTCCTCACTGCCATGTTCTGCACTTTCAGTTCATTAAATTCATTCTGTTGTTTAGAGGTTTGTTACTTCCCTGGTTCGATGTGTTGGGTGTGTTTATATTTTCCTTATTGTTCTGGCTCCCCTTGTTAATGTTCTTAAGCTAGTCTCATTGCTTACTTGCTTCAAGTCATTTAGATGTGTTCTGTTACCCCCCTGCACCCCCTGCTCATTTGTGTTAAATAGTCAGTCTTCCTCTGTATTCCTCAGTCTTTCTTCCACCAGCTGCTCCTGATTCTCTCCCTGATTATTCTCCTCAGTTCATACTCCACTTCCCTATGTGTTTAAACTCTCTGGTTTTCATTGGTTGCAGGGTATTATCGTTAACAAAAACTAACGAAATAACAAAAACTAGTAAAAAAACATTTTTGTTAACTGAAATAAAAATAAAAATGAGACTTTGCAAAACAACAAAAACTAACTGAAACTGTAATGAGTGTTCACAAAATTAACAAAAACTAATTGCATTTATAGAGATAATGTGCTTAGTTTTCATTTGTGTGTCTCATGCACAAGTATGAAGTTTAGTCTCGGGTTGTTTTTGTTTTTTTTCTTGCTGTGCCGCATTCCACCAAAGATGGCGGGTATGTCAGTCAAGTCATCTGAGCGGTCCGTCCACACCTAGCGTCATGTCAAAACTTGGGATAAAGTGCCAGAGCCCAAATTGGGATTACTTTGAATATGACTGCGTTTTAGATAAAATCAAATGTCTTGTAGTGTAGGATGACCAGATGTCCCCGATTTAGATTACCTGTCCCTGGCTAAAGCTGTCCCTGGAAATGTCCCTAATTTTAGCATTTTATGATCGAGAAATGTCGTGTGTAGACTTACTACAGTAGACGGGGGTAGAAAGCGCGAGTGAGCATGTTGCGCGCAACAACTGCTGTAACGTTATAGACAGAGTAGAAGAAGAAGAGCTGTGTGCGCTGTCTTGGACTGGGCTGATCCTGGCTGTGATGAACATTCAAAAAAATGGTAAAAAAAAAAAAAAAAAAGTCTTGGATGTGTTTTGTTTTACTAAAGGTGAAGACACAAATGCTAATAAATCAAGTTTTTATGAATGAACAACATTAAATAGGAAGAAAAGAGGTAGCTGAAGCTCAATAAGATGGGGAGAGTCTGTTGCAGTAAAGCAGAGATGTCTAAAGTGTGGCCCGGAAACCATCTGTGGCCCTTGGAATAATTCTGTGTAGCCCCCAACCAGCAAAGAAGACAGACATTACAATTTCTATTTATTTTTTTTTTTTTTTCTCTTAGGAAATGCTAACAACAGTGTAGATTTACTTTCCTGCTATTACACTCGATTTTTATAGTTTAATTATGAATAAATATTTTAAAATAAATGAAACTGTGACTGTACCAATGTTTTCATTATATCTTGATAAAATTTATTTATTTTAATATCTGAGCTGGAAATGTCCCTGGATTTGATTTCAGAAAAAAGACTGAAACTATAACTGAAAATAATAAAAACTAAATTGAAACCAAGCATTTTCAAAAACTAAAAACTAAACTAAACTATCAAACAAATTCTAATTAAAACTACTTAAAACTAAAATAGAATTAAAAATGTGAAGTCCAAACTAAATAAAAATAAAAACTAATGATAATTGCAAAACTATTAAAACCTTGATTGGTTGTCACCAGTTCCTCTTGATAACTACCCTGTTTGCTACCCATCAGTTTCCTTGTGTGGTTTTCCTGCCTGAATCTGTTACCTGCCAGTTGCTCATCACTGTGCTCTTTGTAAGTTCTGGTTTAAGATTCATTATTAAAACCATTTTCATCTCACCATTATCCTGCTCGGCTCCAGCAATCCATGACATGGAGGTACACTTTTTTTTTTAACCTGCTCACACACACACAGACCCTCAAAGTCAAAGGAAGCCCCTTTGTAGCTCTTTTGTCTTTTTGGTAAAAGATTGTCACCGCAGAAGCATGAAGCATGAAACAGTTGTTTGGTTCTACTCCACAGTTCTCTAGTAATGTTTTTAAGACCTGAGTCCTTTTTTGCCTGGATTCATCTCGCAGGTCATGTAAAATGTTAGCCAGGTGGAGGCAATATCAAAAGGCAAACCACCCTTAGGTCCAGACCTTGCAGAGATGACTTCATTGCCTTGTTGGATGGTCGTGTTATTTAAGCCAGTATGTCCTATGGCCTCTATGGGAGATCCCACAATGTAGAAATGGGAGTGGCATCAACACATCTCTAAGTGAAGATACGAGCTCAACAGTGCTCACTGTGGTGGTCCTCCAGTGCCTGAACTCTCCCGCCCTCCGCTCGTTCTGTCAGGAGTGAGCTCCATGCTCCACACTGAAGGTGCCGGTCAAGAGGTGGCTGAAACTGTGGAGGAGGGGGGTATGTAACCCCGCAAATAGGTGGCAGATCTCCCACCAGCTGTGCCCATCTGAGGGGAAAAGTGGCCCAGAGGAAGCTTTATTCTTTACAGGGCAGACCCAGGCCCAGAGTGGCTGATGGTGACAGCACAACAGTAGACCCTGCTCTCAATTACTTCTTTCTGAAAGAGGTCAATGGACAATGAGTGTAGCCTCTGGAGCAAAGATTTAAACTTTATTTACACAGCTTTTTTCATTCACAGTAACCTTTTTAAAGACGATTCTCTGAATTTACACCTGGACATCTTACTTTAAGTGTGGACAAGGCATGCTGCAAACTGTGCCAGGCTGCTGTGGTCTTTCAGGTACAAAACAACTTTTCAGCTTCTTCATTTTCACACTGCATGTTTGTATAAGGAAGCTGATAGAATACATTATCTTTAACTCTAATTCATAAGCATCTGTATGATATTACACTCACTTGTCACTTTATTAGGTACACTTTTCTAGTACTAGGTTGATCCCCCTTTTGCCTCCAGAACTGCTTTAATTTCTTATAGTAAAGATTCAAAAAGGTGTCAAAAACATATGATCTCAGAATTTGGACCCCATTCACATGACAGCATGCAATTGCTGCTGATTTATTAACTGCGTATCCATGATGTGAGTCTGCCGTTCCATTACATCCCAAAGTTGAGCAATTAGGTTGAAATCTGGTGACTGTGAAGGCCTTTCAAGTACAGTGAACACAAACCCGCTTGAATTGATTTGATCTTCATGACATGATGCATTATCCTGCTGGAAGTAGTCATCAGAAGATGGGTACAGTGTGATCATAAAGGGATCGACATGTTCAGCAACAACAATCAGAAAGTTGTGGTGTTTAAACAATGTTAAGTTGGTACTAAGAAAAACCAAAGTGCACCAAGAAGATATCCCCACACCATTACACTACCAACACCAGCATGAACTGTTGGAGGCAGGCAGGATGGATCCATGTTTCATATTAACTTCATTCATTTCTGAGCCTACCATCTGAGTGTCATCGCTGAAATCGAGATTCAAGGCAACATCTGTTATTGTCCACTTTAGAAGCATTAAGGTGGGCTATGTGATTGACTAATTTGCTATTTGTAGCAACAAGCAATTGAACAGGTGTACCTAATCTATTGAATGTATCTATTTTTTTTTTTCATGCGTTTGTCATTACCTTTGTAATTGTCGTTATTTCTCTGGATTGCCACCTTTTTTCTTTTCTCCCTGCCCTTGTCATCTTTGTCTCTTTATGAGGCTCATTCCCATTCCCCTTAGTCGCCTGAACTGCGTCCTCACTATCCCACCACCAGTGTTTTGCTAA
Source organism: Girardinichthys multiradiatus (assembly GCF_021462225.1). Classification (NCBI taxonomy): domain Eukaryota; kingdom Metazoa; phylum Chordata; class Actinopteri; order Cyprinodontiformes; family Goodeidae; genus Girardinichthys; species Girardinichthys multiradiatus. The sequence continues at coordinate 39,192,446 of NC_061797.1, read as the reverse complement.
AAGCTATGTTATTACAATTAGTGTTTGTGTAACTAAAACAAAGCACCAAATCTCTATATTGTAAAAATTAGACCATCTCATTTCTTATGCTGTCCAGCTCTAGAGTCAGAAAGTGCATAAAACTGGGCTGAGTCTCAGTTGGCTCCTGATCCATATCTCTGTTAATTACAATCAGAGCTTACTTCTCACACACTAGCTCTTTCGGTCAGGCTACTTCACCCATAAAAATGGACAGATTTGTGTCAGCTCTGTGGCCTCTCTGTGACACAAACAACTCGTGTCTTGCTGCTATTGGTTCACCCATAAGGAGCTGCTGCAGTATTTTCACATGACATTTGAGAACCAGTTATAATAATAGGTTGTTTATTTTTTTTATTTTTCCCATCCCCCCTTTAGAACCTTCACATTAATGATTCATCCCTGTTTTCTTTCGAAGGAGGAGCACTTAGAAGTTAACGAACTGTTACAGATATTTTCATGCAACAAGAACTGTGTTTTTATGGCAGACATCTTGGTTTCATGGGTCTGCTTGCGTTTCTTTGAGGACAAAACACTTTGACCATCTTCCCCTGTCATTTTTGGTTTTATGTGTACACTGCTGTTTTGTACTTTATGCCACCTAGTTTGGCTCCATGTCTGTGTTTCCATGTAAACACGGATTGTTTGTGTTTGTTTATGTGTCTCGTAAGTCTTGGCCAAGCTATTCTGGCCTGGTTGCCTGCTGTGTTGCCTGTCATTCTTACATCCATTGACATTCAAACTGAGCCACTGTGGTTCTTCATGTTTTTCAATTAGACATCACTTTAGACCAGCTGGTTTAGAATTTTAAACAGCCCGTCATCCCTGTTTGCATAACCTAGAAACAAGGAAAAGCTAAAAAAAAAAAAAAACATGCATATATATTTATAATTGCTTGCAATCAAAAATAAGAAATGCTTACTGTGAGCTGCAGTAGATTATAAGAGAAATGTCTGACTCATCCCAACAGGTGTCCCACCACAGGCTCGGCCAGAAAAAAGCAAAAACACCCAGTGGTGGCACTAAATAACCCAAAAGGCTCGCATTTTTCCAATCACAACAGAGGTGTCATTTACGCCCCTGTCACCAGGCGTGACCTGGACCCAGACTGAGCCCTGAGGAGACACGCTATTGATCCACCCAGCCAAGAAAGCCAGCTGCCATTAAAGCCATGACAGTAGAACTGTACGGCATCGATCCGCCAGCGCCGGGGCCACACCATATTATTTATAGAGAGCTCCATCCTCTTACTCTCTTATGTCTGATAATTGATGGCAAGTGGGGCCTTGCTTCCTACCCTGACCCTGACAAACTGAAAGTCAGATGGATTACATCTAACACAATTATGATTGATATTATCAGATTACGCCATGCACGACAAGGCATGCTGGGTGAGCAGAGCTGAGGCATTCACTCTGTCAGGTCGTCTGCTTTAACTCCTCCAGTGGGAAAACGAAGACTCCGTGGTCAAGATGCACTGTTTGAGAAAGCAAAACATCTGAAATGTAACCAGATTTAAAGTCTAAAGATAATGTAGCAGTTGTTTAGCTATATCGTTGATGTAATCATCAGGACTTTACAACACATATAACAATGCAAGAAAATTCCTAAATATTTCTCAGATTAAGATCTCCTCAACATCAATAAAATGAATACAGTTCAGTCAAGACATTTTGGGGAAAAACACTAATAATTAATGTAATAAATTATTTTATTTCATTATTGATTAACCCAAGGTCTATTTTGTGAGGATTTAATTTGGTACTACTACAGATAAGGGGAGGTTTTATTTATAGAAACTCACCATTCGCAACATTATTTAAACTGATTAAAGCTCTGACTTGGTAAGTCAATTCAATTCAATTCAGTTTTATTTATATAGCGCCAATTCACAACACATGTTGTCTCAAGGCACTTCACAACAGTCAGGTACATACATTACAATTAATCCTAGCCATTGAACAGTGCAGTCGGAGTTAGCTTTTTATTCAAATTGGATAAAAAGTTTTTCTATCTAAGGAAACCCAGCAGGTTGCATCGAGTCAGTGACTTGCAGCATTCCCTCCTCCCGGATGAGCATGTAGATACAGTGGACAGTCACTGGCGTTGACTTTGCAGCAATCCCTCATATTGAGCATGCATGTAGCGACAGTGGAGAGGAAAAACTCCCTTTTAACAGGAAGAAACCTCCAGCAGAACCAGGCTCAGTGTGAGCAGCCATCTGCCACGACCGACTGGGAGTTTGAGAAAACAGAGCAGAGACACAAAAAGAACACAGAAGCACTGATCCAGGAGTACTTTCTATGGGAAGGAAAAGTAAATGTCCTTATCAAAAATTTACTGGTCGTTCAAGAGTTTAAAGAAAGAAGCTTTTTGTCCTAGAATTCTAAGTTCTGTTGTGTAATGTTAATTTAAGAGATAGAGTTTGGAAAAGGTAAAAATTGAGGAATTCAAGGTTTTGGAATCACTTATTTTCTCAGAATCAACTTGAGTTTCTTTCAACTCAACTGGGGCTCCTTTACCTCCGTTCAACGGTTCTGTCCGCATGGAAGATTGTTGGAGATTGAAAGGCAGTTGGTTCTGGTTCAGCTGCTTGGATGTCCAAGTAGTGATTCACTTCTGAACCACGTGTTTACACTTAATTAGATTACAGTAGCAAACAAAACAAAAACAACCAGCTTTGTTCTGTGGTGGGCTCAGAAATCAGCTGCTTTGTAAGCCAGCAATTTCTGAGGGAAGGAGTCATCATGAGGGCCCAGATCAGCCAATCAGAAGCAGCCTTTCAGAAACGTGCTGCCACATCAGACTAAAAACCCAATAAGAAAAATGAATTGTACTATTTTTTTCAGCCACGTTAGATTTAGAAAGAGACCAAGAACTTCAAACAAACTATCCTTGTAGATAAAATGATCTTAAGCTTTCACTATTAAGGTTTCAAATGTTTAATTGTTCTATAGAAAAAAAAATGCATTTAACACATTATCCAACATATAAAGTTAACTATTCATGGTATGTTTTAAAAGGTTTTTGAATTACAAAATAATAAGTTAACGTATTGACAGATGCAGATGCAAACATTCTTTTCTGGGCTGTACTTCAAAGTCAGAAAAATAATATTCTGGATGCCTTTAGCTGTATTTGTGGCCAGGTCTAATATGTCCATCAATTATATTTTTTGAGAATTTTGAATCAAAGCAAATTTTAATGGAAAATATGAGCAGATCTGGTGTGTTAGTGTTCACCACAATATGTCATGGCTTGTTTTCACTTATGCATATTAAAGTGGCGAAAAAGGCAGGATAATTGCAAAACTACCTTTCTATCTGAGGGCATGATCATATCCTTTCAGCAGACTTTGTTTGACTTGAGTAAATTAGTTGGTTTGCTGAAATTAAAGTTGGTGCATTCCCTTCATTGATTTATTTCCACCACATTTATACGACCCCCCGAGCGTAATGATCGGATTGAGCACTTCACATTTTCTTCCACCTCAATGTGTTAACATTGTTAAATGGTTTTGTGATTTTCCTTTTCCTTTGGAAGAAAAAAAAATAAAAACACATCCTCTGTCATGAGAGATGGATTTAAATAATTAGGCCCAGAAACCCTTTTATCTTTAATATAATTTTCTGAACCCTGAAATAATAAATATTTTATAGATCATGATGTAATATTATTAGCTAATATTAGCTCCTGAGCAGGAGCCTGAGAAAAAGGAGGTTTTCCATATATACAGTACCTGACAATTTTGCATGTTTTGACTCGCAGTTCACATGTTTGCACCCAAATGTTGGCGAGCTTGTCCATGCTCAATTGCCAGACTGTGAAACCTTAACTCCAGACAAGGCAGGGTGAAAGTGGCATACACCACTACAGCACAGACTCTTCCTGTTCCATCAATGACTAGCATACCGCTCCCAATCCATTTCTTTATATGCTATTATTATGAGGTTTGCTTGCATTTTTCCCCCTTCCTAATCCAATCACTCTAAAGGACTATAATGCAATTTAGACATTGTTTATTATTCAATTAGAGGACATATCTTTTCCTCTCAAACATGCAACGCTTGCCCTTAAAGGCCTGTTTTATGAGTGGGAAGTTTCTGCATTCTGCCGAGATCATCGTGACAGGGAATTAAATTAACATGACAGAGGGAGTAGTTCCTTATGAGGCTTAAACTGTAACGACAAGCCCGTTAAAATTCATTTTCCACTCTGATTGGATTTAGGGCACTCATCACTGCTTCACAGATATGTCTGTTCTTCATTCATATTTGAGAGAACAAGAGGAAAAAAAAAAGAAAAAAACATAAATCTCACAAATTGGTTCCTGTCGGTTCTTGTTAAAATGATGGAGATTTATGGCTCAACTGCAGCACATGGCCTCAACCGCTCTCTTGTCCTTGCCAGGATCCGATCCCAACAAAAAACAGTTTGACTACAATTGCCACAGCAGTTGTAGCAAATTAAATTAAACCTGCATTAGTCTTCTGGGAGATTTTATGCCAATTTAATTGGAAAAAATAACATTCTTATTAGATATGGATACTGGATAACATAGGGAGAGCGTGTCCATTTTGTGGGGCATTCTCTTGTATGTCTTAACTACGTCTTAAAGGCATGGGCTGGTTTATGCTTCATGTGTGGGAGAAACTGTTTACTGTTTGCATTTACAGAAAGGAGGTGTTAAATGATGCTAAGATGTAGTGCAGAACATAAAATGTGTGCCCATTTGGAAATAAGTGTGTAGCACACATATATCTGCAGTTTCATGAAACAGTGGTGGAGCGCAGGAGGAGACTTACTCTCCTGCTGCTTCTGGCCTGTTTGCCAGAACCAAAAGCATTTTAGCACCTGAGGTCCTGGCCAAGTTTTTACCATGGACCACACTCTAATGAGCTGCTAAGGAGTTTAAGGGGAAAAAATGACTGAGGAAACATAAAAATGTCCCCATTCAAAAAAATGTGTGTGTTGCATTCCAGTTAATTGTTTTAATTTAAATTCCTCTTCTCATTTGTGATATTTGATTTCATTTTTTACTTCAGCCAAGAGATGGGAGGTCTTATATGTATGGTCAACATATGGCACCTATTAAATTACACATATATTGTGTTTTGTTTGGGCGGTATCATCTTTCTCACGCAGCAGCTTCATGCAACATATGCTCTTCCTCATTACTCATATCGCACCAGCTATTGAAGAATATCTGGTGTCTGATACTTGCAGTGCTTCTTATCTTAAAAAAAGATCACTTGATCTGAGATGTTGGAAGCATGACTTCAAAAATGCATTTATATGAACCACTGCTGGTGGTTTTTATAAATTCCCCTGAATTATCTTTTTGAACTTGTACTTCTAACATCTTTTTATAGCAGTCACCTTCTAGACTTTTGAGATAGGACCCAACAAAACCCCAAACCTGTTATTTGATTGATTGATTGATTGATTGATTGATTGATTGATTGATTGATTGATTGATTGATTGATTGATTGATTGATTGATTGATTGATTGATTGATAACCTGGGTCACTGGGAATGGATTCAAAAGCCATTTTCATTTTGAAGATAATAATATGAAACTAACTGCAGTTTGATGTATGAAGTTATTTTAAGGCTAAATATCCAATCTAGATGTTCCCTGCCAAATTCCAGCTAATGCATATGTTCCTGCATTGCCTCAAACAAAGAAAACACACCCACCAAGGCCATCACAGGAGCACATAATGTATGTAAACATATTCCTCCACCAAAGTTTGATGTCTGCTGCTCTTCCAGAGTTACCATGGGCCTCTTGGCTGCTTATTCTTGCCCGGCCTGCTACTTTACATGGACAGCCATGTCTTTTACAGTGGCATACTCATTCTATCTTTGATTCATTCATCTTTTATACTGCTTATTCCATAGTGGGTCACGGGGGAGCTGGGGCCCATCTCCAGCAGTCTAGGGGCGAGAGGCAGGGTAGACCCTGGACAGGTCGTCAATCCATTGCAGGGAAGTTACCTCATTCTATCTTTTTGGTGATGAATTCAATGGTGCTCCATGTTGTATAACCTAACCCTGCTTTAATCTTCTCCATAACTGTATCTCTGTCTGCTGTGTTCCCATGTCTTCACAAACCTCTGAGGCTTTCACAGAACAGCTGCCTTAATGCCGAGCTTAAATTACACACAGGTGGAATTCTTTTACTAATAGACCTCTAAAGGTGATGGGTTGCACTAGATTTTTTAGGGGGTATCCAAGTAAAAGGGCTTAAAATACACATTCTCCCAACCCTTTGCAGGTTGTTATTTGTAAAAACATTTGAAAACCTTGTTTCATTTTCCTCTTATATCACATTTGTGCTCTACTTGATCTATCACTTAAAATGAAGTTTGGGGTTGTAAGGTAATATGATGTGTGAAAACGTCAAAGGGGTATGAAAACTTTTGCAGGGCAGTGTACCTCTTTTGTCACGTTCCTGGTTGCAGCAGGGGAGTTTGGAGTCTATCTGAGCTGTTCCTGGGTGGGATGAATCCTTCTGTCAGGCTGCCCATTCATTAAACAACTTTTAACAGAAAATGAAATTCAGATCTCATGATTACTTTGGTTGACTGATGAACCATCTCTGGTCCATCGCCATGTTTCCATATTAAGCATATCGGCAGAATTATCTCAACTTTTATCAAATCTTGATGAGACAGCCCTTTTGTATCAGATATGTGGCATCATGGGATGAGGCTCTTCAGCTGAATTGTAAAACCTCTTGGCAATAATACAATTACAATATGTACAACGCAACAGGGCAACAGTGCAGGGAAATAAACAACTACTGGACAAACTGGCATAATTCTGTGATGAAATGAGACACCAGACACCTCCTGTTCTTTGGCAGTCACATAAACATATCATATGCTATCATATGACAACCATGATAATGTGACTGAATTCACTTAACCTTCCTACCTGAGTCATCAATTATCTTGTGCTCATCTTCATCTAAATTGCATTATGAAGTCAAAATGCAGTCCAATACGTTTTCAGTGCAGCTAGTAATTCAGCTTATCAGCTACCAGAGGCTAATAAGACCTATTTTTTTAATGTAAGAATTGTACATTGACAAACGGATTGCATTTACTTCCTTCTACCTTGCTTATTATCAGTAACGTGTAATATAAAAATGCAAATCCGTTGCTTGAACTTTACAATCCTCCATAGAAGCTATTCATCTCGTTTAAAGTGTTCATTTCCATGTGGAGAGCCCCAATGCATCAAGCCGTGTCATTTTGAAAGCAAATATTAATCAATTTTGCATTGTGTATTGGCCTAGAGCAGTGTGTAATATATGATGCTCCTGTGCTAGGACAGATGCATGCAAACGCTTCTCCAGTCAAACCTCAGATAACTGGAACCTGGCTATACCATTATATGGTATCATTAAGCTTTTATCTTCATACACATGCTCTGTCTGTTCTCACTCTGGAGCCTTTGTTACTCCAAAATTGCTTTGTTTTCCAGAGAACCTAAGTTTGCTCTGATGTTAATTTACTTATTTACTTAAGCTATATATTTATATATATATAAATATATGTGTATATATATATATATATATATATATATATATATATATATATATACACATATATTTATACATAACTTTTCACTAATGCCATAGTACAAAACCTTGCAGAAGATCATATGTGAGGTTCCTCTAGGCTCAGTTTTCTGTCCACTTTTACTCAATATCTATATGCTCCCCCTAGCCTAAAACTATAATAAAATGTGTTGTCAATATTAATGCTGCTATAAATCATCTACATCCAAACATTTATTTTCAAAGCAGTAGATATAGTTTACACTTTGAGTAGAGTAAATGAAAATTGCAACAAAAAGATAAAAAATCTCTATTATGTGTTTCATGGCAAAATACAGCAAGCCCTCACAGAGCAGCCTTGTGGTACTGTGGATTTGACAAGCCATCATATTGAGTTAAACCACATTAGGATAGTCCGGCTGGTTATTGTGAGTGGCGTGACAAGCCTTACCAAGCAATTTGACAGAACATAACAACAATCCTTACAAAGCCAGGATAGCAACTAAGTAAAAAAAAAAAAAGAGAAAGAGCATACAGCAAATACAGCAGACTGGCCCATTTCCCTAAGGGCTTCCTCCTACTCAATAGTGTCAGACACGGCAGACAAACGATGATAAAGTGATCCTCTCATGACTTTGACAGGCAGGAAAAGACAGCAGCAAGGACTGCCCATGCAATAACGCCAGTCAAGCAGACTCAAAGAAAAGCAATGAGACACTTTTCATCTGTAACAGTGCAATCAAAGCGAACACCTACGCCGGCAATCATCACCCTAATTATTGCCAGCGACTTGTTAATAAAGAAAAGAATATTGTTGATGTCAGGTCAAGTAGGCCTTTTTTTCCTTTAAAAGAGCCCCCTAAGGAGAAAACACAATTTAATTGGCTTATCAGCAAAATGTGTAAGTGGTGCTCTTTTGCCATGTCATGGCATTGAAATAGTATCAATAGCAAAGCATTCACTCTGCTTATAATTAAAAGTTTTGTCAAAATAAAATTTTGTAGTTCTTTACCACTAAGCTTTAGACCATCTTGCAGATTGTACCTCAACAAGACATGGGGACTCGAGTCCCTAAGTTAGACTTTTTAAAAACCAAGAGTTCAATTGGACTTGATGTCTGGCGACTTGAGTCTCAAGAGCACAACATATCTCATATAATCAGAGGTAAAAACCATCCAGTATATCAGTCACCGAATGTAACTCCAACCACTAACTCTGTGTTCTGAGTTTGATTTATTCTCTTGAAGGTTTCAAGCAAATAAATAACAATATGTGCAGTACAGACCAAAAGTTTGGACACACCTTCTCATTCACAGAGTTTTCTTTATTTTCATGACTATGAATATTGTAGCTTCACACTGAAGGCATCAAAACTATGAATTAACACATGTGGAATTATATACTGAATAACAAAATGTGAAACAACTGAAAATATGTCTTATATTCTAGGTTCTTCAAAGTAGCCACCTTTTGCTTTGATTACTGCTCCACACACTCTTGGCATTCTGTTGATGAGCTTCAAGAGGTAGTCACCTGAAATGGTTTTCCAACAGTCTTGAAGGAGTTCCCAGAGATGCTTAGCACTTGTTGGCCCTTTAGCCTTCACTCTGCGGTCCAGCTCACCCCAAACCATCTCAATTGGGTTCAGGTCCGGTGACTGTGGAGGCCAGGTCATCTGGCGCAGCATCCCATCACTCTCCTTCTTGGTCAAATAGCCCTTACACAGCCTGGAGGTGTGTTTGGGGTCATTGTTCTGTTGAAAAATAAATGATGGTCCAACTAAACGCAAACCGGATAGAATAGCATGCCGCTGCAAGATGCTGTGGTAGCCGTGCTGGTTCAGTATGCCTTCAATTTTGAATAAATCCCCAGCAGTGTCACCAGCAAAACACCCCCACACCATCACACCTCCTCCTCCATGCTTCATGTTGGGAACCAGGCATGTAGAGTCCATCCGTTCACCTTTTCTGCGTCGCACAAAGACACGGTGGTTGGAACGAAAGATCTCAAACTTGGACTCATCAGACCAAAGCACAGATTTCCACTGGTCTTATGTCCATTCCTTGTGTTCTTTAGCCCAAACAAGTCTCTTCTGCTTGTTGCCTGTCCTAGCAGCTATTTTACCATGAAGCCCTGATTCACATAGTCTCCTCTTAACAGTTGTTCTAGAGATGTGTCTGCTGCTAGAACTCTGTGTGGCATTGACCTGTTCTCTAATCTGAGCTCATGTGAGCCAGTTTCTTTGTAGCGCTTGATGGTTTTTGCGACTGCACTTGGGGACACTTTCAAAGATTTCCCAATTGTTCGGACTGACTGACCTTCATTTCTTAAAGTAATGATGGCCACTCGTTTTTGTTTACTTAGCTGCTTCTTTCTTGCCATAATACAAATTCTAATAGTCTATTCAGTAGGACTATCAGCTGTGTACTGTATCTACCTCCTGTACAACACAACTGATGGTCCCAACCCCATTTATAAGGCTTATTAAACCTGACAGGGCACACCTGTGAAGTGAAAACCATTTCAAGTGACTACCTCTTGAAGCTCATCAACAGAATGCCAAGAGTGTGCGAAGCAGTAATCAAAGCAAAAGGTGGCTACTTTGAAGAACCTAGACAGTATATAGTTGACTATAGTTCAGTATATAATTCCACGTGTGTTAATTCATAGTTTTGATGCCTTCTGTATGAAGCTACAATATTCATAGTCATGAAAATAAAGAAAACTCTTTGAATGAGAAGGTGTGTCCAAATATTTGGTCTGTACTGTACATGTTAGTTGTGGTTTTTTAATAATGACCAAATAGATGTGTCTCAAAGTGAACCCGGTATTTACTGACGTCAAGTTGTTTCAGAAGAAAATAAATGTAAGGTACCTGCGACTTCTTGACAATAAGCTAGCATTATTACAAATAAAGACATATTTGGCTTTTAATAATAAAAGCACTTGTTCTATTGATTTAGAAATTTGACATTCTCTTTGACTCACTCCCTACATTACTAAGTGCTTTTTTACATTACACTTTATAAAGTACCTTGGAACATGTTTAATGTTTAGATTTGATAAGTACAAGGTTTTTAAATAATCTTGCACATTTTGCAAATATTAAAGCAGTGGACAACTTAGACACAGGTGAACAGATGTTAACAATGCCATTACAATTGCTCTTCACTATTATAGAGCTCCCTGTTTGATTCATTCAGCATTTTTTCTAATAATTTACAGTAGTTCATAACAACTTTATACACTGAATTAAATGTTAATTATTAAAATGTTTTAACTTGTTCCCAAGGATACGACAGTATGTGCTTAGAATTAATAACCTATAGTAATGTAGTATTATAGGCAGACCATACGGCATGCACCCAGTGAAATTGATTACAGACTTGAGACTTCACTTGGATTTCCCCGACAAACACTTGAGAATTGACTTAGGTCTGCCCATCAAAGACTTAAAACAGGACTTAGACTTGCCCCTCACAGTCTTGAGATATGACTTAGACTTGCCATTTAGAGACTTGCATTTGACTTGCCCCTTAAATACTGGATAATTTGATTGGACCTGTCCTTCAAACACATGAGGCTAGACGTGGACTTGCCTTTAGAGAGTTAGGGCTTCAGTAAAACTTCTCAAAAGCTTAAAAACCTGATCTGACAACTGAATTTTCCACTTGTGAAAGTAAATTTGTTGGGCTTTTTCTTGGTACTCAGACAACAGTTCTGAGCGCATAGGACACAGTAAAAAAAAAAAAAAAACAGAATTTGAACTTGTTTTTTTTTTTTTTTTAATTCAAGTATAAATTTGGACTGGGAAAAAAATACTTCAAAACAAAACAGAACATGATCTTTAGTTTTTGGGTTTTTGTCTGTTTTTTTTTTTAAGTGACTACATTATTCTATTAACTCCGGAGTCACCAAGTTGTTCCAGTGTAACAGTGGGCTGTCAGTTGGTGTAAACCAGCACCAACAAGAACACCTAACCATTTTCTTGCTGTAATTAAATAAAATGTTAATATATAAACATTCTTTTTACACACATGCCTTCAGTCACTGCCTTCTTTGAGGTACCAGGTGATCTTAAAGTGCAGAAAAGAAGCTGATTTGATTTGACTAAGCAATAGGGCCAACAGAAGATTTGCTGAGCCAGAAGGTTGAATGTGTTATATCAAAGGGACAGCACCAACACAAGCAATCCATTTCTCTGTTAATTATAGTCATATTGCTGTATTGAAGTCCACTGTTCCTTAACATATTCTTTGCTCTGGATCCCTTTTGTCTCAGGTAATGGGATGTCAGCTCTGTGTGATTCCTGTGTGTTGCAGAGTGTTGATCAAAGTGACCTCTGCTCCGGCAAATCAATACGCACACTCAACAGAAGCTGACACCGGCAGGCACAACATATAATAAATGACAATTCACCATCACAATGGCAAGAGCATATCTGACAACTGCTGCTCATGGCAGCCATTTTCGCGTGATGCCAAGCTGTTATGTTCAAAGTGGGATTCATTTGCCGGGACTGCTTCACACAGATGCTGATATTACAAGGCTGACTTGTAAACACCTCATCCCCGAGTCATACGCTCCCGCCGAAGCTGTCGCAGACAAGTGCTGACAGAGACAGCGGTATTACAGTTGTATCTTTTTATTGTTGTTGTCTTTCAAATGGAGCTTATATTGAAAGCAATTTTCCTCTTAAGGGAGCAAATTGTTCACTGAAAATTGTAACTGCCATCGCTTGGAGATGATTGGATGCATCTTTTGGTGGCTGGCAGCAAAGAATGGAAGGATTTCATATGCAGGAGGGGAGAGGAAGTAAAAGCAAAAAAAAAAGAAAAAACGAGCAGCACATATTAAAGAATGTGTTGTGAAAAATGAGTGTGAATTTTCACACACTCCGGATGATGGAAATGGCTGCTGTTTTGCCAGGTGGTGGGAAGAAAGAAATCTGATGTGTGGATTTGGTTTTGTTACAAAGAGGTAGAGGCAATGTGAAGCAGGGTCTGGAGATGAACTTTTTTATCTACACCTTGAGTCAGTCTGAACAACTAAAAATGGTAATTTACCTGCATGTCTTGCTAAAACATAAAAAAGAAACAAAAACTTTAAGGCAGTGATGTATTTAGGATAACATATTTTTAACCACATCATATAAAAGCTCTTGCAATATCAATTATAAAAAGCTTTGGTTTAGCTATCAGAATTATAAATAAATGTCTGATCACATAACCTACTCAGATGAAATCATTTATAGCTTTCAATTTATACGGAATTAACAGTACAAATCTATGATTAATTAATTTCCATTGAGAATTTATTTGTTTTTTCTGTTCCACTCAGTGTTTTACCTACATCCTTGGATTCAGCCTTATAACCTGTAGTTAAGACTAGGCAACAAATCCCTGCTTAGGTTTACCGATAACAACGTTCAGGTTTAGAAAAAACAAATCTACTTGTTGTGATTTAAGCTCATAGCAGCCTTATGTGCGATAAAGCATAGATTTTTAAAGGAGCAATTAACCATTAAGAAATCACTATTAGTAATACAACTATTAACAAAATACAGAAACATAATCAACTAATCATATAATCACGTAGAACAAATGTTTTTATTTAGTACCCCTTAAAATTCTCACACAGTTTTGCTTATAAATATTATTCCAATGAAAGAAAAAGCCTGCTTACTCCTTCCAAAAAACAGTAAAACTATAAAGACACAAACATATTGCAAAATCAACAGCATTAAACAGCATTTCATTATACTGTTATTTAACTATAGTTAGCATGTTTAAAGAACAGCTATAAATTGCTAAGCATGCTGGTGTCTTTGGAATATCCCAGTCAGTGTGAATGATTCACATTGGCGCTGTAAAAATTGACTTAAGTTAATATGCACATGCTCTACAAAATATCGACAATGTATTTAAATACTCACAGGTGTATATTTTATGTACTCAGAGTGGAGCACAGCAACATTTCTTTGTAACTCCCCACGCTGCAAGTCTGCATCTATGGCAAAACCATTAGGTCAATATTATTTCAAAATCACCAATTGTATAAGGTTTGAATTGAGTTTGACCGCTCTGTCAAAAGCCGATTTAGAGGCAGTCTAAAGCAGAAAATGTAAATATATGGTGCTACGAAGACCACTCAGCACATTTGACGCAACCCATCGGTTACAGAACGAACTCCTACCACCGGAGCTGCAGAGGCCGCCCCCAATGTTCATCAGACAAAAGATAATTTTCTCGGACAGCTGACAGCAAACAGGTTTTACTGCTACAAATTCCCAGTTACATCAGGCTCCTGGGTGGAGCACAGGGATGCATTGACGGTATCATACCAATGTAATGGTGCTTGGGTGCACAGATATGATTTGACCATTAAGTTGTTAAAGCAGAAAGTCAGCCCCATGGTGGTAGTAGTGTGCTAGGTCCAAAAAAACAAGCAGTAAGTTTGAGGAAGCAACCTGTTAAGTCACATGAAAGTTCAATTTTGTAAATCATCTCAAAGGCTTCTGAAAGTACCCTAAAGTTCAAGGAAACTAACCAGCAAGTTTTATGAAAATTCAGGTAAAATTCCCTTTGAGGTCAATAAATGTTGTAATAAAGTATATAGTAATTTCAGGGAAAGTACCTTGCAAGTTGTAAAAAAATTAGAGGAAAAGTACCCTTTAAGTTCTAGAAACTTTTTATCAGCACGTTTATCAGCACAAGTAGTCTATACCATTATCTCTATTTCATCCCCTTCTCTCCCCTTTCTGTATCGACACCAACAGGTCCCTGCAGCTGTTTGCTAATTGCCTCAATCCTGACAATTCTTTAACAATAGACATAATGAATTATGAAAGTGGCAGAACCGACCCAAACTCCCTCTGCACACGTATCCACACCTCCAAGCAACCCTGTTTGTTTTGCGCCAGCCTGCCTCATCCATTAAGGGTTATTGTTTTCTCCAAACATGACATTGATTCAATTTAGCAGCAATCAATTTCAAATGGTTCTGACATTCAGATATGACCTTAAAGCCTGGCAGACCAAGAACTATGATTAGGATTAAACTTTTGTTAATGAGGTGATTTCTCTTCACATGGGTTTGTGTGACACCGTGGAACAGGAGTGGTCAGTAAAAATTAGATCAATTATTGGGAATGAAACCGCTTTAACTTGATTACCCGTGCTCTTGGTAATTTGTGTAATTAATAACCTTCTCTGAGCTGCAGAGAGCAGTTTATTAATAACAATCTATATTTGTGCTTTGTAATGAAACAGAAGGGGCCGGGGCTGGGGCCGGGGCCATCCTTAATGCAGGTTATGTCACAATCAATGGTGTCCAACACACATGTTAATTACCGCAGTTATTAATTGTTACAGTTACATCTGAATGCTACATGCTGTCAGCTCCTTTGTCCTATTATGTATAGCAATCAGTGGATTGAAAATGGCAAATCTAATTAGCCATTCAGCGAGCAGGCTGGGAATCCAAATGAGACGGTATCGCCCCTGACAGCTGGCAGCTGAGGCGCTGCTCACACTGGGCCGGGAACAAAACCGGCATTATCCACTGCCCCGGGAACAACAGGAAAAGGCATGTATCGCAAACTAATAAATACATTCACAGCAGCGGCCTGCCATATCACACAATGGTCTAATGAAATGCCTGCTTGATGCCTTTGTTTGGGTACAAGGAGTGTTTATGCATTTATCTGTACAGGGAGCACCTCACCCATCCACCAGGCAGTTGCTTTCTTGGGCAAGACAGACATTCTGTGCCAACTGCGTCTCATGGTAAAAAGTAATTAAATTATAAAACAGACTTTACAGTTGTATGGAAATAGGTGGCCTGTGATCATTATTTTTATTTTTTGAAGAATAATTAAAAAACCTGTTTAGCTCGTACTCGTACTTGTTGTCTTCCGCTTATCTGGGACCGGGTCGCGGGGGCAGCAGACTTAGCAGAGACGTCCAGACGTCCCACTCCCCAGACACCTCCTCCAGCTCCTCCGGGTGGAGCCCAAGGCGTTCCCAGGCCAGCTGAGAGACATAGTCCCTCCAGCGTGTCCTGGGCCGTCCCCTGGGCCTCCTCCCGGTGGGACGTGCCTGGAACACCTCCCAAGGAAGGCGTCCAGGAGGCATCCGGTATAGATGCCCGAGCCATCTCAACTAGCTCCTCTCGATGTGGAGGAGCAGCGGCTCTACTCCGAGCCCCTCCCGGATGGCCGAGCTCCTCACCCTATCTCTAAGGGAGTGCCCGGCCACCCTACGGAGGAAGCTCATTTCAGCCGCTTGTATCCGGGATCTCGTTCTTTCGGTCATGACGCAAAGTTCATGGCCATAGGTGAGGGTAGGAACGTAGACCGACCGGTAAATCGAGAGCTTTGCTTTTCGGCTCAGCTCTCTCTTCACCACAACAGACCGGCACAGTGCCTGGTGTCCATTGTGTTGCCCATTACTGCGGCAGCCGCACCGATCCGTCTGTCAATCTCCCGCTCCATTTTTCCCCCACTCGTGAACAAGACCCCGAGATACTTGAAATCCTCCACTTGAGGGAGGAACTCCCCTCCAACCTGAAGAGGACAAGCCACCTGTCCTTTGATACACAAGTGACTGTATTTAATAATCAAATGCATCTTTGACCAAATTTGCCTGATCTTCCACTGTTGCTTAATCTTCTGAGAGTAAAGAGAGGTAGATTAGAAAAGGCCATTGATAAGGAAGGCAGGGCATAGTTCACTTCATTAAGTCTTGGATGGATGACCATTTCTGTCTTAATAAAGTGGATAGTATAACATATAATTTCTAAAACAATTTAAATTCAATAGTTAGCGTCTTTCTCTGGCCATAAGATGTGTTTTATTTTTTCTTCTCATGTGAGATGTGTGAGTATTTTGATCTGATACATTCTCTACACCATTATGTCAACTTTGTTTAAGTTTGTGTTCATGGACAAGAGTTGACAATAAGCAACAACTTTAAAATCTCAGTATGGCAACATCCTTTGTGTTCTATGTATTGGAACTATTCGAACTCTAATGTCTCTTCTGTTTTTAAGATTCTAACCAGCTGTGTTTTAGCTAACAACTATACACAAACAATGAAAACACTCCTAGGTAATGAAGACACTTTGGTAGCATACTTTCTCTTAGGTTGATGATGTATTCTCTTTGTGCTCAGTCAGATTATCCAAGTTCCCAACTGGAAAGACAACAAGTCCGCTGAAGTCGTAATTCTAACAGCAGAAGTCGGAACTCGCTGAGGAACCCAAGTTAAGTATCCAGAATGGCTGCCATGCATGCAGACTGTAGGGAAAATTGACAATATTATCCATATATGAGCACTTCTCATGGTTTGTATGTCATTAAGGAGCCATTGTGTTGTGCACTATCAAATAGTGTACATATTCCTTTAGCGTTTAAACACGTAAAATGAGAGAATGCCACCAGCTTGCACTATTTACAGTAGTTACCAACACAACAGCAAATCTCACTGTTTCCCTACTGGCAACTAGAATGAACTCAACCCAGCTGCAAAGTTCTTCCCAGCTCAGTTTTCCAAGTGATTTTGCAGACAAATTGAGCACAGCATAGAAGCAACTTTTATCATAGAGAATCAGTAAAAATACAGATTAAGTTAAACAATATAAAATAATCAAGTAAAATGACCATATAATTTTTTTTCCTTCAATATACATTATTTAAACAAACTGCATATAGGGAGAGAACTGGTACATCATGTCCTAAATTATTTGATTTTTAAATTACCTAAAATTTATGCTATTGTTTCTATTCCTGGATTGACCTAAGCCCCAAATATTTCTGAATGCTACAAACACCTCTGGTATGCAAACTGTTCTTAAACATTTCTTTGATCAGCCAAATTTAAACCTACTGTAGGATCACACTCTGATCCAACAAATGGTAACATTTCACCAAAAGGCTAAACTGACAACTGCAATAATAATTTGTTATTTTTACAGCAAAATCAAACCCATTAGATGTCATTCAGTATTTAACTGTACAAATATTGAAAATTATTGGTTTCATTCAGTTTGTTCTCAATATGAACATCGATATAATTCTCTTTCTTTAGCTTTAGGTAGTCTTTGTCTTTTGTATCACATTTAGAATAATAAACTCTAAAATGTAATAACGAGCTCGTGGCTGTGTGAACTTGGCTATTTCTAAAATGAAAATTACATAAAATAAAACATTACATTGCCTCACATAACAGCAGCAAACATAAGTGAATTTTATTGGGATTTATGTAATTGAACAAGAAAATGCTCAATTACATGACTGTGAGGTGAAAGAAAATTGATACAAGTATTTCCACATTTTTTACAAATAAAAATTTGAAATGTGTAGCGTGTATTTGCATTCGGCCACTTTACTGTGATACCCATAACAAAAATCCGATGCAACAAATCCCCTTTAGAAGTCAGCCTGATCAGATTAAAGCATCCACCTTAATGTAGTTTTATCTTAGTTTAAATACAGCTGTTCTTTGAAGGTCACACACCCACTCACTGTTTAATCCATCGTCCAAAAATGGGTATGAACAAGGTAAAGTGACAAACCTAAACAACCCAAAAACATTTAGCCAGAACTACAATGAAATAGTTTAGATCAAATTATTTTAATTGTCCAGTTAACATTTACATCTGAATTTAATTGAAAATGTTTGGCTAGACATGAAAATTGATCTCCACAGATGCTATTACTCCAGTGAGACTAAGCTTCAGCTACTTTGCAAAGAATTAGCCAATATGAATATTTTTTGCAAAACATTGTAAATAATTTGTTTGGGACCTGCTAGTAAGGCATGAAGCCCTTCACTTTTTAACTGTTAGACCCTGTACAACCCCCCCCCCCCCCCCCCCCCCCCCTCGACACACACACGACCATTCATATTTAAAGACGACAGCAGCTTCTGTCCTCATCCAGTGGCACCTGTAAATAATGCAGTGTTAAAGGTGGCAGCCAGGCAGAAATTAGAAGGCAAGCAGGTGGAGGGACCCCCACCCCAGCACCCCACTCATACACCAACCCCACTGCAACACAGCTTCATGCCAAGTCTCACTTTCAGCCTCACTATCCATATTCTTAACACCACAGGTGCTGAGCACCACCGCTGCAGGCCCCAGAGGGGGGGCCACCGGCCTCTCCACTCACCGTACTCAAAACAGTGATGGGCAATAAAAACACTTCCCATCTTAAGTGAAAGATACGACTTTAAATATTTTACACACATTCTGCATATGCAATTTATTCACACCTGGCTCTTAGGAGCAACAACATCTGGTTGCTGTTGCTTTAGGGGCAATTAATTCTTCATCCAAATGTACAGGTCCTTTCTGAAAATGTGGAGGAATGACTTATGTTTTACTTAGATTAGCACAAATTTCACAAAGTAGTCAGGTAAAAAGCATAAAAATACATTAAAAGCGTAATTTGTTTGTTGCACTATTTTCTTTGATTTGGAAAAAACTAAAGTTAAAATTATATTTTGCTAATTTTTACCTAAAAAGTTCCACTTCAACTCTGAAATAGTGTTTGGTAGTTGTTAAAACCATTTGAACACACACATAAAAACAGATAACCTATAAAAGTAAGTAAACAGAACCAACAACAGCATTTTAAAATAACAAACCAAAATAATAGTCCTTCAATGTTGCTTTGACCCTACACAAGCTGCTGTCAGTTGACATGTTTTTATTAGTAATTGCAAAACCTTGTTCTACATCTACTTGGTGGCAAGACCATTCAGCTTATTTTCTGCACAGAAATACAATTCTGTGAAAAAGCTAAATGCATTTTACAAATAATTAAATTTTAATTAAGGATAAACAATTATGCAAATCAACCTGGCCCCATGTGAAAACGTTCTGCTCTCCCCTCTTTAAATCAAATGTGATTAACCATATTTTTGTCAAAGAAAAAACTAAGATTTAGGATCACGTAAATAAAACCTGTCTAAAAACATGAAGTAGGCTAAACAAACTCAGAAGGCAACACATCATCAAGAAATTCAAGAACAGATGAGAAACAAATTCTCTGAAATCAGCCTGGAAAGGATTACTGGTTCCAAAGCTGGTGTTCCAAAGCTATAATGCTTTGGAACACCAGCAAACCACACTGAGAGTTATAATCTACAAATTGAGAAAACACTGAACAGTGTTGATTCTTCCCAGGAGTACAGAAATTACACACTGTGCACTGAAAACCTATTAAGAAAATTACAAAAACACCAAGAGTAAATTCTAAAATGCTACAGGCCTAAGTTGCTGAGGTCAGAGTTCATAAAGAGACTGGGCAAAAATGGCTTCCATGAGATAGATAGAAAGACAAAAGCCACTGCAAGACAACATAAAGGCCTGTCTCATATTTGCCAGAAATTATCCCCAAAACTTAAAATATTCTGTGGACTGACGAGACAAAGGTGGACCTTTTGGAAGTGGTGCACTCTCTTACATCGCACATAAAATTAAAACTACATTTCAAAAATGAAAATCATGCCAAGAGGAAAACATGATGTTAGTGTGTTGGTCTGGCGCTGCTTTGCTGCTTTGGGACCTGGACAACTTGTTGTAACTGATGAAACTATGAATTCTGCCCTCTGACAGAAAAAAAGAAAAAAGGAACGTCCTGCATCTGTTTGTGACCTAAAGGTCAAGTTCAATTTGGTTATGAAACAGCACACTGATCCAGCAAGTCTATCTGTGAGTGGCCTAGTCAAATTGTGGACAATAATCTATTTGATATGCTGTAGCATGAGCTTTAATAGAACTTTTCTACGGGAAAGTAATTATGCAAAGAAAATTGGACAAAACTTTCTCTTCAGCGATCTAAACGACTCACTGTCCAACATTTGATGGCATTGTTTCTACCAAAGGTCGCACAAACAATAATGTTCTGAGGGCAATTTAATAAGGTCAGTTTGGTTTGTACAGCTTTATTCCCTTATTGAATTAAATTCTCATTTAAAAACTTCCTTTTGAATTTACTTAAAAAATCTTTGTCAGATTTTAAAAAAACATTTAAAACAACCAAAAGAAATAGAAAAAAACAGAAGAAATGTGTAAGTGGCCAAATATCTTGTCACAGCACTGTATTTAAAAATGCATTTGTGCATAAATGTTTGTGTCATTCCCTTTCTTTTAAATTCAGACAAGACAGAAGTTGTTGTCTTTGGACCAGAGTCTTCGAAAAAGGCAATCATTTATTATGGAATACATTAAATTGACCTCCTTTAATAAAGTAAACAACCTTGGTGTTATTTTTGACCAGGAAAGGTTTCTGTGCTTTCCTTCTCTTACCTCTGAAATATTGCCAAGATTAGAAAAATCCTGTCCAGGAGGGACACTGAAAAACTAGTCCATGCATTTGTTACTTCCAGGCTGAACTATTATTATTCTTTACTATCAGGATGTCCACAAAATGCAGTTAATATCCTTCAGCTGATCCAAAATGCTGTAGCAAGAGTTCTGATCAAAATTAAAAAGAGAGATCATATTTGTCGTATATTAGTTTCCCTCACTGGCGCCTGTTACATTTGGAATTGAATTAAACTTTCTCCTTCTCATATATAAAGCACTCAATAATGAAGCTCCATCATACATCAGAGGTCAGATTGTTCCATATGTTCCTAACAGAGCAGTTTGTTCTCAGACTGCAGGCTTACTGGTGGTTCCTAAAGTCTCTAGAAGTAGAATTAGAGGCAGATATTTTAGTCATCAGGCTCTTCTCCTGTGGAACCATCTCCCAGTTTCAGTCCACGAGGCAGACACCCTGTCTACTTTAAAGGCTAGGTGTAAAACTTTCCTTTTCGATTAAACTCATAGCTA
Organism: Girardinichthys multiradiatus; assembly: GCF_021462225.1. Lineage (NCBI taxonomy): Eukaryota > Metazoa > Chordata > Actinopteri > Cyprinodontiformes > Goodeidae > Girardinichthys > Girardinichthys multiradiatus. Next base: position 39,171,015 of record NC_061797.1, on the reverse strand, counting down.
GAAAGGCTTACGTTTTCTCGAGCTACTTATCTCTGTAGTTATTCTGCTATAGGTTTAGGCTGCTGGAAAACAAAATGACCGCTTTCTTTCACTCTGCTACATTCTCCTACTACTCTCCAGAGTTGCATTGTTTGAAGTTTGTTCAACTTTTAACTTGTTCTTTCTCTGTTTTTTACTCTGCCTAGAAGCTACATCTGGCCTGGTTCTGTGTTTAGTTGAGGCATCTTTGCTGGAGGGGGGAAAGCTTAGCTGCTGCTGTCAACAACTTCATGTTCCCCTTGTATAGATGATACATTAGGCCTGTCTTTCAGTGTTAAACCATCTCTCTCCTAGATTGCTATTGGCTGAGCTTTTACTACAACTAACTGTATGCGCTGTCTTTCATCTAATAGACTTAAAACTGGCTCAGAGTTTATCTGCTTAACTGTTTCTCTCCTAGGTGAAGCCACTAAAGGAGCTACTACTACCATTAACTTTTTACTCTTCCTGAACATGAATGTACTCTTGGATTCTGTGGTTTTTGTTTGTGTATGTATGCTCTTAAATCCCCAGTCATTAACCTAAAGAAGGACTGAATATTTAACAGGTGGACTAGAGAAATCAAATACATACCTAAAGTTATTATTCTGAGATTACAATCTCAGAATAATAAAAAGTATATTTCTATTCCTTGTGGTATAGAGAAATTTGTTCACAATATGCAGACTGAACACATCTTTGTGTCCCTAAAACGAGCAAGATGTCAGATTTAAAGGTTGATTAAAGGCTCTCTGGCACTCTTTTACTAAACTGACTTAAAAAATAAGAATACATTAAAAAAAAGTAAAAAGAATTACAAATACAAAAATACATACGAAATACTTCAGTTACATTTATTTGGAGTGGTGCCTAGTGTAACATCCATTATTTTTTGGGGAAAAAAAAAAATCTTAACAAATAAATATACTCAGATTAAAGGTTATATTGATCTAAATTGTTAAGTAAGATTTTTAAGTAACATTCATTGATTATATAGCTTTTCACATATCTTTAAACAGAGCCCCCAATAAATAAAGAGAATAATAAAGATCTGTCAGGTTTTTGTTTTTGGTTTTTTGTTGTTTTTTTTCCATAAAACAAAGAACCTGCAGTTGCATGAATTTAATCTTGTTAATTTGGGTAAGTTTAACTGCCCAGCAAAGAGGTTCGTTAGTTGTTTCTGACTTTGCACTGCTATATTGGATAATGAGGATACCCACAACATCTTTCTTGTCTGACTAAATCATCACAATTTTTATGACTTGCCTAAAAAACTGCTTGAATCCTATTTTTACTTTGTACAGAAATACTGAAGATACAAGATTCATTGCAATCTTCCTCAAACCAAAATCTGATACAAAGAGGATTATTAACACATAATCTTTTTTATATGAGAACTGTAGAACTGATCAAACTCTCCAGGAGACAGGTGAGAACAAGTGGAGACAGAAATGCTCATTTTGTGCCCTGACAACACACAAGCCAGAGGCAGCAAGCTCTTTCTGCTGATGAATCAAATAGATAGATCTGCCTAATGTGTGGGCGTAATTTTGGAGGGGGCATGTGTCTGTGAAAAAGAAACCGATCAGGATAATGGTGAAAAATAACTGTCCTCTGAGGCCTGAAGGAACAGAAAAACATCTAAAGCTCAGAATTTTAGACAGCTTGAAGTGACTGAGTAAGCGTAGAGTTAATACTTTTGGCAATAAACATTTAGGTTGATTACACCACTTTGACTTCATCAGAAACTGACCTTTGAAGACACTAAATAAAACCAGTTACCATGATGGAGTTGAAACAACACCGAAGTGGTATATTGGGTTAGGACTGATAGGCTTAAAAACATTCATTCTGCACTCTTTTTCATCTTTAGTGCCGAAAATCACTGCTTTCCTGTTGTCTGAGTGGCCTTAAACATTTACCTTCCTCCTGTGCTGATAGGATTCCTTTGTTTATTGCTATTTTTTCCCATGGGAATGAAAGCAGATTTAGAGTTCAATGCTAAGTGAGAAGTGCCCTGCATTCCCGTGTACTGTATAACAACTTGAGATGGCAAAGAGCCTTATAAAATGCTGTTTGCTGCGACCACACTGCCACCAAGGCCTGTGTCTAATGGTATGGAAGCGAGACCTGCAGCAATTATTTTTTTAGATTAGGTTAGAAGAGAACAAAACAGTCCTCTGTCAGTAAGAAATAACAGGAAACATTTCTAAATCTCCACCAAAATAAGAGTTTCTGTTTTGAGAGAATTTTACAGTTTAAGGTCGAGGAAAGATTTGTTGAAATTGAAATTACTGGAACTCCACTCAGTTCATGGACAATCATAATGTATTTCCTCCCCTTGCAAATCTATGTGTTTGGGTTTGGTAGTTGTTTGGGCGAAGCTCCGAGCAGGTGAGGTCAGACTGCAGCACTGCCGTTCGTTGTTAGTTTATAAGGAGGGTGGGGCTGATGTGCTGGATGGACACCGGTTGTGGTGGCTGTTTATCATAAACACAGCCAAGCCCAGAGAGGTCCATCTGCTTTGATTTTATTTAGTGATTCCCCCCAGGGACCCTGAGCTGGAGTGAGAATAACAATACTAGAGCCCATCTGTTCCTGTAGAAACCAGCCCCGGCTAAATTACCGCACACTACGAGCGGCTGGCATATGCTGTGGCATAAAGCTACAAGAGGGCATTGTACGCCAGCTGTTCTGTTGACAAATACTTATCTGGCACTTCTGAATTCAGCTTGCTGAGCTGGTTTCAAGTTTGACTCCAAACTAAACAGGGTAAGGTGTTGGAGAGGGTTCCTAGGGGGAAGGGAAGGAGGGGCTGTGAGGTGTATGTGTAACACATGCTGATTTATCCCTGGGTATCATTTTGTCATAAACTGTCTGGGGAATTGGGTCACTGGATGAAGATTTAATCTGAACATACAGGGCAAATAGTCGACTGAAGCCCGCCAAGTGGGCAAAACAGACATCTAATCTTTGTCATCCTCCAGTTAGAGTAACAGATTGCAATCATATTGTTGTTCTGTTTACAGCTCAGTGGATGATCTTCATCCAAAGACCTAAAGTGGGCTCGATCATAGTAATCCGATTGGTAAAGAAAAGGATTTCTACAGAAAGAAATAAAAACGTACAAGAGGTTTAGAAGGGTTTACACAAAAATGCTGGCTAATTTAACTTGCAAAAGTATCCACAGCGCTTGAACTTATTTGCATTTTGTCACATTACAACCACAAAATTCTAATAATTTTATTGGCATTGTACGTATGTGATAGACCAAGACAAAGCAATATTCAACAGAATCGAGGAAGTAAAATGATACATGATTTTCAAAATATTTAACAAATGAAAACCTGTGTGGCGTGCATTTGTTTTCAGCACCACTTCCACACCCACCCACATCCTCTCCCTGCTATTAAAGCAGAAAGTCTGTTCTCCATCTCCTTGCACATTCAGAGAATGAAACATTTGCTTATTCTTCTTTGCAAAGCAGCTGAAGTTCAGCCATGATTGTATGAAGCGCATCCGTCATCAGTCAGTCATTTTCTACCGCTTCTTCCATAGTGGGTCGCGGGGAAGCCGGTGCCCATCTCCAGCAGTCTATGGGCGGGAGGCGGGCTACATCCAATTGAGAGTCTTTGGAAAGACTTGAGAAATTTCCTTTAACTGACCCGCTTCATCCGTTAAAGGAAATTTCTCAAGTCTTGCCAAAGACTCTCAATTGGATTTAGAGTCAGGACATTCACTAATTATGCTTTTATCTAACCCATTACACTGTAGTTGTTCTTAGAAGGTGAAAGATAAACTTTTCAATCCCAGCCTCTAACACTTTCTTTGAGTTAAGCTCTAACAACTTTTCCATTTGAACTTTGACCAACTTTCTGGGTTTAAAAAAAAAAAAGCACTCCCCATAGCATGATGCTGCTACCATCATGCTTCAAAGTGGGGATACAATGTTCAGGGTGATGTGAAGTGTTAGTATTCTACAACATATCCTGTTTTCCATGTAGGGCAAAAGTTCAAGTGCTTTAAACTTCTAAAAAAAAATGTAGCATTGAATTGTCTGCTGTGCTCATGACACTGATCACAAATGTTCTCCAACAAACCTCTGAGGCCTTCACTGAGCAGCTGGCTTTACACATGCTAGATTGCACACAGGAGACTTCCGAAAGCAATTGATTGCGCTGGATTTTATTTAGGGATATCAGAATAAAGGCGATTAAATACTGCTGCTCACCTAAACGTTTCAGGATACTATTAGGAAGAAAAAGTGAAAAGTCTATGAGTTTCCATCCACTTTGTGTTGGTTTATCAATTAATCAGAACCAGTAAACCAACACACAAAAAACAAAAAATTATATCTCTTCAGACTACTTATACATGTAGAAAACCAGGATCTTCTTCTATTACTAATGTGCTTTTTAGGTTAAATGTGAAACAAATTGGTTTTTTATGTTTGTTTTTTGTCATTACTGTGTTTTAATGCATCTCCAGTCTTAACTTTACCAAGTAAAATAATTAAATGGAATTATATGTCGTCTGCTCTTCAACACCAGATACCCTGTTAATAAAAATATATTTTGAACATTTACCGTATTCATCTTATTTAGCAGATGGACAATTTATCAATTAAATGAAACCAACTGCAATGGAAGCCCATATTTGCTAAAACGGCAAGCTAAAGGCAGAAGATTCCCTTCTTCATAATGAAGCATTCGCAGCTGAATCGTTGATACACTGTAAAACATTCCTAAAACTATTTACAACATAGAGCATACGTTTCAAAATTGGCTTTCTTCAGTTAACATTTACTGGAACATCACTGGCATTAAGTTTCCACTTGTTACATATGTCTACATTGTAGATGTAACAAATAAAAAACAAAATCCTTTACTGAGAGATCTCTGCCAGTAAATAAGGAGCCAATCAGTGTTGAGCTCTCCTTCTGTTAAAGCCCTGCAACAGTGGACGCGACATTTTAAAAACCTCCCTTTAACTTTATACTCACAGCTAAATCTATGATGAAAACATGATTTGGTTAAGGAAAATATCTAAACAAAAGATGTATAGCTGATGGCAGATACATACATACAGTATACCACGACAAAACATTGTATGACGATAAAGCATCCTAAACTATAACTCAGAAAGGATTACGCAAATCATCTCTATTTGCTAAAGATCAAAAATAATAAGAATGTTAATTACTTTCTTCAAACTCAGAAGACTACATAGAAAGGTGTCTATGTCTTTAAAACTATTTGGGATGGTTTGCAAGGCACAACTGCAGACGTATTTTATAGCAAAACATCAAACACACTGATTATACAACGCCAGCTATGCAGTTAGCAAGCGGATTGTAGACCTCCACATCTGGTTGATCCTTCGGTAGTTTCCAGAAGCTTGAAAGTGTCGTATTCATCGGCTCAAATAGTTATACGCATCTAGGAACTTACCTGCCAAAGAGACTGCAGATGAAAATCAGCCAAGAAGCTAGAATCTGGTAAGTGCATCTTTAGAGTGTCCTTATCCATAGTGAAACTAGTCTTGTACCTGAAATGGGCTGAAATGCCACTCGGCAAGGAAGAAGCCACAAGTCCAAAAACAACATAAAGAAGCAAATTAAAGCAGGAAAATCACTTATTTTTGGCATTTAGCAAACAGAAAACTTCTGGTAACCCAAACTGACCCGAAGCACAAAGTTTGGTCTCATTTATTGTATTGACAATAAATAGTTTTTTTTTTAATTCAGCATATGTAAACATCTGGTTTTAGCTGTATTCTTTTGGGGCTGATGTTTTTCATTTTTTAATTTCTGTGCAATGTGCAAATATAGTTGCCACCTTGGATCTAAATTGAGTTTTCTGCAAAAATGGAAGATAATCAGAGCAATGTTTCTGTTTTATTTCTTTAATAAAATGTCTTATTTAAATACACAGATACATGGTGTTCCAAGGTTACACCCATTGTGCCTCTTCATTTCCCGTCCTTTGTTAACTGATAATTGAGTCCCTGTTAACAATCAGTAGTTGCTATAAGACAACATAAAGTACAAACACTCACTTAAATATACAGTGAAAGTGGACAAAGAGTACCCATCATCATCAACCCTGCTTTTTTTTCTGATTTTGTTATAATTAGAGTTTAATAAATAATATTTGATCAGATCTGTTCTGTTATCTAGGGCCAGGGTGGAAGTATCACACACCACACTTTTATTAAAACGCAGCAGAAGTCAATACTTTTCTTCTGTTGGAAATCAGACCTGCCAGGACAGGTAGGGGAGGGGAGAAAGGCTTTGTAAACATAAAACATAATTCAGACTTCCTCGTTAACACAAAGAGCGGGACACTGCATTTCTTCACACCACACGCTCTCGACTTGCAGGAAAAACAGCCAGACCTCTCCAGTTTTTCACCTCATTGACCCTATGAATGCACAGAGCGGTCCACCAAGCAGCTTTACAATAGAAGCCATTGTACAAGTCTCCTTTCATGCATTTATCTGCCACCTACTCTGCATTAGCAATGCAGGCCATTCTTTAGAGCTACAGCAGAGGAGCAAATTTGTATTCTGGAACAAAACTCTGATGTCTCCCAACCAACAAATTAGCACTCAGTGTGACTTCAAATGGGAGAGTATAAGAAAAAAACTTTAACGTTTCCTGATAGGTCCACTTGGAGATACTGGAAAGGTGCTGAAATTTGTGGCAAAGCGCAATACTTTCACAAATGCTGCATCTTATTCTGAAAATCATACACAGAAAGACTTTTCTACATATGATATGGAAATACGTAAACCAGTTCACAAAGAGCAGAATAGGATCTGCTGACATCTATACTGTTACTACCCAGAGAAGTCTATGCTACTTAGAGATTTTGCACAAGGTTTTAGAACAGCACATAGAGGCTGGGTGAAGTTTTCCACACTGTGTTGCTTCCCTAATGTGCGATATGGAAAGCTCCCATGTTTTACAGTGATTAAGAATAGCAGGACTCCTCTTTTCTTAAGGTAAATGAGGTGAGCAAGGTCCTCCCACAGGCTCGTTTTGTTTTTGTTGCAAATGTTTAGTCAGCCACTGCGATGCAACACGCTCCGTCGCCCATCATCTCCATGCTCCCTAAATAGGGAGTGAATCCTCATAATGCCTACTTTCGCTTCATTAATCACCGCCGATGCGCAGCTGTGAGACACATGAAAGCTACATAGGACTACATGAAGAACACAATACTTTAAACTAATGCACAGTGCAAATAGGCTTCTCCCTTCTCTCGTCCGTCTCCCTAACTTGGGAGAACCAGAAATGAGCCGGCATTGAGGGAGATGATTACTCCAGATACCACCCCCTGCTGGTAGACAGCATTTCTTTTATTAGTTCAGCCATAAGAGTTCTGGTCTTTCTCTGAACCTCCAGGCCTGAAGGAGTGGAGATGGAGTGGCAGAGGATGAAAGGCAGAGGCTTTAGGGAGAGGGATCTACTTGTAAAGGCTCATGGTTGGGCTCTGATACATGCACATGTAGGCGTCGCAGAGCAGACGTCGCGCCTGACCCTGGATGCTCTTGGGGTCCAAGGTGTGCAGCTCTTCTGGGGTCATTTTCAGATAGGCTTCCACTTCAGGACATAGAGACACCTGCGGTATGTTGAAACCATTCTGGCCCCCTGCAACATGACATTAAACAGTCACTGTTAAATTTAGATGCTTGGAGAACCAGATAAGTAAAATATCACACCATGCATTGAAAAATGAAGTGTTATTAAGATGATGAACCTTTTCTTTAATTAACTATACTAAACTTTCAGGACATGGTAGGATTTCAAACATCCCAAAAACCCTAGAAGAATATTTATGTTTAAAAATCCTGCAGTAAGAATGTGACAGCACTGGGATTCAGTTAGAGGAGTTAATTTATGGAATAGTTCCAATAATGAACTGAAAGCATGTAAAATATTAGGAAGGCTGAAATATTTATTTAAAAAATACCAAGTACAAATCTGATCGAGGTTTTTTTGGCAGGTCTGGAAGGATAAAACAAATAATCTAAAAATCTGTTTGATGTGTAATAATCTTGCCAGATTGTCATAACCATTCTGAACAAAAACCGGCTTATTCTGAATATTTTCATTTACCATCATTACTGTTGGACCTTATTAAATTTACTTTAATGATTTTTTTTTATTTCTAGTCCAAAATTATGACACAATGTTGCAGCTCCAGTTGTCAGATGACATCCAAATGTGAATAATAATAAACTCCTATTTAAAACGTTACTTTAGTTGCTTCTCTTCAGAGTTCATTTTGATCAAAAACAAACCATTGTGTGACAGTCGCACCCACCATCACGGTCCGCCATGCTGTCGAAGAAGAGCCAGGCAGAGTCCGCACTGCCGTACTTGACAAAGGCCACGTAGTGACTGGTTTCGATGCACAGCACAGCAAACAGCTCCATCCGCTGGCGAGGAAACCCGCCCTGACGTCCCATGCCTTCCTGTAGCTCCTTGGGGACGGACAGTTTGTTGTGTCGATGGGCTTTCCTTTTCGGGTGAAGGTGAACCTAAATCAGTATGAGCAGAGGCACTGCCATCATAATTTGTTACTCTGGTTTATTAAGAAATAAAAGTTACCAAATCTGTTTTTTTTTTTTTATTTAGAATAAAAATTGAAATAAAGTCCTTTATGTGATATGTTCTACTGGAATATTATAATAAGTTAATGGAGTTGCAATCTACTGTAGAAACATGTCCTCTGCAGTACTACTCAGTCTCCAAGAGAATGTGATTTCTTTGGATTTGGCGCCACCAACTGGACAAGTATGACACTGATTTAAAGTGATGTTGCAGAAGTGCTCTCTGTTGTTTACCTGTGTATTGCACTTTTCACAGAACTGTTTAATCTTGCCAGCAGTGATATCCCCGTCCTCATAACAGTCTCTGCATTCGTAGAGAGCCAGGCCTCCACAGATGCGACATTCCCTCGGAGCTGAATGAATGACAGAATACAAGCCTTCATCCCTGCACATCCCCTTGTCTGTTTGAAAAAAAGTTCTTGAAAAGCAAGAATTTTTTTTTTCTTTCATCTCAGCCGAGCTCCAGTGACAGGCCAGAGGAAATACATTACCAAATGCCACACAGCCGTGAATCACCTCTACAGACTGGGGGAAGAAAAGACAACTCACTGTCTTCAAGAAGGTCGGTGATGTCCAACTCCAAGGAGGGAAAAATCTTGTTGAACATTTTGAAGTCTTTGCCAAAGCGTGGCATCTGGATGATAAGGCAAGAGGGAGCCTTGGGGAGGGAGAATAGGAACATCTATGAAGATTATTATAAACCAGCACTGGGATGATTTTACACCGTGCATGTCTAGAATACAACACGCAGAAATGTAAGCATCCCTAAAAACAAACTTGAAAAAAATACTACTTACCTCTGCAAATTTCAAGTCACTGTTTATGAAGGACCACTCCAGGAGCTGCTGGATGGTTGGAACTCCAATCTTGTCCTTCTTGTCCATAAAGATTTGGTAAAAATAACAGTCTTGGACTTTCTGACCTGCAGACCTGGCAGACGAAACAAGATGTCACGGAAAGTCATTCCGTTAACTTATCTCTGTGGTTAGAGATATCAGGAATCATTCCCAAAGGCTGCAGGTTTACAGGTGCTCAATAAATTAAATATCTTTTAATTTATTTTAGTACTTCAATTCAAAATATGTTTCATAGATGCATACACACAGATTAATATACCTGAATATTTCTGTTAATACTGAGGTTTATGGCTTGCAGCAAATAAAACAAAACAAAACACATTCATAGAAAACTGGAAAATTACAAAGGCCGATTAAAAAATGGTATTTATGTCTGGCCTACACAAACATGGGGAAGACTGCTGTCCTTACGGTGTTTCAAGAGCCTCCACACACATGTGTACCCAGGACATGGGCTACAACTGTCCTTGTGTTAAACCACTCCTGGAACAGACATCTTACCTGGGCTAAGGAGAAAAAGGACTGGACAGTTTCTCTGTGGTACAAAGTCCTGACTTGAGATTACATTGATTTTTGCATTTCATTTGGAAATAAACTTTCCAGAGGTTGTTGGAAGAGTGAAAAGCCACATAATCCAAAATGCTTGAGGTCCGTTATGAAGTTTCCACAACCAGTAATAATTTGTTGAGCCATGTCATTTGCTGGTCTAGGGTCACTGCTTTTTATAAAGTCCATAGGCAGCATAGTCATCTACCAGGAAGGTTTAGAGCACTTCATGCTTCCTGAGAAGTTTTATAGAGATGCTGATTTCAGTTTCCAGCAAAGACTTGGAACATGCTCACACTGCCAAAAGTACAAATACCTGGTTTAATGAAGATGGTAACGCTGTCATTAACAGGCCTGAAATCTTCAACTAACCTCAACCAGCACTGCTGGTTGATCACAGTAATTCCTGCAAAAGGAGCCCTGACCACGTACTAAGTGTACAATACCTGGACATAGTTTTTTAGTTGGTGGACATTTCGGTTTAAAAAAAACTTTTTCCTCATTTTTGGCCCCATTCAAAGTTACAAATTGGTAGACAGACCTGTTGCGTATGTACGTTTTTCCTTCCATTCAACATTTCAGTAATATGCTTGGTTGCAACACCTTGAACAGCAAGCTTTTTTATCTTTAGCCTTTAGTATGTGTGCTGTACAACTGTTAAATTAGCACTGTTCCACATGAATTCACAGGCCATCAAATAATATTTTAGAAAATACATTTTGTTTTGTATTTGTTCATTTGGTTTTCTGGAATAATTTTTCTAAGAAACTGAATATTGAAACCCCTGAAATACATCACCCTGTGTGTCATGAATCTATATAATATGAGCTATGAAATAAAATCTACTTTTCAGTGAACTTATTGAGATGCAACTGTAAAAGATTTTTATGTAGCGCCCAAATTATTAGTAATTCCTCAAACATCAACGCGTCACTCTCAACAGTGAGCATATATCCATTGTTGTTAGGATTAGCATCTTGAAAACAATACGGAACGTTTTCCAGCGGTATAAAAACCAAAATCACAGTTAACTTAAATGTTGCAAAAAGGTTTTACTTCCTTCCGCTGTTCCGTTTGTACAACTTGAGCAGCTTCCTCTTCACACCTCAAGCTCTCCCTGTGCCATACTAGTTAATGAGAATATAAAAGCAGAAAGTGGCTGTTGATGTAGAAAGGATTACTCGCTAGAAGATTCTTAAGGTCTAGCCATATGGAGAAAAAAACAACAACTTTTTAAATCACTAATACAATAGGCCCCTCAGAAATGTATAACATTAGGCATTATATCTAAAGACCGACTTCTCAGATAAAATACACATTTAAGTCTCAGAATGGCCAAATTTTTAGATAAAACATATTGAGTCTGTAAAAGTTATCAAGTCCAGTGCAATCAGTTTTACTAATGATAACAGTTTCTATAGAGGTGCAGGTTTCAGATAAGACCCTCTGATGTGACTTAAAGAGTGTAAAAAAACAAAAAAAAAGAATGACACAGCCGTTTAAACTGGTAATTCAGCTCGTGTGAATAAGAGTAGCAGTTATTATCATCCTAAAGGGAACCACTGTTGTCTCATCTCTCTCTGCCCAGTACACAGCTTGAATGCAGCAGCACAAGGGAAACCTCAGAGGGGCCTAAATTTACATATTTCTGAAAAACACTGTAGAATTATGGGGGATTAGTTAAACTCATGTGATCTTAAGTTTTGTAATGTAACTTTCTGTAATTACAGCATTATTGTCTTTATTACCCATCTTTGCCTTCAGGTACTACATGTAACATTAAAAGGACTTTACTTTCTTTTCAGTGTGGGCTCCATCCTACCTTAGCTTCAGCAGCGGATCCACCCTCAATATGTGATGGAAAAGGATATTAAGGAACTCCTCAGGATCTGCAGAGCAAAGAGTGCTGCATTAAGGTTTGAGGTCATACTTATGTGCCAATGCTGCCATCTACTGTTTACACAGAATATGTTTGCTTTGAGAGTTAGTAAAAAAAAAAGAAAGTACTAAGCATTTTAAATCAAACTTTCTATATTTAAATTTAGGGTATTATCTCAGGGAAAAACTGAACCTTTTTCTTCAGAAGTAAATCCTGAGGCAGCTTCTACTTTCTCGAGGATCCTCCTGAGCTTCATCACTTTTGTGGCACAAACGTACCCATGTCTGGAGAATGACGACAGTGCTAAGGTAAAACTTCAGTCACGTTTATTTTGGGTTGGACAATACAGTTATAAAATTACACTGTCCTTTGAAGTGGGTTCTGACAGTGCCTTGCAAAAGTATTCATGCCCCCAGAAACTGTTCACAGCTGTTAAAATCACAAACGATGCATTTTAATCGGGATTTTATATGACAGACAAACACGAAGTAGTGCATACTTTTTAAGTGGAATATGCTAAGATCTACACCATTCTATTGTAGGCTGTATGTTCAGGCTCATTGGTCTACTGTAAGGTGACCCTCTGCCCAAGTTTAGAGTCTTTTGCCACCTCTCACAGGTTTTCTACAACTATACCCTGTATTTATCTCCACAGATTATGCAACAGCATCTTAACAGCTGGGATGCTTTACCGCAGCAGTAACAGAGAAGCTAGTCGAAGCTGACTGGAAGATGTATGAAGATGAAAACAGGGCAATGTGTTCTGGGTGATGTACAGTGTTATTTGTCTGACGCACACAGTATTTCTTTACTTTAAACTTTTAAACAACTTTATCCTTTACCTGTCTGCTGTGTTGCTTGGTCTTAAAGAAGCTCTTTGTTTATTTATAGTCTATCAAACCTCTGAGGCCTTCACAGAACAGCAGGATTTATAATGAGATGGAAATATACACACATTGACTATTTACCAATAAGGTGCTTTCTGAAGATAACTCTCTGCACCAGATTTTATTTATGTTTTAGGATGGAGACAGAATACAAACGCACACCCAACCTTTTCAGATTTGTAGTTTAAAATATAAGTAAAAAATACAGAGTGAGCAATAAACCTTACAGTTGGACCGTGGGAAGAAGCCAGAGTACCCGGAGAGAACCCACACATGCACAGGGGAGAACAAGCAGAAAGACCCCAGGTTGGTATTCGAACCCATGACCTTCTTGCAAGGTAATAGTGCTACCCACTGCACCACTGTGCAGCTGATGTCACTGTAACCTGACAATTTGAAACAATTCCAGGAGTACAACTACTTTTGCAAGGCACAATTTTCCAGCTCTCTGACCTTCAAGCCAGTTAAAAACAAAGTTTCCCATGTCTAAAACTTATGATGGCAAGCTACTGTCATGCAGCTGCAGCAGGTGGGAGTACAAATACTTACATGCGCAGTGGATTGACTATCTCTGTGCGTAGCAGCTCCTGAGTCTCTCTGTAATACTCGACATCAGTCTTTGATCGTGGCCTCAACAGAACCGTGTCCAGAACAGAACTGAAGGAGAAAAGACTGCAGAGCAGAGCACAGAAAAACCTACATTAGAAATAAGCATAACTGGCTGACGTGAACCTGCATGTTTATCAAATATGATCATAAAAATGCATCTACTGTCATGGTAAAGGACCACTGACCAGAAGAGAGTTGAATCCAGGTAGCAGGAATTGTAGTGGCCTTGAATGCCTTTCTTTTTTCCCACCATGACATCCAGACCATCATTCTCTGTACGTGGAGGAGTGTTTTCATGCACTACCTCACTCAGATAACCCCCAAAGGCTGCAAAAATCACAAGCAGTAACCATAAAGGTTTTAGAAGAAAACTGTTATATGATATATTTGATCAGGTGGAATCTAGCGACCTAAAGACTTACCAATAGAGTTGCACCGCTCTATGGGGTTGGATGAATGGTGCAAGGAGGGGAAGCGGGAATCAGGCCGGCAACATTTCAGCTTCACAAACAGAGCTTTTTTGGGTGGGCAGGTAAAGTAGCGAGTTCCTTTAAAAGTACCATCAGTGCATCCGGGACACTCTTCTTCCTGAGAGAAAAGGGTCAGATCAGTAGAGGTCATTAGTGGAACGGACTGTATTGGGGGCTTTCTAAAAAAAAAAGTAAACATCTTCCCCAAACCAATGAGCAGAAAAAACGTTACTGCAGTACTGTGATAACTGAAAAGCTAAAACAATTTGGGAAATTTGCATGTGTTCCTTTTAGCCTGGTGCTGTGACTTCCCCAAGTCTCCTCATCACCATAAAATTGCCAATAAAGCACAAGAGAAAGCAGGAAGTCACTGAGCTTAGTTAGATGAAAAAAACAGAGACAAAACCCCCTATGAAACCACAGTTTTTCCCCATTCTTAATCACAAAATGTTACATATCAGAGTGCAGGAAGTTGGGGAGAAAAAGCTGTGTTTACTTGCTACTAGTTGTCAAACTATAAACTATAAACTTAAGTTGACAAAAAATGTCCTATGATTAGATACATAATGCTCTGTACATAATAAAATGTTAAGTATTAATCTATACTACTTTGATATCTCACCAGCTCCAGTCCAGCCAAAGGCTCCAGCAGGCCAGGAGGAAGGCCCACCCAGCGAATTACACCACACAGAGGGGGGTTCTCCTTCACCTCCACCAGAGAGCCCACCTCAAGACCTGGCTGTCCTCGGGGAGGCGTTGGAGGCCGTGGAGATTGAGGGGCAGCGGGCAATGGGGGTTCGGGCTGCTCTCCCATCACAGACTGGACAGAGAGCGAGATGGCCCCCTGGCTTATATTCTCAGGGGTCTTGCGGTTCAGGCTGAAGGGCAGCGAGTGGAACTTGTTGTCACTTGACAGCAAAGAAGAGGGCGGGGCTCTGGAGGGCGGAGAGGACTGGCTGAATTCAGGAGGGGTTTCAGTGAGCGACTTAGCGGGGTCTTCTCCAACTGCCAGGGAAATGCCAAAAAGCAAAATTTAACTTTCGGTCATGATGTGAATACTGTCTTTAGCAACTTAGAGATGTTGTATGGAGGAAACTGAAAATTCATGTTTTGATGACAGGATGGTTTCAGAAACATTTGAGCTACTATTCATTAGCAGCCATCTCAACAACATTTGAACACATTTTCACAAATGAGCAAACAATCCATTTAAACATGCTGCTCCTGTGAAAGTTGCTGCTTATTTCACCTCTTTGCCATTTGGTACTTTTTCAGCTTCGCTCACCTTGCACCCGTCTTTTAGTCTCCCGCTGGATTTTGCTTTCTCTTCTCTACTTTGTTCAGAGCAAATTTTTTATAATCTACACCTAGTCCACTGTAAGGAAATGTGGATATATATCTCCAAAAAAAATCATGTCTATTAAAAGGAGGTCACTCAGAGTTGTTTTGGTTTCATTAGGACTCATTATCTGTCAGATTATGACTAATCTAAACGGATATCAAAACCAGAATCAATGGCAAAATATTGAGTAATATAAAATTATGTCAAATTCAATTCAATTCAATTCATTTAAGCATTTATTAGGAAAATTCCTAACTGTTATGCACAATAAACCTTGTAAAACGTTTCCAGGAAAGAAATGGGCTAAGAAAGAGATGAAAGGACCACATGTGGGTATAAACTGACCCAGATTCTGCTACTACACTGGCTTTTAGTAGAAATTTTGTTTATTCCCTTTTCCTAATAATCTAGACATAAAAACTATTTTACTATTATGAAAAGTTAATTTTTAGTTGTTTTTTTTTTTTAATTGTCCAATTTACCATCCCTCAAATGGTATGTGGCGGAAGGGTTAGGTTGACGTTTTTTTCGGATACCCAGTGATGAGGTTCAAAGATACTTTTATGCATCTATATCACATCGGTCTTGTTTAAAAAAACAAAACAAATGACTTACAATATTTTTTGTTGGCTCATCATCAGCTCAAGTCAATCTGTACCTCTCATCTGCGAACTGCTGCAGCAGTTGGTTAAAAAAAAAAGGAAAAAATAAACTCTTAGCTTTAGCCTTTGAAAACTTTAATAACCTGGCTCATTGGGAGGTAATCACACCTCGCCCACCTTGTTTGGTTTGATTAAGTTGTGCTGACTGATTCAGCCAATAACTGGAACAGAACCCGTGACTGAATAAAAGGGACAGACACACACAGTGGTTCTACCGCAGCCTACAGGGAGGGGTTTTTGAGTGATATACCAAGAACGAGTAGCACATAATTGTAAAGTGGAATGAAAACGGTTTCTGGTTTTCAACACTTTTTACACATAAAAATCTGGAAAGAGTGTCATGCATTTCTTTTCACCCCTCTTTACTCTAATGGTTCTAAAAGGAAATCCAGTGCAAAAAGCCTTCAAATGTCACTGTCCAGCTATTTTATGAAGGTCTCTGAGGTCTGTTAGAGAACAATAGTGGAGACCATCCATGTTAGCACCGCACCGTGGAACCCAAGAAAAACACAAGAAATATGAACCACAAAGCTGTGAAGAAGTATATGGCTTTGCTAGGTTCCAAAAAATGATCAAAACATTTAAACATCTCCATAAAGATTCATCATTTATAAATGGACAGCATGGCCATCCAACAAAGCTGACAGGCCTGGCAACATTAATCAGAAAAGCAAGAGATCCTTGGTAACTCTGGAGGAGCTGCAGAGAGCCAGACCTCGAGTGTGAGAATCTGTCAATAATGGAACTTTTAGAAATGGACTCCAGAGATCTAGCCTTAAAGGCAGAGTGGCAAAAAGAGTCATAGTGGAAAGAAAACAATAAGAAGTGTAATTTAACGTTTGCCACAAGCAATGCAGAGAAAAATTAAATGTGGAAAAATGTGGTCTGGTCCAATCAGACCAAAACTGAACTTTCTGACCTATTTGCAAAATGCTGTGTGTGGCTTTAAATCAAACTGAACACACCAACCACACCACAAAAAATAAAGGTGGCAGCATCAGGCTGTGGGGATTTTTTTCTTCTGAAAGGACAGAGAAGTTGGTTAAAGTTGTTGAGAAGAAGAAACACAAAACAACTCTTAAAAGGAAAAGACATTGGGGTAGAGGTTCATCTTCCAGCAAGACAATACTGTGTTAGATTAGCCCAGTCAAAGACCAGCTGAAATCAAATTGAGAATCTCTGGCAAGACTTGAAATTGATATCTACAAAAACTCCCAAAAGCTTCAGAAAGTGTATAAAGTAAATGAGCAAATAGGTTTGTCTGTAGATGTGTAAATCTGGTACTGATATACTTGGAAAAACTTGCCTCCTTGAAAAACAAAGTCTTGACTCTGTGGGGCTGAAGAGAAATGCCTATTATGCTTTTTTAAGCATGTATTGTTTTCATTCCACTTCACAGTTTAGCAGTAGGTTGGGCTGCACCTTCACATAGAGTCCTAATAAAATACATTGAGACGTGTGGTTGTCAAAGTTCAAGGGGTATGAATACTTTTGCCAGACACTGTGTTTAAAAGCTCTCTAACATAGCATCCTTATTTTAGGTTCTCTTTCTGCATTCAATGTTTACAAAACAGCAAAGTAAAATTAAAAGCACTAACTGAATGCCTATGAGTAAGTAACATTAGGTCCACACTGCAAGCAAAACGCGTCAGGGTCCGGATAAACCGTGTTAACCGGCAGTTGCAGCCACTTCCAGGTCCGGGATGGCTTCAGTACTGCCCCAGAACTGACCCTTTGCCAGATGTAAATGAGCAAACATTCAAAGGATGAGCAAGCAGTTGTAAAATCAGCATTTATGACTGACCTTAGTTCTGCAAAATAGTAAGAGAGATATCACAACGTAGAGCCGAAACACGTGCACACCTACTTGCATGTTTAAGGTTGCCAAACCAAATGGGAACGCTACAACCATTCGTAAAGTTTATGTACATCGAGTCAGAGTTTTAGTTTCATCTCACATTTTATCACACTTGTGAATTTGTCTGCCAAGTTTGTCTCATTTGAAAAACACCAAAACCACCTAGGTGATAAGATTTTTTTTTTAAAAAAGCTTTTTACAACTGGAAGAAACAGGTAATAACGTGAAATGGATCATTCACACCCATCAACAAAAGAATCAAAATTGTGTGCCAACACCACTGAAACAAAATAAACAAACGTGACGCTGAAATCAAATATGCTCGCAGCAACTAAAGCTCTTACAAATACTTAGGCATGCAAATAGCATCACAGAAACATTCAATATATTGTCAGCAACTGCAGCAAAATAAAAAATAAGGCACATGAATGAGTTTTTGCAACCTTGTGCATTACTAAAAGTCTTTAGCAACACCCATTACTCCATACTGAAACAAAAAAGAACACTAAAATGTTGATGAAGGACAAGACGAGTGGAAAAGTCTTCATAGCAAGCTCCTGCAACAACAACTAGGTTTCGTTCGTCACTGCCAACACAGCTGCACACATTTGCCTCGAGTTTGTTCGGTTTACGACAAAACAAATAAGTCCTCCAGCAAAATCAAGGGTGTCATTTTGTTTCCAAACCCAAACTGATGCATAGTGTTGCAGGGAAATCCAATTTTTCAACTACTTAAAAAAAGTCAGAAGAAAAGAAAAAAAAACTATTTGTTGATTTTAGTATGTTTTTTGTTTGTCGAAGAATTTTAGGACACATTCATTCTGGTACTGTTGTCACATAGCAAATGCACTTCCATTATTATAAATGTGCCACTCCACAAGTCAGAGACTCTTGCAATATACAGTCAAGTCAGACTTCTCCCTTTGCAATTTAAACACTGAGATTGGAGCAGTCACACCAAAACTGTTTTTACAATATACATTGGTATACGTTTACTAATAGAAGAACACACAAGATGTTCATGCGTATGTTTAATCAGTCTCAAACTTGAAAATTGCTTTTTCTGTAACCTACTGAAAATATAAATAATAGCCATAAGTGATAAGATATGTATTATTTGTGTTTTTTTGCCTTGCAACAGGACTCAGTGTTAGTTTGCACTGGATTGTATTGGTCTACGACATAAAACATCAATGAAGTATATTGGAATTTGTAGTTATAATGTGACGAAATAAAATTTCAAGGTCCATGAATATGTCTGCAAGGCACTATGTATCTTACATTAATCACCACAGTAAAGACAGCAAACCTGAACCCTGCAGCTTTATTTAGATTCTATTCAATGGGTATAAAGAAGTTCAACATGTAAGTCAGCAAACAGAAGTGCTGCTGCATAGTGGCGGATTATGGGTTTGACTTAACAATTATTTTCTATCGATATCAAACCCTCTCAAAATTAATAAGACGTAGTATCTCATAACAATAGGGTTAGTGTCATAATAAAGAAAATGTTTATTTAAAAAAAAAAGAAAATACAGATGTACCAGACTGAATGCGTCAGCAATCAAGCAGAACGTATTTAAGCAGGCCTCAGTGAAACAGATCAGTACGCAGATCGTGGTGAACAGGAGCTTGCCAATAAGACGACCAACATCTCACGAGTTTTACCTTCATCAATGTACCATGTGCTTTTGGATTTGGGCTGGGCTGGGGGATCAAGAGAGCTGCCATTTAAAGTATAATAATATTCAGACTTGCTTCTACCGCCACACTGATGAGCTAATCCTGCAAGTAACGCAAGTACATAAAGGGGGGAAAGAAACGAGAGAAGAGTTTAAAGCGCAAGTGCACAGCTGATCAGCAAACAAAAGGGAAATAAATCTAACAAAAAAAAAAGATTTCTAAAGCAGCTACCAACTTTTACAAAGAAAATCACAGAAAAGAAGTCCTGCACTCACATCAACTCACACCTCATATTCTTATTTTTAGCAAGACTCCCCAGCAAATGTTATTTAAAATGGTACAGTTAATGTTAAGAGTAGTCTGTAACTAGGGTTGAGAACTTGAGACAAGCAGGAGGATTTTCACTTTCAAACTGAAAAGCAAAATATTTTAGGGTGAAATGCCTTTTTAAGAATTAGCATCACAGGTTAGTTAGTGGAAATGTTAGGCAGCTTAACATCATAATGTCGGTGCTGTACCTTTGCTCTTTGGTTTGCTTTGACCAGAGGATGATTTGTCGCTGCCTCTGGGGGCAAAACTGTGCTTTGGCGGCCTTTGGTCCTGCATGGAATATTCTGCACAGAAGAAAATTCAAATTAAGAGGCACAAAGCAGAAATGTACATAAAACCAGAAATTTTCAACTTTTTGCCATGGGAAATATCCAAATAAAGCTCCAAAACCGATCCTTTAATTGGCTACACTATCAAACTTTTAAACTATATTTTTTTCAGGGAAGCATTCCAGAGCTCTCTATGGTGACCATGTTTGCTCTTTACAACCTAAATCAGAGTAGAGTAGCAGAGTTACAAAAAACATTTTATTTAATAAATTCATAATGTCAGTATTTACAGTTCTATGTATTTCACAAGAGATGTGAGAAACATGCATAAGCAAATCAATATGCCACTGTGGAGAACAAAGAGCCAGAGTATCTCACTTGACTGTCAAAAACAAGAAAGCCATCACCACAAAAGGCTCTCTGTTCCCGCTGCAAACCAAACACAAACTCAGACTCCTCAGAAGGGGCTCAGCGCTGGTCTGAGGTAGGGACAGCTGAAGGTTTCCAAAAACTAAAAGTTCTAGCAACATAGGCATGGAGTAAAAACGGTGACACAGACGCTGCGACTCACCTGGCATTACGTCACCGATGGGGACAAGTCGAGTGTGCTCCAAACTGGCAAAATTACACACCAGCTTCCCTTCAATCATGCCATCCCAGTCCCCAATAGGATTGTCCTGGAAGAGTTGGAGACATGAACACATTGAAATGCTCTCAGATACTCCTCCTCTATAACGTTGATGCCCTTTCGTTGGTGGCACAAGCATTAATTTCCTTCGGTTCTGATGATTAGCGAGGCCAGTTGTCTTGTTGCACATCCTAGAAGAGATGCTTTAGCTTGAGGCTTCTTACCATCATTATATAAACTATTTAACTCCTCTTGACCACCTAACAAGCAGATCTGCCAACTCAAGGCGTTCCTTTTGAAAGCTCCAAGCCGAACCTTGCCATTCCTCCTCCTCAGGTTCAAATTTAAGATTCTACTCCAGAAGACTATCAGGAATAAGGTTGAGTCCACAGCGACTAGCAGGAGCAGGCAGGGCGAGGCTGGACGCAAGTGAGGCAGAGCAGTGGGCTCTCCTCAGCTCCAAGCTGGCCCATTGCCACGCAGTTGGGTCATACAGCACTAAGTCTTTACCTCACTCCCCGCGTGACTGCCTTGCCTTTGTGTGGGAGGCTCAGATTCACTGAGTGGG
Organism: Girardinichthys multiradiatus; assembly: GCF_021462225.1. NCBI lineage: Eukaryota > Metazoa > Chordata > Actinopteri > Cyprinodontiformes > Goodeidae > Girardinichthys > Girardinichthys multiradiatus. The sequence goes on along the minus strand of NC_061797.1, from coordinate 39,149,790 downwards.
CTGCCGCTGCAGCTGCTGTTGGTGATGCTGCTAACAATCTGTAGTTAAATGTCTCGGTTATGTGTTTCATCACCCTACAAGTAATGCCACGGTAGTTACAAACGGAAAATATTAGTCACTTAAAGAAAAACATTTATATTAAATGACTTCATCTAGTCAATCTAATAATTCATCATTAACCACTACCCAATACTACAACATGTAGTTTTATTTCATGGCTTGGAACAACTAGTCAAGAGCAAACAGATTATAACCTAAGTAAGAAAATTACTAAGGTCTTAAATGGTCTGTTGCTTATTTTTAGCACGTTATCCAGAGAAATTACACATAAAACTGTAACTTTCTTTATTGCTCAGAATAGAGGTTAAGTACAAGTCGGGTGTGATAAAACAACATCTTACTTAAAGTATATTCACATAATTTATTTGAATGTATAAAATATTTGACAATTAAAATATTTAGCAGCAAGATGCTGCATATCTTCTATAAGTCTGTTTTGGAGAGTCTGATCTCTTCTACCATCATCTGCTGGGGAAGCAGCATCAGAGCCAGGGACTTAAAAAAGCTCAAAAAGCTGATAAAGAAGGCTGGCTCTGTTCTGGGGACTCCTCTGGAACCTCTGGAGATCATTGTGGAAAGACGGATTCTTCATAAAATGAAGAACATTATGGAGAACCCTGAGCATCCTCTTCATGAGACTGTCCTACAACAACAGAGTGTCTTCAGTCAGAGGCTTCTTCAGATCTGCTGTAAGACGGAGCGCTACAGGAGATCCTTCCTGCCCACAGCCATCAGCATCTACAACGGCTCTTTGAGGAAACTTTCATAATATGAGCTATAACAACATTTAATTTCCCTTTGGTATTAATAAAGTATTTTTGAATTTAATTTGAATATCAGTGCATCCCTAATAACAAACCGATACTAGATCGTTAATTAGTCAGGCTAGTCAGCTAGACACATATTAATATATCTTATAATTTAAATAAAAATGGCATTGAATGCCTTAATTAAATCAAACTATATATATATATAAACAAGTGATTATTTACTTAAAATTATATGCAATTATTACTGAAAGATTTCCCCTGCTACAGTCCATAGTGGTATAATTTAAACTGTTAGTATGAATCATTAGATAGTCCCCACCGTAACCACCGCACATCAGTAGCATTTAGCCACACCTGTAGACTGAAAAACTACATTCATAATATGCTGCAACACAGGACTATGGGGCAATGCAATAAAATAAATACTAAAATTGTCATATCTGAGTAATAAATCCAAGTTTTAAAGAATTATTTGATATCGAGTTTTTGAATTATTTAATATATAATGTTAATATTTATGACACTCTAAGAACCAAAGAGATCCACAGAGAGAATCCTGGACCCGTTTTATAGTATCTCAATAAAAATATTTTAACCTAATAATAATAATAATAATTCTTATTGTTATTATAACAATATAATTGTAAAAACAAAAGATTCAATAAATATTAAGTTGTCCACCATTTAAATGCTTCTTAGGTTCCCAGTATGGCAGAAACAGCAATGCACTTTCAAACAGGAAAAGATCCGCTGTAACACTACTAGCATCACTCCCTACTTCACACACGATGTCCATGTCTATAGTAAAATAAAACTAGCATAGCATATAACGCTCTTTCAGATCTCACATTCGAAACATCAAAATTTAAATCCTCAAATTAACAACGCATCGCATTTAGCACCATGTGATATGCTTGTCAACAAAAACCAAAGAAAGTCCATCTTTAATGCTTACCAAGATGTTAAAGCAACTAAGGAGCAGCCAGGTACTACAAATCAAATACAGTGATTACCTGAGCAGTAGTAGGTGTGAGAAGGTGTGGTTAACATTAAAACCACAGAGGAATTTTCACCTTAAACTCAACAATTAGCTTATTAAATGTTCAAGCAAAAGAAAAATAGACTGAAGTATTATTCATCTGGAATGTGTTGCAATCTCTTCTTCTTTAACGCAAAAAGCTCCATGTGGAAAATAGCAGACACAGCATCCCATTTAACTGGAGCCATACTTACCATGTCAACTCCCACATAGTAACCCAGAGTCTCATTCCCTGGTAGAAAGTCGCAAAAAATGACGGTTCCTCTCTCGGGCTCCTCTCTCAGCACCACCCTCGAGTTGATCTCCAGCGGAGGATAGTCCTGGTCATCCTCCAGTCTAACCTGATTCACCTCCAGCTGGCTCAAACTTTCATCATCCTCATCCTCCCAGAGTTCAAGCTTGTCCAACGCCACAAATACGCCGCATTCCTCCTCGCATCGGAAGAGTTGCCGACCCTGGTAAGAGCCCTCAGTGAAGCCCAGGCCCCGACCCTCCTCCTGGGACACAAAAGGGAGAAATGATCAAACATAATTCAGTGTGAGACAGTGAGACAGGACGAAAGCGATCAGATGAGTGCAGTCAGCAGAGCTGCTTGCTCAGCATAGTTCACACTGGATGGTTTAACAATTCTTACCTAAAATGTGGTGGAACTTTTTTTTACATGCCTCAGCACCCTCATAAACGATAGAGCTGGACTTAGAATAAAAAACATTGTGCTGCAATAGACAACCCTTCGTATCTTGTTACTGTACATGTGGTCCAGAACGCATAGCATCCCATCAGGGAGAAAACCGGGAACCGGGAAAACCTCACTTTTAAATATAAAAAGAACATATCTTTATTCATCCACCACTCTAAGGAGGCCATCAGCTTTCTACCAATTCACAGTGAATTGACATCTCTATTACAAGTTATAAAAACTTTCCAGAACTTCATTTACAAAATGTGAAGTATCCCCTTAGAGCTGCAGATTAATAACTAGAATATTACTGAAAATTGTATTTATTTCAGCAATTTAACTAAAAAAAACAAATTTAACGGATGTGACACAGATTCATTACAAACAGAGGTATGTAAATGAAGAGTTTATTTCTGTGAATCTATCATTCTTTCTGGGGTTTTTTAAAACTGGTTTTAAGTAATATATACATTTTCTCTGAACGACATTTTTTAAATATTAATTAGCTTTAAGCAATGATCAAGATAATTTACAGAAATAAATGGCTTAATTAATCACCCTGTGTGTAATAAAGCAATAGTTTATCTTTTATTATTTATTTTCAAAGGAATATAGACTTTTCAATGATATTCTAATTTATTGAGGTGAACCCATAAGGTTGCTGCTAGTTGTGTTACTTTTGGCTCTTTGGATAAATTAAAGCTTTCACTAAGCTTTGAGATAAGTGAAAGTTCCTACTTTCACTAATAATATAAAAATATGACACTAATAGTTACAAAACCACATTATTTTTCTACCAATGAGGTGTGGTGTGGTTCTCTTTGAATCAAATTACGTTCAACATCTGTGCAGTGTTTTGTTCTGTGGTTCTAGCAAAGATTTACATATTCTTTCTGTATCTACCCTAAACTATCAGGATGCTTTCGATTTTAAGTCATTTTCAGTTCTATATGAATTTAGTTATTTAAACAGTGTAGATTTTTTTTTTTTTTTTTTTTTTGCTTTATTAGTATTTATTCTATTGTAGAAATTCTAGTTCTCACCAGGAGCTCCACGCCAAACCAGATTCCAGAGAGGGCTCTGTCAGGAAGCAGTGAGCCCTTGAAGCGGACCACTCCAGGCAGAGGTTTGTCTCCTGAGCGCAGCTGCACGCGCACCTTGGAGCCACAGTCGATGTCTCTGACACGTTCAAGCCGTTCCTCATCACAGAGCAAGTTGCATCGCTCCTCACAGTTGGTGATGGGGAACAGCAGTTCAGCCAGCTTCTCGTCCAGCTCCACGACTTCCCGCTCATCCAGGCTCAGCACCACGTTGGTCTGGTCCAGGATGCGGAGGCTCTTCTTGCCCTTACATGGTGGCAGCGGTCGCCCCAGGCTGTTGCGCTCCTGGCAGGACTGGCCGAGGCTACCACGGGGAATCCTCAGGGTCTTCTGGGCGGGCTTCTCCACAGTGCACTCTTTAACAACCATGTAGAAGCGCCAGTCCTCCCTGAAGCCCCCGCTAGGCTTCTCCTGGCTCCACAGTGCCGAGCTCATGGCTGCATGGCAGATTGGGGGTCCAGCGCCAAGACAAGCTTGACTGGTGGTCTGAAATTAACATTAAAGAGAACTCTTCAATAATTGTTGCTTTACTTAAATAAATCATCTCCCCTGAAGGTATACAGAAAGAACCAACAAGATAAATTATAGTGCCTGGAACAAGCTGAAATTAAATCTACCAGAAAATCCAACACATCACACAAAAAAGAAGTTACCTTTATCTTTGTTTAACTAGAAGCACTAAAACTGGATGGGTGGATGGCCTGTCTGCAAGGCTGCAGCAGTTTGCAGTTTTGCAAAGCAAAGGTTATACTAATACCACAAAGAGTCAAAATTCAGAGCATTATATAATGCAAAAACACATACAAAATGAAGAAGAGCTGTTGTTTCAGTTTCACCAAAGCAGAAATAAATGAGCAGAGATTACCTGGTTGTAACATGCCAACAAGCATTATTGGGAAAAGCATCTTACTATTCTAATGCGTCGTAAATGAAAAGAGTAATGTAAAATAGCTCCACCAGCCACTTATTAGGTATACATGCTGAATTGCTTGTTAACATAGCAAATCAACCAACCTGAAAACACTTCAAACTGTTTTTTTCTTTACATCACAATGATCTAACTGTACTCCAATGGTCTCCATGTTCATCAGATCTCAAGACAACAATACAACACCTTTGGGAGATAGTGGAAAGAGAAACTCACATCATAGATGTTGAGCTGATATACCTGCAGCATGATGTTGTCATGTCAATATGGACCAAAATCTCAGAGGAATGTGTCCGACCTCTTGATGAATCTATGCCAATAAGAATTTAGGTAGTTCTCAAGGGAAAAGGCCCCCAACCCAGTTCTATCAAGCTGTAACTAATAAAGTGGCTGGTGAGTTTGTCAAATCTGACATCCAGTTTCTAGTCCCTCTGGGCAGCCGAATCATCCCTGTGTGACTGACACCTTTGTTTTCAGCAGCACCTCGTGTGTAATTGCTCATATCTACACATTTGAAAGTACTAAAAATAGACAGAGAGCAGACAGTTGCTTTTTTTCTGCCACGCATAGCAGGACTAACACCAGCACGGTGGATTTCCCCTGATCACGTCTCAGATATGATGGTGTACAGCTTTTCTGATACACCGCATCCGTCATTTGTTTCAAGGATGATGGCAAAACCTGCTTTAAAACACTGGTATTTATATAACATGTTTTTGTTTACAAGAACAGACAGAGCATATGGACAAATCATTAACTTACTATTGGCATGGCTCGCGATGCAAATGATAGACATTTTCGTAACTTAACCTATTTTGAACTTGACACGGGCAAGCACTCGCACTATGACATTCATTTATGTTGCCTATTAGAAAAGCTCAATGGGACAACATTTGGATTCGTTCATAGTTAACGTTTTCCTTAACAACTCATACAGGAGTGTATCACCAGGCAGAAACTGTCAGTCAAAACCCCCCCTTTTTCTAAGAGGGAAATAGCTCAAATGCACCAAACACTCATCCATATCCAATGCAAGCGGGGAAGACGACTTACCTTCGAGACGAGGCAGGTCACTCAGAGGCTACGGATGACTGACAGATCATTTCATAACGCCTAACACAGTTAGAAAGCGTCTTCTAAAGGCATGATAAATTCCCCCTGTTATAACCTCTGCTAGCTCAAACGCCAGCTAGCTACTGCTAGCGTTCAAAACAGCTGAGTGTCAGGCTAAAGTTAGCCGCGGGAGCGGGCAACGCTGCGGGCAGAGGACTGCCACCAGCTACAGTGGACTAAAAGCATTTAGATATTCGCTCTACGTGAAACATACGCTATAACGCAGCATACACAGACTACATTTATTAGTTACAGGAGACGACCTCACCATTGGTATGGCATGACGTCATTGCGCTGTCTTACAGACATTGGCCAGTTATCTTTTTTTTTAAGCTCTGATTGGTTAATTTTGTATGTCGAAGGTAAGCGTTTCATGAGGGGTTTTCCCACTTTGTCAGGAAAACATAGTTAGGTTGAAGAACACACACACAGACACATTTGAGGCACAAAACTCAAAAAAATAAAGCTTTAAATTTAAATTAAACTGGATAAATTATAAATTTTACAGACATAAAACTCCAATTCATTTTTTTACTTAATATTTTTTTATCTAAACTAGATAACCTGTATCTTCATACAGATAACCTGTATCTTATTTTCTCTGTCATAATTCCTTACTTTCAGTGTACAGAAATAAAAGAGTGGTGTAAAAAAATCCTGATTGAAGCCACTTTTTCAATTATCTCTGATTGCTTTTTTTAATAGAAATGTAAAAAGCAATTAGAGCATTCTTTCTCAACCCATCAAGGGTGCCCTGTTAGAGATCAAGCAGCTACAGTTTTTCTGAGTTGCTCTGTGAAATCAAAAGCTTGGGTCTTAGTCTAACCAGGTTCCTTCTCTAAAAAACTGCCTGCTTTATATTTAGCATTATAAATGAGTGTCATGACAGAAAAGGGTTGTATACAAAATCTTTATTGACATTGCACATTAGGCATTTGAGCCCATCAGGATTTGTACATATAAATTCTGGGTGTTTTGTGACCCATAATCCCTGAGTGACAGGACACCGAATCAGAAAACAAGTCTTGCTTCAGTCTGCTGCATTTCTTCAACCTCTTCTGAACTGAGGTCATTGTTTTTCAACCTGGACAGGAAAGAAGGAGACTGAAACAATTCATCAACAAATACCATGATATTAGGTATAGTGCTTAGAGCCAGAATATATGGTGTTTTTGAAGTTTTTAATGGCACTGACTCTTGCATTACAACCTAGCTTTGATCTCAGTTCTGACTACAATACAGTGCCTCCCAAAACAATTTACACTCCTTGAGCCTTTACATATTTTTTGTCAAGTAAGAACCACAAACTTCAGTTTATCTTATTGAAATACTATGTGATGGACCAATACAAAGTAACACATCATTTTGAAGCTGAGGGAAAAGGATACATGGCTTTCATTATTTTCAGAAACAAATTTAGCATGCATTTTCAGCCTCCTTGATTTGCTTCTTTATAGAACCACATTTTGCTAGGATTACAGTTGCAGGTCTTTTGACGTACATTATATTTCCACATGTATTTGCTCACTACTTAAAATCACTAAATTCAAGGGTTTCCAGTTGCTTCCATGGCCACAAATGGAGACAATCTAGCACTCAGGCAAACATTTCTGAAAGAATGAGTTGCTCCCAGGTGCTTAATTAATTCTGGCGTAGTACCATGATAGGATGTTCACAGTAAGTACAGTCATGAAATATTATAGCTACTAAATATCCACAGTGAACTGTCTGTTGTATAACAAAGTGGAAGCTATTGAGAATGAAAGCAACTTAGCCACAAAGTAGTAGGTTACATACAATCACATTGTTGGTTCAGTGGATGCAGAGAGAAGTAGTGCTCAAGGGTCAACAGTTTTCCGCAGAGTCAATAGCCAGACCACCAAACTTCATGTAGCCTTCAGATTAGCTCATGGACAGTGCACAGAGACCTCAAAGGAATGGATTTCCAATGGCCGAGCTGCTGCATCTATTCCTTACACCACCAAGTGCAGTGCAATGGAAAGTGTCAAATCCAGTGGTATACATCATTTTACTACTGTATTTTAGAGCAGTGGAAATGTTCTCTGGAGAGATAAATCATTCCTCTCTGCAATCCATTAACCAGACAGGGTTTGGCAGTTGCCACTTGAACATCGCTTTTCCAGACTGCATTATGTACAGTACTATTTTGATGCAGTGGGGATTATGCTGCAGGGATTTTTCTCAAGAGTTTGTTCCATTGAAAGGAACTCCGTCTACTTTAGCATACCAAGACATTTTGGATAGTCTTATGCTCCTATCTTTGTGGGAACAGCTTGGGGAATGCCATCATTCCTATGCTGGCATGACTATGCACCAGTACATAAAGTAAAGTCAATAAAGACATCGATTAAAGAGTTTGTTGTGGAAGAACTGGACTTGACTGCACAGAGTTCTGCCCTCAAACTGTTATAACACCACTGGGATGAATTAGAACACAGACTGTAAAGTTAGGTCTTGTTGCCCAACATCAGTCTGTGACCTCACAGATGTGCCTCTGGAAGAATGTCCAGAAATCACCATAAACACTCTGCTCATGGTGATTATAAACCTTGTAGAATGCCTTTGCAGAAGAGTTGAAGCTGTTACAGCCTTAAATAGGTGGACTGACAACATATTAAACACAATGTATGAACAATGGGATTTTCAAGTTCTAATTTATGTAAAGGCAGACTAGCAAATACTTTTCACAGTATAGTGTACATTCACATTTGTGGTTTTAATGTGACAAAATATGAAACAGTTCAAAGGGTATAAATACTTTTGCAAGACAATGTATATTGGTATGGTTCTGCATCACCTACCATACTGACTTGACATGATCATTGTGTTTTAAAGCTTGAATCAGAGACTCCACTCCTGTTCTGGTTATGCAGTTCTCAGTCAACCTTGCAAAGAGAATAGGAAGGCACAACCATTTAAGCACTACTGCACAATTTGCTCAAATCGCAAACCAGACAGTTGGCTTATGCGAATGAAGTCTGCACTTGTTAATGGCCTTAAGGCTTTCCTGTAAGACTTACCAAAGCTCCTCCAGTGATGTGCTGTACCTGATAATGTTAGAGAGGGCACAGGCCCCTGCACTTCCTACACCATTGCCTACAAGGCTGCCAAAGTATGCATGTACATGTTAGTTCTATTGTTGTTTTAATGTGTAAAGAAGATAAGAAAGAAATGGAAATGTAATTCTAAAATATTTGAACAGAAATAACTGTTGCAACTCATACACCCTCAAACTTAAGCAGTGCTGTTTGATGTTTTTTTTCACACTGTCAAAGCTTACATAACATTTGCAAATGTTTAAAGCAAGTATTACCTGAACCACACAATGGATTTGCTGTACTGTAAAGCATTTGCAAGGGCCTCTGCTCCTTCGTCACCTATCTTATTGCCCCAAAGCCTTTGAATACAAGAAAATATAGATATTGTGCATAACTGAGAAAAAAATGAATGAAACATTGCACAAACATTTTTTACCCTAAATACTGCAGTGAATGATTGAATTTCAGTCCCTCTGCAAGCTGTTTTGCTCCTACTGCTGTAATATTATTGTTACCCAGCCTGAAAGAAAAAACATACTGTTATTATTCTGTTACATTACACAGTCATTGTGAATACTGTAACTGTAAGCACTACAGGAGTGCCACTTTTGATGACGGTGTGTGCTGACCTTAAGGACAGGAAATTCTGCTTGGTCTTTAGCAGGTAAGAAAAATGCAGTGTACAGGCATCAGTTAGCCTGTTGTTGAAGAGGCTGGACAAAATGAACATAATGCTTAAACAAACTGATAACATTTGACCTGTAGGTTTATAATTAAGTTAGTTGATGAACTATTCCTAATTTACTTACGCAATTTTCTGGAAGTTTTCAAGGTTGAAGACTTGATTGATCAGTTTGCGGATGCCCTCGTCTGTAATATTATTATTTCTGAGGCTAATAAACAAACAACAGGCATTTCTGGTTAACTATGAAAGCTTACATTAAATAAGATGCATTTACTGTAATAAACAAATAAACTAAACTTAAATAAACTTCAAATAAACTGATGAATAGTGTCAAAAAAGGAAAACAAGTGTGATAACAGGAGAAAGAACACATAACAATCTCAGTTTGAAAAACCAGTCACTACTGAGGAGCTAGGCTAACACCCAGTGAGAACCTGAGCAGCTACAAAGCAGATTTTAGCCATCCAAAACTACTAAAAGTCCAAACTTTTACAGCCAGTCAAGCGGTCACTGTTTTATAAAGTTTATGATGAAACCTAATGTGTAGATTCCACTCTGGAATAGGGCTAGTTCTTAAAAGCTGCTTGGCTTTGTTATAGTCCCATTCAGATTTTTCCCACAATTAACATAAAACTACAAGCCCCTCTTTAATGGATCATTTTGTCATTCAAATCACAAAACTTAATCTGACAAGGACACAAGGCTGTTTTCGCAGCAGTGCAGCTGGGAACCAAAGAGACATGGCCTAAAACTTAGTAGTATTCCCCTGGGCAGCATAAAGAAGGTATGTTTAAATAATTTTTACTAATATTGGCTGATTTCTGTGTTGCATAACTCATGCATTTAATGCTTTAAAATACAGCAAAAGTTGCTGTGTACCATCCATAGCATGTTATCTGTATTAGTCTGTGTGATGGCCACACCTGCAGCCACACAGTCGGTAACCCCACACACCAACATTTTTTCATTTTGAGTTTTCATATACACATTTACTGCAGCATAAATACATGGGTTCCTGTTTATATTTTCATTTGACAATATTGAAATACATTAGTTCTAATTGTAGCACGCACATTTGCTTAACTGTTGTTAATGGGGGAAGACCATGGAGTCTTTATTCTAATTTTTGTATAAGTTCTCTTTGCTTTTATGATTTGCTAATTTTGTTTAGTTATTAGTCCTTCAAGTTAATTTTTAAGCTAACTGTGTTTAGTTATTTTTGTTAGTAAAATTTCTGTAGACGTTTTACTTCCCTCCTCCTCAGTGTGTCAGTCTGGTCTGATCAGCCAGTATTTAAGTCCCCTTTGTTTGTTGTGTGGGAGGTCAGTTTGTTTGTTTGAGCAGTTAGTTTGAAGTTTTGTTATGTTTAACCCTGATTTTTTTGTCTTGAGTTTAGCTTCTTCATTGGACCTCTTTTAAGGGCCCTTTAACCGTTATTTGAATTTTGTTATTTTGGAGAAATAAAACCCATGTTCTTTGAAAATTATTACTGTGTCCTCATGCTTGACCGGCCCGGTCTCTGCAAAATCATATGGTGTCTCTGGCCTTTTTAATCCTGTGCTGCTCCTATTTTTGCAATTTACTATATTACTTCCTTACTCTGTGCCGCATCCATTACTTAAACAGCTCATAGTCTTTAAGAGTCTGAGACTACATCCCTATCAGAGGCTTCATATTGGTGGATTGACATCAACTCTCCGATCCATATCTGCACTCGTACTCGTATTTGTACTGGTCGTCTACCGCTTTATCCGGGACCGGATCGCGAGAGCAGACTCAGTAGAGATACCCCCTCCCCACTCAAGCTTCTCCGGGGGGAGCCCAAGGCGTTCCCAGGCCAGCTGAGAGACATAGTCCCTCCAGCGTGTCCTGGGCCGTCCCCTGGGCCTCCTCCCGGTGGGACGTGCCTGGAACACCTCCAGAGGAAGGCGTCCTGGAGGCGTACGGTATAGATGCCCAAGCCACCTCAACTGGCTCCTCTCAATGTGGAGGAGTAGCAAGCTCCTCACCCTATCTCTAAGGGAGTTCCTGGCTACCCTACGGAGAAAGCTAATTTCAGCCGCTTGTATCCATGATATTGTTCTTTTGGTCATGACCCAGAGTTCATGGCCATAGGTGAGGGTAGGAACGTAGATCGACCGGTAAATCGAGAGCTTCGCTTTTCGGCTCAGCTCTCTTTCACCGTGACGGACCGGCACAGCGTCCGTATTACTCCGGAAGCGATCCGTCTGTTGATCTCCTGCTCCATTCTCCCCTTACTCGTGAACAAGACCCCGAGATACTTGAACTCCTCCACTTGAGGCAGGAACTCCCCTCCAACCTGAAGAGGACAAGCCACCCTTTTCCGGTCGAGAGCCATGGCCTCGGACTTAAAAGTTATAAACAGGATCGGTGACAAAGGGTAGCCCTGCCGGAGTCCAACATGTACTGGGAACAAGTTTGGTCCGCAATGCCGAGGTTCGACTATCGGCCGGACTCTTCTCTCCAATACCTTGCCTTACCAGGGAGCCTCCATATCTGTACCTTTAAGCTAATTGCATGCCTAAAGAACATGTGCAGATTGCAGATTAAGAGTAATTGAAAAGGCTGAGATGGTTTTGACTTTTATCTGCACCAGTAAAGATACTGACTAAACATTCAAACTAAATTATCAAACAGTCAAAACATTTAAGCTAAGAAGCATTTAGGCATTGGACTCACTACAGAGAGTTACAAATCTGCATGCAGGGAAGAAGCTGCTCCACTCCAACATCGCCTACTGAATTGTTGTCCAGCTGAAGGCCCACAGGATTCTTTAGGTGTTTGAGCACATAGGCCAGTGCAGTGCACTCCACAGGGCCAATGTTACAGTATGTCAGTTTCAAGTGGTCAACCTCTAGCTTGCTCATGGCATTCATAGCAATCCTGCTCTCCTGCATCTCATAGATGCATTTGATGAGCCAGACAAATTCTGGCATTGCATGCATACTCTTCTTCTCTCCCTGCACTGGTTGAGGGATTGACCTGAAATGTTGCTGCATGCCTTTTGAAAGGCATCTTGCTGCCTGTCTGGCCTTTTTCTCCACCAAAACACTGGAGCTGCAATGGAGCCAGAGCTTTTGATAGCGCTGGGACAGTAGTCCAGACACAAAGGTAGCTGTGATCTGCAGATTTGATGTTTCTGCTGTGGTAGAATGTTCCTCCAAAATCTTCTGTGTATTACTTGAATGCAGATAGGCTCCAAAGCATGCACAGCCAACACTGTTCTTCTTAATTTCCTGCAGCTCAAAAAGCTTAGGGATAGCTGAGCAACCAGTGTTACTTGATAAAATGACGTAGATAGCAGCAAAGAAGCACTGCATTGTGACATGAAGGAATTCATAGTATTTACTGTGGGCTGGGGACATGTTTTTGCTTTGAATGAGAAAGCCCATGCAGATGTCTGATTCAGTTACACCACATATCTCCAAGTCTGCAACTGAAAAGATATAGTTGAAGTTTGATATTCCCTCAAAAGCAAGCTGCCCAAGATGCAAGACTGTCCCAAGGTTCTGCTGCAGCCAACTTACTCCAATGGAAAGCTTAAAGGTGCTGTGGTGCTGAAAAAAATGCTGCAGGATCATCAGGTAAACATCAGTGACTGTTTGCGGGCTTCCCTCTCCACATCCAAGCAGCTCCTTGTGGCACTGTGAGACTATCCAGCAGAGAACTGGACTGTGGCACAGTCCAAGTAAAGCTGTGTTTGCCTGTAGCGATTCTAAAACCATAGCAGCCTCATTTGGATCACTGTGATGTTTTCTCACAAAGCAGTCAATGCCAGATGGGGAAAAGCCTTTCAGATGCACCTCTTTGTGTAAGTGCTTCTTCAAAGCAGGCGCCACTGCCTCTGGACGGCTGGTGACTACTTTTCTCACCCCTTTCATTAGAGAACCTTGGATTAAGTTAAATAATAGTACATGAACAGGTGCCCGCTGGTTGGGGCAGCAAATCCTATGTTCATCCACAAAACTCTGCTTAAGCTCATCCAGACCATCAAAGGTGAAGAGGACAAGATGAGGGTGGTCCAGAATGAACTGGAAGATCTCCTCTTGCTCCCTGTCTGGCCAGCAGCAGTGCTGAAACAGCAGTTCTTGTACTGACAAATCCTTGTGCTCTGAGTTCAACCTGCGGCAGCTGAATGGAAACAGAAGAAGAAAGTCTTGAAGAGCGGATCCTTGAGCCCAGAGAAGGTGCAGCTTCTGGAGCCAGGTGCTCTTTCCACTTCCGGCCTCCCCGGATACCAGCACTGTGTCGGCATCCTCATTCACTGTCCCCACAGGGCCTATTATGTCCTCGAAGCCCATGGATTTGTAGATCTCAGCACTGTTGTTTGGTAGCTCTAGCTGGACTTCAGTGTAGATGTCATCTAAGGGCATGTGGCTGGTCCCCCCATAAGTACTAAGGAAGCGAGACTGTGCCGACACAGAAATGCTCAGCTTCTTCTGGTATTTTACAAACTCTAAGGGAAAAGAAGGATACAATAAACAAAACGTTAAACACAATAAACCCCAATAGGTCTTGTACTGCTGATAAGAGTGTGTCATTATCTGCACTGGCAGTTCTGTACTGGTATAGGCTGAAAGGCCACTTGAAAAGAAAGAAACAACAACTCCAACAGATACATAAAAAGTCAGAATATACTTTGCAAATACACTTAGGAACAATGACTTAAATATATGAAGACATGCTATGTAGTCTGTTGAACGTTTTGCCATAATGGCCATCATTACATTTGGAGGAAAAATGGGGAAACTTGCAAGCCTGTGAACACCCTCCCAATTGTATTTTTGCTGGCAGAATTATGTTATTGGATATTTTGCTGCAGCCAAGACTGGTGTACTTCACTAAGTAGATCAGGAGGAAAGAACATTGTGTGGAAGCAACATATAAAGACCTCAGCCAGGATGTTAAGCTGCCTCACTGCCAAATTAGTTACAAAGTGGCTTAAGGAAGTCAAAATCAACATTTTGGAGTGGCTATAGCAAATCCCTGATCTCCGCAGACCTGAAAAAGCTGTGTGTGAGCAATCCTGGCTCGGTTATACCAGTTCAGGTCAGGAGGAATGGGCCAGAATGTCAACAAGCTATTGCAAGAAGCTTGTGGAAGATACCCAAAATGTTTGCTCCATACAGTTTAAAGGCAATGTTACCAATAATTTAGGAAATGTAAGAAAACCTCTGACTTTGAAGAATGCCATAAGAAATTTGCAAAAAAAACAAAAAAAACATTTTTCAATAATTGAAACAGTTTGAAACACTTTGGGTAAACACTTCAACCATAAACTTATTTCTTTCTCTGGACATTTCACAAAGAATATTTGAAATAAATTTAAAATGATAGAATTTCCAAAAAAAAGGACAAAAATAAACCATTTTGATTTATTTATATTTCCTTCTGCTATTAGTAGCATAACATCTAATTTGGGTCCTTTGTTTTTGTCAGTATGTAAAGTTGTTCAAACTAGCTGCACTACTATTTAACGTTTTTTTTTTTTTTTATCTGTGTCTACACATTACTTTATTGGTGCCTTTTCAAAAAGGAACAGGGCTTTATCCATTGTAGGCAACACACCTTTAGTCAGGACTTGCTTCTTCTGCTCTAGGCTTGATCCAGATTCTTGTCTTTGCTGAACATACTGTAGGACAACTGACGCCGCCGACTCTCCTTTGGATCTGACATGATCGAGTAGACGCCTTGCCTGTTACACATGCAACATGTATGACAACAGAACTATTCAGATCAAAGAAACAGTTTAACATTTGGGAAATAGCTTTACTCAAAGTACAGAAAGCCCCCCAAATCTTTAAATTCAATAGAAGCCATGTGAATGTTTAAAAAAGAAAGATTGTCACAAGTTGTTGTGAGGAAAGGTTTGGAGGAAAATTGCAGTCTAGTGATCCTTGGCTCATTTAGGCCAGAGTCATTTTAGTTATACGTTACAACCCTAAAGTACAAAGTTAATACCAGCTGCAGGTGTCAGTTTGAGATTTACTGCAAAGTTACAGTTTTGTATTTATAAATATCATAACAGTAATATGTATTTTATAAATTTACTTATGCATGTATTTGAATAAAACAATAGATCTCGATTTACCGGTCGGTCTACGTTCCTATCGTCACCTATGGCCATGAACTCTAGATCATGATCGAAAGAACGAGATCCCGGATACACGCGGCTGAAATTAGCTCCCTCTGTAGAGTTGCCGGGCCCTCCCTTAGAGATAGGATGAGGAGCTCGGCCATCCGGGAGGGGCTCGGAGTAGAGCCGCTGCTGCTCCACATCGAGAGGAGCCAGTTGAGGTGGCTCGGGCATCTATATCGGATGCCTCCTGGACGCCTTCCTCGGGAGGTTTTCCAGGCACGTCCCACCGGGAGGAGGCACAGGGGACGGCCCAAGACACGCTGGAGGGACTATGTCTCTCGGCTGGCCTGGGAACGCCTTGGGATCCCCCCAGAGGAGCTGGAGGAGGTGTCTGAGGAGAGGGACGTCTGGGCGTCTCTGCTGCCCCCGCAACCCGGTCCCGGATAAAGCGGAAGACGACGAGTACGAGTACGATAAAAGTGAAACACCACCAATAAATGATTTATAACATTTGAACCACATGCATGTATCCATCAATAAAGTTTTTATATTGCCTATAATTCTGTGCAGAGTTGCAGGGAGGCTAGTGTTACCTCAAGCAAAGATTTGTGTAGTGTAGGCACACATATGAAATGACCAAAAAGAAACTTACAATGAATATTAACATGACCTAATACAGATATCGCTGACTGACTTAACATTTGTGTGGGATATTTACAGATTCAGTGTGACTCATGCAGTCGGTGGTACCATTTGCAATGTATTTACATGGATCCAGTAGAAATGCCAGAATGGATGAGAACGGCGCAGGACTGCCCGCTGTGTCACTGATAAAAGTGTTCATTGTTTTCAGGTTTTCATAGTTGTTGCATTCTTTTTTCCAAGTTAGATTTAGATAATTTTTTGGTTTAATAACCTTTTTTTTAACTTTCCGTTTATCTTAAATAAAAAGTTTGCAAAGTTGTTTAATATTAAAAGCTATGTTGAATAAAATACATGTTGTATAAAGAATGGCGTTACTTGTCTTTAACCCTGGACATCAAATGTACTTATTTATTTTACAAAAATGAAGAATATCCAGTATATACATTCTAAAGTACTCTGGTTATAATATAGCTCAGTGTTCCCAATCCTGCTCCTCAAGCAGTGCTCCTCACACCTGACTTAAATGAAAGAGTGATTATCAGGTTTCTGCAGCCCTGATGGCTGTTGCGGAGGTCATCCAATCATTTAAATCTGGTATACTAGAACAGAGCCACATCTAAAACATGTAGGGCAGGGGTACTTGAGAAGCAGGGTTAGGAAACACTGGTATAGATGACCGTCTAACATAATCATCTGAAGAGATTGTGTTGTCACCTCTCATGATTCTGGAAAAATTACTTGTTGAAAGTGACACAAAAGTATATAACAAATAAGCATTAGTTGGTACTTTGACCTGTTATATCTCCAAACATCTACCGTAAAATTATTAAATATTTATTTTTTACATAAACATGTATGTGAAAGTTGTAAATATGTCATTAATATAAATGTTCTTAAGGTTACTTTTCTGTTTTCCTCTTAATTTCTCAACCCTTGTCCGGAATGGCATCTTGTCTGCTCTATTATTGTAATGCACCGTGTATGCGCAAAGCTAATCTTCAAAAGAGAGCTAACGTCGACTGGCGTGACTGTCGGCTCACTTGACTGCAGTGTACTGTGCTGGGTGACACAGAAAACATAACAACAATATCCCTGATGGTTATGCCAGACAGCACTAAAGTCTTGAGTGTTTTGCTCTGCATATTCCATGCAGACACGGTGCTTAATGGCTCTAGGGTATCCACAATGCCGTCGTCCATGCTAACATTCTGGAGAGCAATTATCATCCCAATCATTTGAAAGATGTCATCCAAACAACTCAAAATGGCATCATATGATAAATTATTCCCCTCAATTTGATCTGCTGAGGTAACCACAGCTGAATGAAGTTCAAGAAACTTCACCATCCTTCCTAAACCTTGGGCTTTATATCATAAAGCTGATTTTTAATGGAAAATGAAATATATTTCATGATAATGAGCTGATAATTTAATATGCATTAAATTATTTCACAATTTCATTGTCACATTAAACCATTATCTATTATTTATTGATCTAGATACCTATTTCATAATGTTTCATTTATTTATTTAATTTGGAACACTTTGGCGTTCCATATTTAGCTACTACCAACTGCAATAATGTATTAGCAATGCCAGACAATGAGTCCTTTATAACACTGTGGAGGATTATTGGCCCACTCTTCTCTGCAGAACTTAAGTCAGCCATATTGCATGATTTACAAGGATCAAAAGCCTGCTTTAGGTCACTCCATAGCATTTCAGTCAGATTTAAATCCAGACTTTAATTAGACAACTCCTAAATCTTTTTTTTTTTTTTTTTGAGTCATTCTGACTGCTCTAGAGCTTAGGGTCACGAACCAATCGCTGGACATTCTCATTTAAGATTTTGTTATAGCATAATTCATGCTTCCACCAATTATGTTTGGATGTTGTCTAGTTTCTGAAGCAGCAAGTCAGCCCCAGACCATCACACTACCACTGTCATGTTTGACTGTACGAATGATGTTTTCTTTCTGAAATGCTCTTTTTAATATTTTCTTCTTTTGTAGATGCAGTTAGCTGGAGTCACAAAGCCGTTGGAATGGCTTCGTAACCCTTTAAAGATGGACAGATGTTAATCACATTGTTTTTCATCTATTCTTGAATTTCTATAGATCAGATTCTATAGATATGTGTTCTATCCAAGTTATTTATTTTTATTTTTGTTATTCTTTGATTTTACAGCTCGGGCAAATGGTCTCATCTTTCCAAAATCGGATTAATCTCAGTTGATCCCAGTTATTACTTTTTTCAGCTGGTAAAAATAGCTTTTTTCCATAATAAATAGAAATCATCATTTGAAAACTGCTTTTTCTATTTACTCAGCTTATCTCTGTCTGTTATTAAAATTTATTTGATGATCTAAAATATATAAGTGCAAGAAATGAGGATACAAATACTTTTTCATAGTACTGGAAGTCTAACACATTAATAAAATGTGCTCCATTTTCTTACTGTACCTGTTGAGAAGGAGTGTGAATAGGCAGCTGCACTCCATCACAATCTGTGGAGGAAAAGTGACCTGATTCAACAAGAGCTCCCAGAACACCATCAATGCAGCCTTGGAGCTTGCAGACGAGGCCTGGCCTTTGAGTCAAGAGATCCTCAGTGGCTGTTCTTTGGGGCTTTACTCTGTCATCCAAACTGGAAGGGCATTGTGAAGAGAAGAAACCAGCACCCTGTGCTTCCGGCAATACCTGTTTGACAGCAGAGAAGAAAAGCCCACAGCTGTCTGCACCCTTTGTATAAACCAGGTCAAGCAGTTGCCTTGCGTTGCTGTACAGGGCCCTTCCTGGTACCAGAACGTTCTGATAGTCCTCCCATCCGAGCTCCCCTTGGGCAAGCAGCATATCCACGACTTCTTCAAGATGTTCGCCTGACCTGCTGCTGCATAGGGCGTGGAGAATTTCAGCACGTCGTTTCAGCAAGATCTCCTGGGCAAGCATGTTTTTTCTAACATCAGCTCCCATACCCGTAGCAGCCAGCTCGTACTCAAGAGTCACATCCTGTCACAACAAACATTAGCATGGTTTCATCCACACCAAAAATGTTTAAGATAAAGCTTCCCATCAGATGATTTTTACATACAAATATGGCAGATTTATTTTTATTGAGACATACACTGACTGCATCCCATTCTATTTTGTTATACAAATATACAAAACTCTTGACAAGAAGTAAAAGCTTGGCTTTCAAGACTTTCAACACATAACAAAGCTGGTAAAAAGAATAAGTACTCACCGTAAGATTTCAACAACAGAACTCTCTTCTCTCCATCTGATACTTGGGCAGAAACGATTGAGAGCTTAAGACCTGCCCCTTCCTCATTTCACATCTGAAACCGAAACTCACTCTGTTGCCATGTCTTTCAAGTAGAATGAAACAACCTATTGGCTGCAAATGAAACATCATCTAAAACATCCCCTAAAACACCAGCCGGTCTCATGAGAAAGGCAACACAATGAGGTAATTTGCCTGATGATTTATGAAACACAATAGAGGAAGTTGAATTCAGTTGGCCACTTGGTAAAGCCCTTTGTTTGTTGTGATGTGGTGACCTTTCCATATTCTTTTGCAGAGGTTTGCACCACAAATACTGTAAAGAGGAATAGTCATGCCGAAGAAACCAAGAAACCAAAGGGCAAACCCTGGAATCATATTTTTAAGTTTGTCTAAAAAGAATCAGTAGACATACTGAATGTCTGTGGGCTACACTAGTTGTAATTTAGTGTTGGAGCCACAGGATGGAAGTGTTGCATAATAAGTAAAACAGTCCATCATGCTTAGAATCCTGGCATCTTTCATTCTTGATTCCTCATTTTGTTACACTTCCTTCTTTCTTTAATCAGTGGTGTAATTTCCTTCCTGTTGTGTTATCACAATAAAACCAGGGGTGAAAGTGAGCCGGTACAGTCTGGTACTGCGTACCACTAAAAGATTCTGCGGCGGTACGCAGTACTGGAAAGAAGGAAGAACAGCTGTCTGCTATGAAGCCTTGTTCCAGAACCAGTTACGGCTGCAAAAATTCGTGAACACACAAAGATCAGATCCGCTACCAATAGGCAGTCTAAAACACGATTTAAACTCGAAAACACCGATTATGACCAGAGATTTCACATACACTACACGAGAGCGCATGCGCGCTTACCTCCAAAACAGAGCGGTTGCCAAGGAGATCGGTGCGTTCGATTTAATGAACTGGGAAATTTTACATCGGTGGTGTAGACATAAAAAAACGACGCTTGCATTAGGACAGGACGAACAATAAATCACTTACCATCTACAGACTTTTAAATAAAAACTGCGAAAACAACCGAACTGTCAAATTTTTAATTTAAAAGAAATCAAAACTTGACCACAATGCAGGGAATAATAACTTCTTTGTTCAAACGAAAAGACAAACTGAAGATGAAAAGTTATGCATCAGAAAATGGTTTATCATTGTTTCATACATGGCAGTTCTTTAACAATTGAAATATATATATATTCTACATTGTCAAGTGATTCTAATTTCTGCCTTATACAGACAGCCTACATTAAGCTAAAATATTGATATGTTTTAATTAGTTTGAGTTTGGACTTTGCTGAGAGAGATCTCTAGGGGGCCACAGATGAGAGTAACAACACACACACACACACATTATATGTATTGGAAATATGAATCTGAGAATATTATTTAATATGTTAATATTTATATTCTAATATTTTACCAAATAATATTCCGGTCTGTTAAGGATTGTCCTGTGAATACCAGCCCCATTAAGGCGATGGTATTAGGACAGAATAGAAAGGTGTGAGACGAGCTCTGGCATTATTGAACAGCATAAACTCTGCACACATATGGAATGAATTCACACAATTTCTTAAAATACAAGAATTTATTAACAAAAATAAGTCAACTCAAAGTCAAACATATTTCAATCAACCAACTCTTTACTATGCTAAAACAATCCAACTAAACTACCAAGCAGAATTAAAGAATAATGAAGACTAATGGGCTATGTACAATATAAACAAGTTGATTAAAGATTATTGGAAATCATGACCAAAAGAGTGATGCAACATTACCATGCAATGTTTATGTTTGAGAACCAAGGATTATCTTGAAGAATCTGGAAATGAAGTTAAGTTAGTCTTGGAACTAACTTAGGAAATAATCAGCAACCTTTAGACAACCCTTCACAATGCAAGATCAGATTAACTATTATTTTAATAAATTAATGTTTTAAATAATGATCTGCTGAATAAAACCAACCTCCTGGATGACTAATTCTCAACGGTGTCTAATTAACTGCCTTTATTTATTAAAATAATATTTGAAGAAATATTATTGAGTATTTTGGAAAAGAGCCAAATCTTTCTGGAGAAATGGGACTTAATGGTGTTTACTTAGTTACCAACTCTAGCAAATGATGTTCAGGGACTATTATTCACTAGCTTGAAAACTAACAACCTTTCTGTTGACTGGCCTTAATGCTAGCACACTTGTTCTTATCGGCCGGCCGTTGGGCTAACAAAGAAGCTAGCTAAAGTGCTAAGCTAGAAGATAGCTTAGCACCAGAATCAACACATACCTTTAAAATACCAGGGTTAAAATGCATAAGCGCTGACGGCGCGTTATGAGCAATGTTCTGGTTAAAACCACCGTTTAAATAAAGTTTATCTTAGCTTTAAAACATACAAAGAACACGAACCGGCCTGTGTGCTACAGGTAGCATGCTAGCACCAAGATAGCCGAGTTCCACAAAACAAACTTCATAACATGAAAACGTTTAGATCATTTCATCCTAAACCAATCGGTTAATCTGCCCAAACCCAACTTCTGAACCTGTTGAGGGAATGTTGTCCAAGGGTGAAGTTTGAAGAAGATATCCGTCGTGAACAAAGAGTTAGCTTCCCGCTAACTTCTTCAGTTTCTTCCGATCAGAAGGTGCGTTCGTTCTGTGAACAAAGGTTAGCTTCCCGCTAGCCTCCAGCTGTGGATGAAGAACGAACGTTGTCCGCTGCGGTCTCTGCCGTCTTCGGGGATTCTCTCGAACAGTTTTGCTTCTGTGGGGCCTCGAAGAGAAAATGTAAGCAACTCTTACACCTTAATTTCCCCGTTCACGAATGAAAATACCGGATACACAGACAGTATTTCATTCTACTTAACTTTGCATATGATCGGTGATCGGTCCTTGGATCCAGTTGAATTTATGTCTTTTTACCAGCAAAAGACATCAGCGCGCTGTGTTTCTCTCCTATCCGGTACCTCTGGAAGGCCGTGTGGAAGAGAAAGACTTGTGGAAAGGTGGGGGCTTTTATTAGGGTAATGGCGCCACAGGAAGTCCGCAGTTACCCCCTTTCCTGGCTGTGCTGGAAGAAGGTGCTGGAAGCACTTTATTTTGAAAAGTTCCAGGAAAGTATGTACCGGAGTTTTAGTGTTGAAACCCATGGCTGTATGGTCCCAACATATGTACATGTACAGGTCCTTCTCAAAATATTAGCATATTGTGATAAAGTTCATTATTTTCCATAATGTCATGATGAAAATTTAACATTCATATATTTTAGATTCATTGCACACTAACTGAAATATTTCAGGTCTTTTATTGTCTTAATATGGATGATTTTGGCATACAGCTCATGAAAACCCAAAATTCCTATCTCACAAAATTAGCATATTTCATCCGACCAATAAAAGAAAAGTGTTTTTAATACAAAAAACGTCCACCTTCAAATAATCATGTACAGTTATGCACTCAATACTTGGTCGGGAATCCTTTTGCAGAAATGACTGCTTCAATGCGGCGTGGCATGGAGGCAATCAGCCTGTGGCACTGCTGAGGTCTTATGGAGGCCCAGGATGCTTCGATAGCGGCCTTTAGCTCATCCAGAGTGTTGGGTCTTGAGTCTCTCAACGTTCTCTTCACAATATCCCACAGATTCTCTATGGGGTTCAGGTCAGGAGAGTTGGCAGGCCAATTGAGCACAGTGATACCATGGTCAGTAAACCATTTACCAGTGGTTTTGGCACTGTGAGCAGGTGCCAGATCGTGCGGAAAAATGAAATCTTCATCTCCATAAAGCTTTTCAGCAGATGGAAGCATGAAGTGCTCCAAAATCTCCTGATAGCTAGCTGCATTGACCCTGCCCTTGATAAAACACAGTGGACCAACACCAGCAGCTGACACGGCACCCCAGACCATCACTGACTGTGGGTACTTGACACTGGACTTCTGGCATTTTGGCATTTCCTTCTCCCCAGTCTTCCTCCAGACTCTGGCACCTTGATTTCCGAATGAAATGCAGAATTTGCTTTCATCCGAAAAAAGTATTTTGGACCACTGAGCAACAGTCCAGTGCTGCTTCTCTGTACCCCAGGTCAGGCGCTTCTGCCGCTGTTTCTGGTTCAAAGGTGGCTTGACCTGGGGAATGCGGCACCTGTAGCCCATTTCCTGCACACGCCTGTGCACGGTGGCTCTGGATGTTTCTACTCCAGACTCAGTCCACTGCTTCCGCAGGTCCCCCAAGGTCTGGAATCGGCCCTTCTCCACAATCTTCCTCAGGGTCCGGTCACCTCTTCTCATTGTGCAGCGTTTTCTGCCACACTTTTTCCTTCCCACAGACTTCCCACTGAGGTGCCTTGATACAGCACTCTGGGAACAGCCTATTCGTTCAGAAATGTCTTTCTGTGTCTTACCCTCTTGCTTGAGGGTGTCAATAGTGGCCTTCTGGACAGCAGTCAGGTCGGCAGTCTTACCCATGATTGGGTTTTGAGTGATGAACCAGTCTGGGAGTTTTAAAGGCCTCAGGAATCTTTTGCAGGTGTTTAGAGTTAACTCGTTGATTCAGATGATTAGGTTCATAGCTCGTTTAGAGACCCTTTTAATGATATGCTAATTTTGTGAGATAGTAATTTTGGGTTTTCATGAGCTGTATGCCAAAATCATCCGTATTAAGACAATAAAAGACCTGAAATATTTTAGTTAGTGTGCAATGAATCTAAAATATATGAATATTAAATTTTCATCATGACATTATGGAAAATAATGAACTTTATCACAATATGCTAATATTTTGAGAAGGACCTGTATATATATATATATGCATGCATATATGCCACCAGTGCCTCCCCAGCCCCCCCTCTAGCTCCTCCCCTGAGTACCGGCAAGAATTTATTACTACTTTCACCCCTGAATAAAACTGTTTGTGCACATAGAATCAGAATCAGAATCAGCTTTATTGCCAAGTTCATACATACAAACAAGGAATTTGATTCCGGTACACTTTGCTCTTTGGTTTTGTTTTTGCATTACAGAATATACATATTTACAATGTACAATATGCACATATATAATAAAAGGTGCATTTGCAACATCTGTATGCTGTTGTTTTGTACTCTATTGAATGTTCAACAGAGAAACACCGTGGGGGAAGAAACTGTCCCTGTGGCGGCTGGTTTTAGTAAACAGTGCTCTGTAGTGGTGGCCTGAAGGTAAAGCGCTGAACAGTTTATGTGCAGGGTGTGTGGGGTCTGCAGAGATTTTAGCAGCTCTTTTCCTGACCCTAGACCTGTATAAGTCCTGGATGGAGGGAAGGTCAGCTCTGATTATTCTCTCTGCAGACCTGATTATTCGTTGCAGTCTGGACCTGTCCTGTTCTGTGGATGAGCCAAACCACACTGAGATGGATGAAGACAGGACAGATTGAATGATGGCAGTGTAGAAGATGACCAGCAGCTCCTGTGGAAGGTTGAACATCTTGAGTTGCCTCAGGAAGTACCAGTCTCTGCTGGGCCTTCTTTCGAACAGTGTCTATGTGTGAAGACCATCTCAGGTCCTCAGAGATGGTGGTTCCTAAGATCCTGAAGTGGTCCACGGCCGATACAGTGTTGTTGAGGATGGTGAGGGGGGTGTATGGGGGTGGTGTTCTCCAAAAGTCCACCACAATTTCCACAGTCTTGAGTGGGTTGAGTTCAAGGTAGTTCTGACTGCACCAGTGTACCAGCCAATCCACCTGCTGTCTGTATGCAGATTCATCACCGTCCTGGATCAGTCCAATGACAGTGGTGTCATCTGCAAACTTAAGGAGTTTCACGGAAGAGTCCGATGAGGTGCAGTCATTTGTGTACAGGGAGAAGAGGAGTGGGGATAGAACACACCCCTGGGGGGCACCAGTACTTAGTGTGGCCAGTAGTGTGGCGGTTTGTGCAAAAATGATAAAAAACTGTTTCATTTCAAATACAGGTCCTTCTCAAAATATTAGCATATTGTGATAAAGTTCATTATTTTCCATAATGTCATGATGAAAATTTAACATTCATATATTTTAGATTCATTGCACACTAACTGAAATATTTCAGGTCTTTTATTGTCTTAATACAGATGATTTTGGCATACAGCTCATGAAAACCCAAAATTCCTATCTCACAAAATTAGCATATCATTAAAAGGGTCTCTAAACGAGCTATGAACCTAATCATCTGAATCAACGAGTTAACTCTAAACACCTGCAAAAGATTCCTGAGGCCTTTAAAACTCCCAGCCTGGTTCATCACTCAAAACCCCAATCATGGGTAAGACTGCCGACCTGACTGCTGTCCAGAAGGCCATTATTGACACCCTCAAGCAAGAGGGTAAGACACAGAAAGACATTTCTGAACGAATAGGCTGTTCCCAGAGTGCTGTATCAAGGCACCTCAGTGGGAAGTCTGTGGGAAGGAAAAAGTGTGGCAGAAAACGCTGCACAATGAGAAGAGGTGACCGGACCCTGAGAAAGATTGTGGAGAAGGGCCGATTCCAGACCTTGGGGGACCTGCGGAAGCAGTGGACTGAGTCTGGAGTAGAAACATCCAGAGCCACCGTGCACAGGCGTGTGCAGGAAATGGGCTACAGGTGCCGCATTCCCCAGGTCAAGCCACTTTTGAACCAGAAACAGCGGCAGAAGCGCCTGACCTGGGCTACAGAGAAGCAGCACTGGACTGTTGCTCAGTGGTCCAAAGTACTTTTTTCGGATGAAAGCAAATTCTGCATTTCATTCGGAAATCAAGGTGCCAGAGTCTGGAGGAAGACTGGGGAGAAGGAAATGCCAAAATGCCAGAAGTCCAGTGTCAAGTACCCACAGTCAGTGATGGTCTGGGTTGCCGTGTCAGCTGCTGGTGTTGGTCCACTGTGTTTTATCAAGGGCAGGGTCAATGCAGCTAGCTATCAGGAGATTTTGGAGCACTTCATGCTTCCATCTGCTGAAAAGATTTATGGAGATGAAGATTTCATTTTTCAGCACGACCTGGCACCTGCTCACAGTGCCAAAACCACTGGTAAATGGTTTACTGACCATGGTATCACTGTGCTCAATTGGCCTGCCAACTCTCCTGACCTGAACCCCATAGAGAATCTGTGGGATATTGTGAAGAGAACGTTGAGAGACTCAAGACCCAACACTCTGGATGAGCTAAAGGCCGCTATCGAAGCATCCTGGGCCTCCATAAGACCTCAGCAGTGCCACAGGCTGACTGCCTCCATGCCACGCCGCATTGAAGCTGTCATTTCTGCAAAAGGATTCCCGACCAAGTATTGAGTGCATAACTGTACATGATTATTTGAAGGTTGACGTTTTTTGTATTAAAAACACTTTTCTTTTATTGGTCGGATGAAATATGCTAATTTTGTGAGATAGGAATTTTGGGTTTTTATGAGCTGTATGCCAAAATCATCCGTATTAAGACAATAAAAGACCTGAAATATTTCAGTTAGTGTGCAATGAATCTAAAATATATGAATGTTAAATTTTCATCATGACATTATGGAAAATAATGAACTTTATCACAATATGCTAATATTTTGAGAAGGACCTGTACATAACTAAATTCAGTAATTTTATAGTAAAAGGTCAACACTAAAAACTAATAGTTAAGGCAAAAACACACTTTAACTCATAATGCTTTGTTGCGATATACAGAGCATTACAAAATACCACTGTCTCTGGAACCTTTTCACATTTTGCAATGCAAACACAGACTGGAGCTTATTTTATTGGTATTTTCCATGACACCTACACAAAGCACATAATTCCCTGTCCCTGCTAGAGAAAAGAACCCCGACATCATGATGCTGTGACTTTTAAGTCTCTCATTGTATGTCTCTACCAGTTTTGAATATATAGAAAAATGAATTATTGCCCATTATTTTTGCAAAATAGCCAGTTAGTTTGGATGGAGAGCATAGCTCTCAAGACATGTCACAGAGTCTCAATTGGAATTATGTTTAGACATGTTGTCCTGCTGAAAGATAACCCTCTGCTCCAGTCTCAAGTGTTTTGCAGCCTCTGACAGCTTGATGCTTCCACCTCAATGTTTCATTGTGAGGGTTGACTGTTCAGGGTAATGTGCAGTGTAGCTTTTCCACCTCAAATAGTGTTTTGCAGGTTAGGAAAAGAGTCCAGTTTTGCTTTCATCTGTCCACAGCACCCTATTCCATGTTTGCTGAGTCCCCGACATGGCTTATTTTCAACAATGACTTTCTTCTTGCCACTCTTTCATGAAAGCCCAGAGTGCAGGGTTAACAGTAGCCCGGTCAACACATTCTCCCACTTGAGCTGTGGATGTCTGTAGCTCCTCCAGAGTTACCAAGGGCCTTCTTGACTGCCCTCTTTACCCAGCCCATCAGCTTAGAAGAACTTCCATGTCATGGTAGGTCTGAAGAAGTGCCATTCCATTTTCCAGTGATGGGGCAAACTGTGCTCTGTGAGATGTTTCAAGCTTGTCAAATTGATTAATAACCTAAATATGTTTTAAACTTTACCACCTAGTACCTGACCTGTCTGTTGTGTTCCTTGGGTTTCATGTTGCTGGTTGTTCACTAAGGCTCTCTACCAAACCCCTGAGGGTCCTCACGGAACAGTTGGATTTATACTGATATTACATTAAGCAAAGGTGACCTCTGAAGGCAACTGGTTAGACTGAATTGTTTTAGGGGTATCAGAATAAGGTTGAACATGTTCCTGTTAAAACACATTGAAGTTTGCGGCTATAACATAAGGAAGTGTTCACCGCTTACTGTCAGGACAAAAAAGGTTCTGGAACAACAATGATTTATTCTTTGTGGTCCTTGCAGCTCCCTGTCGAGTACCGAAATCAGTTTATTATTCACCTCTGCTATGTTCTGAGGGGAAAAAAACTCCTCACACACATATGGACAGGAGTAATCAAACACAATCTTTCAAAGAGTAGCTTCTTTTCTTCTTTGTGTCTGAGAAACAGCTAAGGGAGTGTAACGCTGAGTGCTTTCTGTCAGGCTTACTACACAAATCTTTAAGGTGGAATTCTGTCATTCGAATGACAGAAAGGGGTCCAGAGGATTTGCAGGGGATACGATTTGAGGAATGAAAACTGAGACTAAGTAAATAAATAAATAAATAATTTTAGAAATAAATATCAGTGTTTCTTTCCTTGGCTCTACCAGAATTCTAAAGAATTTGTGGAAAATCTCAGAAAATATGTGGCTTCCTGCATTTGCTTTGCATTATTCCATAATTACTGAACATATTTTAGATCTGTTAAATTGTATGTTTGAGGATATGTCTTTGAAAATCAGTTCACAGATGTGATAATGTTCATTGTTTCAGGACAAAACCAAAGACGAGTCTCCTCATCAGCCTGCAGCTTCTGGTGAAGATTTGAAATGCCCGTCCGTGTGGAGTTAGCTCATCTTTGCGTAGTTCACTAAAATTCTGGCCAAGTACTAACCATTTTACCCTGCCAAGTAGGTTTTAAAGCCTCTGTAAGCACATCATAGTGTAGCAAGACTGTGCCTTCTTCCTGTATGTGTCCTCATAGATTGATCAGAACTGTCACTTTACTTATTGTCAGTATAGGAAATAAACCTATAAGTGCTTTTTCTTTGGTTCTGCTGCCCACACAGTCATTTAATGAAGTCTGAATTGTGCACAAAGTCACTACAACTGGATTGAACAACTCATAGAGAAACATACACAGTATCCAAGCTTTTTAGATCAGATGAAAGAAATTAACAAGAGAGCCCTTATGAATTTTTAACAGCCTGATTGTAAACTCATTAAAACCAGAATATTTTTTAATAAAAAAAAAACATTTACAAATTACACAGTAAGACATTTCAAAACATTAAAAAGGTTTGAATGTATTTATTTGCCAGCTGATTCTAAATATTGTTAAGCTGAATGTCTTGTTGTAATCCTGTGCTAAGGACAAACTGATAACCAAACCCAAAAATGATTTCAGTGTGCAAAAACATAATAGAAGGGGAAATTGAGGAAAAAAAATAGAGATGGGGAAAAGCCACTTCCTGTTGAGTTAAAAATGATTAGCTGATGTAAAAGATCATATCATCTTGCAGCCGGTGTAAGTCCAAGTTGAAGATTTTAAAGTATGTTGGGAAAGGACCACTGATCTTTTCAAACATGTTAATCCGATTGTCAATAGAACAGTGTTTTTTTCCAGACTGAGACAATACATAATTTATACTGTTTAATTTGTACTGTATTGCACCAACTACGCCAAAACAAATTCCTTGTATGTCCAAAAACGTACTTGGCAATAAAGCTTTTCTGATTCTGATTCTGATAATGTTCTACTAAGTATGGATGGGTGGGGTAGCATCCTTTCATCTCCTTAATGTTGCATTCAAGTCCAAAAGAGAGAGCAAGGACAGTGAGCAGCCAAAGTGTTACATAATTTATATGCTTTACTAATTATGTGTTTATCCTCTCACCCACTGTACCATCGAAACCAATTAAAGGGTAAAGGGTCAGTTTTAGGTCAGTAACTTCATTCAAGGGGTCTATTTCTCTCTCACCCACTTGTAATTATCAATTCTATTTAAGAAGAAAGATACATTTAGATTAATGAATGTGTACATCATTATTTGGACTAGTTTTAGGTTGGTTCTACTGGATTCAATGCTCAGTTACTGTAAACAGATGAAACTGTATGATATTTTAAACTTTAACATTGATGGTTGTTGGTTCCAACCCTGTATTTTGTTGGAGTGCACAAATTTTGAAAGACTTTGATTTATAATAACCTGCAACAAGATGATATAAGTTAATTGTAACATGTTTTATATTCTCATTCTAGATTACATTAAACATTAAAAAGTAAGAATTTCTGGTTTCTTTGAAATTATATGCTGTAAATGTGTTTTGCCTGTGCATTTGTTTATAGGCCAAGACTTACTATATCAATTGTTTCAAGTAAATAAGCTGTAAGCTATTCAAGGACAGACGGCAGTCATCCTACATTCGCCAAAGCAAATGGGTTAACATATAAAAGAGGATTAGCTCATTAGATTAATGACGACATTAACTGTAAGAGGATCCAGGAGTACCATAGAAAATGCACAGGCTGAAGCCACAAAGTGACTCAAACATGCAAAGGATTGCTGTATAATTAGAAATGGCTTCTCTGAGCCAAATAGTCATTTAGCTGTGGATGGCATCTCTTTCAGAGCAGACTATGTCATGTCAGTGTGTGTGTATGTGTGTCAATCAGTGTGTAATTGACAGGAAGATTAAAGCTCACATCTGAGGGCCTCTTTTTTTGCTGAAGCATACCAAGTTGAAGGAGTCTGGTCTCCAGCGTCTGCCCAAGGTTTGGGGTGCTGCGCTCAAGGTTAGCTGGGGCGCCCCGCTGAGCGTGCACTGTCTGAGATGGGTCCTACTTGTTGGACATTCATTATCAAACTCTATTTGCGCCTTTCATCTGCAGCTCTCTGCAGCACTCAGCATAAACTACAGAGGCACCTTGCAGCTTGACATCTCTCCATTCAGTCTGTACCTTAAACAGCATGCTGCCACATCAAAGAGCCAAAGCCTGCCTTTGATGTTGCAAAAAGAAAGAGCTCCAATGATCTGCTAAAAACCAATGTAACTTTCTGAAGCCTTGTTTTATTCATTTGCTATCTCTAAAGGTCTGGAGTCTGTTTCTAAAAGTCCACATGGCAGACTCGGATTTTGCAGAAGTTGGACGGCAGCTTTCACGTTATAATGTGAAATAAAAAAAGTTTAGCACCACTTTATATCCCTGGAGTATAGATTTTTTTTCCCCATGAATATCCTATTAAAAGCAACATTTGTTCTGTTAAAAGGGATTATCTCTGAGCTTAAGGAATGAAGTGTGTGTGCAATAGCAAGGAACAAGTTCACTTCCTGTAATTTATTGTATGGAGAGGATATGCACAGTTATTTCACATAGAGTTATTTGAAGAGTTATTGATATAGTTAGAATTTTGGTTTAAAGTGAAGGTTTGACCCTCTGATTAAGGCTTGGACACAAAATGTAAAATCAAACTTTTGTTTGCATCAAATTGAACATAATCATAAAATATACAAAATATTGCTTTTATTTAAGCTTTGAAACATCTTGTATATTAATGTCAGAGCTCACTAATGTGGATTATTTCTACTCTAAATCTTACCAGTACCTTAACCTCCCACCGCTGTCAATCAGTGTTAACTTTCATTGAACCTCCCAGATCAGTATCCTCTCGGCCCAACCTGCATAATAGCGTTTTTAGGTTTTTCCATCAGAATTTGTAAATTGCACAATGTAAAGCATCTAATTCAGTTTAATATGATGCTTATTGTTCTCATCTTTACTTTTATTTACTACTTAGTCAACTAATATTTTAATTATCTATTTAAGCTAGGGCTTTGAAGTCTCTGGAATCCACTGCTCTGCATCTTTTACAAGTTTCCCTGTTCCAAGATGCCTAACATAAAGTACCATACAAAAGTACTTATACGCCCTGAAAACCTTCTAACCCCAAACCTCAGTTTGTTGGTTTTGAAATTTTATGAGATAGACCAGCGTAAAGTAGTGTGATAATTGGTAAAAAGGAAAGAAAATAATACATGGTTTAAAAATTCTTCAACTCATAAAAATTTGAAAAAAGTTCCCATGAGACTCACATCTGAAAAGAGGTCCATGGCAAAACTGGAGGAGCTGCAAAGTTTTACGATTTTTGCTGTTCTATAGGAAAATGGTTTTTGTGTGTGTTTTTTAATATTATAATAGATGCAGGGAAATCTTGAATGAATGCATTTTTCTAAGAGAGCCCACATGAACTAGACCATCTTAACTTTCTCATAACATCTGGCAATTCATAAAATATCACATTTTTTTATAATACTACAATTAATTGAGTTTATCTTTGACATATTATCCATATCTTCATCTTAAGTGTTAAGAAAAGAAAAAGGTTTATAATACTTCTCTGTACTGCCTAGGCCCAAATCAAACAGTAATTCAGTCACAAAGTAAAGGAGGATGAACAAATTAATCTCAATGACATGTTATTGGATCAGAAGATACAACCCACAGGCCACCACAAATTCAGATGTGAACAAAGTAGCATGTCTCTACAGTGCCAGCATGAGGATTATCAGATGAATTTAATCCCGCTAATTATAATTTCATTAGATATAACCAAGAACCAAGTGCCAGTTCAAAGTAACATTTAATGTAAACGGCCACTGGGTCAGCAACACTGAAACTTAGTGCTTTGTCAGCTTATTTCCTAATCGAATGAACTTGACAATAATTGAAGAATTTGTTTTCTTTCCACACATAAAAGGCAGCCACAGCAATTAGTTTTAATTTTCTCTTTTCCACTCTTCCTTTTCATGTTCTTGAGTAGGCTGGAACCAGCATATTCTGAGCATTTGCATTATCCAAAGCAAATCTGCTTTGAAGTTCTAAGATTCTCTACAGAAAAGGAGCCACTTATGCTGCATGGAGGGGAATAAGTGTAAAAGGCTCATAAATTCACTGGAACAGATGTTCATTATCATTGGATTTGTTTTTTTCCTTTAACCTTATTCAGTCCTAAATTGGTAAGAGACTATCTCATGTCCCCTGATCCCTTAACATTTTGCATCCTTCCTTTACAGAAGCTAGCACCCTGCTGCTCAAATCCACACTTCAAAGCTCTCTGCATATCAGCTGGAAACAAAACACACAGGACACATTATGGCGGTCTCTCATTTCCCCACATTAAAGTCAATATCACAGTGTTTTTGTTTATCATTTTAGTTTTAAGCCTTCATAAGTGATAGTGGGGAGATTTAAAGTAAATCCATTCTTTAAACTAATTTATTTGTGTTCCAGCAACACAAACATAACAATTTACATGTGCACAGCAAAGATTTATCCTATTATAGCTTTATTAATATAGCTGCCATGGTCGGCAAGCTTTTTATAATCAAATATGAAAAAGCTCTATATTTAAAATATGGTCCACCGTGTTCTGGAATTGGAGTTGTTCCATTATCTTTTTTTTTTGGACCATATAATCAAGATCAGCAAAGTACATATCCATTGTTATCCAGTGTTCTGATATTACCTTTAATGCCTGATGATACATATCAGTTGTCAGTTTGTCTTGGAGAATTACATAATGCCTTAAAGGGTTAGCTTAAAAGAGTTTGAATGGCTGACTTGGTCAGTCCAATTGGGCATCTATGGGATTGCTTACCACCAATTCAGTTTCAATTCAATTCAGTTTATTTATATAGCACCAATTCACAATAGATGTTGTCTCAAGGCACTTCACAAAAGTCAGGAACATACATTCCAATTAATCCTAACCATTGAACAGTGCAGTCAGATTCAGTTATTTATTCAAATTGGATAAAAAGTTTTTCTGTCTAAGGAAACCCAGCAGATTGCATCGAGTCAGAGACTTGCAGCATTCCCTCCTCCCGGATGAGCATGTAGAGACAGTGGACAGTCACTGGCGTTGACTTTGCAGCAATCCCTCATACTGAGCATGCATGTAGCGACAGTGGAGAGGAAAAACTCCCTTTTAACAGGAAAAAACCTCCAGCAGAACCAGAACCAGGCTCAGTGTGAGCGGCCATCTGCCTCGACCGACTGGGGGTTTGAGAGAACAGAGCAGAGACACAAAGAGAACAAAGAAGCACTGATCCAGGAGTACTTTCTATGGGAAGGAAAAGTAAATGTTAATGGATGTAGCTCCTTTAGTCGTTTCACCTAGAAAGAAAGAACAGATAAACTCTGAGCCAGTTTTCAAGGTTAGAGTCTGAAAGAGAGCACATAGAGTTAGTCACAATGAAAAAAAAGTTATATCAGAAAGAACAGTTTTCAAACTTATCAAAAAATTCAAGGTGAGATTGAGTTTTGGAATAGAACACAAGGACCACCAACATTTGCGAAGTGTGCTTTAAAACAATGTTGCTACTTTTCAGAATTGGGGGCAGGTGGCGAGGCAAATACTTTTGGACAATATATTGTGACAAAAAGACCAGTAGAGAGCTACTTCAAACTTGAATTTTTCAGGAAATACCAGAATGGTAGAAGAGGAGTTATGCTAGGTTATATGTTTCCTGGTCACATTGAGTATCATGTCACAAGGCAAAGATACAAACATTGCAATTTGGTACCTGTGACTCTTAAAAGACAACAACAGGTCATCATTATTCAGCACCCAGAAGTAAATATCCAAAATCTGCTAAAGTGAATTTTACTTATTAAATCAGTTTACTCACCACTGCTGCTTGCTGTCACCTGCATTCTGGGGTCCACCGCCACACCAAACTTCACAGCGACCACTGATGAAACCACAGAAGACACAGTGGCTTGCTAATGGATTTAAATTCCTTGTTCATTAGGAATAAAAATCAAAAAAAGTATGGAGTTCATATGTATTCATAGTTTGTAAAAAACCACCTTTCACTGCAATAACACTTACATGTCTTTTGGGATATTATGTTAATATTTTTGCCCATTCTTCAGAAAAATAGCTCAAGCTCATATTGGATGAAGAGTGTGAGTAAACAGCAATTTTCAAGTTGACCCACAGTTTCTAAATCTGATTTTGATCTGGACTTTGAATGAGCCATTTTCACACACAAATATGTTTTATCCAAAGCATTCCATTGCAGCTCTGAATGTACGTTTAGGGCTGTTGTCCTGGTGCAAGGTTAACCTGTAACCCAGTCACAAGTACTTTGCAGCCTAAAACCACATCTCTCCATGGATCCTCCCATCAACCTGTCCCTCATAAAAAGAAAACAGTAAGAAGCTACCAAATGGACCTTTCAACCATCTCTTGCAACAATGGCTTTCTTTTCACCTCTCTTTCATGAAGGCCAGATTTTAGTGCATAACTACTAGTTCTCAACAGATTCTCCTACCAGGGCTGTGGATCTTTGCAGCTTCTCTAGAGTTACTATAAGCCTTTTGGCTGCCTCTCTGATTTATGCTCTTTTTGACAGGTCTGTAAGGTTATGTGGACAGCCATGCTTGGTAGCTCTGTAGTTGTGTCACACTCTTTCCATTTTCAGATGATAGAATGACAGTCCTCCATGAGGTGTTTAAAGCTTAGGATATTGTTTTATAATGTAATCCAGCTTTAAAAATTGTCAACACTTATGTGTTCCTTGGTTTTCCTAATGCTTTTAATTATTTCTAACAAACCTGAGGCCTTCACATAACAACTGTATTTCAACTGAGATGAAATTTAACACAAATGGGCTTTATTTGCAAAAGACACTTGGTTGCACTGGCTCCATTATCTGGATATGAGATTAAAGAGACCAAAAACATTTGCAGAGCACCCTTTTTGAGTTAGATTATTATTTAGAAGTAATTTGGAAAACCATGTATCATTTTCTTTCACTTCATTTTTGCACATTTTTTGTGTTGGTCTAAAAATCTGAAAATCTTCTGCACAATTTCCTGCAAATTTACTGTGTGTACAAATAAATAATGACAACAGGAGCCAGTTACTTTATAAGGAATGGGTTTGTATTTTAATGAAAGGGTATTATCCCTTGGCACAGATCTGTTATCCAATAAATAAACCAATTAATCAAATACCATGTAATATGAACTAAACAAAGACATGAAAAACTTTAAGAAGTGGTGGAGGGAAAAGAATGGGAGTGGTTTATAAAGGGACACTTGTGAAATGGAGTCTGGATAAATAAAACAGGGATAATAATTATTCTCTGCTAAATCTGACCGCCATGGCAGCTAAAAACTGTACGTGGATTACAGATTACAAATTGAAAGCTGTTAAATTATAAATCAGCCTCGATATTCGTTCAACATGATGCTGGTTCAATCTTTCTACAGAGATTAAAATCATCTTTATACATGGACCTTATAAGGTGAGTTAGTGGTGCATTAGATATAACAACATGAGCATGTTACTGAATACTGACAGTCACTTACAAAAGACACAGGATGGTGCACTATAATTAGTTTTAGCCACATGGCTCGAAAATAAGCAAAAACCTTCCTAATTTTAAACATATTGCAATAAATGAGCACATGCCCACCAGAATTATTGTTGCTCACTACAAGAGACGATGATATGACTTGATATAGACAGAGGTGACCACCCAGTCACAAATAAAAAAAAAGAGCCAACTGTGATCAGTGAACACACCACACTAAGCACTACCAGGTTGCAGCACAAACAACACTTTTTTGGATTGGAAGTTGTTACTAAAGGAAGTAAGGTGTTTTAAATTAAGTCAAAAGATGCAAGAAAGCCGTTAGATGTTTCTGGATTTTCAAATACATGTATAGATGTGTCTGTGGTTCAGGCTGCAAAAGAGAGCAAGATTTTCAGCAGTTAACAGGAAGTCTGAATATAGTACAGAAGTTTTAGTAATGCAAGCCGTGCTAATTGCTACTATAAGCTGCTATAGCCAGATTTAAATGTGAACTCTGTAATCATTTTGTCCTTGTTTTAAAATGATACAAACCCTGTTATAAAGCATCTGCTCTCCAACACATGCAGCATAATATAAATTTATATTAATGACTGTTAATGGCAGGAAGGAAGAAAAAAATATTTATATCCCTGTTCTTAAACGGTAGTTCTTAAAGACAGTTTTAGCAGGTTAAAGATTAACAACCGGAAATTGGAAATGTGACAGAAAACTTGACTTGGTGTATCCCTTTACTTAACTGACTACCTAAGCAAAGGAAAAGTAACATTTAAAAATAATGTGTTCCTCATAATAATTGCTACCTTACCAGTGTGATAAAAACAAGGACAGGTAAGCACCAGCACTGGACTGATGCAAAAGGTTTAAGTAAAAAAAAAAAAACCTGCTGCTTTTCTAAACTTTATTCACTGCTGTTGAGATACCCTCAATTAGTCAGAAAAGTGTACAAAAATGACGCAGGATATTAAATGAAATCCAATCTAAAGTTTGGTGTTTTCAATAAAACTCTGTTCAGTTCAAGGGTTTAAAAACTGAAACCTGGCCTGGTGTTACTCAGCCAAACTCCTTCAGAATTCCCCACTTACCCATGTCAAATCAGACCACCCTGAAGGATGAAAAGTTGCTGCTTGATGTCTGTTAACACAACAAGACGGCTGTATCCCAACTCTCATCAAGGCGACTTGGGTGAGATGAAAGTACTGAAAGAAGTTACAGTGTCAGTGGGGATTTGCTGTGCAGCAATGGGATGCGGAGGCATCAGTATTGGAGAGGCAGCTGTGATCCATAGTTAAGGAATGGGGCCTCTTTTCTGTCCCATATCCCAGGAGATGACCAGTCTGAGAGGTACCCCTGCTAAAAGGACAACCCGAAGCTGAAGGAGGCAAGAGGCTGGGGACAATGCAGCAATGAACAAATATAGTTTAACTGTCTAAACCACCTGTTGACAACTTCCTTCAACTGTAAAGGCTGTTCTTCATCCGGGCACTTAAATCCACAAATAATGCCTGTCTATTCATATATAGACTTTTTCATATTTTGTCGTATTACAGCCACAAAATGTGTTCAGTTGGGATTTTATGTGAAAGACCAACACAAAGTTCTGCATTATTTTGAAGTGGAAAGAAAAAAAAATATCCATGAGTTCACAAACATGTCTGAAGAGTGGGGTGTGGGTAGACATGTTCAGCTTTCTGTAATCTGATACAATTGACAAAAATCCATTACAACCATCTGCCTTTATAAGTCACCTATTTAGTTGTGCACTTAACAAATCTGACTCTATATGAAAGGAAAGTAGAAAGCTTTAAGTAAGCTACAGTACAGGATGTCCCATTTGCAGTTTGTCACAAGCCCTATAAGCGACACAGCAAACGTGAAAGAGAAGGTCGCTCTGATCAGCTGTGACCAAAATTACACTTTATTTTACTACTATTCAAAATACAATGTGGAGAAAAATCAACATTTCACATTATTCTGAACACACTATCTTCAGGGTGAAAATCTGTTAGGGGCTGCAAAAGACTTGAGACAGAGGTAGAGGTTTACATTCTGGTAGGACAACCATAAACCTACAGCCAGAGCTACACTGGAAAGATTTAGGTGAAAGCATATATGTGTTAGAATGGCCCAGTCAAAGTCCAGACCAAAATCCAATCGGAAATCGGTTGGATTTAGAATCTCTATTCAAAACTGATGTTCACATTGGTTCCCCATCTAATATGACTGAAACTGAGCTATTTTGCAAAGAAAAAAAGGGACAAGATTTAAGTTTCTAGATGTGCAAAGCTGGTAGAAACATACAACAAAAATAATTATACCTTTAAATCTAACAAAAGATGGTTCTACAAGATGTTGACTCAAGTGGTTGAACATTTATGCACACCAAACAGATATTTTTAAAAACGTTCCACTTTGCAACTGTGCACTGTGTTGGTCCATCACAAGACACCCCAATAAAACACATCAACGTTTGTGGGTGTAACATGACAAGTAGTGTAGCAGAGGTTTCGATTTTCTTTTTGTTTTGTTTTGCTAACGTGACACTCAGAAGTGCCTAAAGGAGCAAAAATGAAGATAAAATGCAATTACAGTGGTAACTTTTGTAAGATCTTTGTAATCCAGGGTCGCTTCAGCATCTATTTGTTAGGGCTCGAGGAAACAGGATAAACATCCCTGCCACCGGCAGGGCAGCAGTCATGAGATAAGAGCTATGGGTTCAGTGGAGACTACAGGTCGGGCTCCAGTGTTACTCGGCACCAGAGGAATGAGACAGCTGAAAGAGCCATTGCCCCGCCACATCACAAACAGAGCCTTGTCAGCTGAGCACACTGGACACATGGTGGCACGGTAAAAGACCTGCTGACAGCTGTGGGATGGGCTGATGCCGTGCAAACAGAGGGAGCAGCTGGGAGATCACGGGTTGGGGGGGCTAACCTTAAAAGTTAAAAACCAATATCCTGCATGCTGAATAAAAACAATTATGTATATAAGAAATATATAAAGACAAAAGAAATGACACATATTCCAAACTTCATCTTAATTGATGAAAAACATGCACCTCTAACATAACAAATGTACAGAAATCTGCAGAATGAGTGTAGTCTGGTTCAGTGAAAAAGTAAAAACAGAGAGGAAATGAAGGAAAATCTGAGATGGGTCAATTACATGTTCTATTGACGTTCTTAGTGGTCATAATAAAAATGTAGTTTTCACAATGAATACATTGATAAAGCTTATAAAATCAATGACAGTATAAATACCTTATGTACAGCAAATGTTAGTCAATAAATGAGAGGAGGCTCTCCAGTCTTCAGAGCTGCAGATTGTGATATAATTGTTCTTAGTTCAACAAAGTTTAAAAGTAATTTGGAAAACGAATGCTTGATTAACATTTCCATCAGAGCAACAATTCAGATGAAAAAAGAGGTAGAAAATTACACGGTTTCAAAGTTTTCCTTCCCCTTTATGCCTATAGTGTGATGCGGGGTTAATTTATTTTTTTTCTTCAAAACTCGGCTTGAGAACATGTTTCACATTCTGAGCACACTTGATATGGTTTCCAACAAACACCAGTGTTGTGACACTCAGATGTGCGCACAGTCATTTTGTTTTGGACACAGATTTTTCACAACTGACTTGTGGCCCAAATTCCTTCATATATTTTTGAATTTCAGTCACAGCTTCCTCCTCCTGTCCATCCTCTTCCTTTTGACTTCATAGTATGGAGAGTGTTAGGATGCTAGTCTGAAGGTGTGGAGTTAAGTGGGTAGAGGCTGAAAACATCTGAACCGGGCACCTTCGTGTTGGCTCCTGAACCTTGGTGTGATTTCCAGACCAACTGCTCAGCTTGGGCTCTGACTCACTGTCCTACTGTATACCAAAGCTTCTGTATATCTGATCAACATTGTTATAGCACTGGTTACTTAACATTCCAGCCCTGGCACACAATGGCCGCCACCCTCATGTCCTCCACATGTCCTGTGTCTGTGCTGCCAGGTGCAGCTTGCTGCAGTCAGTGTCCGTTGGCCTGTTTGGTTTTTGTGGCAATGAAGGGGTGCTAAACCTTCCCAGGCAGTTTAGAGCTTCAGGACTGGTAGAAGTGGTGGTAGTGGTGATGGTGTTCGTGGTGATGGTGATGTTCATGCCGCTGCACCACTTGTGCAAGCCCACCGTCATAGAGCAGCACACTTGGGAGGTCCCTGACCTGCTCTTTCTCCACTACAGGTCCCGGAGAGCTAAGAGAGCCTAAGGCCCGGTAGCCTTGGCTCTCCTTGGATCGCTGTTTGTGTTTGCGATAGGGGGCTGCAGACTGATGAGGGGGTATCTGGGACGGCAGAGCCGGGGGAGGTGGAGCGCCTCTACTCCTCATCACCTTGCCGCTGTTCTGTGCAGGAGGTGTGCGGCTATGAGTCTTCGGAGAACGGATGGCGTGCCGCCCGGTGTCCTGGCCTCTGGGCCGGGCAGGTTGAAGGCCCTCTGGAATAGCAGTCTCCATAACCGTCTGCAGCCGGCGGTGGTGTGAATGGGTGTGTCCGTTTTCTGGTTCATGTGAACGAGAACGAGCCTGATTGGATGAGCGAGTCTGAGTCTCTATCTTTGCTGGTTCTGCAGCAGGAGCTGTGACAGAGAGAGACAAACATATTACTGCAAACAACTGTAAGTAACACTTATTTACTAAACCAGGGGTTCCCAAAGTGGGGACCGGGACTCCTCAGGAGGTGGCGAGACACCAAGTGGGTGGGGGTTCGTAGAATGACTTTCTGAATCATCGCGATGTGACCCCTGAGGTACATGGATGGCAAAAAGGGACAAATATATATGAAATAAATGAATGTACCATGAAATAATTAAATGTACCATTTATTTATTTGATATATTAAAACATTAAATATACCTTTAAAATTCTGAAATGCACAATTAAATAATTGTGTCCTATTAAATAACTAAATATTGCTTTTAAAGAATGAAATTAAATAATTAAATGTAATAAAAATATACATTCATTTAAAAATACATTTCACACTATATTTAATAAATATAGATTACATGTACTTTTAGGGAGTCGCCAGTCTCTGGCACTGTTATTTTGGGGGTCACAGGCTGAAATGTTTTGGAACCCCTGTCCTACATTTTTACTCTAGAAGACAAAGCAATAAAAATGATACCATGATATTGAATTCCCTAACATTTATAATTTTTCTTTACCCAGAAACCCTGAAAATACACCTCTGTTCTGGCTCAACCTTGACACAGGAGCAAGCAGACACAAATTAGGCAATGCCCAAAGCACAATAATAAAGTTCTATGCATAAACTGCCCAATCTCATTTCAGGATCTCTCCCCTCTCAGAGATCCCAGACACAAAGATGATTCCTGTTAGCACTTTCCTACAAGAACCAACAGCACAATAATGGCATGTCATCACTGACCAGCAGATCAGGGCAAAACTTGCTGGGCATTAAAATTTTCCCTCACAATATCCTGTCCTGTTGATGGACTTTCCCCTCAAACACACGATGTATTGTGCTCTCATGAGCTCAGATGTTTGTACTGGCAAGGTGTACAGTGGTCTGGTAGTCCCACCTAATGGCTCTAAACAGGTGCCGCAGTAATGACAGGCTTCAAAGAGCCACGGTCTGCCTTCCATCGTCTGCGCCCCTTTTTACCCCGTTCCACTCACCGGCTCCAAAGCGGGACGTGTAGTTTTCAATGCCAGCTAGGTCCAAGTAGTGGTTCCTGCGTTCCAGGTTCTCGTCCACACAGTGGCGCTGGCAGCCAGACTGGGTGTGGTGGTCGCTGTGGTGGCGCCTGTGGAAACAAGCGGCACCTCTCATTAGGACGCAGTTTGGAAAAGATAAACAATTGTTGCTTGTGAGCAGGTAGAAGGTGGGACAACTGTTACAGAGCTGGGACAAAATGTCAGGTTTAAATCTTAAGTTGTGGCATGTGGATAGAAGAGAACCAACAGAGGTTTTGGCATGCAAAACAAATTACAGAACACATTAACTACTTAAACAAGAAATTATTTTTTTTTTTTTAAGGACAAGGATTTACCGTTGCTTTTTAATGAATCAGAATCTATTCAATTCATTCAATTGAAAAAGAGAATTTTGTACATTACATAGATTCATTAAACACAAAGTGATTTAATTCAAACGTAATATGTTTTATTCTGTTAATTTTAATTCAATTCAAATTCAAAATTACTTTATTAATCCTAAAGGGAAATTAAATGTTGTTGTAGCCTATTATATAACAGTTTCTTCAAAGCGTTATTGTAGATGCTGATGGCTGTGGGCAGGAAGGATCTCCTGTAGCGCTCCGTCTTACAGCAGATCTGAAGAAGTCTCTGTTGTCGTACGACAGTCTCATGAAAAGGAT
Organism: Girardinichthys multiradiatus; assembly: GCF_021462225.1. Lineage (NCBI taxonomy): Eukaryota > Metazoa > Chordata > Actinopteri > Cyprinodontiformes > Goodeidae > Girardinichthys > Girardinichthys multiradiatus. The sequence continues at coordinate 39,107,012 of NC_061797.1, read as the reverse complement.
GCTCAGGGTTCTCCATAATGTTCTTCATTTGATGAAGAATCCTTCTTTGCACAATGATCTCCAGAGATTCCAGAGGAGTCCCCAGAACAGAGCCAGCCATCCTTATTAGTTCACAGAGTGTTAAATTAAGGCAAATTCGTGGAATATTTGGTAGAAGGAAAAGGTGTGTTATAAATATGCACCAGCAATAGGGAAAATGGCAGATTTACTTGAATTTGAGGGAGATTTACAAGGTGGAGTTTCTGGCTCGAGTCTGAGTCTCCAAAAGCTAGTACATGCAGATGTATCTAGGATGCGGACTACAGCCGTCACATTGCTTGTGTTAAGGCACTCATAAAACACAGAAAACATGTGTTTTATGAGTGTTTTATTTGTCTGACGTTTGGTAAGGAGAAAAACAACAGTATTTTGGCTCAGTGTTCTAAGATCCGATTTATGGTGAAGTAAAGTTTGCATTTCATTTGGAAATCAAGGTCCCAGAGTCTGGAGGAAGAGTGGAGAGCCACAGAATCCAAGTTGCTTGAGGTCCAGGATAATGTTTCCATAGGCAGTGATAATTAAGGGTGCCATGTCATCTGCTGGTGTTGGTCCACTGTGTGTTATCAAGTTCAAAGTCAGTGCAACAATCCACCCGGGAAATTTTACAGAAGATTATACAACCCTTAATGTCTAAACTGATGGTGACTTTTTTTTTTTATAAAAGTGTTATTGAAGTATCTTCAGTGAAGAGCAATAGTCACAGATTTTCATTTTGTACCTACCGTCATTGTTATGCTTATTAGTACATCATAGAATTTATTCGTATACATGGTATATACTGTTTTAGGCATGATTTCTATTATGTTCTTTTATAAGTGCCAGACTGGAGATTTAATTCCCACGAGAAATAAAGAACTCTCCATTGAATCCTCTGCTGACAAGCTTTGTTGAGATGCTAACTTTATTCCTCCAGGAGGACTTGGCACTTTACTACACTACCAGAAGTACCAATACCTGATTTAATGACCATCATATCACTTGACTGGCCCCCAAACTCATCTGAAAGAGACCTAAAAGACAATATGTCGAGCATTGTTAAAAGGAAGAAGAGAGACGCAACACCCAACAATGCAGACAGGCTGAAGATAGCTATTAAAGCAACCTGGGCTTCTATTACACCACAGCAGTGCCACAAGCTCATTGCCTCCACTGATATAGTAATTCATATACAAGAAGCCCTATCATATTGAATGTATATATATATAAATCATTTTTTCATTGCTCTTATCATATATAACATACACATTTTCAGAAAAACAACATTTTTTTTATTTTTTTTTTATTTATAAGCCATAATCATCAAAATTAAAAGAAAAAAATGCTTCATGTAAACATGAGTGGTGTATCCAAGCATATAAACAGAAAGCTGAGTGGATGGAAAAAGCGTGTTTTCTAATTTATCAATCATTAACAGGCTGAGCCCTTTAACAGTTTTTTTTTAAGAGCAAAGTTAGGGGCAAAACAGTCAGGTGTAGCCTACTTGACGTACGCGCAGAGTCCATACGGACTCAAAGTGACATCCAACGGACTTTTATGACGGCAGTGTCACACAATTAACTGCACAGCCAGAAAAGGTTTACACATTGAACTGTTTTACATGCGACACACTGCTCTGAACAGTCATCCATAGTCATCCAAATTAATAGGTATAAGCAATTGAAAAATATCCCACTGGGTTTAAAAAAATATATAATGCATATACAAGTTTCACTTTTTGAGCTGAATTAATTGAAATAAATTAACTATTTGATATTCAGATCTACTGAGATGCACATTTGGGTTCTCTGCATCATAGAGACACCAAGTACCATAAGGTAACTTTACCAGAAGCTGGGTTTACCTGAGGAGTGCTCGAGACTTCTTGTCTGCACTCTTGGGGTCTTCGAAGCACTTGTCGTTTTTCTCTCTGGAGTGGGACATTTCTGAGTATGCACAAAGAGACAAGGGATAATTACCAAAGGGAGCAATGCAGAGAATACACACATACACCCTCACACACTACACCAGCAACACAAGACCCAGAAGAAGGTAACCTCTGTTTTAGGGTTTCTCTTTAAAGATCTACAGACAAGGAAAAACAACAGTGTTTCATTTATTCTATTTTCAACTTCCAGCCTCTTAAAGGAGCAGAACAGCATAAAACCACAATGATTTCAGAAATAGTATTATTAGGATGTGGGATCTTATGCGATTTGAAATTAGCATGAAGGTAATATTTTCAAAGCTTCCTGTGTCTGAATCGCCTGACAGATATTCATAGGCAAAACAATAGGACGCAAACACTCAGGGATATATACTTTTTGAGATATTTTTCTCTGAGTTCTTGTTTGCCAAGTCGTCAGTGAGGAAAGTTACGTCGAACGCTGCTATATTTTCCCTGCAGCTCTGAGAAAGGAGGACAAAGAGAGGGGGAGAAGAGGAGGAAAAAGGGGAGTGCGGGAGAAAAGAAAAATGGCTGTGGTTATCAAAAGGACTTGGCACATCTCTTAAGGTTTCTTTTAGAGTATTTGAAGGCAGCAAGGGAGGGGAATGGAGCACTCTCTCTCTACGCAGGCATCCCCCCCCCCATCATTAAAAATGAACCCCATTGAGTGGGAGAGATGGCGCAACGCCGCCACTGCGAGGAACAAAGCCCCGACAGGCCTGAAGCGCCCGCCTTTCTGCACGACAACAAACATCTCTGAGTGAGCTGTCAGCACAGATGCATAGATGGAGGTTCACAATGCCCTCTTTTCTCAGCCGCTGCCCCACACTGAGTGAACATGAGCTTTACCTGACGCACCCTGAGCACAGCTCCTCCACCTCTGGCTTGAGTCTGGAGCGACGGACAGCTTGACCCGCAACGTCTTGCTGCTGCCGGGAGAATGGTTGACGGAGGCATCCACGACCTCGTAAATGGTGTGGAGCAGGCTGGTGATGTCCTGTAGGAGAGAAGAGGTGTTAAATCTGAGAGTGCCTTGGAAAAACGTTAATGTCCTTTAAACATTTTACAAATCACGATGTACGTTATTGGAATTTTATGTGATGGCCCAACACAAAGTAGCACATAATTGTAGAATGGAAGAAAACAATAACCAACTTTTATTTATTTTTTTTTTTTTTTTACAAATAAAAGCCTGAAAAGCTTGGCATGCATGTTTGTTCATATAGGTATGTATCCCCTCCCTAGTTGTGTACTATGCAAGCGAGACTAAACCAACAAATATTCTCGTCTGACCACATCACCTTCTTCCATATGTTTGCTGTGCCCCCCACATTACTAGGGGGAAAAACTAGAACACAAATTTTCATAGATTTCTTTTTTCCACTCTTCCATAAAAAACTATTTGTACAGTTTAAAACTGATAGTTTTCCCGTTGACAGGTTCTTCCTCCTAAGCTGTGGATCTCTGCAGCTCCACCAGAGTTACCATGGGCCTCGCAGCTGCTTCTCAGATTAATGCTCTCCTTGCCGAACAAACTGTGTTTTTAAATGTGCTTTTTAAATAAAATGGATGTGGATTGCCTGGCCTGTAAGTTGTAGTGGATGGTCATGTTTCAGTAGGTTTGCAGTTGTGCCATACTCTTTCCATTTACACATAATGGACTGAACAGCTCCCTAAGATGTTTAAAGCTTGGGATCTTGTTTTATATACATTTGACATTTGTTCTTAGCACCTTTTCTTCCCACACTTTTTCCTTCCACTCAGTTTTCTATTTTTATTGCTTGGATACAGCAATCGAGCAAATACCTTCTTAGAAATAACCGTTTGTGGCTTACACTCCTTTTGAAAGGTGTCAATCACTATTTGCTGGACTACTGTCACTAACATAGTCATAAAATATTCCTGTATAAAAAATATATTTTTATTGTTCTAACATATTAAAACTTTCAGCAACTGGATTTGGAGTTTTTTTTACCATGTACACTATCATCATCAAAATGCACAGAAATAAACAATTAAAATGTATAAAGCTCTGTTTTATGCATCTATTTAACATATGAGTTTCACTTCTGGAATTGAAAAACTGAAAATAATAAATTTTTTGATGATATTTCAATTTATTGAGGAGCACCTGCACTATGTTCATTTTAAGCTCCTTTAAGTAGATGAGTATTACCTCTCGAGTAACTTTGCCATTGTTGTCAAAATCATAGAGGGTAAAGGTCCACTCCTGTCTGTTATCCTCCTCCACAGACACAGCACACTCCAGCTCCTGAAACAGCACAGCACTAAGCTCAGTTTCATATAGAGTGCATGTGAGTTTGTATTTTTTGTGCATGTCCTGCCACTGCCCCAGTTTTACTCGCTGAAAGTGATAAACGTCCCAGTCTGCGTTGACACTCACTTCAAACCGGAGCTGTTTCTGTGCCCCTGCGGGAGACCGGCTGTCCCTCTCCAGCATCTTCTCCTCCACACAGCAGCTGTCTGTCTTCTCCGGGGGTAGAGCCACTGCAGTGACACACACACACACACAGAAACACAACAGTGAACCCACGCGCACAAAGATAAAAGGCACAGCCTGAGGACAGAAACGGTGGGTGCAGTCTTAACCTGAGGACATGTCGTCGCTTTCTAGTTTTACTTGTAAGCTCATGTTTCCACTTTTGGCAGCTGAAATTAAGATGTGGCACATCTTAACGTCCGCCTTAGAGCGAAAAATGTATGAGAAAAATTTGACTTTTTCCTCAAACCTTTTTATTAGTAGTGTATTTTATAAGCAGAATCACTCTTTGAGAGGCTCTGCAACACTAAATAACTATCTCTAACAAGTCAGAGGTAATTACTTTGGTTTTGCTAGGTTGCTTTGATGCACAGAACTTATAGTTATTTACAGTATTCATAATCCAGCTCAAAGGCTGCAAAAATCAAAGCAGATTTTGGCTCTTGCAGTTGAAAAGTATTTTTCATGTCAGCAATCAGAGAAAACAGATCTAAGACAGAGTGGGTCAAGCTAAAACACTTTCAAAAATATGATTTCTGCGTCACCCCTCAGGTGCCTCTACCAGCATTAAATAGGCATTTATGCTTCCGGAATACATAAATCATGAAAAAATATAGTATATGAATGAAAGAATGCTTCATGTTAGGTATAACCTAAAAAGATAACCCAGCCATATAGGACTGTGTTTCCCCTAGGATATTATTCAACAGACCATTCCTATGGAAACGAAAACTCCATCTTCATTATTTCTCCATTTTTCTGTCTCTCTATCACATCTTTTATCTATTTTTTTTCTATTTCCATCTTTCAATGTCTGTCTGTCTCGTGCGCATGCGTGAGCGTCTGCTGCATGTGTGGAGAGGAACACGAGTGAGGTTTTCTAAAGGTTTAAACTTTCCTTTTTACAGTGGTGATCCACTTTTCCGCTCTTTCAACACAGTCTTCTTTCACTGGTGTTTCGTGCTTTTTTCAGCAGCACCAAGCTTTTAGCTGGGTGTGTTGGCCGGAAGGAATTACGGTTCTGAAGGCTTTAGGAGCCTTTCCCGTCGGCATGGTATTAAAATACCTCTTGGTGTGGATTTTTCGGTTGAGGAATGTGGTTTACCGGTTGGGGAACTTGTTGGTTGTGACAGCGTGAAGGCAGCGTCTAGGATGAATAATGCGGTAATTGTGTTTCTGGACTCTATTGACAAGGTGAATAGCGTAGTTTAGAAGAGAACTGTATTGAGAAATACTCCAACTAATGTCTTCCTTCTAATGAACCCAGCAAAAAGGATCATCTGTCTAATCTACCTTCGTTTTATCAGCGATGACGTGTTGCTGAAGTATTGTCACGTGTCAGCAATGAAAATGCTCCCGTCTGGTTGCAAATCGGCGAAGTTGAAACACGTTTCATTTAGTAGACAAGTGTTTATGATTCTAAAAAATTATAATGAGCTGAACATAGTAATGAAATTTAAGGTTGATGGATTTGATTTTACTATTTTGGCAACAGAAACCATGAGGTGTTTTGGATGTAATCAGGAAGGGCACTCAGTCCCCAATTGCCCTGAAAAGGTTCACAAAGAGGGTGAGCTTGTTAGGTTAGGTCAGCTTGTCAGGTTAATGAAAATGCAGGGGAAGGGACATCAGAAAGGGACATCATGTGGCTGAAGCTTCAGCAGTTAATGAAGGGGAAGGAGGTTCAGCAGGCAACGCAAGGAAAAGAGTTTCAACAGTTAATGCAGGAGGACAAAGAAAACTTAGCAATCAGGAAAGCATTGAGGTTGCCTCTACTTCTGCTGAAGTGTGTGAGGAATTAAGTCAAACGTCTACACAAGGAGTTCAAGAGGGAATGGTTGTTGATGAATCAGTTCACAGTGGAGGAAACCTGATCAGGGACGATGAAAGTGTTTTTAAAGTACCAAAGGTCACGGAGTGACATTTTTGGACTTTGTTTGTGGCTTTGTGTTTGTCATACCCTGTTCTCAACCCATGTATTTGTGCTGAGTTTTTCCATGTTCCTGCAGAACCTATCTTGTAAGTTTTTGGATCTGGACTTTAGTCTGTATCTGCAGTGCCTTGTTTGGTTTCTTTGAAAACCTCTGGAAATAAAGCTGAAAACCTTTTATAACATGTTGCTGCCCAGCTCTTGTCTGCACTTTGGTCTGCCCACAAACCACAGTACTATGACACCAAACACTAAAAGAAAACCTAAACAACCTAAAGGGGCAAAACCTAAAAAGATGCAGGTAAAAGAAAAGGGTGGAGAAGAGAGTGAGTCCGATGCTTTAACTGACTCTGATAGTGATAGAGAGTCTTCTGACTCCTCTATTCCTGATGGATAGAGAACCAATGGATACAGTGTAGAACATATAAGTTTTTTGGAAGTAACCAAAGGAAAACAGGATGTGGCTATAGATGATTTTTTTCCCTAATAGAAAACTTTTTGTTGATTCAGTTAAATGAGACAAAGGACATATAGACTTCGAAAACTGATGCAGAAAATCGGAGTTCGAATTAAATGGGTTTTCTGAAAGTTAAAAAACAGTTGATAAGATATTGTAATTTCTTTTTTTTAATGGGTCTTTTTTTGTGGGGCTATGAGTAGTTTTAAAATCTGATTTTTGAACCTTTACGGTGGAAGGGACATGAAAAAAAGGGCTGTGTATTACAAACTCCTGAAATCTAAAGGTATTGACATAACCTTTGCTCAAGAAACCCAAAGCAGTGGTAATAATGAAGTTGACTGTAAGAAAGAATGGGATGGGAGTCATAAAACTTCACAGAGTGCAGGAGTAGCAGTTCTTTTCTTTAGACATTTTCTTCCAGTTTCTATTGAAATTGAAGATATTGTATCTGGAAGATTGTTAAAGGTTATTGTTAAGTATGAAAATATAAAGTTAACTTCAAGTGAACGATGTGTTAGATAAATTTGCAAATACGCTGTTAAGTTGTGTGTCAACAGATTACCTGATTTGAGGAGGTGATTTTAATTTTAATTGTACAGTTGATGATTTGGATAGAAATCATTTGAAGTCACATATAAATTCGAGGAGGACATTGAAACGTATTATTGAGGTTGATGTGTGGCATTCTAAACATGGAAAAACAAGGCAATATTCATGGACTCATTGTAAAGATAATTATATTTCTTTAGCAATTTTTTTTTACTGTTGTGGGCACTATTTACAAATAGTTATATCATGCACTTTGTGTCCAGTAGGTTATTTCTGATCATTATTTGGTTACAGTAAATGTGTTTATTACTTGATGCTGTTCTATTAAATTATTAAATGGTTGTTTTAAAAACGGATTTTCTTTTTTGGAAGCAATGGAGAACCAAGAAAATCAGAGTTTACATCTGTGCAGCAGTGGTGGGATATTGCTAACATACAAATTCAGCAATTTTGTATTCAATACACACACAATGTTACAAGAGAAATTGTGAAATCTATTGAAGAATTAGAGACTGGTATTGTGGATCTTCAGAATTTTCATGAGTCCACAGGAAATCGTGGCCATATTCAGGCACTCAAGAAAAAAAACTGCATTGGCTGATCTGCTTGGGATTAGAACACAGGGAGCTTTGGTATGTTCACGTTTTCAGAATATCTCTGAAATGGATGCTCGCTCTAAATTCTTTAGTTTCTAGAAGAAAAATGGACAAAATTGTCTCATTCATTGTATTCGATCAGAAGATGGAAAAGAGTTGACAGAACCCACTGAATTGCAACAAAGAGCTGTAGACTTTTTTTCAATGCTGTATGTCAGTGAGTTTAAAGATGACTCTTTGATGACTGAAAAGGTTCTTAATAATTTGTTATAGGTTTCAGAGCCAGATAACACTATTTTGGAGCATGTTTTAACCTTGCAAGAATTGCAGGAAGCACTTTTGAGCATGGAAAATGGTAAAGCTCCAGGAATAGATGGCTTGCCTGTGGAATTTTATAAATCATGTTGGTCTGTGTTGGCTGAAGATCTGTTGGAAGTCCTCAATGACAGTGTATCAAAGGGAAAGCTACCCCTTAGCTGTCGTAGAGCTGTGCTCACTCTTCCTAAGAAAGGGGATCTTTATGAAATAAAGAACTGGAGACCTGTCAGTTTATTATGTGCCGATTATAAGATCTTCTCAAGTTATACATGTTGATTAGTCTTACTGTATCCCTGACAGATTAATAAGAGATAATAGATCACTAATTCGAGATTATTTGGACATCTATAATTTATTAGACACAAACTTTGGTCTGATTTCTCTTGACCAGGAAAAGGCATTTTATTGGGTGGAGCACCAATATCTCTGGAATATGGATTTTGAAATACAGATATACTCAGCTTCTTGAGGTGGATCAGAGATGGCCAAGAAGCTGAGTACAAGGAGCTGGTGGACCGCTTTGTGGCATGGTGTGAAAACAATCATCTCATCTTGAACGTGACTAAAACAAAGGAGATGATTGTGGATTTTAAGACAAACAGAAATAAGTCAAAAACTATTTCCATCATGGGAGAAGAGGTGGAGGTGGTGGAGGAGTATAAATACCCCGGACAACAAACTGGAGTAAAGATGCAACTGTGAAGCCATCTACAAGAAGGGACAGAGCAGATTGCACTTCTTGAGGAAGCTTAGGTCCTTTGGTGTTTGCAGCAAGATGCTGTTATATAAGTCTGTTGTGGAGAGTATGATCTCTTCTAACATCATCTGCTGGGGAAGTAGAATCAGTTCCAAGGACTTAAAAAAGGTCAACGAGCTGATAAAGAAGGCTGGCTCTGTTCTGGGGACTCCTCTGGAACCTCTGGAGATCATTGTGCAAAGGAGGATTCTTCATAAAATGAACATTATGGAGAAGCCTGAGCCTCCTCTTCATGAGACTGTCCTACAACAACAGAGTGTCTTCAGTCAGAGACTTCTTCAGATGTGCTATAAGACGGAGCGCTACAGGAGATCCTTCCTGCCCACAGCCATCAGCATCTACAACGGATCTTTGATTGAAATCTACATAATGAGCTATAACAACATTTAATTTTCCTTTGGGATTAATAAAGTATTTTTGAATTGAATTGGTTACTCCTCTGGTTTCATTGCCATGATTAAAACCCTCTATTGTGACATTTAGAGTGTGTTGAAGGTCAATGGTGGTTTAATGTAAAGAGAGGTATCTGACAAGGTTGTGCAATGCCAGGAATGTTGTATTCTTTAAGTATTGAACTTTTATTATGTCAAATTAGAAAAAGGCTACAAAGCATAAAACTAAATGAATTTGTTTACCTTTTCAACTTCCTGCATATGTTGATGATATGATTGTGGCTGTTAAAGAAGAGTCTGATGTTCTGACTTCAATAGAAATTATTGAATGTTTTGGTAGAATTTCTTCATCTAAAGTAAATTGGAGTAAGAGTAAAGCTTTTTTATTAGGTAAGTGGCTAAAAGAGGGACCTAAATTACCTGATGATTTAAAGTGGGTTAAAAATGGTTTTAAATATTTGGGTGTTTTCTTGGGAGATCACATTGAGGTTATGAAAAACTGGGAAGGTTTTACTGAACTGATGGAGGGTAGGTTGAAGAATTGGCATTGGCTTTTACCACAAATGTCTTATAGAGGTCGTACACTTATTAATAATCTTGTTGCTTCATCTTAATGGCATCGTTTAGCTGTTTTGGAACCTCCTCCAAACTTGTTAGTGAAATTACAGACTATTATTTTAATTTTTTTTAGGACAGATTGCATTGAGTTCCTACGAGTGTTTTATTTTTGCCAAACGAAGATGGAGGACAGGTTGGTAATTTGTGTTTTGTTTATTTTTGATTTCTCAAGGTATAGTGTAAAGTGTTTGTCACCTTTTTATGTTAGTGTCTTAAAAACCTGGAGGCTGATGAAAACAAAGAGACTTGGGTCATACTTCTTTGCACTGGCTATTACTGGAACCTATCCTCAAGGGACCTCGTTTAGGTTCATCCTGGGACGATATGGCAATGATTTCATAACTGTTGATGAAAAAGAGAGTTCCTACTCTAAGACATTTGCTGAAACTTGTTGGAGCTGAAATGGAAGATGTTGTCTCCTTGGCAAGAAGACTGGAGGTTCGCTCTATCCGGATTGTAGGCATGATGCTTACAAAAATCAAGCAAGTGTTATCCGAAGACGACATAAGACTAATAAATGGATGGTTTAATGGATTTTTAACACATGATAAAACAGACTTTTTATTTAAATTGTGCATTAAGCCACAGCTGAAGGACTCTGAATGCTCTGGTCCTTTTTTAGAGAAGGAGAAAAATTTATGGACACCACTAGATTCTGTGAATGGGAAGATAGTATATAAGAGATGTGTAAAGGCTTTAAACTAGGTGAAGTTAAAAGATAAAAAAGATACCCCTTGGAGAGATTATTTTAAGTTTGATCCTGATGTGAAACTTGTTTGGGGGTTACTTTATAATCACCATTGTCTAAAAATGCTGGAGTTGCTTTTGTTTCTATTATTAATCCTGTTGTTTCAGATAAATGCCCTTTTTGTTCGCCAAGAGATTCTTTTGTACAATGCTTTCGAATAATGGATTTATTCACCCTTCTTAGTGACATTTGGAAATTATTTGGGGAAGGTTTTACAGAGCAGTCTTTTATTTTTGGATTTTCATATGACAAAAGAAGAAGAAAAAAGGACAGCTGTTTAATTTTTTTCCTTGGTCAAGCAAAGTTAACAGGAAATTTAAGCTTGATAATGAGCAAAATACTAATTGTGTAAAGCTTTTCAAGAGTATGGTTAGAGCAAGGGTGATGTTAGATTATACATACTATTTCAAAATGGATGAGCTGGATGTTTTCAAAAATCTTTGGGATTGTGAAGGTATTGTGTTTTTTTTAAATAATGATTAACTTTTATTTATGAATCTAATGATTTGAGATGAATGTTTTTTTGGATTATTACTGAGTGTTTTAGAGGCAGGGCATGACACACTAGGGCTATTTTGTGCATGTGTACAAAATTTAAAAAAACATGTGTTAAACACATGTTTAAATAAAAATGTTAAAATATGTTTAAAACAGCAAGGCATGACTAAAAAAATATGTTACCCCTATTTTAAAGTGATTATTAGGGGTACCAACAATTTCGCTACTTGCTAATTAGTTATAAACAATTATTTGTCAACATGTTTATTTTTTTCACAGTGAATAAATGTGCTCAACCTAAAGGTTGGATTTTAAATTTTCTGTGCCAGAGATTATGTCGTTGCAATATAGAGTAAATTGACTACATTTATTTAGTGCATTTCTGTTCATACTGACCACTCAAATTGCTTTATATCAAAGCCACATTAACCAGCGACACTCACAAAAATACATATTCATACACAGATACGCATGTTGTTTGACAACTTGTGGTTATGCGCCTGGCTCAGGGGTACATCGAGACATGGGACAGGAGGAAGCTGGAATCAAACCAACAACTCTCTAAATTGAAAAACAACTACTCCCATTTTAGACACAATGATTTCTATACATTTTTACCAGAAGTGCCAACAAATGCCCTACAAGCATTTCTTTTTTCCGGCTCAAACTATATATATAAAATAATATAATTAAGACGAGTTGTGAAATAAAAACCTAAAAAACTTAGGCAATACTTCACATGGAAAAAAATATTGTGATTTATTTTTTTATTGACTATATTGTCCAACCATATCTGAAACAAATGTGGGAAACCAAACAAAATAAATTATTTCATTGCTTTACAAGTACTTGCAGTCATTAGTTAATATTTTCGGGACCATTCCATTGTTGATCTCACAAAATTAGTTTTGAGCAAAAAGAAAAATAAGTATTTATTGATTTTTAAAATAAAAAATGCACAAAAACAAACAAAGAAACAGGAGCAGCAGCAAATAAATCTGACAAATTCGCACCAATACAACTGGTGCCAACCACCACCAAGGTGGACGTGTCACCGGCATAAAAGCACTGAAGGAAGGCCGACCCAAAGCCATAACAAACAGATGAGGTGACCAGATTATGATATAATGCAGCAGGCACATCTTAACATATTTGTCACTCTGAGTCTTAATACATAAATGAGTCTTTTTTTTTTTTTACCTCCACTACCAATTAATTTGTGAATTGGTGTAACAACCTTTTTTTTTTTTTTGTTCATTCCAAGGGTCTGATTTACCATGTCCAAAGAAACAGACCACAGTGGTGCATTATTGGATTATTTAATATGACATGGATGCCCACCCTGGTGGAGGAAAATATTATGATGGTTTCTGTTTCTTTAAAGGGTCTAGTATCATGGTTGGACCTTTGCTCAGAACTAATGCTGCAAGATATTCTTGCCTGCTTTGAAATCTAGTGATTGTTTGATAGCTGAAACCACAGATTAAGGACATACTGTACAGGTCCTTCTCAAAAAATTAGCATATTGTGATAAAGTTCATTATTTTCCATAATGTCATGATGAAAATTTAACATTCATATATTTTAGATTCATTGCACACTAACAGAAATATTTCAGGTCTTTTATTGTCTTAATACGGATGATTTTGGCATACAGCTCATGAAAACCCAAAATTCCTATCTCACAAAATTAGCATATCATTAAAAGGGTCTCTAAACGAGCTATGAACCTAATCATCTGAATCAACGAGTTAACTCTAAACACCTGCAAAAGATTCCTGAGGCCTTTAAAACTCCCAGCCTGGTTCATCACTCAAAACCCCAATCATGGGTAAGACTGCCGACCTGACTGCTGTCCAGAAGGCCATTATTGACACCCTCAAGCAAGAGGGTAAGACACAGAAAGACATTTCTGAACGAATAGGCTGTTCCCAGAGTGCTGTATCAAGGCACCTCAGTGGGAAGTCTGTGGGAAGGAAAAAGTGTGGCAGAAAACGCTGCACAATGAGAAGAGGTGACCGGACCCTGTGGAAGATTGTGGAGAAGGGCCGATTCCAGACCTTGGGGGACCTGCGGAAGCAGTGGACTGAGTCTGGAGTAGAAACATCCAGAGCCACCGTGCACAGGCGTGTGCAGGAAATGGGCTACAGGTGCCGCATTCCCCAGGTCAAGCCACTTTTGAACCAGAAACAGCGGCAGAAGCGCCTGACCTGGGCTACAGAGAAGCAGCACTGGACTGTTGCTCAGTGGTCCAAAGTACTTTTTTCGGATGAAAGCAAATTCTGCATGTCATTCGGAAATCAAGGTGCCAGAGTCTGGAGGAAGACTGGGGAGAAGGAAATGCCAAAATGCCAGAAGTCCAGTGTCAAGTACCCACAGTCAGTGATGGTCTGGGGTGCCGTGTCAGCTGCTGGTGTTGGTCCACTGTGTTTTATCAAGGGCAGGGTCAATGCAGCTAGCTATCAGGAGATTTTGGAGCACTTCATGCTTCCATCTGCTGAAAAGCTTTATGGAGATGAAGATTTCATTTTTCAGCACGACCTGGCACCTGCTCACAGTGCCAAAACCACTTGTAAATGGTTTACTGACCATGGTGTCTCTGTGCTCTATTGGCCTGCCAACTCTCCTGACCTGAACCCCATAGAGAATCTGTGGGATATTGTGAAGAGAATGTTGAGAGACTCAAGACCCAACACTCTGGATGAGCTAAAGGCTGCTATCGAAGCATCCTGGGCCTCCATAAGACCTCAGCAGTGCCACAGGCTGATTGCCTCCATGCCACGCTGCATTGAAGCAGCCATTTCTGCAAAAGGATTCCCGACCAAGTATTGAGTGCATAACTGTACATGATTATTTGAAGGTTGACGTTTTTTGTATTAAAAACACTTTTTTTTTATTGGTCGGATGAAATATGCTAATTTTGTGAGATAGGAATTTTGGGTTTTCATGAGTTGTATGCCAAAATCATCCATATTAAGACAATAAAAGACCTGAAATATTTCAGTTAGTGTGCAATGAATCTAAAATATATGAATGTTAAATTTTCATCATTACATTATGAAAAATAATGAACTTTATCACAATATGCTAATGTTTTGAGAAGTACCTGTATATGTGTGCCTTTTCACAAGCCCCCATAAGTTTAAGCAGACATTTTCATGCTTGAGCCCTGCAGATTTCTGTTTCCTCTTCAGGTTTGTCTCAGTCATGGCTGCTTTATCAGCTCTCTTTAACTCGAATTAAAAACCTCTACAGTACGTTCACAGTAAATACAGGCTGAACACACCATAAAGTCACACAAACCATGTCCCTCTCCCCCACCATCTCCTCCTGCCGCACTTTGAAGTTCCCTTCTCAAACCTTTTGGAAGAAGATTAGACCAGCTGTAAAACAGAATAATTAATTAATTAAGCCAAGTCAAATCTGAAACACTGTTTGTTTGTTCGCCAATAGAGCAGACACAACAGACCAATTTCTTTCCTCCTGATCCAATGAAGATCAAAGCAGACCTGGGCGGGGGAGTATGCCAGAAATGAAAGGCTTCAACCCAGGGAGCTTTTACCAACTTTTTGGAAAGGAGCAACATTTGGGGTCCTGCTGTCTGATCGTTCGAGGTGCTCAAAGGGAACATTGTGCGTGAGGGGTAAATCTGTTCGGTGGCAGGCTCAATATGGTGAGGAGATACTTATCATGGAGCTAATGAAATTCCAGGAGGAATAACAGTAATCTGCTATCACCCTCCTCCCTTTCTGACCCCTTCATTATCGCAGACAAATGAAGGTGCTGCCAAGGAATTGGCCGTCCATCAGATCCGAGGGGCAAGACCAAAACAGCCGGGGCTGGCACCCTCGATGCTTTCTGCACATGTGTAGAGGGCTATTTTTTACACGCACACAAACCCCAGCAGGTTGGGAGAGCTGCCACATACTATGAGGAGTCGGCTGATCTGAAAGGCTGGTTACACATTACTGGGTCTCATACACACAAACAGCAGAAAACTACTACAAAATGTCCAATACGGGAGGAGCCATTTCCAAAATATAACTTTATATTTCCAGCAATCACTGAGGTTCTTAAATACTCCCAAGTATTTGCCTTTAATGTATTTTTAATTTATAATCCGAAACATGTTTAAAAAAGGTTTTTCTAACCTAACATTTAAATTTAAAAAAATATTTAAAAGTCTGTTTATGCTTTTGCATATGAATGCAGTTAGCAATAATGAAAAGTATCCATTGGCATCTTTTATCATTGACATCATCTTATTTATTTTGCCATTTTTGCAGTAAATGTCTCTTTTAATTCCCCCAAAATATACTCTAGATGTTCCTCCTTGCGCCTTAAAGCAAGAAGTCTTTAATCTGCTCTGGTTGATCTTTTTGTGTTGGTTTTCGGTCTTTTCCTCCTTATACTCTACTTTTTATATCACTTGGTGTAATTTATGGAGGGGTTATTATGAGTTCTTTAAAGTTGCATTAATGTGGTAGGAGTCTAACCACAATTTGCTATTTAACAAGTGTTATATTTGGTTTCTTATGGTAACAAGTCATTGGAGGTTAAAGTACAATAATTTCGGGATGTGCTGATTATTGGTATTAAGCTGTACCTGATTGACTGAAACGTTTAAGAGGTCAGGAAAATTCCCAGATTCTCACTGTTGGGTCCAGCCATGGAGTACAACATTTAATGGCCAGTTTGATCTTTTCTGAAATTGTCAAAATAAATCACAGTAACCTACTTCCAGCACAGCCAGGAACAGAAGGAGAGTGGACTTCCCGTGACAACAATGTTTGAATAAAAACCCCACGTTCCAACAAACAGATCTCTTTCCATGTGAATTACAGACAGGAACCCGGACAGGAGAGGCACCAAAGTATTGCTGGCAAGCAGACATAACTCTGCAAACCGGAACCAAGAGTGTCACACGATCATATGCAACAAAGTTAAGTAATGATTTGCTGTTCGAGTATCTGGCATTCATTTATATAAAGGGTGTAATGAGACAAGCGTGACTTGACTTTTCTTCTGAGGACTCCAGAAGCATCCCTAATTGAAGCGGATTTCCCCCACGGCCTGGAAAAGAAGGCCCGTACCGCATCGCACACCTTCCTACGTTCACGTCCAGGTAGCAAGAGCTACACCACCGCATTGTTGCCACTCAAGGAGCCGACCGTGCCTTGTCATACATTTCGGCCAGGCCAGCTAAAAGCCCTTACCCACAGCTATAGAGGTTAGCTGCAAGCTAACCCTTTGTTTACCCAAACGTGGATGTGTGGTTAAACAAAGGACAACTTCTCCTCATCTCCTCAGCATGGTTCACTTAAGAGTTAGTGCTTGGGCAGAGAACATTACTTTAGAGTTAAATTATCTAAATAATGTCCGTTTAATGACGTTTGTTTTTGTTTGTGTTGAGAAACTCAGCTACATTAAGTGCTAGCAGACTAGCACTGAGCTAAGGATTTGTTCTGTGTTGTTTTTAAAGTTAAGACAAACTTTATTTAAAGGGTGGTTTTTAAACACAGAAGAAGCCATAACGCGTCGTCCACGTTTATGCATTTCACCCCTTTTATTAGTGGTATTTTAAAGGTATGTGTTTGATTCTGATGACAATTGCTATAAGCTTCTTTTGTTGGGTCCAACCGCTAAAGGCTAAGAACACGTGCTCTCCCAATTTATGAGTCAGCTGAAGATCATTTACCCATAAAGGTTGTTAGTTCTTATTCAAAACAATATCTCCTTAAATATGATTTTAATATTTCCTTTATAATATTTCTTTAAATATTATTTTAATAGATAAAGGCAGCTAATTAAACACAGTTGAGAATTAGTCACCCAGAAGGTTGGTTTTATTTAGCAAATCATTCTTTAAAATATTATTTTATTAAAATAATATTTTATCTGATCTTGCACTGTGAATGGTTGTTTGAAGGTATACCAATTATTGCCTAATTTAGTTCCAAGACCAACTTAACTTCATTGCCAGATTCTTCAAGATAATCCTTGGTTCTGAAACATAAATAACATTGCATGGTAATGTTGCATCACTCCTTTGGTCATGGTTTTCTTTGATTCACTTGTTTATATTGTACATTGCCCATAAGAGCTCCTAATTCTTTAATTTTCATGGTAGTTTAGTTGGGTTGTTTTAGTATAGTAAAGAGTTTGTTGATTTAAATATGTTTGACTTTGAGTTAACTTATTTTTGTTAATAAATTCTTATATTTTAAGAAATTGTGTGAATTAATTCTGTCTGTACAGAGTTTTGCTGTTCAATAAAGCCAGAGCTCGGCTCATCCCTTTTAATTTTGTCCTAATACCATTATTTAATACTATTTAATAAAATATTAAAGTATTAATATTAAATAATATATTCATATTCAGAATCACAACATCGCTTTTCCTGTTAATTGTTTAGGATTAATAGAGCAATAAAGTCTAATTAGTAACATCTATCTTCAGGGAAAGACAGCTTTGGCCAAGGCACATTATCTCTCCTCTTTCTGCTACAGCCCAGTGAAGCTAAACTAAAATGAAAGTAAAATTTATTATCCTTTTCTTCCAAATTCTGGGCCGGTAGTTAAATGGTAGATATCAGCCTGCACCTCACGTCCAACACAGTCTTTAAATGGGAGGGAGACTTTTTCCATCCAGAGCTCTTAATCCAGGATCACATAAGAAAAAAATATGGAGGAACTGAAGCATTCTGCCTACAACTCCTGAAGAGAGACAGATAAGGAGTGAAGGAGGTGTTTGAGAGCAGGGCAAGAGGGGAGGTCAAAAGGGGACATTTGAGAGTGGATGTGGAGTAAGGAGAAAGGGATGAATGACAAACAAGTATGTAAAAATCAACTAAATCCAACCACAACAGAACAGAATTAAAGTGGATATTGGAGGATAATCATCTAAATGAGTTGGTGTTTTACATGAGGATTAGTCTTACCTTCTAAACGATAGTGTTCATCAATGATGCCTTCACCACATGCCAATGAGTCCTACAGAGACAGAAAGAAAGAACAAAATATACAATGTCACCATTTTGCACCCTAATAAAAGAAGCAATCATATTTGTGCCAAACAAAGAGCAAAAATCAGCTATTCCAAAGAGTTGACTTCCATCACAAGCAAAATGCAAGCATTTAAATTACAGCTTGTACATAGCTATAAATGAACAAAGTTTGACAACTGTGCTGAGCCTAAACAGCAGTGGAAAGTTTAACGGCATGGTAATTGTAGGGCTGCAACAAAATGAGTAAAAGGGTGGCAGTTAAGATTTCAGATTACAAAAGAAGAATCTAAATCTATGTCTCTGACTGTGTAATGGATTCTGAGCAAGTGATCCGGTAGTAGGGCTATTTCTGTGTCTCACTATCATCAGCGAGAGATTCGTGCAGTGGGGGGTTTGTTTTCATCTTTATTTGAGACCCCATGTCTGTTGGTGCATACCACATAGACCGAAGGGACAAGTGATCTCCAGGCTTAGCTGTGGAAAATATCAGCCTCCGGTATCCATGTGGTGCTACAGTCATTTGGTTAAAAAACCATTACTCACCTGCTGACAACCACATAACATTCACACACAGACAAAGATCTACTAGCAACATTTCAAATGTATACAAACTGTCTCCTAGCCCTAGTTAGAGATTTCTGGTTGAACAAAAGTGCCTAAGCATGCATTAATGATAACGATACTGAGACACCTTTCCTTTTGGGATATGTCTCTACAAGTTTTGCAGATCAATACACTAAATTTCTGCCTATTAGTCTTTGCAAAACAAGATCAAGCTCCGATTGGATGTAGCACCTTTGTCAACAACAATTTTAAGTTAATGTTACAGCTTTTTATTGGATTTGCCATTGGAAGCTCCCATTGTTGTGTTTAGGTGCTGAGGAAAAATAGTATCCCCACAGCATGAGGCTGCCACCTCCATGTTTCACAGTCGGATGGTATGTTTAGAGTGTGGAGGGTTACTTCTCCAGCACACATACCCTTTTGCATGTTTGCCAAAGAGGTATAAGCACCATCTTCCACATGTTTACTGAGTCCCCTAAATGGCTTGTGGCAAAAATTCGAATTATTGCTCCTTGAAAAATGCTAATTTCTGGAGTGCACAACTAATAGCTGTCCCATCAACAGAGTCTCCCACATGGGCTGGGGATCTCTGCAGCTCCTGCAAACCGTTGACCTCCTGGCTGCTTCTCTGATAAATGCTCTCCAATCTTGTGCTATACGCTTTCATTTTGGGTTGATAAACTGAACAGTGCACTGTGAGATCTTAAAAGCTTGGGATATTGTTTTAGGATGAACTCCTTTGCAACTGTGTTTGCATTTTTTGTAAATGCATCAATAAAATCTTTGATAGTTATCAAAATGAAATAATCCTTCAGGCTTATTTATTGAAAAATTCTAAACGGGAATATTATTAACAGTTATCAAACCAACTGATTATTGAGTACATCAGGTCTCTACCACTGCAAATGATTAGCTTTATAGAGTGACCTATAACTACTACATAGACTGTGTCCTTGAATGCACATGCAAGTACAAGGCCAGTGTCGTTATCATAAAAAAATTGGTATACGTGACAGTGTGTCAGTGTGAGAGAAAATCTGTATGATCCAGAGAGGTAGGAGGTCAGATATTATGATTCTACCCTTCTGAATCTCATGGTGGCCAGAGTGTAGCGCTGTGGGTGGCCTCAGTTACAGAGTAGAATAAACTTTATGGAGACTTGAGGGCGGACATTGGCTGAGATGTTGCATTACTAGAAAACATCTTATTAGTACTTAGATTTAATCAAATGCACTGCCTAATGTTTATCTGCTTTAGTTTAAAAAAACATACAAAAATGTAGAACAAAATATTTGTAAGGCACATATATATTCAGAGCCTTGTGGTTGGTTCATCTTGTCCAAATTTTAACGTCAGTGCTGTGCTGTGTTAGTCTGGCGCTGGTTCATTCAGAATATTTTTTCAATGCATACATTTTTAGGTACATTCATATAATTTGTGTTTGTGTGAGATTAGCACACGTTATAATATTTACATTCAATAATATTTTTTGTAAACCATGCTACTAGTGCAGCTAAACCCCTCAGCCTGAGATGGCAATGGTGTATCACACCAAGCCTCCAAACTTCCTTAAATCTTCGATTAGCTTTCTGAACTTTGGCAAAATATTTGGCTTCAGCACACCTCTTTCACTATAAATAATCATGCCAGTTTCCTGATATCACAAGCCTATATATGAGCAATCAGCTTAAATACAATGTGTTGAAAGAGAGAAACCTGTATAAACTTGCAGCATGGCTTGAAGATCCATGTTGGGAAAACATTCTCTAAATTATATAGGCTCAGCTATTTAAACTAACGCTTTGACGTTAACGTTTTGAATACAGGACTCTAGTCAAATGAGAACAAAAGCTAACATTTTGACCTAAAATGACATTTATGGTAGTAAACTAACATTGCACAGCACCCTCAATACACCATCCCAACTGTGAAACATGGTGGTGGCAGCATTATGCTGTGGGTATGCTTTATACAGCAGGGACAAGAAAGCAGATCAGGGCTGATGGGGAGATCCCGGAAGAAAGGTGATCCAAAAGATTTGGGACTGGGAGAGAGGTTCCCTCTTCCACCAGAATACCAACCATATACATATCATTCAGGGGCTACATGGAATGATTTAGATCAAATAATACTGATGTGTTAGAATGGCCCAGACAAAGTCCAAACCTAAATCCAATTGAGAATCCATGGCAAGATTCAAACTTTAACTATCATTATTAAATTCCTGCACACAGTCACATGGGAGTCATAAGTTTTAGGGAAAAGCAAAGAGCTGGTGACTTCTGTAGGACCCTTGTCAAGTCAGGGATCACAGAAGTTTCAATACCCTCCTAACTTCAAAATGTAGTACAACAACATATCCATGTGCATGATAGAGATTAACTCTGGTAAAAAGAATTAAAGTTTCAGAGATTGGTTTCTTACTGTTTCTGCCTATTGTTTCAACTTAATAATAAATCTTTTTCAAACCTCCAGCACTGAGTCGCTTTGGTCAGATGTGCAGGGTTCAGGGCACAAGCTAACCCTTCTTCACTGCCCTTGAGACTAGCTAAAACAATTTTCCAGGCATGGGATTTAATGGTGTGTGGAAACAAGAGCGTGAAGCATTTTGCTTTCAATAGCAGCCAGAGTCTTCAGAGCTTCTTCGTGGACTCATCACAAGGAAATGCCCCAGTGTGTTTTAAAGCAGTTAAATTCCCATCAAAAAAGTGATTTATTGCTGAACCTCTTAACTGAACTCAGTGTATCTGTGCCATTCACAACCCATGATCTGCAATAATCATCAGGCAGAAAAACATGTGTGGTCATTGATGTCCCAAATGGGATCACTTCTTTCTTCAGCAGAAATGTCAGTTATAACAAAAACAAGCCATGAATCACTTTTTCTCAATAAGAAACCAGCAAGAATCCAGAAGAATTCATTACAGTGTACTAACAGCATCTGACGAAAATTCATAAGGTAATACTTAAATTTAAAAGCTGCAGGTTTTATTTTCAAATCTAGGACACATCTTCCATCACTTTATGCTATTAGAAAATCATGAGATGGTAAAATTATTTGTAGAAATTCCAAAGACTATAATATTTGTAAACTTTGGATAAATTTCCCACTTCTCTTTCTCAGCTGTACTTCCAGCACTCTCTGTAATCCTTAGCTTCTTGGAAAACATAATTCTCTGCCATAATACTGTACTTATACATTAGTCACTCTTTAAGGTCTCTAAATAATCAGTTGGGGTATTAAGCTCTATAATATATTAAAACATTTAGCTTCATGTAAAAACGCATTGTTTGGGAATCCCCTGACATCTGATGTACCAGAAGGGACACAGAGCTCTACCACCGTTTCATCTGGACATCAGGTTCATTGATTTTCTACCACAGAAAAACCCAGTGTTTTGGGCATCAGAGCGGAATTATAACGTAAGAGAATGAAGGACGTCTTTTATGGTACCATCGATACCTAGGACCAGGAGGGTGAACAACACGGACAAACAGCAGCATCAACAATAATGTTGACTCATCCAGGCTACAGCAGCAGAAGCTATTTATACTTAAGATCTCTAATCATAAAACATGATTTCTCTAGAGTTATAATTGGGTATTTGGTAGAGTTGGACGGATTCACAGAAGCAGACTTCTCTGTAAAAATAACTGAACAATGACCAGCTATTAAAATACAAATATCTTTATCCATATTGAGCAAACAAACACTATTGTTTTAATAAAAACAAATCATCAGATGACTACTAACGGTAACATTGGTTGGCTCCAAGCCAATTACAAGAGACTTTGACCTCTCATCTAACCATAACTACTGATAGCCCCCGGCTGGAACGAAACAATATTTGGAGTCGAGTTATACATTTTCAATCTTCTCCAAAAATAACTTCAAGGCATTTGTAGGCATTTGCTAGTAATACTGGAGTGCTCACTTTGGCTAAAAAAACATTCTATATAATACTGAGAAACCATTAATAAAGACCAAAGTCACTTCCAGTCTTTCCCTAGGGACTCTGATATAACGCAGACATGGTGGTACTACCTTTATCATAAAACATGAACCTTGTTGTCATCAAAAGCGCTCATTGCTTCAAGATATTTTGAAAATGAGATTAACTTTAAGTTAATTGTAAATTACCAGAGTGCTCATCTCCTGTCCTGCTCCTACTAACTATGACAGGCATAAAGCTAAACCATAAAAGGATTCCGCTCAGTGCATCCAAAACAAAGACAGTTGAACTGGACTGCTATGGATAAAAGAGAAGCTTCACTTGGCGCAGGCCAAGAGTGAAACAGAAAGTGAGCCAGACAGCGAGCTCATGCTGGGAGGAAACAGACTTGGTGAGTTAGGACACAAAGTTGCTTCTAGCGTCTCTCTAGCTCTGCCTTACTTATGCCTGTAGACACGTTTCCAGTGAGCCAAGTTTTTTCTTTGAGTCTGTCACTGAAGCAAAAGGGTACATTAAAGTGCAAAGTAATATGTACTTGTGTGTGATTGTGGGAAAGTCCCACAAGGTCTCTCAGTCTCTATGCCGTCTGCCTCCATGACCCACCACACAGGCTGACAATTTATGCGGCCGACGACAGCTCCCCCTCATCGTGCGCCAGGGCTCAGTGGAGGCAGGCCTCAGGAGCAATGGCAGCACTACTGGCACTCCATCAAAACCCAGGAAAAATCTCATTAAGGCTGCAGCCGGGTGCCTCCTGCTCTGTCCTTCACCCGGTTCAAGAATACACCTTCGGGATTGCAATGTCCAGATCAATGGTTACAGATGAACAGATATTAAGTCAAACAGACAAGAAAAGTACACTAACAGAGAAGATTCTTTGTTGCTTAGGTTGCTGACATTCACAAAAACAAAAAGCAAACGTGATTAAACAGACTGAAACTAAACATTAAAGAACTTCCAAGGTTCATACTCTTACTAAGACCATGTTGTTCATATCCACATCAAGTAACATCCAGTAACATGACAGTTGAAAATTTACCTGAAAAAAAAAACAATGTATATTCAAATACATTTTGTGAAATGTGAAAAGCACCTTTTGAGTCACATCCACTAAAGGAGAAAGGACCTACCATATATGGTTTATGACAGTATCAGTATGTGCACCGTATGGAAATCTCTCATGGTAAAAACAGAATGGATTGCAATCCTGACAAAAAACACATTTTTAACCGGAAAATTTGTACATTGTGGGGCCTATTTTTGTTGATCCAGCACTTTTGCTCCAAAGGTTATCTACGCAGAAAACATGGTTGAACCCCATGGACGAAATCGCAAATAGGAAAGACAAATTTCTCCTCAGCAGATTTTGACCCCAGATTTCAAAGCAATTGGAACATTGGACTTATGGGAAGGAACAATCCAATGCTTTAGAAAGAGGACACAACACAGTTTATGCTGGGGCAATGTCTGATTTCTTGAGCAATGAGGATCTACCAGAGCATCTGACCTAAGTTTTTGTTTGTGAGCCTGAAGTTTCTCTGTACTTTTATTTTCATGTGTCTTCTGTAGGTAAAAAACATCTGCTGAAGTCCAGATTACCCAAATCAGTAACTTCTCTCTCCAAATGATTATTCGGATCAGTTGTGACCATTTTTTTTCTCAATGTCTGAGCCAAAGGAAAGAGAGATTGTTAATCTGCAACAGCTATCTGATATATCAGTAATATAACTTTTCCTCAGAAACTGTAGCTGGGCTAGTAGACTAACACTGACAGCTACACTATTGTTGAGTTAATCCCTCATGAGTAAAACCAAACTGATCGTGCGGAAAAAGATGATGCTTAAACAACCGCTGCATCGCTCGCTAATATAAAGAAGGCTTTTCTGGTGACCTGTTGGCAGAAACTGTCATGGTTTGCGGTTCTGAAGGACCAAGGCGGTGCACGTTGGATGGATTTAATTTAGACAGAATGATGAACTTGCAGACGAGAAAGAAACTCAGGTACCAAGGAGACGACAAGGACAACAGTCAACAATGAACGGACAGAAAACAGGAACTTAACTAAAACTAGAGGGAAAAGAACTACAGGAAAACAAGTTGGTGCATTTAAAAAACACAAACAGGTGAGGATCATGACAGGATCATGCTGACGTATGCCTGTGCACATCAGAGTACTAATACTGATCAGACCTGCATCAAAAAATATGTCTATTTAAATGCTGCCAAAATTTTATTGCTTTTGTTACACGCAGCCAATTGTGGGAAATTTCAGGCAGGCTAGGATTGTGACAGAGCGCTGTTAAATCCCTCCATAGGGTGTGGCTTTTTAGATCTCCAAGTTACGGCTATCAGACATTTTTGATAACTTCCTCCCCCCACACAACAAGTTGAAGACTTGGAGACAATTACTACTTTTGTCTTGGGTGGCCAGTGTGTTATGGACTGATGCCCACGTTTGTCATTCAGTTCAATTCAATTCAATTCAATTCAGTTTTATTTATATAGCGCCAATTCACAACACATGTTGTCTCAAGGCACTTTACAAAAGTCAGGTACATACATTCCAATTAATTGTAACAATTGAACAGTGCAGTCAGATTCAGTTATTTATTCAAATTGGTTAAAAAGTTTTTCTGTCTAAGGAAACCCAGCAGATTGCATCCAGTCAGTAACTTGCAGCATTCCCTCCTCCTGGATGAGCATGTAGAGTCAGTGGACAGTCACTGGCGTTGACTTTGCAGCAATCCCTCATACTGAGCATGCATGTAGCGACAGTGGAGAGGAAAAACTCCCTTTTAACAGGAAGAAACCTCCAGCAGAACCAGGCTCAGTGTGAGCGGCCATCTGCCACAACCGACTGGGGGTTTGAGAGAGCAGAGCAGAGACACAAAGAGAACAAAGATGCCAAGTCTAACGTAAAGAATTTCCTCTTGAGTATTATTAAAGAAATCCTGATTCAGATTATCATCACTCTTGCTTTTTTCTTTCATGTTTTTGTACGTATGTTCCAATTTTTAGACAGGGAAATAATTTATATTTACTGTGAGAGTCAAGCCACAGACACAGTGAAAAATGTTTTTAAAAGGGTGACATATGGTCTTAAACAATGACAGCTTCAGTGTACATTAATTTGTTCTGAGCCAAATAAATCTTCAGCATTTAGCAAGTAGGAGTGATTTTGATTTATTCTGTCTGATTAATGGAACAGTTGTATTGCATGTGGATTTTAATAGAGGACAAGTGCACACAAAGGCCCAACGATATATAACAACAAAAAATTAACTCTTATTAGGATTACAGCTGAAAATCACCTGTTTGCTGTTCCTCACAAAACTCCTCAAGAGAGAAAGTGAGTAAACTAAGATTCATCAGTGGTAGATTTAAAGGACTGAGCAACATGACCCTTGGAATCTGGAGTGGTGCCCATCCTGCAAAGTGTGGTAAGAGTATTGATGTAGCTCAAGGAGAGAAGAAAAAAATCACTAGGAGTTATCATCAAGCAGTAGTTTAGACCTGGCTCCTGGCTGCTCTCACACTTCTTTAAGCTGGAGCACTCCTCACCTTCCAGCAACATTAAACAGCCTCATTCAAAGCGCCACGTAGCAGTAAAACATGACGCCCCAAGATGGAGCCAAGATAGAAGGTGTTGATGTAAGGTGGTGAAGCTACGCAGTGCCTCTGAGTGAAGCTTCAAAGGGGATCGTTTTCACACATCAAATAAAGATCTCAGATAATCATATAGCGTAGCAAAACCGATGCGAGACGGTGCCGTTTACAGTAGAACAGGAGATTGGGATGATTTTCAGACAACACCTTCACACTAAAAGCCGTGACATGCATGTTATGCATTTCTCTTCAGCAACATAATATAATTCTGGTTTTTTTTTCAGACTTTTAGGCTTATTATGTGATCCAATGAGGCAAGATAGTACATTTGCTCAAAATTTTACAACTGGTCATATGCACAACAGCCATGTCATGTGCACTATGCACAGCCAAAACATTATCGTATCTTTTCTGTTTTATAGTTTAACTTTATGCCTTTGATAAGAAATTCAAAGCCTATCCACAAGTCATATACTGTAAATCTTTTGATGTTGAGCCTTTAACACATTCCAGCTAACCAAAACATAATCTTGATTATTTTAATGTGAAGCACTCTGCAGTATTGTGCTTTTGTAAGTTGCATTATGAAATGATGCTGTCTCCTAGTAAAGTGCCATACTTAAACTGAATGAAAAACAACTATGTAATTATTGGGGCTTTCTAATTACTTTCCAATAATAAGATGCAGCATTATGATTTGATGTTGCAACTTCAAAGAGGGACACTTGCAGACTCGGTGGCCCCATGCCCGACACCCTTCAGTCATGACACACCCTCCTCTCTTCCTGCACCCCAGAAAGGAAATTATAGCCATGGAGTTGGGATCCATCACCAGGCAGGTTGGAGTAAGCAGCTCCATGATTAAAGCATGCATGGTCAGCAACAGGCACAGCTAAAAGGGTTTGAGAAGGCTATAAGCTTACCACACAGGTCATGCTGAGATGCTCCCCACATGCACACACAAACAACCACACGCACACACAAATACAGATGCATGCCGTCATATTAAATTATAGAATAGCGCTGTGAAAAAGCATTTCTGTTTTAGCTTTTCTGTCAGATTTACATGTCTCAGATGATCAAACTAATTTAAACATCCCAAAAAGATACCCTGAGAAAATACCAGAAGACGTTTTCAAACGGTGTTTCTACATATTTAGAGAAAAAAGTGACCCAAACCAACCCGGCCCTATGTGAAAAGTAAATGCCATCGTAAACCTAATAACTTGTTCTGCAACTATTGGTGGCAACAACTGCCATTCAATATTTGCAATAACTGGCAGTAAGTCTTTCACATAACTGTGGAGGAAGTTTTCGCCCACTGTGCTTTGCAGAATTTTTTTAACTCTGCCAGATGGGAGGGTTGTAGAGCCTGTCTAGGGTCATGACACAGTTTCTCAATCAGACTTTATCCCGGACTCCAAAATCTTTTTGTTCGTCTCTATATAAAGCCAATTAAAGATGGATTTGCTGGTGTATTACTGATCATTGCATAACCTATGATCACTTGAGCTTCAAGTGATGAAGGCAGAAACCAGACAGCTTCTATTTAAATGATTTCTTAATTGTACAGGACTGTCAGAAATCAGGCCTGGGTGTGTCTAGTGAAACTGAACTAAGCTTTCCAAATATGGTTTATCACAGGTAATTTATGATTTAACATGGGGTAGGTTGCTTTTGATAGCTGTTTCACCTTAATAAATTAAATAATAATGAATGTTTGTGAGTGAAACCTGTACGTGTGTGGTGTGTTGTGCTTGCAGTGTGACTGGACGCCACCACACACTGTAGGACCAAACCTGTTATATCTGCGATTATCTATCTTCACCTGTGGGGTCTCTTAGGTTTTGAAAAATAGCCGACAGTTTGAAAATCCTGCCGAGTGAATCAGGCATTAAGTGTGACTCGAGTTGAAGTCACAGACATCTCTGCATTATACTGGATCATATTTTAATGCAAATTAAATTAAGCTTGGGTTATGGCCATAAAAGAGACTTAAATGACATGAGCTGTCTCTTTGCTAATTGATTTGTTTGTTTATTTGTTTTGGGCTTTTTTTCAGAATGCACATTAGCTGATACTGGATGCTTATCATTTCTTCACGTTGGATTTACATTGCAGTCACTGCTGGTTACATTAAGTCACTCACTTCAAAGGCTGCCTCCTGAAAAGCCCCGTGGAATTTTAGAAGATTTAAAGCCCTCATCTTTCTGTTTCAGAAACATGTTGATTTAAAAGTAATCTTCGTCCCCTTTTGCTTTCTTGTGTTTCATGTGTGAAGTTGGCCAACACTTTAACAACCTGTTTAAAAATCTTTTACACCTAGAACAAAAAGCATTTATAGCTCTGGAAACCCCTCAGGCGCCAAGTCCTACCTGTTAGTCAATGTAATAGTCCTTATTAGCCTTTGAAAAATATGTAACCGCAGCAGTTAAGATTTATTACACTTTTTATCAAAGCTGTATCTCAGCAGAGAGGTGAAGAGGGAACCTTTGAGATCAAAAGGCTTTTTGCCATTGACGCTGTTTGGCACAAGGTGGCTAAACTCTCGACTCAACTCTTTGTTTCCCACTGTAGGTTCTTGATATGTGTTTGACTAACTTTGGAAAAGTTTCAAAAAGACGTGCATCACCTATCTTCAAGTGTACGATGCAGATGATAAAAGGCATAGCAGTGTGATTATCCATGCAACTATTAAGAGGAACACCATATGAAGAACGCCACTTTAATATCCTTGACAATAATGAGACAAAACCTGTGTAGGTCTAAAACCTAAAAAATCGTACAGCTGCACAAGTCTTTGTATCTGTACTATCATATTAGTCCTTATAAATTAGAGCAAAACTGCTACAGTTACTCTATCTGCTAAAAGCAGACAAATACATGACACTTAGGCTGAAACGTACCACCTTGATGGCTGCGTCATAGTCGAAACCATCTATCTAAAGAATGCAGAACTGCTCAATATATCAAGACACAATCGACACTGCAATATCAATTTGTCTGCACATTTACCTCCAAAAAGCCAGAGAGGAACTTCAATCACTGACGATTTCTATAAAATGTTTTCCACATGTAAAATGTTTACCTAAAGCACGATTCTCCAAAATGTTTGTTGGCCATTGAGTCAGATAAAAGTATTGCCAGAAACAACAAAATCATCAGAACGTGTTTTCCACCAGCCAATGAGCTCCACTTTGGGAAATTGCATTACCTAATAAAGACATGTTCTGGGAGTGAACAGATATGGTTTTTCACTTTGTTTTGAATTAACGTTCTAATCAACAGGTTAGACATGAAGCTAAAATGGTCGAAATCAATTATAGCTTTTAAGTCTTCATTCAAAACACTATAGAGACCAAATGATCCTTGAAAAGTGAAGCAGTAAATTACAGGAAAATTTGGTTGTTATAATCAGATGTTCGACAATTGCTCCAGATGACAGTAAAGTTTAGTCAAGGGCTGCTACTAAACCCTGTCACTGGAATTTGAGCAGAGAGCTCCATGTGACAGGTAGCAGTTAAGAAAAAAGTGTGCACGCTGGCCAGATGGGACTGACCTACACACCAGGGTGGCCACAATCCTCCTTATTGCCTGTGCATACACCTCCACACACAAAAAAATATAATGCAGTCACACACACCATCTTTGTAGCAGACGTCCTGCCAGCCACAAGCCACCACCTCAAAACATCCCTCACATCTGACCTTTTAACTGTGGACTTAAAATCTATGAAATTACAGAGGCTGTTTCAACTTAGCAAGTAAACACAGCAGCAGAAATAGACACTTCAACGTCTATATACAAGTGAGTGGGTGCCAGAGATACGTTTCTATTCATAGCTGACTGGAATTAGTGGCTTGTGTAAGTGCTCACCATCATGAACCTGGGGCATCCACAGTTGCAGACATCAGTTACATTTGACCAAAGCTAAAATGCATCAGTTAGATTCTATAAATACATAAATAAAAGCATACACTTACAGGTATCCATCTCAATTAATTAGAAAATCATTAAATGGTCATTTAATTCGGTAATTCAGCCTGAAAGGTTAAGTTCATATCATATACTAAGTAAAAACCAAGTGATAGATTTCAAGCACTTATAGCTGTTAATTCTGATGAATCTAGTTTACACAAAATGACCAATAAAAAATATTTTTAATTCAGGTATGGTTATTGTATCCATGTTGTATAGCAGTAATTTACACCCTCCACAAGGAGGGTAAGGCACAAAAGGTTTTGTTAGCTGTTTACAACCCAACTTTGTTGTTTCCAAACATGTTAATGGAAAATTGAGTGGAAGGAAAAAAAACTCAACCTGGGCTACACTGTCACATTCCTCAAGTAAAGACATGTCTGAAACATCTTACGATGCAAAGGGGGAAAAGGGACTGCAGTTTTGCTCAGAGGTCCAAATTGTCAGATGAAAGTAAATTTGTTTTCATTTGGAAATCGAACTCCCAAAGGTGAAAGGAGTAAAGAGAGACAGAATACAAGTTGCTTGAGGTCCAGTGTGAAGTTTCCAGTCAATAATAAAGAGTTTCACTGCTTGATTAATTACAGTGAAAAGGAAAACATGGTGTGACTTTCAAATTCCCGAAGGCAAAACCAAACGCAAAATCTTTTTGGGAGTTGCAACATTATTTAACCGTCTATCAGATCTATAAAAGTGTTTAAAAAACTCTGCCTTAAGACTTTTATTGGTAGGTCAGCATTCATTTTTTGGCAAGGTTGATAGTATGACAAAGAGCCCAATAAGGAACAGTCGAGTGATTTGCTCCATCTTATCTAGAGAGTGTGGTCCTCTTTGTGGAGCATAAACACACCAAGGGGGGGACAGCTTTCCTTTCAGACATCCCAATCTTCTGTTTAATTTTCCTTTAACGAAAAACATCCCCTCTAAGCTTGGCAGAAGAGGAAGAGGAAGAAAGGACTGGAACCTCTGTCAGGGAGAGGCACAATGCTCTTCAACATCTGTTTACCTAAATCTACTTCCTCCTTTCCATCCGCCTCTGGTGGCCTTAAATCAGGGTCACTAAAGCATGCAAACACAATGAGGATGAATACACCAGCGGGGCTCATGAAAGCTGAGGAGCATACATCACTGGCATTTCCCTAAATCCAGTTTGTAAAACAAACAAAAGGAGAGCATTCATGCTGGGACTCTGTTAGCAGTGATAAATGGATTCACATATTAGGCTAAACACACGGGTAATGCGTCGATTCATATTTGGGACTGCCTCCGCATTTCATTGTACATGCATGCTCCTCTGCATGTGCTCAGTCTCACGAGAGCTTGATAGCAGCTTTATGCAGATGCTGATCTCATCACATCTGAGAGCCACATTTGAGTTCTCGGTCCAATTATTCAGCACTTACCGCATGGGCCAGTGCGTGGCCCACAGGGGAGCCAGATAAACAAACAGCAGAGAATTATTCAGGATTTAAACACTTAAAAAGCCACTTAAGCACAGCCATTTACGCGGTTAATTAAAATGAGTACTGAGCTCCCAAAGAAAGCCCAGAACTACCACAGGGGCCCCAGTAACCTAGAGCTACTCCCAGACCCACACAAACACAGCCCTCTCTCCCCGTAACATGACCGCCTACACTTGCACAAATATGTCTGTGGGTTATTATTTGAGGAAATATAATACACATCTGAAGATCTGAGGAGATAAATAACACAAAGAAGACTAACCTGTAAAGTGCATTAAATGTGTTTAATAAAAGTAAACACATTTACACTCAGTTGTGACAACTGTTTTCTCTCTGTCTTTATTTTCCTCTTCATTTATTTTAATACCATAATTCACACATTAGGCTTTTCAGTGTGCTGGACACATTTCTCAGCGGTAAGAAAATATTGCTTGAAAGTTGGAAAAGGATGATGATTTTACAGATGGAATAAGAAAGACTGTGATTTTACAGACAGAGACGGCAAGCAGCCGCTGTCCTTATGAAGCCTATTACATTATATCAAAAAGAAGCAACAGTCAGCATTTCATGTTTTCATCGCCACAAATCAGTGTTGGAGTCAGTAAATATCTTTGGCAGCTAAGAAAGCTTTTGAACCTGAAATGAAGGTTTATACCCCTTCCTACTGAGGACAAGAGCCAGATGGAAATGGATGTGCATTGTCTTTTTGTTCGGTGTCAAAGAGATGCTGGGTCCACATCGTCTTTTTGATCTCCAGTCCTTTGCAGAACTGGTAATACCCTTTGAACCTTTTCACATTTTGTCATGTTTGTCATGCCACAAACTGTCATGTATTTCACCCAAAGTGGAAGAAAAGTGTGGCATGCATTTGTATTCAGTCCCTCTGAGTTAACACTTTGCTGAACACAATTTCACTGCAATTACAGCTGCAAAGCTTTTGACTCTACCAGCTTTGAACATCATGAGGAAAAAAACATATAACCCATTATTCTTTGCAACATGACTAAAGTTTTGTTAGCCTGGATAGAAAGTGTCTGTGATCAGAGAATTTTAAGACCTGCCACAGATTATCAATTTGACATTGGTCTGGTCTTTGACTGGGCCATTGTAACACATGAATGTGCTTTGATCTAAACCTTTCCAGTATAGCTCTGACTTTGTTTTTGTGTTGCTGATCTGCTGGAAGGTGGAATAGGTTTTCTTCCTAGATTGCACCGGTTATGAACTTATATGTAACCCTGACCCCTTCATTATCCCTGCTAAAGAAAATTATCCCCAGAACATGATGCTGCCACCACCATGCTTCATGGTGGGGATGATGTGTTAAGGCTGATGGGCAGTATTCATTTTTCACAACATATTGCACTTTGCAATGTAAGCCAGTACCTACATTCGATTTTGGTCTCATCTGATCAGAGCTCCTTCTGCCGCATGTTAGCTGTGTGCCCAACACAGTTCTACTTCTTCCTAAAAGGCCATATTTGTGGAATGCATGTCTAATAGTTTTTGTCGAAATTCTTCTACCTGCGCTGTGGATCTATGCAGGCAATTGGTTGAACTCAATATATCAATGGTTATCTGATTAAAAGGAGGCTGAATTCAGCCCCAAACTTTTCAAGTATTTCTTTGAAAACACATGTATCATTTTACATCCAGCTCACGTTTCTGCTTTACCTTTTGTTGGTCAATCATATAGAACCCCAATGAAAAAAAAAAAAAAAAAAAAACCTTGACGTTGTGGTCTTAATGTTGCAGAATGCGGAAAATTCAAGGGGTATGGATTCCCCTTGGTATTTCAGCTGAAATCACTTTGCAAATTTTTCGTAAAATCAAGCGTTTTACACTACACCGCCAAATAAATAGAAACATCTTCAGAATCTCTGTTCTTTAAGGGGTTTAGGAATAAACGCCACCCTCAAGTGTGCAACAAAATCCTTTAGCTGGGAAGACACTTTGATCAACCGCTATCCGTTGCTCCAAACTGAGCATGTATTTGGGGAAACAAAGCACAATCTCAGCTGCTAATCCCCAGAGATTCGGAGCACATTCCCAAGGAAGCCTTTGATCTCTGGAGTGCATCCGGACAGCTGACTTCAGACATATTGCACACTTGCATGCACAGGCGGAAGAACACATATACACTAACACAAGCATTCCTCTCAGACTGATAATGTGCCAAAATGCACTTTTATCTGCGGTTGCTACGTTCGGTGACAGCTGAGTGTTTCTTTCACAAACTGATGTACATTAAATGACTTCTACAGCTAAGTTCAATTCTTCATTTCTGAAGAAGCTGGTATTTGAAATACAGAACCTTGAAAAGGATATACACTAGACTATGATTGTAGCCTATTTATTAAGTTTTCAACGCATAATTGACAGATGGCTCTATCGGTATTAAAAATATTTGCAAATTTTATTTTTATTTATATGCTTTAAATTTTTCATATTTTGACAACCGCAGAATTTAGTGTTTTTTTAAATTTTCTTTTTTATTGTAGGTGATAGACCAACACAAGCTACAACATATTGGTAAGGCTGAAGAATAATTACATGGTTTTCACATTTTTTTGCTATTTAAAACCTGAAAACTTTGGTCTGTATTGGTATTTCCACCTGTTGAGACAACACTTTCTAGAATCACCTTTTGCAAATACAACTGCAAATCTTTTGATATTTTTTTTTTTCTTTGCAAAATTTCTCAACCTCTGTCACCTTGGACTGAGAGCATCTGTGATGAACAATTTTTAAGTCTAAACATAAATTACGGATTTGATTAAGGTTGGTGCAGTGTCAGTTTTACTACAAGAGAGTATTTCATTTGGTCTCACATGGACTTTATTTACTAATTAGGTGTCTTCTCAAGGCAATTGGTGCAGGATTTGATTTAGGGGTATCAGACTACATGGGGCTGAGTATAAGATTTTGCAAAATTTTTTTTAATAAAGAAATTTCAAAAGCATGTATTTGTTTAGATGTATAGAAAAGCAAATGATGTATTTTTAACAAAAGAAGAAATGTGGATAATCCAACTCAAATGTCTACACTCCCCAAGAGCTTTATTTTAAACTAAAAAAATTTAGTTTCATAGCATTTCTTCCCAGATGGCACCATTCACAGCATCTGATAGTAATCTGCTCTGCTTTGTCATACAGGACAAACTCCTTCATCTTTCAGAAAACTATGGAACTTACAACGCCCACTGTGACATTAAAGCCACCTCCACATCCTGAAACCTCCCAGTCCTCCAGCTAATTTGATGTCAACCCAAGACCTCAAACACATCTTCTCACGATAAAAATAAAATCCTATAGCCCCTACAGCCAGGTGCTACCCCTCCTCCAGAAGGCTGGGCTTTTCTTCTCTTTAGAGAGTGGCTCCAAAGTTTTCTCCCAGCCCCTTCAAAGAGCAACAACAGGTCCTTGGCCCCTTGGGACCACAGAGGGGGTAGAGCATGGTGGGAGAGAGGTATACGTCACACAGCATGCACAGGAGGCCAGCCGGTGGGAAAAGAAAGTGCAATGCACTGGGAGAGGAGAGAAAGGAGGAGAGGGAGAGGAGTCTAAATTTGAAAAGTGCTTTCAGTTTCTTGACAAGAGCCCCCGCCTTGTGAAAAAGACCTGGAAAGAAAAAGCACAACACAAACCTGCCGTGTGTTTAAAATCTTTAGGACTATTTCCAAAAAAGTCTTTCGAAAAAGCTTTAAAAAAATCAAAGACAATGCAACCAACTGTGCAACAGGAAAGGTGGGGGCAGGCGCTCCGATGCTATTCACTTCTGAATTGCATACTGTTGTCAAATGTACCTTTGCTCTTTGTCTGCGCAGCACACAAACTTCTGTCGCAGAGGAAAATCTAAGCTTTTGGAACTGCGAGAGCAGCACACTGGGAAGACTCAATGTGGAGGGTTCTTTTAAACTACACACAAACTGGAGCTTCACAGAGAGGAGGAGCCATCAGTGTCACTACAAACACCTCCCAGCACGGCCCACTTCAAACATAGATTCATGTCATCCACCGCAACCGACACAGGGCACATGAGAAATGCAGCAAACAGATGGAGGATAGGAAAGCAGAAAGGGGAAGAGGGCAGAACCAAAAGGATTGGGAGGAGGTAACCGAAAAGAAGACGGTGTCTCTTTAAAACAGGGCCTTTCAAAGGCCTCTGTAAACATCTAACAATCAATCCCAAAGGAAGCAACAAGCCCAACCAGCTTAAAAGTTTTTTGTAGTGAAAAATAATAATTTAATTGGGGTTTAACTGGTATCACAATTACAGTATAATTGTGAAATGGAAAGAACATAATACAGGGTTTTTAGCATTTTCTGCAACTGAAAATGTGAAAAGTGTGGCACGCATGTCTATTAAGCCTCCCAGTCTAGTTTAAGCTTTTTGTTGATTCTTCCCTTCAACTCCGACCAGTTTCCCTGACCCACAGCATGATGCCGCCACCTCTATGTTGCACCGTCGGCACAAAATGGGAAAAGGTTCAGGAGGCATCAGTACTTTTTCAAAAATGACAAACAGCTAATGTGAGCAGCATCTCACAGTCCTGACATTCTTTTAAAGCATGCATTGTTGGGATTAGTGTGGCGAAGATCAGATCAAAAGAATTTTAAACACGGACACCCCACTGATGACACCCGACCCACATTCTTCTGAACCCTGGTGCAACTGGGGGGGGGGGAGCTTAAAGAACAGTGGCTATAAATAACTATCTCCCCAGGTATTCTATGCAACACGGACAACTTTTAAAGCTGAGTGGGGACTTGCATCCCCTCAGAGCGAGTGCTCAGCTCCCATTTCAGACAGCGATCTGGAGTCTGGCTTTTTGCACATAACAAGAAGAAAAACCTTCAAGACTCACCCATCATAAAATCAACATAAATATTTAAGTTTTCACTAACTATGTTTAGAAATTTCCTGTGAAGGATAGTCAATGAATTAAGATCACTTCAGTCAGAGATGCACAGATCAGGCTTTCCTGGCCGGCACGATTATTGTGAGGTTTTACCTGCTGATTCTAATTTGACTGATTCCAATTATTTTTTTAAGGACTTTAACACATAAAGCATGAAAACTTGTGCTGCGGGTTCAAACTGTTTTAACCCAAAATAAACTAGACCCCAAATTGTAGGAAATCAAAATTCTGAATATTTAATAATTAAGGGAAAATAATGGTAGATTCCAATCACTGGCTGATTGATCTGTGCATCTATAACTTTAATTAACTATTTAATACAAGTAATATTGACCCTTTAAATTATACATTACATAGTAATGAAATGCAGGAACCACTAACTTCTTAAGACCTCTTATAGGGAGAAATACAAACTAATATCTGATATATTATAGATTCAAATTCAAAAAGTATCCTAAAGCTACAATTTAGTCATAATCTACATTATCCCGTGAATATAAATAATCCAAATGCCTTCTTTCAGAAACAATGTAAATTAATAGAAGGACAACTTCTACAGAAAGACGTTCCATGCTATCAACTTCCCAGACGTCCCCTCCACTATTGGCCAAAACCTTTCAGTGTAGTGCTGCTGGGAATGGAAAGAGGCTGAATCTGCAGAGGAATAAAGCAATGAATGTTTGTCTTTGTGCCCAGGTTTTATAGTAAGTGCTTTTTAATCATGTGCTTTTAAATGTTTAAATTACCTCAAAGCATATAATGTGAGTGATTTAGTTGTACTGCTAGTTTACTCTTGCCTTCATGCTTTTCGAAAGAAATCCATAAGTTTCTTCAAGATATCTCTGACACTAAAACATGAAACTAAGCTTTGAAATCAATCCCGCTTCAATAACTAATACGGATTAGCAATGTTGACACCACCAGCACCAAACTCAAAAAACAATCTACAATTTTAGCTCATAATTAAGAACAGAAAACAGCTTGCAGCACAAAACAAATTTATATTAGAGATGCACCAATCAAGCTTTTCCTGGCCGATACCGAACTCTGAGCTGGGGTTCTGATTGTTTAGGGTTTTTTTTTCCAGAACTTTAAAACAGAAAACAGAAAAATGTTCTGCAAGTTCTTTAATTGATGTAGTACCCAGCGGAAAATGCAGGAGTTACGGGATTATCCCAATTTATTCATTAAAGCATATGTCCGTTAACTTTATCTAATTTTATTCAACATAAAAAGTGAATCAAACTACATGATGTTGGTTATTGTCGTTATAGATAGAAAAGTGTGGGTGTTCCAATTTTTGATGCATTTATTGAATATGACAAAAAAGGTTTATTTTGGCATTTAGCGTTCTATTTGGTGGACAATTGGCCATTTCTAAACTATGTTTAATTGACTGGTGCATTTCTACTTTCTATAACTAACTTTTATTAATAGTTACTAATTATATGTGTTGTCTACCTCATCCTCAATTGAAATCCTTGACATTTGTTCACCAGCATGCCTTCACACAAGTTGCTATTTTCACTGACAACAAAACCCATTTAGTTTTTATATGTTTGTTAATCAGCAACATTTTAGGGCATTAAATTAGCTTAAGCTAAGAAGAGCTGCAAGCACAAGAAGACACGTTTAAACACCGGCAACGCAAGATCACTGAGAAGGGTCAAATAAAGTGTATTTATTACATCAAGTAGCTAAGTGCCAACATGTTCACCTTTAGTTTATGGAATGACTCAAAAATGATATTATACATCATCAAAACAGTACTGCTTCAGTGTATTTAAGATGCAATGGATCCTGGATTTGGGTCAGTGTTTGTTAAACTGTTGGGTTTCTGCTTAAAATGTCTGGATCGTGGGTGGACAACCTGTTGTCCCATTTTTCTCTTGATATACCTCAGCTCCTGAAACATGCCTGCCTTTCAGAAAGACATATCGAACCAAAGAGGCTTAAGAGTTCCTCTGAAGCAATTCCAAAGAATCTCCCTACTTGACAACAACAGCACACTGTTTACTGCACTGCCAAAATACAAAACAAGCATGACCTCCAACATTTCTCCCCAGCCTTTACAATCCACACTTGTCACCGGACTGTCACACAGAAATGCTTTCAACTCAGCCTGGATCTATTGTTAACTAAATTACAAGAGAGACTGAGAGAGAAAAACTCATAGCAGTAAAAGAGGCTGACACCATCAATGTTCCATGCACGTGTAAAACACCCTAAGCATTCACTGTTGCAGTACAAAACAGCTACAGTGCCAATCCAAAGTATTTAGACCCCTTACATTTTTTTCGTATTTAGCCACATTACAGCCACTAACTTAAAATGTGGTTTGGGGGGATTTTATGTGAGGGACCAACATAAAGTTGCACAAACATTTGAAGTGGAAGAAAGGGACATATAGTTTTCATATGTTCTACTGACAGGGCAACTATTGGTCGTGCACTCCACAAGCATGGAAAAGAGAGACAAGATGATAGCTATTGTTGCAAGAGATCCATAAAGAAGTCTCATTTGTAGTTTGCCACAACCCATGAAGAGACATGGTAAACATATGGAAGAAGTGGCTCCGGTTAGATGAGACCAGAATTTAACATGTTGGCCTCCACATAAAACATTATGAGGGTAGAATGCTAACACTGCACATTAATATGAACATACCATCCCCACATGCTTTTCTTTAGCTGAGCCAGAGAAGCTGTTCAGAGTTAATGGAAAGATGGATGGTGCTAAATGCAGGCAAATTCTAGAGGAAAACCTGTTAGAGGAGGGAGACAAAAACACTAAACATAAAGCTACAATAAATTGATTTAGATCAACTGAGAATCTGTGAAAAGACTTGAAAATTGATTTTCACAGATCTGGCTGAACTTGGTGTATTTTGGAGAAAAGAATGGAGAGAAATGTCCGTCTCTGCTGGTGCACAGCTGGTAGACATACCCCAGCAGACTGTTGCAGATATAGTTAAAGGTGTCTCCACAAACTATTGTCTGTGGTGTTGTAGATATTTGTTTGTTGAAAGAAAATGAAAAGCATCCTTAAACTTTACAATTATCCGCTTCTTTGTGTTGGCCTATCTTACAAAATTGCAATAAAAACAATAAAGTTAGTGACTGTAACGTGAAAAATGTGGAAAGGTTCGCGGGGTATAAATACTCTCGCAAGCAGCTGTATGCGCGAAAAATGCAGCCTCGTGGTGAAACCGTGAGAAATCAAATCAAATGTTTCTTTATAGCGCATGTAAAAAAAAAAAAACAACAGCAACAAAAAACTGACGCACACAAAATACAACAATACTTCAAAGTACAAAACAATTAAAAACATGACAAGACAAAATAAAACCAGAAGTGAACTCTCATGCTGTATTGAAAGCCAGTGAGTTCACTGCTTTTTGAAAACACCAAGACTTAATGAGGTAGATCGCGCATTTAAAAAACAAAAACGGGTTTCTAAAATGTTTGTTCAGGGATGTCAAAGCGGGATAAAAACGACGCAACTTAACCCGAATTTTCCAAGTAACTTGCCGCTAAATAAGTGCACATAAGTGCCCAGTGGGACTCACCCGTGCAGTCAGCCCGCAGTTTCCCTTATGGTGACAGTCCTGTTGCCCGAGGCGAGAGCTCGTGCAGTAGTATTTCTGCTTCACGAGCCAGTCGTCGACTCCCTTTTTCGCCAAACAGGCATTCACAACAAAACTGTCGCCTGAAACACATAACGCACATATTAGAAGCTTAAAAACTATTTATTCGCCAATACCCACGCTTTTCAAAAACGGACTCGAACTCTACACTGTTCAACGCTGACATTTACAAACTGCCTGGAAATATTAAAAGTGCACTATAAAGAGGAGCACAAATAAAGGTTGCTTACCTTCTGGGCTCTCCCTCGGTTTACAAATAGCGGCTTGAGAGACAGAAAGATTGGAGAAAATGAATGTGTTACTATCAAAGCGCTGTTGGAACAACTACTGCTGTTTTTTTTTTTTGTTTTTTTTTTTCCCTATCGGGAATGAGCAATCTTACCATGCTTCGAATGCAGTTTACCCATTTCTATACATCGAGTTGGAGTTGAAAACCATCAGATGAATATAATCCCATGAAACAACACCAGGCTGCGATATCCAGAGAGCGGAGCGTCCGAGGAGACCGAGTGCGCTCTAGTGCAGGACCGTGTGACCGAGGAGCAGAGTGAGCCTTTGATCCAGAGCGCTGCAGCCAATAGAAACAAGCAAGACGACAGACTGAGCAACTTCCTCTCGGCACTTTCAAACTAAAAACAGTCACATGCATTAGTGACCGTTTAAGGTTAACCAGAATTATGCTATACATCACAGCATTTCACATACATTTTTATTTTGTAGCCATTACTAGTTCTCTCAACCCCTGCAACTTTGTAATTTATTTTAAGACAACTTACTTAAGCTAAAAAATGGAGCTCAGTGAAAATTGACTGTAACAATTTCAAAATGCCCTGATTCTGGAATCAGTTGTCAGCTGTCACTGTAAATTGATGCCGCTTGTACAGTTTTACCTCGTTTCAGTCTCTAGTTGAAGCGCTGATAAGGTGTCCTCAAAACTATGACTTTTAACTGTATGAATATACACATCAGCCCCGGGTGTGAGCAAATGAGTGTAAACCCACTGATTACAGTCTAGGTTTACTTAAAACGTGGGTCATGTTTCAGGCAGGGGTGACAGTCCTGGGCCCTAAATCCGGGCGTGCAGTCTGTCACGTTTTATGTACACAGCGTTAGAAAGAAAGACGTTCTGCAGAAACAGAAACATAAAGTTGTAAAAAGTATTATGCAGCCACGATAACTATCAATTATCTTAACCCCTATTGGCAAATTACAGGTACAAGCAGGGCAGGTCTGAGTTAGAAACGAACTTAACCAAAATAGATTACAACAGCATAGGGCCAAAGAACATCACAGTTTTACAATGACTTATTATAACTATTTTAGTTAGACAAAAGACATAGAGATTATGTAAATAAATAATAATTAAAAAAGAAAAAATAATGTTTCAGGAAAAAAGGATGTATATGCACATACCTTTGCTTGTTGTCTTCTGTATTTATAGACAATTAAAATAGCCCTATTAATTTTAGGACTGCTTGTACATCAAGAATTAGCACATACACTACCAGTCAAAACTTTGGACACACCTTTGTCATTTAATGGCTTTACTTATCTTTATTTATTTTGCATTGTTGATACAAAGTGAAGACATCAAAACTATGAAGCAAAGTATGTAGCATTATGTTGAAACAAAAAATTGTGAAATAACGCAAAATATTCTTCAAACTAACCCCACTTTGCTTTGATTACTGTTTTGCATAATCATGGCAGTCTCTGGATGAGCTTCATGAGATAGTCACCTAAAATGGTTTTCCCACAGTCTTGAATTTCCCAGAGGTAGGAATAAAATGAATGACAAACCACTGACAAAGATCAGTCCAGACTTTTCACTGGTACCATATAAAAATATAATTGAGCAAATACTGAAAATCAGTATTTTATGAATATTCATTGAGAAGCGCAGCTTAAGATCACTCCAAAAATTACTGGAGACCTTGCACTCGAAGAAGACATGATTGATTATTTGATTATTTTGTATATTTTCTGCAACATTTCAATAAATTTGGCAATACATTTCTTAATGGGGTATATTCTGTGTAGAATTTAGCCTTATTAAAAAGGCAGCACTATTTTTATTTAGGGTCAAAAAGGCATAAAACGTTTTTGTTAGAATGGCTTATTATGAATTGATTACAGATTTATGGATTGTACCAATTGGCTGTGTAGGCTGTCATTAG
Organism: Girardinichthys multiradiatus; assembly: GCF_021462225.1. NCBI lineage: Eukaryota > Metazoa > Chordata > Actinopteri > Cyprinodontiformes > Goodeidae > Girardinichthys > Girardinichthys multiradiatus. Next base: position 39,064,369 of record NC_061797.1, on the reverse strand, counting down.
CCAAACTGCATGACTGCCATGTGCATGTCATTGAAACTGAAACTGTGGGGGAATAACATTTTGCAAAAGACAAAAAGTGAGTAAAAAATCATTCAAATATATGTTTAGAGCCAGAAATGAACTTCCTTGTGTTGATTCTTTTCTTTCAGTGTCACAATTGTATCCTCTTTCTTTATATTAGCTTGAACCAGCAAAGTGACCAAAAAAGAAACACACGAAAACAGAAACATTTAAAATTTACTACACCTCGTGTCTGAGCTGGGGGGAAAAAGCAGTTGTGTAACCTTGTTTCTGTGGTAATTTATGAACACGGGATTAATCTTGGCTCCACCTCCCAGACTCTTCTGAGTCTATTAGATGTGTGACGCGAAAATATAAAGGAAAGAAAAAGAAAGATCATGCAAGGAACACATAAAATAGGACAGTGACTTTGTAGTTTCCGGTGGGCTTAACGGGAAGTAGGACCCACATTCAGCTTTGGTCCTCATAAAACCTTGGGTTGGCTCTGAGAACAAAGGGAAATAAAATTATATGACTGATTAAATTCCATTTGAATTTATAACCTTTTCAGATCTAGATAAACCAAGTCAGCAATTATGCACTTATTTGGGCCTCTTGGAGTCAAAATCAAATCAGGATTAGCGCACAGTGCTCATCCCTCTGTTTGAGGTCTCTGACATGAGAATAAGGCTCTTATTGGACTGAGGCGGCAGATGAAAGCAAGCTAAGATGCTTTTGATGTCTTCAGATATACAGCATAAAGACAGCACTACTGGGCCATTTCATGCCAGGCTGCCAGTCTCTCAGTGTGACACTAATATTACTCACAGTGGGCATCTCCCTGCCAACAAAAAAATATTAAGGTTCCAGATGTTCCTCTATAAAGTTCATCAGGGTAAGATCAAAAGTTAATGTCAATTACACTCAAGAGTTTTGTTAAGATCTGTAATAGATGACTGGTTCCGTTCTTCTTTTTCTCTAAAATACTATGAATCCCAACACTTATGTTCATAAAAAAATAAAAACCAAGATTGCAGTTATCTTTCCCAGATTAGATTCCCTTCAATACAATCAAAGTGACAATTTACAAAAGAAAATAAAAAATGAAAATGAAGCTCAAAAGAAAACATCTTACATTTGATCAATTACATGACAAATATATAATATAATTACTTATTAAACATTTTCTAGTTCATTTTACATTTTTATCCTTACTAAGACTGATGCACAAGTTGTAAAAAATACATTCATAGGAACACAAGCATTTATTTTTATTTATTTAAGGATTATTTGAATTACAAAAACATTTTTAACAAAACAGAAAGCACCTTGGAGATATACAGCTTAAGCCTGTAGGATATGCTTGATCCTCAGTGTTACATCTGCAAAGAGAAAGTCCAAGTTATACAGAACTTAATGAACCAGTGTTTTATTTGGTATTTTAAATAATGGAACTGATCCCCCACTCGTTTTACACTGGTTTCCACAGAGTTTTTTTTCCACTACTTTTATTAAGACACTGACATGCTTGAAGTTATCTGTTATCAGATCTAAGTGTGTTTTAAATTTTAAAACGTAACTTGATAGATAGGATAAGTGGATTGAGCCACCAGAATAAGTCATTAGATGGAATTGGATATGTGTTCAGCATCAGTTATGAATTTGAAAAAAACAGACAACTTAGTTTCAAACAAATCAGTTTAAGAGTTCTCTGTTTATTCTTCAACTTGTACAGTAACATTTGACAGTTCGGCTCACTTCCCAAACTTTATTCACGTCTCAAGTTGGAGTGATGAAACAAAGACCCCCTTGAGGGGTTGCCCAGGTCAACAGTGGGTCTGGCCAAACAGAGACTTCTTAGAGGCCTTCAAGTCAGGTCAAGACAAACTGTAACAATTGAGGGTTAGCCCAAGGAGAGGATGAGTCTGGGTGACCCAAAGGTACCTCATCTAGGGTAAAAACTGGTCCAGACAAACAGTTACCTTAAGGGTGAGTCCAAGGGCAACACTGGTCTGTCTGAGCAGAGGTTCCTTAGAGGGTTATCTAGAGGGAAGGCATTTTGAGACAGTCACTATCAAAGGTTACTCTAAGTGGAAGGTGGGTCTGGTCCTTGTATCCTAAGCAGGGACACACAGGAAGTTTGCTCAACTATTGAGGAATCACACCTCTTAGCCTCCAAGGAAAGGTTTATTTTAGGGTGTTGAAAACAAGGAGAGCTGGAGAGGGTCATTAAAGTCTAGATGAAACAAATGTAAACCAGACCAATGATGTTGTAATTTGCTTTTTTTGATTGAGGAGACGGAGCAAAGATATTTTTAAGTTGCTTCTCTCATTGTGCTCAATGTAAACTCCTCTAACCTCCTGGTATGTGTAAACGGTGCAATATAAATAAACTTTGTCTGTAAATGCAACCAATCCATAAATGAAACCTTCTACATCTTTTACCACTCACCCCCCACCACACACACACACACACACACACTCACACCCATAAGCTTTCATAGATGAATTGGTGTTGTGTGAGTTAAACCACGTTCAAGATCCAGTTCATGGACACAGGAGACAGACAAGTTACACCTACAGTATATCTGTGCTGGTTTTTTTTTTTAGCAAAGTTTAACATTAAAATTTATATTCAGGCCCTGTTCACCTTAACATCTTCAAACTCTGTGTCATAATGTGGTTTGCGGGCAGACCAAAGTGCAGACAAGAGCTGGGCAGCAACATGTTGTAAAAGGTTTTCAGCTTTATTTACAGAGGTTTTCAAAGAAACCAAACAAGGCACTGCAGAAACAAACAAAAGTCCAGATCCAAAAAACTTACAAGATAGGTTCTGCAGGAACATGGAAAAACTCAGCACAAATACATGGGTTGAGAACGGGGTATGACAAACACAAGGAACCAGTGATGAACAGAGACACCAAAACAACTAACATACTGGGGAAAGACAAAGGCAGGTAATCAAGGGAACTGAGAACAGGTGTGACAAGGAAGCAGGGAAGCAGAAGGAACAGGTGAAACAAATACAAAGGCTGAGGAAGAGTGAAAGGACTAAGTAAAACACAAACTAAGCAAGAGCATAAAGCAGAGGAGGAAATAAAGAACTAGAATAACTATAAACTAAAGTAAACAGAGAAACTAGAGGGAAACATAGAAACAAAAACAATAACCTAAGAAATAAACAAGAGCCCATAAGAATCTAAATTACAAAATAAACAAACGTAAACAATAACTAAAGCTGGAATAAGAACAAATACCTAACCATAACTAAACACAGAGATACTAAATAAGAATCCAAGGGTGAATAATAATAATAATACAAAAAATAATAAGAAAGCAACAACAAAAGGAACTAAGAGTTAGAGAAACACAATACACACAAGGAGATGGTAGAGGGAGGAAAAGAAACAAATAAACATGATGCAAAAACCAAAGTAGAAACATCTAGACAAAATAAACCCTCACAAGACACCAAAACCAAAATCCAAAATGTCACACCGTGACACTCTGCTGTTTGCTTTTCTCTTATTTTTTGTAACAGTATAAAAGGTGAAAGGTGCAATATAAATATATAAGCTTCACAAATAAACTCTTCCCTGGAAGCATGTTCCTAAATCTGTCAGGATCTTGAGTCATCTGCTGCCTACTGCTAACACCTTTCCAACACTAGGTGCCGCCAGTAGGAGAGTCCTGAGGCGACAGGTGTTGCGCATCTATTCATCAGCTGGGAAGCATAAAGAGGATGGTTGCCAACACTTCGTTGCCTGAGTGTTTTCCCTCCGTGGTAATCTTCTTGCCAGCTCTAAAAAAACTTTGCAAGAATTGCTGTGAAGGATTTTTGAAATTTTTTTTTTCTGTGTTAATTCTAACTTCCCCTGTTACCTGTTCCAGGTGCAATTTCTGCCTGACCTGTCCCAGTCCTCCGTTGTGGTACTGGCTACTTCTTGGAATTGGACTGAACCTGGCAAGCGGGGCTTCTTTCCTGACACTTATCCTCTCCCTGGTGGTTTCCCCGGATTCTCCAGTAAGAGAATGTTTCGGTTAGGTCATATTCTGAGGTTCAGCCACTAATCATTTCTCTTTGTGTTTTCTTTTAGTGACGAGAGATCAGATTCGCCGCTTCTGTTGAGCTTGCCCAAGTTTGCAATAAACTCCTTTATTTTACAAGTTCTCTGAGTGTCTCTACATGTGGGTTAAGTCGGCTGTAAAAATCATGACAGAACACTCAGGCCAGCCTAACCCAGCGGAGACCCTTCAGAGAACTTTAGCTGAACATAGTCAGCAGATTCAGGCGCACGGTTCCACTCTCCAAACCCTCCTAGACCGGCAACTGCAAACAAACCAGCAGCTAGAGCATTTGGCATCGTTGTTTCGAGGTGCTTGTAGTCCCGAGTCCGCCGCACCCATTGGGGGCGCTGCGGAGCTCCTGGAGGCCCAACATCAGCCACCTTTCCGAGATGTTACTTCTCCTCACCCTGAGAAGTTCTCCGGAGATGTGGGCGGATGCCGCGGATTTTTACTCCAGTGTAAATTGGTGTTTAACCGGTCACCCCGAGCGTTTTCTCACGATGAGGGTAAGATCTCATATGTCTTGGGCTTGTTAACCGGGAGAGCGCTCCGGTGGGCGGAGGCACGATTTTCCAACTGCACTAGTTTCGGTGTGTCTTATGAGGCTTTCATTAGGGAGTTTAAACAGTCTTTTGATGTAGCTTCAGATCAGTCCTGTACTGCCCGCAGGTTGTGGGCACTAAAACAGCGGAATCGTCCTTTAGCTGATTTTTCTATTGATTTCCGTACATTGGCTGCGTCCTCAGGCTGGAACGCAAGCGCGTTAAAAGCGGCGTTTTTCCAGTCTCTGGACGAGCCCATTAAGGACGAGTTAGTCCTCTTAGATGAACCAGAGGGGTTAGATAAGTACATTGATTTGGCTGTCCGCATTGATTCTTGCCTACGGGAGAGGAGGAGGGATCGCTCCTAGAGGGCAGTGGGGCGGTCTTCCCCGTTTTCCTCGTCCCCGTTACCAGTGTCGTTAGAGCCTCAAGTCAGCCACCCCGAGACCGAGCCCATGCAGGTAGGGAGAGCCAGTCTCTCGCCTGGAGAGCAACGACGACGCCGGGAGGCTAACCAATGTTTTTATTGTGGTGCGTCTGGCCATTTCATTTTCGCTTGTCCTGTCCGGCTGTGATGGGGCAACCGACGGACCAATCCTCCAGTAGTAAAACCCCTCGATTCCCATTACCGGCTACCTTATTTTTAAACCATCATGCTGAGGTTTTGTCTGCCCTAGTTGACTCTGGCTGTGATTTGAACTTGATTGACTATGATTTTGTTTCCAAGAAACAAATTGCCACAGAGAAGTTGACCCAGCCCCGTCGGGTTTTAGCCTTGGATGGGTTATCACTACATGAGATCACCCATCAGACACAGCCACTTGAGCTTATTTTGTCCGGTAATCACCGAGAACAGGTGTCTTTTTATGTTTTTCCCATTGCTCAGAGTACGTTAGTTCTCAGTTTCCCCTGGCTCCAGCGTCATAACCCCCATATTAATTGGGTGTATTTGCGGGTGGAGGCTTGGTCTGAGGGTTGTCTCAGTTCATGTTTGCAGTCAGCCATCTGCCCTACAACCCCTGGTGAGGAAGGTGAAGAGGAGGAACTCCCAGATTTAACCAGGGTCCCCTCCGAGTATCACGACCTCAAAATGGTTTTTAGTAAATCTCGGGCTCTATCTCTGCCGCCTCATCGACCGTACGACTGCGCCATTAACCTCCTCCCAGGTGCTCCTTTGCCCTCCAGTAGCATCTCTGGGCCAGAGAGAAGGGTAATGGAGAAATATATTGCAGAGTCTTTAGCTGATGGAATTATCTGTCCTTCTTCATCTCCTTTAGGGGCAGGTTTCTTTTTTGTGGGGAAATAGGACGGAGCTTTACGCCCTTGTATAGATTACAGGGGTTTGAACGCAATTACAGTAAATAATAAATATCCTCTTCCTTTATTAGCTTCTGCGTTTGAGCCTATACATGGCACTGTTGTTTTCTCAAAGCTGGACCTCAGAAATGCCTACCACTTAGTCAAAATCCTCCAGGGAGATGAGTGGAAGACGGCATTCAAGACTCCCCTGGGACATTTTGAATATCTAGTTATGCCTTTCGGCCTAAGTAATGCTCCAGCAGTTTTTCAGGCACTCGTCAACGACGTGTTGAGAGATTTTTTAAATATTTTTGTATTTGTATACCTGGACGACATTTTGATTTTTTCCAGAAGGACAGACTGTATGTTAAAGTGGAGAAGTGCAACTTCCATCAGTCGACCATCAGTTTCCTGGGGTTCATGTTTGAGGAGGGACAGGTTCGTGCTTATCCAGGGAAGGTTTGAGCAGTGATGGACTGGCCAGTACCGGACTCCCGGAGGAAGTTGCGACAGTTCTTGGGGTTCGCCAACTTCTACCGAAGGTTTATTAGAAATTACAGCCAGGTGGCGGCCCCATTAACTGCGCTAACTTCCACCAAAACGACCGTCAGCTGGGGATCGGAGGCCGAGACCGCCTTCACCCGGCTGAAAAGGCTGTTCTCCCAGGGGCCGGTTCTGATCCATCCTGACTCTACAAGGCAGTTTACACTGGAAGTAGACGCCTCGGATACCGGGGTGGGAGCGGTTCTCTCCCAGCTTTTAGACCTGGATGGAAGGCTTCACCCCTGCGCCTTTTTCTCCCGTTAGCTGACCCCTGCTGAACGGAACTATCAGGTTGGAGACAGGGAGCTGCTGGCCATTATGTTGGCCCTAGAGGAGTGGAGGCATTGGCTGGAGGGCGCCGAACACCCCGTGTTGGTCTGGAAATTTGTCGTACATCCAGTCAGCTAAGCGTCGTAATGCACGTCAATCACGTTGGTCACTTTTCTTTTCCCGATTTAATCTGTCTATTTCTTTTAGGCCAGGATCCAAGAACCTCAAACCTGACGCTCTGTCAGGTTTGAGATTCGCTCTGTCGTGTCTGGAGACATTTCTGTGACCCCTTGGGGGCGAAGGTGGCGCTAACTTCTGGTCATCAACCCCAGTCTAATGGCCATGTGGAGCGCCTCAACCAGGAGCTGGAGGCAGCCCTGCGGTGCGTAACGTCCACCTGTTTCGCTGAATGGAGTGACCACTTGGGGTTGATCGAATACGCTCACAACTCCCACGTCTCTTCAGCCACCGGCTATTCCCCTTTTGAAGCCTCCTTGGGATACCAGCCCCCGTTGTTCCCGTCGGAGGAGAAGGACATCACTGTTCCTACTGTATGACACCACATCCGGAGATGTAAGCGAGTATGGAACACTGCCAGCCGGGCGCTTCACCGGACAGCAGCCCAAAACAAGCGCTACGCAGACCGTCGACATCTGCCCGCTCCTAGTTACCTCCCTGGTAAGAAGGTTTGGCTCGCCGCAGAAGACATCCCACTTAAGTCCCTGTCCAGAAAGCTTTCTCCCAGGTTCATCGGACCCTATGTGGTTGATTCTCTTGTTAGTCCTGCCTCTGTTCGCCTCTGTCTGCCTCCCAGTTTCCGTGTTCACCCTGTTTTTCACATTTCTCAATTGAAGCCTGTCCAGACAAGCCCACTCTGCCCTCCGGCCTTGCCCCCTCCACCCGCCCGGGACTTTCAGGGCCACCCTTTCTTCTCTGTTCGCCACATTGTGGCCTCTCGATGACGGGAACGTGGATATCAGTACCTCGTCGACTGGGAGGGGTACGGTCCAGAGGACCGCTCCTGGGTTCCGGGTTCCTTCATCGTCGATCCCTCCCTGATCCGGGATTTCTGGGTCTCCCAAACTGCGTCTTCTGGGCCGCCAGGAGGCGGCCGTTGAGGGGGAGGTGGTGTCAGGATCTGAAGTCATCTGCTGCCTGCTGCTAACAGCTTTCCAACACTAGGTGCCGCCAGTAGGAGAGTCCTGAGGCGACAGGAGTTGCACATCTATTTATCAGCTGGGAAGCATAAAGAGGATGGTTGCCAACACTTCGTTGCCCGAGTGTTCTGCCTCCGTGGTAATCTTCTGGCCAGCTCTGAAAAACTTTGCAAGAATTGCTGTGAAGGATTTTTGAAGTTTTTTTTTTTTCTGTGTGAATTCTAACTTCCCTTGTCAGCTGTTCCAGGTGCGATTTCTGCCTGACCTGTCCCAGTCCTCCGTTGTGGTACTGGCTACTTCCTGGAATTGGGCTGAACCTGGCAAGCGGGGCTTCTTTCCTGACACTTATCCTCTCCCTGGCGGTTTCCCCAGATTCTCCAGTAAGAGAATGTTTCGGTTAGGTTCGCCGCTTCTGTTGAGCTTGCCCAAGTTTGCAATAAACTTTCTTATTTTACAAGTTCTCTGAGTGTCTCTGCATGTGGGTTAAGTCGGCTGTAAAAATCATGACAAAATCAGACTTGCATGCTTACTACTCAGTAGTTTACGAATCATCACGTGTTGTACCAAGAGCAATCTAGCTCTGCTTTGAACTGGACTGCCACAGACACACGGATGAGCTGGTTATTATAGCAACTTGCCCAAATTTTCTGGGAAAGAAGGACTGTTCCTCTGACACACTTCCTGTCCTTTGAAGAGGCCAATGGAGAGATGGCTTTGCGAGCCCTATTTTCAAGTTTTTGCCTTTGATGCTTGTGAGAGCGGTGGTGGCAAGTGTTTAAAGCCATATCAAGGACATGAAGACAAGCCCCCACCTCCGCTCCCAGTCTCCAATCAATCCCCGTTATCATGGGATGGAGTTATTTTGTAAGGCACTTTATCAAATTGGAGAACAAATAAAGTAAATATCTGGGCTTTATTGAAACAATCCAGAGAAGACACATGTGTTTAATTCCTTTTGTAGCATCCCTTCCCTCTTTATAGATGAGATGTAAACTATAGGGGTCAGTTGCTTAATAATGTAGGTGGCCTTGATTGATTAACGTAGGTCACCCTTGGGGAAATTCCTCAGTTGCCAATATTAACTCATTCCATCATAAAATGTGTCATCCTCCCTTAAAAACATACAAGATAGCAAGATTCTGATCTGATGATTGTTCAGTGTTCATGTCCTATTAACAATTGTAGGGACCTAAAGCCTACCAAGGCCACTGAGGGGAATGTTTCCTGAACCTGAAGAGGAGGGTGTGAACCAGAAGGAGAGAAGAGCAGCTGCTGACCGCAAACAGCTCAGACATGTGACTGTTGCCTTTATCTAGGGGAACAAAAGGGCATGAGTCTTGCAAAGGGCAGAAGACAATCGTGGCTGAAGTAAAGTGATGATTCCTGGCATGGTGGTGACTCGGCCCTTTGTGGTGGCCCAGCGTGTGATGTGTCAGGCCTTTAAGAAGAGGAAAGACAGCCTGGTTGTTGCCGATTGCTTTTCTGCAGGCTACGGGTCATTCCTTATATTTCTGAGCATTAGGCTTTCCTCAAAACCATTTCAAAATTTTTTTATTTTATTTTTTGAAGAGGTCATTTAAATTAACAAAATTTGTGAAACAACATTATATACACATAAGCCAGTTATTTCCAGTTTAAACATATCTCAACCAGATAGCGGATATTGTGTTTTGCATAATTATTTTGTAGTGTAAAGTAGGAGAATCCGTTCCGTCCCGCATATAAATTCCTTTTTATCTTTACAGCGGCATATAAAACACCTCTAACAGAGCCTGAAGCCCACGGACACGTCTTATTTTTAAAATTTGCCCACAGTAAAAGCAAGCTTTCAAGTGGTGTGCAAATAAATGTCCACATTCAAAATTTTAGGCCTTCTGCTAAATGTCTGGTAATTTTTACAATGACAAAGGTTTCTCCAAAATTAGGCCTGTATAATCAATGATTTCTGCTTCTGTACTCCTCTTTACTATCTCCAGTCAGCACTGGCTGCTTTTTTGAAGCAGTGGGGGTGTAGCCCCATCCAGAACGAGGACACAATTAGTGCATTGAGCCGAAAACAGTGGGGTTCCCTTTGATGTGGGGATCAAATGTTGGAGCTGTGTGTTTTTGTCCAAAATGACAGGCTTGCCAAGATTGCTAATGGGTAGCTAATAGAAAGAGAGGTTTATGATGCTCATTAATTACACAGTCTGTCATGTGTTGAGAAGGTAGAATACAAGCAATATAGGGGAAAAAGAAATAGAATGTGAGGTGGAACTGAGAAAGCAATAAGAGGTTGGGGGTGGCGGTGGCAAGATGGTACAGAAAAAATTGGAAATGAGTGGAAAGGAAAGGTAAAGGCAATGAGATGATCTCCACAGAGGTCTTTGGACCCGACCTGAGTTGTTGGAGAGCAAGTAAAGGAAGAACAAAAAGAAAGAAACAGGAGGAGATAAAATAATCCCTTCCCAAAGATAAGAGCAGCCACCAAGACAGGAGCTTCAAAGAGCAGGAGACACTCTCATGGGAGCGTGCCATAAACCGTTTCCTCATCTTCAGAGGAAAATTCAGTCCCTGATCCAAACAAGCCCCTGTTCTCAGCACCCACCACCCTGCAGGCGTCCAACACCCAGTGACTCCTGGGGTGGCGTGAACACTTCCAAGCAACTCTGCCTTTGAACTGCTTAGATTCACATCGAGAGGCAATGGTGATCTGCACATTAGGTGCAAATGTGAATAGCTAACGATGCGAGGAGAAAAAAATCCTAGCTTGTCACTCCCACTGCAGGGAAGGCTAGTGATCTCTTCTATCAGCTTCGACCAGCATAACTCATATAGACCTACTGTTTGTCATTTCAAGCTGAGCCACTGACAATATAGTCTTCACAGTAGCCTGTCCTTTGTGAAACAGCTGAGGTGTGACCTAAGGGATGCTGCTAGTGGATATTTTTGGCATATTTAAGTTAAATGAGACTCTAATTAACACTGGGCTAATTCAACAACCTCTGAGAGATGCATGCTACTACAATTATTGTAGAGTTGGGACTACTCATTTCAGTTGCCATCCCTGCATGCATATGTAGGGATGGCAACTATAAATGCATGTAGTGCATTATCATTTCATCAATATCATGAAAAAAAGAGTTTCATGATAATGCTTTAAAGAAAAGTCCCCTTAGACTCCCTCTGGCAATTCATAAATCACCAGTCAAACCAATCACAGCATCAAGAACAACATCAACAATATGAGCTTTCGTGTGTAAAATCAAAGTTTAGGAAACAAAAGGAGAAAAACATGTTTTGGATATCTCTCTCATATGTTTCTTTTAATGATGTAGGATAAAATCAATTTTGCTATTCTATTGCTTGCTCCAACAATTCCTCTTATATGAGAGTGATAAAATTAAATGATTTTGGGGGAGAAGGTGTTGATACACATAAAATGTATATGTTAATTAATTTTCCCTTCCATGCTTCAGGTACATTCATGATGGCAGGGGTACTCGTTTGTGCTAAGGTCTCATCTGAGCACTGAGTATATAAGGATCTGTGCCTGATTGTGCCTGTGCCTGATTGTCCTCTACCTTAGTGGTAATCAAGATCTCTTTCTGTGATCTGACCTACATGCCTTCCATGAAGCTGTTATCAAGCTTTGAGCTGCTGCCATTTCAAACCTACTATTACAGCATGGTCACTACCTTGCTTGGTATGTCAGAGGCATAACAGTAATGCCGTGAAATCATCCATATCATCGTTGTCATCAAACCAATTAAAAAGTAAAAAGACGTCTTAGGCCTGATTTCAAAAGTCAAACCATGTTCAAAAAATTTCAGCAAGCTTTGAAATTGTACCATTTGATGCAGTCACAAAGAAAATGATCAAAATGCATTTTTAAAATCAACTTGCATAGCACACACGGCCATATCTACATAGAAGTACAATGGCAAGCTAATACTGTAATATGTAGCCAGCTTTCACCAATGAACAGATCACGGAAAATAAGTTTCCTGCCTATAGACACATTAACTTTCAATAATAAATTCAAAATCTGTAAAACAAAAGTGAACGTACACCAGCAAGTCTTAATTTATGTCAGGACTAGCAAAATGGCATGACCTAACTTCCAACTTGTGTGGGTTCTGTGTGAGAGTTACCTGAGCAGGCTGCAAATATCCATCATGATTTATCACCAAGGTGAAACACAATGGCAGCTTTTTATTGAGACTAACAGAAAATATGAATTCCAGAGAATTCTATATAAAATATCATGGAAGAAAAAACAAAAGTTCAGGCAGGTCAAGCAACTTTTCTCACTGATTTGCAAATCTCTTTCAGCTGCTTTCTTAGAATTTAATTTTATGTTAATTCATGCATGAATATACCACATCCCTAAATGCAGAACAAATTAATCTACAGAAAACATGTTCAGTCTATATGGTACACCCTCAGGTGAATTGCTCAAAGGTATTTTTATGTTGCAGTGTTTTTTCTGTATTCCTTTTATGTTTATTCCAAAAACAAGCCATGTTAAAAGAAGTCAAACCACTGCAGACCACTGTCAGTGAAAACAGGCATGCCCGAAGCACTGTTGTAAAGCAATTGCTTGTAATAATTTTTTTTCCACAACAACAAAACATTTCTGAGTTGGCTCACAACCAGACCCACAGAGCTCTGCCAGTATCTGCTCAGCTGCAGAGCAGCAGAGACGTTTCAGAAGTAAGGCAACAAATTCTACTCTAATTCTTTACAGGCCGGTTTCTACCGCAAAAAAATGTTTTACCTGCCGAACAAAATATAATCAGCTGGTACCTCTTAAAGCAATATTCTAGTCAAGGGCCTTAACAATCAAACCACAAGGCTCAAATATAAAACTAAATTTATTTTGATTTTGTGTGCATGAGACCATGTGACAGCAATTGTTTTGATATGTGCACAAAGTACTACACCGCATTAAAAGAAGCCTCCCATAAATGTGGGGAAATTCTGCAGATTGTGAGAAAGCATCTTAGTGCATTTGTGTTACCTATGGTGGTAGCATCGTTGTAGTATAACAGGGAAAGAGCATAGTAACGCCATGATTGCCTTCACATTAGAGTTAGGCTTTCCAAATTTCCCACAGTCTACCGCATTTGAACACTCTTGGAGCTCCACGAGACTTTGCGGTAGTCATAATGTGGTGAGAAGGGGTCTCAGCAATGTCATGCTCAGCAGTTCAGTGTAATCGTTATGGTTTTTGAGATATCCCAGGTCATGGCCTAACAAGTAAATCTTGTAATAGAACAATTTTTTTACACAGAGAAAGAAACCCCTTTCTTTGCGGACATGGCAAAAATCATGGTCTTTCCAAACACACCACTGAAACTCACAAGGAAAGGGTCCAATCCAACTTGTTCAAGAAAATCAACATGGGAAAAAAATACCTTTTTGACATACTTTCTATTACATAAAAGATTCCATTTTGTTATTGTCAAATGTAAAAAAAGCTTAAGGTGTATAAATACTGCTGCAAGGAACTGTAGTCACATTGCTGCTGAAAGATACTGCCATGGTATACATTGAAAACCCAATGGCATAAGTTGTTGAGTCACTGCTGTTTATATAAGCACGGTGTCAATCAATTTAATAACAGACAACGATTGTGAGAAGGTCCTGGACTGAGAAGAGAGCACAGTCACTTAGTCATGAATTACATGCAATGCTCTTCCAAACAGTGAGTTTGTGAAGAGTAAATGAACTGACCCCTGAAGCCGGGTCACAACATGATGCCCCAGTGTCCATGTTGCAAGGCTCCACCTTTTCCTGCACGACGGGGCAGTCAGATCCTCACAATAAGACAATTATTCTCCGTAATGAATTCTTGTTCCTAGAGAAAGAATGGCTGGCCGGCTGGAGGCCTGGTGGTCCAACACTGACTTTAAAGTTGGGGGTTGGGGTGAAGGTAAAGGGAAAGGGAAAGAGGGGTGAGGGTCCGTGGTGGTCAGTCACATCATTCTGCTGGAGGTTTAGCCTTTTGTTCCCTGATGGAGAAGGAATAAAACAAAGTAGGGCAAGTGACATTGAGGTTGCGGACTAAAAATACATTTTTAATGATGCAATTAATTTGGCACTTACTTTGGTTTTCACATATAAATAATAACTAGTTTATTGTGTTGATCATTCAGTTGTTAAGAGCAAAACGGGTCAGAGAGACCCCTTTTTCAGAGAAACCATCCCCCATCCTGGAGGTTTAGCGGACTTTCCAGCTCGTCATGATTTCAGCAAGCTCATGTGCTGCATACTTTTAATGCATCTGACTTAAAGTGGGTGTTATTTCAGTTTGTTTTGTTTTGTCGTCATAGCTCTTAAATACCATGGTACACAACTGCTGAGATGCAGCTAAAAATAATTATACTTGCAACAATATCTTTATCACAGATCTTTTGCAGAGATATTCATCCAGAGGTGGATAGAGTACTGTCTATGTCTGGCTCTGTTTGTATGTTGGGAAACATCTGGAGAGCATCTGGGTCACAACACATCCCCTGATGCTTAGTAAGTGTCACCATTATCTGTAAAAACCTGGTCCTAACCAACTGTTATATGCTCATTACCTCAATAAGTTTTAACTTCCAAACTCTTGCTGCGGTCAGTAAGGTTTTGGAGAGTTTTTGAACAGAGTGGGGTTAATATAGTTGATATGGCACAGCAAATAGTCCTGGGGTTATGCAAATACTTGTAGGATTATTATAATTGCTGTATGTGTCTGAACATAATTGCAGATTTATTTAAAGCAGAATATGGGAAGGTTAATAAACACACACATTTAATATGGATTATTGCTCTTAGTTTTATGCTCAAAAAATACATTAAAGGTTGACTGAATTACTAAAATAACCATAAAGACATTTTCCTTTATAACATTTTAATACATTTCCTTGCAAAAATAAATATACCTCTTAAAACTTTCCATATTTTGTCATGTTGAAGGCACAAACTTGTGGTTTATAGCTTTACTAAACAATATATTTTATTGATGTTAAGAGATAGAACAACAAAATGAGAATGCATAATTGTGATGTGGAGGGAAAATGATACATGGTTTATAAGACTTTATCTTGCAAAAATAAAAATGTGAAAGGTGTGCATTTAAGGATTTATATTCAGCCCCCCAGAGAACTCACCTTAAGTAACACATACCACAGCACATACAGCTGAAAGTCTTTTGTGTGTATCTCTACCAGCTTCTGCACATCTAGAGGCTGAAATTTTTTGCCGTCTGTTCTTCATAAATATACTCAATAGCATTGGACTGAGAGCATCTGTGAACATCGGTTTTCAAGTTTTGCCAAAAATTCTCATTTAGGTCTGGACTTTGAGCCTTCTTCGGACATGAATATGATTAGATCTAAGTCAGTCCATTGCTTTCTCTGTGTGTTTTGTGTCAATGTCCTGCTGAAAGGCGGCCACCCCATCCTAGTTTCAAGCCTCTTAATAGGTTTTCTTCCAGTATTTCCCTCCATTTAGCACCATCCAATTTCCAATCAACTTTGACCTTTGTCCCTGCTGATGAAAAGCATGCCGAAAGCATTATGCTGCCACCACCATGTTTTACTATGGAAATGGTGTTTTTCTGTTGTTTTCCGTTGTCCCATTCTCTTTTCCCATTTTTCTTTTTAGAGAACAGTTTGAGCAGGGCTCTGTGAGATTTCCAAAGATTGCAATACTGTTTTCTAACCTACCAGCTTTGCTTTTCTTCACAGCTTTATCCCCAATCTGACTGATGTGCTCCTTTTCTTTTCTGCTGTTTATACATAAATGTTTTCTAACAAACCTCTGAGGCCTGAATGTATATTGAGCTGACATTACATACAAGTGGACTATATTTACCACTTAAGTGACCAGGTTTACTGTAGCATTCAGATCCTTCTCCCAGGTCACGGGCTGTTTTGCTGAGAAGAAGCCAGGATTATTGAATTTGTGGAATTGCCAATCTCTAACATCAGTCAATCACCCCTGACATGTTAGAGTATGTCACTACACAACATGCATGTGGAATAAATCTCATTGGTCCTTTAACAAAGAAAATTAACTATTTTTACTTTTTTACTGCATCATTTTTAACTGTGTGATTAAGTGTACCGATTATAGAATTAATTTCAGCAAATAAAACAGTAAATGGGCGATTTTAGAAACAGATTTAGAAATATAATACATTTTTATGAATACATTTTTATAGGAAATATTCAAAAACAAAAAACATGAGTGTTTACATTCTCTGCATCCGTAGTGGCAAAGTGGAACTCTAGGCTCTCATTTACATTATTAACTAAGGTCAGCTGATTTCATAATTTTGTTTGAATGTGAGCAATGTAAAACACCTGATAATTACCAATTAATACCAGTTACTCTGATTGTGTAATTTAGGATTAACAGAAATTTTAACCCCTAGTTTAAAATTCTTGATTTTAATGGGATGTATTCACACCAGGAAAGTCCTTTGGTACGCTTGTTTGGTCCGTACCAAGAGCAGACTTTTTTTTTTTTTGCTAGGTGTACTTTGCTTTCATATTGTACTTTTTGCATGTAAACTATAAACAAAGCCTTGCTTGTGAAAATCGTTGCTCCCATCGGACAGAAGTGACGAGGGCAGGATTGAGCTCAGACCAGGAAATTTAGGAAAACTATCATGGACGTAATGTTTGCTTCATTTCTGTTCTGCATATATGTGCAGTTATTACAGCTGCAAAATCATTGTGTCAAGAGCATCCAACGAAGGTTTCGAAACGCTTTATTTCTAAATTTTGAACGGTCTCAACGTTTGCGTGGTGCAGGCTGAAGGAGACTATGCGTTCTGCGCACCCTGACCCACAGCATGCTGGCAGCAGCATTGCTAAGCAAAAGACGGCAGATCAGGTATGACTTGAGTGCTACATTCACTATTCACAACCTTCGCTATAGTGGGTAACTCCAAAATGGCATTTCTTTCCTGTAGTTGGGTCAGATTGGAGTCAGTTCAGGTTCCCATCAGAAGCGAACCGCACCAGAGACTGTTTAAAAGCGGGCCAAAACCACCTCAAAAAGTGGGTCTTTGTCCAGTATTTGGCCCAGACCAGGATTCGCATGACTGTATTCACACCTGCACAAAAGGTCCAGACCAAGAGGGGCAACAAACTCTGATTCGTTTAAAGCGGACCAAGCACAGCAGTTGTGAAAACACCCTAAAAAATTATTGAAACAAAATGTTCAGAATATTCAACCAGTGAGAAAAGTTTACCAGTTCCACACCACAAAGCTGCACCAATAGCTCAGCATCCATCCATGCAACCATTCCATCAGTAGAGTTATTAAATGGATATTGTTTTAAAATCTGTCATTGCTTTAATCATTCAGTCATGTTAAGGAAACTTAAACTGACTGAATTAACTGATTAATGGATTTATTGTCAGTGACAGTGTCAGTGAGATTATATTTATCGTGGATTACTAGTGTGGATTATACCCCCATAAAGGAATGATTTGATTGAGTTATTGAAAGTCCAAAATTAATATGACATTCATGCACACAGTTTAGGCCTCTGACCAGAACTGTATGTAACTCATTTAAATTTTGGATGTTTTGAACACATTGTTAAATTAAGCTGGCTATTTGCAAATAAGTGAGCCAGAATGCATTTTAGTTCCTGGCCTGGGTGATACCTCCATAACAAACCTTTTAAGATGGTGAATTAGCTTGTGAAAGAAAATACCAATAAAATCTTTATACCTCATAGGAATCTGGCAATTGTTTTTTTTGTTTTTTTCTACCTCTGTCCCAACACAACTAAATGTCATTTTGTTTAGGAAGATCCAAGACATATGTGTTGATTCTGATCTGCTGTGTTTGACTATGAGGGATGATTATTCCAAACAGACCTCTGAGCTTAAAATATCAGTTCAGTTTAATCCAGGTTTAGACATTATGTCCTTGTACTAAATACAAATCTGTTTCCATCTAATAATACTGAAAGACGTTCCGGAAAATACTGAATAAAACATATAAATGTGAAGCCAAAAACAGCAGTGTCAATGACAGTTTTATTTAATTTTTAAGTTTCTGCTCCTTACACAGTTAGTGGAAATAGGATTTAAACATTTTCATGGTCAACAAGGCTGCTTCCAATCTGTGCTTGGTCATCAGAGATGACCAGATCTTACATTTCCAGATCCTCAACACTGCCTCACATCAGTGATTCCTGTTCATGATTTAATTTGATGACCATACACAAAACTGCACCTTGCCACACACACTGGTGGCAAGTTTCGTCACCAGCTTGTTTTCTCAAGGTCTCGGGTTACTCCTCTTAGCATCATAGCAGTTAGAGGTTGTTTCTGCAGAGGAGTTTGCAAGGCCTTAATTGGGAGCAGATGAGGAGGCCCCTGCGTGCCTCCCTAGTGATGTCAGCCCGGACATAGGCAAAAGGGATCATGGGATAGGGGGCGGAGTGGGTATTGGGGTGGGGAGGGGTACTGAACACAGGCTAGGAGTCAGGACATCTGACTCACGGTCAAAACGTAGCAGGCGTACAGGTGGAGAGATGGATAACAAATGTGGAAACATTTTGTTGATAAAAACTGGTGGGTTTTTTAATAATTACATCGTGAAAACTGAAGAAAATGGGTAATATCTGTCAGAATGCTTCCACCAGCTATGATCTAATCAGGAAGATGTTAATGAAACCCTTTTTTATTTTAAGCATCAGTACTGCTTCTCTCTGTTGTTCTGTGCTTGTTGACATTCTCTGATCTGAAATGTAAATCCGTTAACTGCTTTGCTCTTATCCCAGCACACACAAGCCATGCCCACCTAGTGCTGCCCTGACCCACTTCCCTGCATGGTGGACATTTGCATGAAAGGAACGAAACTCGATGCCAAAATAAACATCAATTAAAGCTGTCAAACACCACCAAAAACAGCTGCAGCTTTGAACAGCTCGACCAGCAGGCTTCAAAAGAGAGCCGTCTTTAAAGTGCTGCACCAAAGGCCAGGCTGGAATTAGCACTGCCTTGCTTAAAGCAGAAATCACCTCCGTTTATGAGCTGAGACAAAAGACTATTGGCTCTTTGGAAATAAAGGTTTTATCTCATTTAAAGCTATTTAAATTGGTAAAGAAGTCAATGAAACAACACCTTGACTTTCTTCTGAATCTAATTCACACAATAATGCAACAAATGGGCCTTGTTAGGCAAAATAACATCAAAAGGATCCTTTACATTTGCTTTTTTTCTTCTTAAAAATCAAAAATCATTGAAGTGATTTGTCGATAAATAATTTCATCTGAGTGTAATCCATTATGGCTCCTCTTCTGTTGTCCATTTGCTCATACAGGCCTCCCACTGAGTAACTGTCATGGCTCATTACAGCTCTAGTACCAAACATTTTGTGCCTGGACAGACTGGCCGACATTGTAGCCAAAATCCCATTTCTCATCCTCACAGCCCAGTAATAGACTGTTCTTCAACTTAAAAAAAGAAGTGAAAAGATACCTGTAAACATTTAAATCTGGTTTAGACTAAATATGGACCAGATCAAACTGATTTCCCTCTCAACCCACTGGTAACACTTAAAGCTGATTACCATTTCCACGTATTCTTTGTAAATCCTTCCAAAATGATTACATTTTAAAAAGGGATGACTACTGCCATTAAAAATAAGACCTTTTGACTTGCCTTTACCATGTTCTATAATGCGGCTGCGGACAAGGTCACTTTAATCGGTCCTCTGACATTATTGCTCCCTTTGTTTTCACAATGGTGCTAACACACATTGGCCCTGATCTTCAAAGATCTCAAATAAGGGGCACTAAATTGCCTGTATAAAAACAAAAATTGCACTTGTTGTCGTGTTGCATGCGATTTTTAATGATTGCGAGTGCATTCATTCATTTTCTACCGCTTATTCCATAGTGAGTCGTGGGGAAACTGGTGCCTATCTCCAGCAGTCTATGGGCGGGAGGCGGGGTACACCCTGGACAGGTTGCCAGTCCATTGTAGGACAACACACAAACAACCAAGCACACACTCATTCACCTAAAGGCAATTTAGAGTGACCAATTAACCTAACAGGCATGTCTTTGGACTGTGGGAGGAAGCCAGAATACCCAGTGAGAACCCACACATGCACAAGGAGAACATGCAAACTCCATGCAGAAAGACCCCCAGCCAGGAATTGAACCCAGGACCTTCTTGTTGTGAGGCAACAGTGCTACCAACTGCACCACCATGCAGCTCACAAGTGCAATGGATTAAAGATGCAAAAGCAATGCAGACTCCCATATTTAAATTAGGAAATTGTGTGGGCTACTGGCTGGCTGCTACTGCCCCCATCAGAATAAGAGGAACAGATGCTTTTTGCTGTGTTGCTAGAAACATGCAGGGGTTGTTGCGCTGCATCATCATGAATGATACAGTTGCTGATTTTTTTCTTCTGTTCCATTCTGCTCCTTCTTTTCTGGACTGTTACAGTTTGTTAAGTTTTGTCGTCGTTATTCAAAGCAGCAGGTTTGTTATCGCAGGCTCTGTCCTGACGAGATGCTTCCCCTCTTTATTCATGGCACCTCTGAGAGCATAATTGCACATGCAGAAGGCTGAGTCTGAAGTTGTTCTGCGAGCAGATGCTTTATGTTTTGGGTTCGGATAGACCCAGTGAGGCAAAGACTACATTCTGTTTCACCTTTAATAAAAATATTGGATTACAGGCCATTGCGCAGAAGGGCAGAGCTATGTGCCATCAGTGCGCACATGGGGCAACTGATAAGTGCTGCGTCTGCACCACAGGAGTGCACACAGCTTGTTTACTGTGTTCTTCGGAGCGGTTGCAGCTTAGAAATTGGCCAATCAATATTAACAATAAAAAAGATAAATATTTCTGTTAATTAATTTAGTAGAGGTTTGCCTCCCTTGAATTTTTTATTCTTTTCAGAGACTCATTGTGTTATTTTCGTTTTGAGAGTATGTGTTTAAAGAGTTCAGAGTTTTTCATAAACAGACACACTATTTAAGCCTGAGTGTAAGTTTAGCAATATAAAATAATTTGTGGTAAGAGTTGTCTATCTGTATATCATAGCTTTGCTAATTTTAAAACATAACGTCACATAACTGTCCTGCAAAGAATTTAAATTGAACATTTAAATACATAAAAATAAATTATTTTCCAATGATTACTGAACTTGTTTTGTTTGTTTTGTCAATATTTTATTGATATAGAACATAACTGATTGTTTAAATTGTTTTTTGGTGAATGCATAAACCCTCCTTGACATATGTTCACATTCAACAAACATAATCCAACTGATCCAACACCAATTGCTCTGCAATCTATGCCTCCTTCTTGCCACAGTGACAGCAGACAGTTCTGCTAAATCTAAACCCAAAAACAGCACCGGATTATCAGGTTTGATAAATCGCATTTTGGGTGGTGAGGGATTACAGTTGCATATCCCCCTCCTATGTGTTTGCACGTTTGGGTCATTATCATATGTATTGCAAATTCAAGAAAGCAAACACGCTACCTATAACCACGCTAAAATATGTTATGAGCCAAAATTATCAATGAGTCATTGAGTCTAACCAGATACAAAACATGCTAATGTAAGCCTAGCAGTAAGAAACACTGGTGAGAATGAGAACAGCAGCACATCAGCAAAAGACTGGAATTTATTAAGACATGTAGTTATATGTGTCAAGTAAGTTATGTGTTTAAAAATAAATGAAAAAGCTGTAACTGTCATAGTTCTATTTTTGTGGTGGACCAAAAGGCAGACAAGCACGGAGAAAAGCAGAGAGGTGGTCAAAAACTCCTTTAATTTAAAGCGAGTCCACTTATATGCAGGCGAGGTGCAGGGTGACAAGATTATCCAGCTCAAGGACAAAATCCAAAAGACATCTCATGAGGACATTGAAAAGACATAACGACACCGCGTGGAACAAAGGACAAAGGCAAACTTAAATACAGACAAAGATGGACAAGAAACAATAGGGCAGGTAATAGGGCAGTGAGAAGCTTAAGAACAGCCTTTCTATTGGTGACACTTCAGCTGTATGGACTGGTCTGAGAAACCTGACTGCCTACAAGAGCCCCTCCACCCATCCTGAACAGAGTCGTCTCCTGGCCAACCGTCTGAATGGCTTCTACTGCAGACATGACAAGAAGCCATTCACACCTCAAATCATCCCCTCTACATCCCATTCAGGAACAAATTCCTCCCATAAAGCAACCAACCCCCCACCATCAGATCCTCTGCCTGCACTAAAGATCTCCGAGGAAGAGGTAAACAGGCTCTTTCAGCACATGAAAACAAAGAAAGCTGGAGGACCTGATAACGTCTCCCCATCATGCCTGAAAGCCTGCGCACATAAACTCGCTCCGATCTTCACAAGGATCTTCAACAAGTCACTGGAGAAATGTGAGGTCCCCTCCTGCCTCAAACGATCCACCATCATCCCGGTTCCCAAGAAACCCACCATCGTAGGATTAAATGACTACAGGCCTGTAGCCCTGACGTCTGTGATCATGAAGTCCTTTGAGCGGCTGGTGTTGAAGCACCTGAAAGACATCACAGTCCCCCTGCTGGACCCCCTGCAATTTGCTTACCGAGCAAACAGGTGATGCTGTTAACTTAGGTCTACACTTCATCCTGCGACACCTCGACCACCCAGGGACGTACGCCAGGATCCTGTTTGTAGACTTCAGCTCGGCCTTCAACACTATCATACCAGACATCCTCCACCAGAAGCTCACCCAGCTCAACGTCCCAGCCTCCACCTGTCAGTGGATCAACAGCTTCCTGACGGACCGACAGCAGCAGGTGAGACTGGGGAGCATCTTCTCCCGATCCAGATCAATAAGTACTGGTGCCCCCCAGGGGTGTGTTCTATCCCCACTCCTCTTCTCTCTGTACACAAATGACTGCACCTCATCGGACTCGTCCGTGAAACTCCTTTTGTTTGCAGACGACACCACTGTCATTGGACTGATACAGGACGGTGATGAGTCTGCATACAGACAGCAGGTGGATCGGCTGGTACACTGGTGCGGTCAGAACTACCTTGAACTGAACCCACTCAAGACTGTGGAAATGGTGGTGGACTTTCGGAGAACACCACCCCCATACACCCCCCTCACCATCCTCAACAACACTGTATCGGCCATGGACCACTTCAGGATCTTAGGAACCACCATCTCTGAGGACCTGAGATGGTCTTCACCATCTCTGAGGACCTGAGATGGTCTTCGCACATAGACGCTGTTCGAAAGAAGGCCCAGCAGAGACTGTACTTCCTGAGGCAACTCAAGAAGTTCAACCTTCCACAGGAGCTGCTGGTCATCTTCTACACTGCCATCATTCAGTCTGTCCTGTCTTCATCCATCTCAGTGTGGTTTGGCTCATCCACAGAACAGGACAGGTCCAGACTGCAACAAATAATCAGGTCTGCAGAGAGAATAATCAGAGCTGACCTTCCCTCCATCCAGGACTTATACAGGTCTAGGGTCAAGAAAAGAGCTGCTAAAATCTCTGCAGACCCCACACACCCTGCACATAAACTGTTTAGAGTTTTACCTTCAGGCCGCCGCTACAGAGCACTGTTTACTAAAACCAGCCGCCACAGAGACAGTTTCTTCCCCCAGGCTGTTTCTCTGATGAACATTCAATAGAGTACAGAACAACAGCATACAGATGTTGCAAATGCACCTTTTTTATTAGATATGTGTATATTGTACATTGTAAATTGTAAATTTGTATATTCTGTAATGCAGAATATTGCATTGTACATTGTATATTGTACATTGTAAATTGTAAATTTGTATATTCTGTAATGCAAAAACAGAACAAAAGAGCAAAGTGTACCGGAGGCAAATTCCTTGTTTGTATGTACGAACTTGGCAATAAAGCTGATTCTGATTCTGATTCTGATTCTGAACAGGGAACAGGTGACACAAGGAGGCTGGGAGGCAGAGGGAGCAGGCGAAACAGATTAACCAATAAGGAGAAACACAGACCCAGGCAGAACAGGAGAAAAGATGACTAGAATAAAAGTAAAGAGTAACTAAAGCTAACCTGTTAAAGGAGGAATTGTAGAATAAAGATAAACAGAAGAAACAGAGCTAAGAGGGACAATGAATGTAAAGAGAACAGAAACTGAGTAATTAACAACTAAAAGAGGAAAACTAATGATGAGAAGAGAACAGACAGGGAGGCAAAAGGAAACCAGAATTGTCAGAACACAAAGTGATGAACAAGAATACAAAACTTCAAACAAGAGCATCTAGTAAAACAAAAACACCAAACCACAAACAAAGTCCAAAATCTCACATCCTGACAGTATAGGTCTCAGATTGTTAAGAGATTATAGCACCTATTTTGACTAAATTAAGTTGTCATTAAATACTGGACTGTGACTTGGTATTGACCAGTGCCTATTCTTAAATGACTTAAATAAATAATGTGGACATAAAATCCTGATTGAGGCATTTCTGATTTAATTGCTTTTGTTAGGTGACACAACAGAAAATCTGCAGATAAAGATAATATTAAAGCACTCCACACCAAACCAATGCAAGAATAGTTGGGGATAATAAAACTCAGAAGGTTAAAGATCCCATGCTTGTTCCTTGTCACTTTATTCAGAAGAGAGGAACAAAGCTTTGGTTTCCAGTGATCTATGACAGCAGTGGAGTCTGAGTGTGGATATCTGGAAAGCCAAAAGGGTCACAGTGTGTGTTCTTGGCAATACCTGGTGGAGTTTAATAAATTCTTTGAATATGCCAAAAGGGTTTAAATAAGAATTATCTGGTGTTGAAAGAACAGTTAAATGGTGAGTGCTGTTTAGTGCTATGTTATGTCTTCAGTTTGCATGAAGTTTTGATTTTAAAGATAAATCCTACCCTGGAACCCCCTCTAGTGAGGGAGATCCATTTTTGTGAGAAATATTTTCTGTAAAAATAAGAAAAGAAAACAAGCAATTTTTTTTTTTTTGTACCAAACCTTTACCAAACCATTTACCTTCAAAATCACAAAATATGAATTATATATGCCATTACCTCTATTCTTCTGGTGGCCTTATTGCCAGTATCACCTCTTAAGGATTTCTGGCTAATAATTGCACTAAATAGGCGCAATGGGTTTTCCTATTCCTCATTACCATTACCGTGACAAACGTTTTCACTGCTGTTGAATGAATGCATTCAATGAGAGACAAGGGTTGCAGATAGATTCACATTAAACATAAGAAAAAAACCGCTCTCCCACAATGACCACAACCACCCCCCACCCCCCACCCCACCACGCGACCCTGCAAGAATAAGTGGGTAAAGACATTTTTCAAAAGACTTAAAAGGTAAAAACATTTTTTCTCTGCAACATGCAAATTCCCAAATGAACAAAGTCGGCATAACTTTGGAAGAGGAGACATAAAAGCTGTGCTCTGCTTTGATTTGACGTCTTTGGGAAGATTATTTTTGGCAAAATGTTAATCTACCTTCTGCATTGCAGATTACCGCCACCCCTCTTCAAAATGTGACTGTTCTCAGATGGTCAAGGTAATATTGACCCACTTGGCTATCTTTGATCCACAGTCTCTTTTAACAGATCCTCCACGCAAGAATCCAAACTGATTTTGTCACTGCTGACCACTTCTCCTTTGCTGAGATTCCCAGACAAAGCTAAAGCTCTCCGAAGCTGCCAAAGTTGCTGACAGGAAGCAGACTTGAAAGCAGTTTACTATGCTGATGTTCACTGCTAGTGACTTGCTGCTAATGGGCTGCAATCTCATTTTACTCCTCTCTTCATTTTTTTTTTTTTTTTTTTTGGTGTGTATCTGTGAACGGTTGTAAGGGAACAAACTGATGGAGACACAAACAGTTTGTTTTATTCAAGAAAATCATGAAGTTTACAAATTACCATGTTCTCTAGTGTTCCATTTTTTTTCTTTTGCTGAAACACAATGACAGCTTTGTCAATGTTTTTTTTGTTTGTTTGTTTTGTTTAGTTTTTCTCACTGAGATTCCAGCTGCTCTGTTTGGAGGTGGTGAATTGCATCTGTACTCCACCATACCTGTGAGCTAACGACAGCGAAACACTGTCACTGCAGCATCAACAGAGAAACTGAAATGTAATTAAAGAATCAGATAATGAGACAGAAACACAAGAGAGTGCTGAAAGACATGCTCATGCACTCCTCAGATGTAATCTCAAAGCCTCCTTACTGGGAGAGCTGTTCCCTGTCAGCGCTACTCTCCTATTTTCAGGAATGTGTAAGCAGCACTCCAAGTTTACTTAACTCAGACACCAGAAAAGCCAAGAGCTTTACACTTAAGCTTCACACTGCAGTTGACTTAAATTCACATCCCTCGTTGTTGATGGATTGGTAACTTTTTTCCGCATTGCTGATAACACTGAAGTGCCTTTTTCAACTTATGTGGCCATTTTACTTGCTGTGGAAACATGTTTGACAGTCAAGAGTTGCTTTCGTATTGGGTCCTGTAGGATAGAAACGTTGACACCCTCTGAGAACAAGGTTGTTCAGAAACATTGCTTAGATCAGTGTTGTCCAAACTCTTGTCCCATCAGCCAGAATCATCAACTCAGAAATACTCTCTGGCTAAATAAAATAATAAATCAAATAATTTAAATCACAAAACAATTGTTTTGCTTTTTTTTCTAACTGTTTAACAATACAAAAACCATTCCTGGTTGTTGTTCCTGGGTTAGTTTAAAAAATTTTAAAAATTACAAAGATTGGATGTTGTATAGGCACTCCACCCTGTAAAGTAAATAGTGTGAATGTCTAAAGTAATATGGTATTCAAGCCCATGATGAATGTTTGTTTACTTCTGACCTGCACTGTATGGGTACTTTTGAATGCTACCACATCCTCTGGTAAGTCGGTCTATTGTTTAAAACAATTGTTTTCAGAGACAACAAGACTTGCAGTATATGTATATACTATGACATCTACATATACTGCAACCTTATGCACAATGCACCTCATGTGACAATGGATGTTTATTTGGTTCCAGTGTTTGAAATGAAAAACAAGATCCCAGGGAGACAACAGCTCGGTTTCGCTAACAACGATGCCCTGAGAGGGACCTTCAGTTTTTCCTCCACAGGAGCAGACAATGTCCCAGCTCTCCATGTGGTGAAAGAATGAGCCTTTTAACTTGCACTCACAAATGCAAGAACTCTCCAAAGAATGTATTCCATCCTCCGGGTAACATCTTCACATTTGTGGCTAATAAAAAGCCATTTGTTATGTGTTTCACTGCACTATGTTTTTGAGCCCTGACGGTAATTAATTAGTTCCTAAGGTCCTCATCTCAGTGGCAATTATCCAGTTCTTGGAAAAAATAAAAGACACTGTCAACATGTTCTGCATTATAAAAGGATAACCTTTATCAGGACTATGATATTAAGCCACTGAGACTGGTGATCAGCAAAATGAAGAAAATAAATTGAATTGCTATTAGGAGAATTCCTTCCCATCAAGTTTTCACACGCTCATTCAAGTGGAAACAAAAACTTGCTTTACTGAAATTGGACAATGTTGAAACAGTTGGCAATTGTAGCGTAAATAAATGTCCATTTAAAACAAGTTTCTCATTCTATAAAAAAAAAAAAAAACTTTAAAAGCTGGTTTATGCTAATGTGAAACTTAATTGGCATTAGAAAAAATTGCTCTGGCAGACAGAGGGGCTCCAAGATTAGCCAGAAGAGAAAGAACAAGATAAAGCCTTCAAAAGGCCTATTTCAGAGGAATTATAGCATCCTTTGAAAGTCGTCCAAGTTTTAAATACATTAAAAGCCTGTTGGCACACATGTAAATTAAGCAGTACTAAAGAATTCATGGTGAATCAAACCGAGGGGTGCGAGGATGAAATGCCAGGGAAATGTGTCCCAGAGAGAGACCAGGAGGAACCCTGCCATGTCCCACAAGCCTCTCTGTTTGTCCTTTCTTCTCAATGTCCATTCTGCTGCTGGCCAAGTGGCTTAACTTGGATGAAAAGAACAACAGCCTGAAGCTCCCTTGGCAGCAGAGCTCTCACGCTGTCCAACGTGCCAGTATTGAAGTATTGTGCACGACATATACAAAAGCTTGTTGCGTGACACTAAGCACAGAGCACCCCAGAGGCCTTTTATTCCTTGGGCTGCCTGGCATCGTTTGCTCACAAATCGTCTAGGTGTAGGAATGTTTGGTCCTCGATGTCCTGTTCATCAATCTTAACTAATTATTGGTCACAGGCCATTGCAAAACTATTAATACACCTTTTCACATTTTACACATGGTATAACCATGAATATCAATATATTGTATTAGGACTATATGTAATAAATCAGCACATAATGGAAGTGAAAGAACAAAAAAAAGAATTTCACAGTTTTTTTTATAACATAAAAATGTGTGGCATACATATTTATTTAGCCCATCTTTAACTGGATCCCCCTAAATAAAATCCAGTGCTTTCAGAAAGCCCAGACCTAGTAAATAGAATCCACCTGTTTGTTACATAATCCTAATATAATTACAGCTGTTTTTGAAGGCTTTAGAGGTTTGTTAGAGAACAATTAGCATAATCAAAAAACAAAGCAGACAGGTCAGGGAGAACATTGTGGAGAAGTTTAAAGCTGGATTAGGTTATAAAACAATATCCCAAGTTTTGAAGATCTCAAAGGAGGACTCTTCAATCCATTGTCTGAAAATGGAAATAAAAAAGTGAGACCAAAATGTAACTCTTTGGCCTAGATGCAGCTCGATACATGAGGTAAAGTAATACTGACATTACCCTGAGAACATCATTCCCATGGTCAAACAAGGTGGTGAGAACATCACAGTGTGGGCATGATTTTCTTCAGGAGGGGCAGGGACGAAAAAAAAAGTCTGTGAGAAGCTGCAAAACACTTGACACTGTGGTGGAGGTTTACCAACAACAATACCATCGGGGATCAATAAAGTATCTTTGAATTGAATTGAATTGAATTGAATACATAATGTTTCAGTCAAAATCCTCAGATAAAATGTGATTGGATCCTTCTTCCAGTTAACAGTGACTGGCCCTAGAAATATGGAACCTAAAATCTATTAATCTAATGGAAACATCTTTATGTTAACTTATCGAAAAGGTTGTTAAACTCATTGCACATTAAGGGATCACATCTTTTTCAAACTGTCCTGCTGATAACTCTTTTCAGTTTATACTTCCTAGTTGTTAGGAAAATATATTTTCTTTTTAACCAGAGAAAGCCCAGACCACACTTAAGCTCTGACCGAACTTGGACAACATCGTCAAGTCGTCACATCTCCAAGAGAATTTACATCTCAAGACGAATAGTGACATGAAAACCCTAAATCTCAAAGAAGGTGAAGCACTTCATTTAAAGTTAAGAAGATTTAGACCAAAAGGTTAGAGATGGAAAAAAATAGATTCAAAAGACGACCCACTGAAACAAACCGATGGACCTCATCGTGCTTAGCTGTACAAGTTCCCACCCATGGCAGGACACAGTCCTTTCGTGTGCAGCCTCAAAGAGATGAAAGAGAAGATTGTCCGCTCAAGGCAACGACAGAAAATCTCTTTTTTTCCCAAAATCCCAACAATGGAAAAAAAAATTGGAATTCTGCATGAGGAGATGATTGTTCAATTATATAAATAAGACAACGTTTTCTAGTATTGCAATGCAAAAATGTATTGGCATGGTGTAGAAACAATCATCTCATCTTGAACGTGAATAAAACAAAGAAGATGACTGGAGATTGTAAGAGAAACAGGAATAGATCAAACACTATTCATTCATGGGAGAAGAAGTGGAGGTGGTGGAGGAGTATAAATACCTCGATGTTCACCTGGACAACCGACTGGAGTGAAGATGCAACTGTGAAGCTGTCTACAAGAAGCGACAGAGCAGACTGTACTTCTTTGTACTTCTTGAGGAAGCTTAGGTCCTTCGGTGTTTACAAGGTGCTGCATATCTTCTATAAGTCTGTTGTGGAGAATTTGATCTCTTCTGCCATCATTTGCTGGAGTAGCAGCATCAGAGCCAGGGACTTAAAGTTCAACAAACTAATAAAGAAGACTGGCTCTGTTCTGGGGACTTCTCAAGAACCTCTGGAGATAATTGTGCAAAGAAAGATTCTTCATAAAATGAAGAACATTATGGAGAACCCTGAGCATCCTTTCCATGAGACTGTCCTACAACAACAGAGCGTCTTCAGTCAGAGGCTTCTTCAGATCTGCTGTAAGATGGAGCGCTACAGGAGATCCTTCCTGCCCACAGCCATCAGCATCTAAAACAGCTGCTTGAACAAACCTGCATAATATGATCTACAATATTTAATTTCCCTTTAGGATTAATAAAGTATTTTTTAATTGAACTGAATTGAAATAAATCCCAGAAATCATTATTGTACATATATTGAAGTACAAATTATCATCTTATAGACCTTAAGTTTCCTTTTCCATCCCAACACACCTCCAGCTCTTTTGTAGCACCAGACAGTCTATCAAAAATCTGACTTCCTCAAAACAACCAAATCACCATGCATCCTTGAGATGTTCACGTAACATTTTTAAAAACTTTTTCAGTGGCTGTTTAAGCACCAGTTCTGCAACTATGGTGTAACTGTTAGATACACATATATTTTTGTTGATAGAAACTGCTTTATTTCTTGTCTTCTTTTAAACCTAAAGCTCGTATTACTATAAATGACATTAGTCAACTTTGTGGTCACAATTATTGATGTTTCAAAGATGTTTTTATCCTGCCAAGTTAGTCCTGACGCACAGCTTAACTCTTTGACTACCTTCAGGGCTTGTTCAGTGACAAAAAACTCTGGATTAACTTGACCCCCTATTTCATGTCATATCATGTGATTTCACACATGACCTCAATGCACAGTGACAGATCACCAGGTTTAACTACAAATGCTTTTATAAAAAAGGCTTAAAGAAAAAGATTTTTTGGGTGGGTTGCGTTTGAGTATGTTTGTGGTAATCAATACCCGACCTGCAGTACAAAACAGTCACAGTGGCCACTCAGAACAGAATCCACTCCAGAGCAAATTTCTGCAACTCAAACTTTAGAAAATTCATCATCATCTAGACAAACAAAATCTTGTGGCTTTTTGTCAGGCAAATATTCACTCACACTAAGTATTCTGTACTCATGTTGTTTTACAACACGATTAATCAAAGGCAACGTGCTACAGTCGTCAATATAAATGTCTGGCCCAGTCATGATGCTGTTTAACAAATTTGAATGAAACATTCACTTGAAGCGCACATTTATTTAGGTTTTCTTTGATTTTGATAATTTAATTGATGAAATTAATTTAATGTGAGGATTTTGGCTTTAATGAATAAGCTTTTTAAGGTTTTCGAGTCAGATTATTGACTACACCACAGTGCTGAACCTGTACTGGTGAAAGTTTAAAATGACACACATATTAAAAGTGAAACATCAAAATTTCTGTATTTGTGTTACTTATATAATTATATATGTTATGCTATTGTTTAATCTCAAAAACTCTTTGACTAAAAAGACCCAAGATGTTTTCTTCAATATAAAATCCTTTGATTTCGAAATCAAAAGCAAA
The DNA here is from genome assembly GCF_021462225.1 of Girardinichthys multiradiatus. Classification (NCBI taxonomy): domain Eukaryota; kingdom Metazoa; phylum Chordata; class Actinopteri; order Cyprinodontiformes; family Goodeidae; genus Girardinichthys; species Girardinichthys multiradiatus. The sequence continues at coordinate 39,032,908 of NC_061797.1, read as the reverse complement.
TTGTGACGTTAAATGATAACTTAAGAAGGATAGAAGAAGCTACCCCAAATATACTTGTCCACTGTGGAGAGAACAGGTCTAAAAGATCAACATGTGTGTGCCCGAAAAATATTGTGGAAAGTTTAAGTCCAGACTGGTTTGATGATGGCTCTGGAGAACATTGTGCATTTCTGAAATTCCAAAGCTTTAGATCAGCCTGACAAGAGTATCTGTTTGAAATAAATCTCTCAAATAACTTTCCATGAGAAAGCCGAAAAAAACCCAATGCATTTGATTTCAAGCCTTCCCTTTGATGTGCGGCTCAGAATGATTCAGTGTGGAAGACTCTCTGAATTAACTTCAGAAAAATTCTCAAGTAAACAATAATAGGAAACAATATTTAATCACATGCATTTGCTTGTATTCATGCCTGCACATCAGAGGAACTGCTTTCTCTGTAGTGCTGGGTAACACTGGCTTCAAAAGGGGATTACTGTAATTGACACAGCGCTCCATCTTCAAAATGCCATCGACAATCCACAATTTATGAGGATAATAATTACATACATAACACATATGAAAGACCCATGCAAACTTGCAAAGGGTCTGAAACAGCATTATCACAGAGTACACAGCTCGCTGTGATCAGAGTCCCTCCCGGCTTGGAGCGATTGCAGCACAATGGTTATAGGCAGCCTGCAGCTTTTGGCTGCACATTTCTTCAACTTCAGCTGTGAAACAAGGTGCTATTTTAATCCTGCCACTCTCAAGAGACTTCAGTACCACCATCAAACTGCTAAGAGAACCGCCATTCTCACTTTACTGCTTGCATACCACGTTTCTTCTTTGCTGCCAAATAAAAACCGAGCATTCAAAAACTAGAAGAGCTGAAACTGATGATATCTGTGTGTGTGTGAGAGTATAAGAGCGAGAGAGAGCATTCTTCACCCTGCTTTCTGCCAAAAAAGGATGTACTGAGAATATGGGAGTATTTTGGAGTGGCACGTAAGAATTAGGTGTGTCCTGTTGTATTTAATAGCAAAAAACTACCCTGAACTTACTGCATTAAAACCTGACAAACTAATAATGCTTCGCTTATAGCACCATAAGCTTACAGAAGCTAACCAAAAAAGGCATACAAACCTTCAAGCATTCTCTAGATGACGATGGTCAAGGTTAAGCCAACTTAATCCACTTTACTCTAATGTGTCTGAAATGATGGTTTAAAACTGAAAAGCTCCATCTTTTTGGCATGTTTGGGCTGCAGTGTTTGTAGAGCCAAAGCTCAAAGGAACGAGCAGCACTCTGGCCTAAAGATGCTAAGAGACATGGGAAAGAAATTAAGGAATGTGGCGTCACCAAAATCTGCAGTTCATTAAAAATGTACACTGCTTAAAGAACTTAAAGGAACAATTTGAAAACACATCAGATGGACCTCAACATGTTGTCCCAGACATGTTCTATTGGATTTAGACCAGGGGAGGGTGGAGGTCAGTCAATGGTACCCATTCCTTCATCATCCAGAACCTGTCTGCATACGTTTGCCGTATGAGGAGCACATGCACCAGGAGGAACCCAGGACCCAGTGCATTAGCGAAGGGTCTAACAATTGGGTCTTACTCCGCCAGGATGAAACATTTTGAGGTGCCATCCTGTTGGTGATGCAGCCTCTCCTCCACAACAAGTTGTCCAGCTTCCTTTTTTCATCATCAAAGTCCAACCTTATCCCCATCAAAAACCAGAACTAAAAAAAGAAAACAACTGGATTTCAATTTTTTAGTGGGGCAGAAAGGGTTGCATGCTTGCAACTATTTAGAAATTTGACACAAAACACGTAATTCTTGCTGAAACATGATTAATCATTACAAATGTGAAAATACGGAGAACTTATAGCTGAAACACAAAGTAATTATTTTTGTCTATATTTTTTTCAGTCTCTAAGAAAACAAAGCTGGATGATGCAATGAAGCTATACTTGAAAACACACATTCTGCATCCAGACATTTAATAAATACAAAACTAGAAATGAATTCCTTCCACAATACAAAAATATGTTAAACAAAGACTGCTTAAAATGAAATTTTTCCTGAGATGTGCATGATTGTCTCTTTTCATATTTTCTTGTGATCTGTAGCTCTCATCTCATCCATTGACTGCTGGGGTACAATCTAACCCTCCAATACTCCTAACGGCTTTAAGCAGATACAAAAAATGGACGTGTGGAGTCATTTTTTTTGTTTTATACTGATAAATTGTTCTAGAAAAATAATCTAATTTTCTATACTGCTACTGAAATATTTCATGCCTGCATTCCATGATTGCTTTTTTACTTACAGTGCCTTGTGAAAGTGTTCATGTGTTTATGCATTCAGACCCAATTAAATAAATTTAAAACACTATTTCAAAGGAAAATAAATGTTACTCATATAACTCATATATATAACTCATGAAACTCATATTATCCAAGTTTTTCAGACTCGTTTAGAGAGACTCGTTTAGATGCTGATGGCTGTGGGCAGAAAGAATAGTGGTCTGTATCACAGCAGTTTTGAGGAACCCTCTGATTGAAGGCACTCTGTTCTTGTATAATAGTCTCAAGAAGAAGATGATTAGGGCTGTCTATGTAATGTTCTTTAATACATGCAGAATTCTTCTTTGTGCATTAATCTCAGGAGTTTCCAAACCAGTCCCCAAAGAAGAACCAGCCTTCTTTATTAACTGACTCTGATGCTGCTACCCCAACAGAAAATGGCAGGACACAACACTCTCCATAACAGACTTATAGAAGATCTCTAGCATTTTGAAGCAAACACCAAAGAGCTTAAGTTTCATCGGGAAGTACAGTCTGATCTGCCCATCATCTTTGTTTTGTTCAAATTCAAGATGGGATGATTCTCTGATATCAATAAGAAAATCTAATGCAACCAACCAAAAGTGGTGTAGTTAATAAATAGAGATCATCTGTGTGTAATTTGATCTCCTTATAAATGTATTTGTTCTGTCAGGTCCTCGAAGGTTTGTTAGAGAACACTAATGAGCAAACAGCATTATGAAGACCAAGGAACACACCATACAAGGTCAGGGACAAAAATGTGAAGAGAAGAGAAGAGAAGAGAAGAGAAGAGAAGAGAAGAGAAGAGAAGAGAAGAGAAGAGAAGAGAAGAGAAGAGAAGAGAAGAGAAGAGAAGAGAAGAGAAGAGAAGAGAAGAGAAGAGAAGAGAAGAGAAGAGAAGAGAAGAGAAGAGAAGAGAAGAGAAGAGAAGAGAAGAGAAGAGAAGAGAAGAGAAGAGATCCACAGCTCAGGTAGGGAAATCTGTTAAAAAGAAAACTATTAGTTGTATACTCCACAAATGTGGGTTTTATATAAAGGAGTGATAGGAATAGAGATTTGTTGAAAGAAGCCCGTAAGAAGTCCAGCTCGCCATTTACCACAAGACTTATAAGGGACTCAGCAAATATGTAAAAGATGGTGCTCTGATCAAATGAAATCGAAATGCAACTTTTGGTTCACCTTCCTGTAGGACAACTCTAAAATACAGCCTGAGTTACAATTTAGTAGTTAGGATTAAAGTATATTTTGGGTTATAATGGCCCAGTTAAAGTCCAGATGTAAATTCAATCAGGAATGTGAGACAAAACCTGAAAATTGATTTTTAGAGATCCTCTCAATCCAATTTGACTGAGCTTGAGCTATTTTGCAAATAAGATTTGGTTTGAATTTCAATCTCTATATGTGCAAAGCAGGTAAAGACATAGACCAAAAGACTTGCAGCTGCAATTGCAGCACAAGGTGCTTCTACAAAGCATTGACTCAGGGGGGCTGAATACATGTCACACTCCTTTAATTTTATTTGTAAAAAAAAATGTAAAACCCTGTATTTCTGTGGTTATAATGTTACCAAAAAAAATCGCTTCACACCAGCTCTGAAAGCAAACATACTATAATAATTATTTTAAATTAGGTGCTATTCTTGTGCTTTCATGGGTAAATTTAAAGACAATGTTTTTTTTAAAGAAAGGTACTGTCAAAAAAGAATTATTGATACTAATTAAAAAAACTATGACACTGTTGAGTTGTAAAATGAATTCAACTCAACTGCCACAGTCAGTATTATTCATGGTACATAGAGTTATACTGCCGGTATGCCTGCATTTACCTCTGTGGCGCCCACTCTATGCATCCGGGCAGGACTGCCAGGGCCACACAAAGGGAACAGTAACTTGTTTTGCATTTTCTATATTCTTATTTGAAATCCACAAGAACGGCTGTACTCAGTAGGATAAAAGCCTCTTTAAGCTCATTTGAAATATGCTAATTAGTGAGTGATGTGTGTTTATACTTTGTCCTAATACAAACTGTCCCCCTTTCAATAGTTTCTGGCGCAAAAAGCTGACATTTCAATGATTGGTTCTGCTGTAGTTGTGCAGGTCGCTGACAGATTTGCAAATGGATTTTCTCTGCACAGCCGTTTTGGTATTCCACAGCTGAGTTGTGCCGAAGCCTGAGGCTATAAACAACATCCCACTAAGTGTTCTACAACAAATAATGTTCACTGGAGGTCACTATTGACGGGCTTTCCTCGTTTGCATGAATAACATGATTTAAGCCACAGCAGGTGCCTGAGAGTGTAAAGAGCTGCTGCGCAAAGCGTCGCTGCACAAAGAGTGCTGCTTTCCAGCCTTTGTAGACAGGATATCCACAGATGCGGAGCCAGACCAGATGGCGTGTATATCTCAGACAGAGGGAGAAGCTGGAGACAGAGGGATAAAGACACATGAAGCTGGAGGGGTAAAAGGACAACAGCCAGACACAGGCTTGCATTAAGACATGTGAGCATGGTCACATGAATCTGACATTTTGCTGGCCCCAGTCTCTGTCTGCATAGCTCCAAACATGCCTGCGGGCCACCGAAGACAATGCCTGCCTATTCCTGAGATTATTGTCAAACACAGAGATGAGAACCAGCCACACGATAGAATGCCTGTCACTGGTTGCAAAACAGCAATGCTTTACATCTCTGTGGCATGCCTTATCCTGAACTCCAGCCTTAAAACAAATTGGCCTTGTTCAGTGTTATCAACTTGCCATCTTCTGCAGCCACTGTCACTTTCGAAGAGTAACAGAGTTTAGTTTTTCTGAAGGAAAAAAACAAAGTTAAGTGAAGAGAAATAAATGTTTTATCAGAAAACTCTTCTCTTTGTGCTCTTTGCCGCTTTTCCATCTGAGTCCATACGGTTGCACAACAATGAGACAAAGAGAATATAAGATGAAAGAATTAGTGCAATCTAAATAACTTTGTAAGCTTTTGAAACAGAGAGAGGAAGTTACAGGGAGAGACAGAGCAACAGGGAAAGAGTGTTACCCATTAAAGGTTCAGCACAGCCTCTGGGAGAAGCACACAGAAACTATTACTCAGCTGTAGTTTCAAAGCCAGCAAAGAGGGCTTTAATCTGTAAAAATGATTAGATGGCCTGGTTTGTCCCTGCAAATGTTAATAGGTCAAAATTTATTTATGAATCTTTGGAAATAAAATGGTTCAAAATCATCTTATTATATGAGATTTAAATTTATGTAACAAGATGCCCTTTAGGATTGTTATTTGGGAGCTCTCCTCTTATCAGGGTAGCCTGTGTGTTTTTATTTGGCTCAGTTTTTATTACTTAGTTGCATAGTTTACTGGTGTCAGATGTACCTAAAGCTTTAGGTAGCTATAAACACACTTTCTCTTAGGCTCCAGAGGCTCCTTAGATCAGTCAACGTATAATCTTAAATGTATGGTCTTGTAATGGAGGTGGGCTGAACAGAGATCTTCCCAACACAAGCATATCAAACATGCAGCCTCTGCATTTTGTAGCCTGCTGTAAAAGTATGTTCTGCATCAGTCCACAGCCATTCACCTGAAGTTAGTTCAAAACTGTTGAACTGGTTGCTGTGAAAACAATTTTGAGTTCATGTTGAACTACTGTGCAGTTATTGTGTTCAAGTTATAAAGCACCATTTCAATAAAAGCTATTATTTCCGTCTGAGCATGGGAAACTTTGTTTTGTTTGAGACTCTTAGTATTAAAGGAAATAAAAATTTTAAGTTGGTTGCAATAGTTAACAGCTAATTAAGACTTAACATGGCCAACAACGCTTGGATACAGCTCTGAAGAATCTTCCACCAATTTCCAAATGTTTGTGAAGCATTTTGAGCACTTAGTAGAGCATAGAAACTGTGACAGAGGTGACAGACAGGCTCAGAAAGATTTGTACACACTGTGAGAATAGCATGACTGGCTAACTGTTGGCTGCTAACAGCAATAAAGTTAGCATCTGATTCCTAACTGCAGGAAACCAAGGAATCCAGTCGAAACAGTTTTGATCATGTCTGGTTCAATAAAGAAAATATAGAGACTGATCAAATTTGAACTGGATTGAACTGAAATTCTTTAAAACACATTTTGAGATTTATAATATCTTTATTGTGTTTTAATCAGTTTCAATGTTTTCTGGCATTAAGACCACCTTGGAAATAGACAAGAATAAAAAGCGCAGTGTAGTTGAACCTGAAATTATTTATTCTCCATGTTTCTTTAAAACATGGTTAGTGAAAGACGTCCTCTTTGTGAAAACCACCAAAAGGAGATTTATTGTATTTTGAAAAATCTGAATCAAATCTTGTCTTTGCGACCCAGTACCATGTATTGTCACGTTTTTGAGATTGATGTATCGTCACACCACTTGTAATCTTGTAAGGTGGTCTCAAGCAACAACTCCATGAGCTTTTCTTTGGATGTTCTCCTTTGGGCAACAGTTGTTTTTTACTAATTTCCTGTCGAATATAATTTTTTTTATTTGCTTGTGAAGCCACTTACCTTGATTTGTTCAAACAAGCTCAGTGGATGAATCATTGTTGCACCGTTCATAAGAGGACTAAAAATGCCTTGATGGCTATACACATACCCAGAAATAAAATTTTACCAAATACTATGACATTTATACCTCGAATATTGTCTTTTGTTCCGTCCAGTTGGAGGATTTGCTGATGTTGAACAAGAACAGACAGGCACCGAGATCCGTGGGCGAAAGACTGGCAGGACTCAGTTCCAATTTTGCATTTACGTAAATCGTGCAATTCAGTGTAAGTGACAGTGGTGGCTAAATAAAGAAATAAGAAGGATGAGAGCCGCAAAGACAGCAGCAGACAGCTTTGACAGATATACTGAAGGATGGGAGAAAACAAGGCCAAGCTCCCACAGTGTTTAATAGTGCTGTTAATGTGACTGGCCATCTTTCCCTTGACTTTAAATGGAATTTTATTGAAAGGAAGATCCATTAAACATGGAATTTCAGTCCAATTTGTCTTCAAAAGGGGTAAAACAGCTCATTATGTGGGTTCTGCTCTTTCTTCACTATTAGAAGGAGACGTTAGTCATGCCTGCTTATCTCACAACCTTATGAGCACAGGATTAAAAGATCAAAGGCTGACTTAGGTTCAGTTTTATAGAAAATGTAAGCTCCTCTTTCAGATGTGTCTTTTATCCCTCCTCAATGCTGAGATCAAAACACTGAAAATTCATATTCATTTCAACCACTGTCCTATGCAAAATTTGTGTCCACACCTCTTATATCCTGGGATGTAAGTGAGCACTGATGTATTTCAAAGTGGGCTCTCTAAGACCTTCAAGCCAGTTCTTTGTTGATTACACGGGCTTCAAGACAGACAGAAATAAAAACAGGGCGAAATTTCAAGAGAACTTTGAAGTTGGCTTAGCTGAGAACTGAGAGAAACTGCCCGCCATGGCCGGACAGCAACTTCTGGCTTGATGAAAATGTTTTGCAACCACTCTATTACTCAGCCGAAGGTTTAATACTAGAGAGTGATCCAAATACAATGGATGAAAACAAGCAAAGTTAGAAAGTTTCTGCTCCCAGTAGCTGTGGACCAGGCTAATGAGGATGTGCATTTCTGGCACAAACTTCAGAGGGTGAAAAACAGCTTTGCTGTATGATCGCCTCATGCTCATTATTCCCAAAGGAGAGCAGGCTCAACAACAAAAGAGAATCTGACTTGCAGCAGTTCACTAAAAGCAGCGTCTAATGCAAACAGTTGTTTTTCATTTTCTTTTACTAATTTAAACTGACACTACTCTTAAAATAAATGAAAATTCGACACACGTTGTGATTTTTATTGCTGTCTGTTCGTGTTTAGTAAGACCGTTTGTGACAATTTCCTCTGTATGCTTTAAACAGCACAGTAACAAGGCAGTGTGTTAAACTCATGACACTTTAATGATGAGATTTCATGGGAATAAATTAATGTTCTGTCACACGCAAACAACAGTGTGCCTGAGATTTCCGTCCCCATGGTTGTCTTCATGGTTTTGTGGATGAATTTTATTTGTCAGCTAAGAGCTGTGTTCAAAAATAAAAAACATGCAGGAACATAAACAGCAGTGTACAGATGTCTGTAACTGGATGTTTGTGAGCCCTACTCAGTCTCAGCAATGAGAGTGATAATTCTTTTAATTACACTCAGCTTGTGAAAATACTAATTAAAGGCATAGGCATTGTGATAAAAATAAAAATTACTTATATGTTCTTAACTTCCCCTTTAACCAACCACCACGGCCGTTTCTAGTCTATTTTCCGGTTCTTTTCCTATTTCTGTGCTTGAAACTTTCAAACTCAAATGTGGCTGCATACATAAAACCTCTTTTTTTAAAGTACAATTTCAAACAAACTAAGGCAAAATGTGTTTTTGCATGTTTATGTTTTCAGTGTTTTAGTTCAAATTGTACAAATTATATAATGCCACAAGTCATGTCGCTGACACAGCAAACCTCCAAGTTAACAAATGGTGGTGGCAGCGTTATCCTGTAAGAATACTTTCATTGGCAGGGACACTGAAACTGTTCTGAGTTATTGGAAAGATTAATGAGCTAAATACAGGGCAATCCTGGATGAAATCCTTTTAGAGGCTAAAAAAGACTTAAGACTGGGCTGAAGGTTCGCCTCTCAGCAGGACCCTAAACATAAAGCCAGAGCTACAATTGAATTCTTTAGATCAAAGCATGGCCCAGTCAAAGTCGGTTAAATTTGTAAAACATTTTGAGAGGTGGTGGCTGTATGGACAGTCATTTAGAGTTCCAAGTAAAAGATAACACTGGTAGACATAAATTATTATTTTTTGGTTTAGAGTTGTAAAGATTGTATTTCACAATGTATTCTGGAAAAATAGAAATGTATTTCCTTTGTAGGTCCACAGTGCTGCAACCAGAATTTGACTTTCATATTCTGGTGATTTAGATAGCTGAAAAATGATGTGATACTATGACAAGTTTTGGTTGTTCTAAACCTTTCTCATGTTTTAAGATCAAATAAGTCCATGCAGAGATGTTACATCTCCAGCCAACAGATGCTTTATTTAATGTGGAATTGCTTGGGTTGGACTTAATTTCTTTTACTGGTAAATGGCCAGTTGCAGTTTCAAGATTCATGCATTTACAGCTAACACTGCTGCCCTCTTTGTCATTATGTGGGAGCATAGTGATTTTTCTCCTTCTTTGGTCTCAGATTAATATCTCTGAATGCATCAAGATAAGAAGCAGATCAAAACACATTAGCAATTATTTTCATCCCTCCAGTGCTTCACATATGTTCTCTCTGTGGAGTTCAGACATGACAACCAAAGTCTGTAAATCAGACACGTCAAAAGAAAAAGGGGTCATGAAGATTGCAACACATTAAACATTAATTTTCTGACTTCAAGATTCTACAAATTCTTCCATAAATTAATGTCCACCCAGTTTCTGCAAAGGCTGTGTAATCTTGATCTTAAACTGGATCCTGTGGGTTCAGTAGTTCTATGTAAAGGCAGGCTTGTTCTGCAGGTTTAGTTGTGTATCAGTGGGGGAAAACAGGAGAGACAGGCCTAGCTGGAGACCATTACAGTTTTTTGTGTCCCTACTGCCTGGGGCCTAAAGAGGGGAATATCCATGTGGGGAATCTCTCCTCTGATCCCATTGAATGGTGGAACTGCATGTACTGAGGACACTGAGGACCAGAGGAGGATGGTGCCAGGAGACGTTTCCACTTATAGTACGACCGATCTGTGGAGACGTCTCAGCAGACCTCCAGGTTTAACTTTCATCTGTCTTATCCCCAAGGCCATTAGGCAGTTTAGCTGGGAAACGACTGCTGAAATATACATCTGTCTTGTCAGCATATTCCAGCTCTCCTCTGTCTGCGCGCTGCCGCGAGTCAATTCAATATTTAAATCATCAGTCTCAGTAAGCGTTTGATGTCAGCGCCTAACGAGCTCTGTCTCTAACACTGACAGGCCTGTGGCCGGAGCGGCTGTTTACTGTCAGCAATAGAAAATGCTGCCTTCCACTCTTTCGTCATAAGTCGATAAGATCCAATGAGACTACTTTGTTTGAATAAGTGCATAAAGGCCTCGAAGCAGCAAGTCGACATCATTCTTCAGCAATTCTGATGACACTTCTGCCAATGCTGGATTTCTGTCAGAATCAAAGGCTAAGTGTAGCACATATATCTTGATGCAAATCAGCACGAGGCTCTCAGATTATATTACACTGCAAATATTTGGTGTATTTAAGCAGAGAGGACTGGTGGTGAAACACAGTTCGTCTTTAGAAGCACACATACCGTTTTATAGCGCAGAGTGTGTTGCAGATAACTGTAAGAAAAACTAAAGATTTGACATTTCTGTCAGGTCTGTTGTGGGCTTAATATAGTTATTGTGAACTCTTTATTACACAGATACGTTATTTCTCAACAATATGAAATACCTCAGATTTGACCTTTCACCCATAATAACTTGTTGCATAAAATGTTGTTGCAGGAGCTTTTAAGTCGAATCAAAACAACCTCTTATCTAGCAGGTACTATCCAAGTATGTTTAAAATATGAATATTTATTTATTTATTTACAAAAGTACTCATCAAAGCACCACTGGAAAGGTCCAAAGAAGCTGGTCTGTAATTATAAGACGGGGTTGAATGCTGTAGAGCCAACACCTTTTTTTATTCAATATGGAAAAAAATTATACATTGCAATATAAATGCATGTGTATAAAACAGTTTTTTTAATTAATACTCCTTTTACATTGTCTTTTAAGAGATGTCCATCTCATTTCCCAACAAAAACAAACTTCAAACAAACAAACAAAAGTAGTTTAACATCTAAGTCTGCCAAAGGCGTGAATAATTTTGGCATTAACTGTATCTGTCAGTATATGTCAAAGTTATATAAGTTGTTTTATTTTGCTCATTGCACATTAAAAAATGCCTTTTTATTCAATATATAGATTTCATGTTTCAAACCATGAATATGCACACCTAATTCATACCTCATTTTCTGATTACTGTCTTTGCAACGTAGGTTTCATCATCTGTTTCGCAGACTACGGTCTGTTATGGTTCCCTGCAGAAGTCCACATGCAGCCCAGAGTTTTGTGACTGCGCTTGTTGCGTGCGCCAGCATAGACAGTAATACTCCCAGCCAGAGGGTGGGGTCATACACACAGCACATAAGGAAAAACAATGAGTCAGATGATGAGCAGAAGAAGAAATACACCAAAGAAGCTTGTTTTAAAGAAATACAGAGAGGACAGAATTGTTTTCTCAGTGTGAGTATATTTATCTCTCAGGGAAAATAAGGATTTAAAATAGAAAAACGACATTGATAATGTGGTGAGAAATAACTTGGTTCTTTCTTTTCGACATATTATCACCCCCTTTATGTTAAGTTCCTGCAAAGGTTCTTGTTTTTGCTTCTCTCCCCTTGGATGTCTGTTTGCATTAACTAAACTTCAATTCACTCTTTCGCCAATTCATACCCCAATTCTGCATGCATGCATTACCATTTTGTTTCCTGCTACTTCCATTTTGCACCCGTAAACAAGTCGTCTCATACCATGCTTAAACTTTGTGAATGCACTTTTTGCCTTGCAGTGAGTATTTTCATGAAATGTATTAATTTATAATGCATAAATACAATATAATATAAAGTTTTTTAGTTTCTCAAATACATTTGAATTTATTTTCAGTCTGATCCCAGTTTTGCCAGTTAAGTTTTATAAAACCTCCCGTTGGTTGATAGTATTTATTGGAATCATAAACACCACATTTCTTACAATAGAACATGACTAGAATATAAAGAATTACCTTGACTTACTACATTGTCAAAGGATATTCAAAGCATCTCCATTGTGTGTATGAATTGATGCATGATCTTTGGGAAACATCACACAGTAGGTAGCACCATTTTATACTCAAAAATTACCAAAATCTCAAAGGTATCAAATGGCAAAATGCCTAACAACCGTCCGCATCAATTACCAACTTAGGTTCGGGAAAATGATTTGTCATTTCTAACCAACTTCTGAATCCATGGAGTGGAATGATCAAGACATCCACAAGAACTGAGCCAGAAGCAAGAGCATTCCAGTTTGAATGACCTTAAAGCTGTTTGTGATGAGATTTATCTGTCGCCCAACTTGGAAGATGGTGGTGTGGGTACTTCACACTTTAAGGTGCACACCACCCAGACCACTAAGGTACTCAATTCTTTCTTTTAGTGGCCATTCTGGTGCTGGAAGCCCCACACTTTTCCCTTTCAGGTAAAAGAAGAGACTAAGTCAGAATTGGGCCTTAAGTGCATTTCTTTAAACTCTCGAGAGACTAATAAACTTTTAATAAAAGTTTGATTTTTAATCCGTTAAATGAGTAACTTGAACCATCAATTCCATTTCAATTTATGCATTTTTGCCTGGAATAAATAGTTTGTAAAGTAGCTAGGGTTAGTTTTAGTAAATAAATATTGAATATAGGGTATAATCCATTCATCCTCCATTGTCAATACCTGCTTGTCCTTACAGGGTCGTGGGCAGGGTGCCTTTTCCAGCAACTATTAGGCAAGCGGTGGGTATACATCCTGGACATGTCCATCCAATTGGACAGATTCTGAGAATGATTTATTGATGCATAGTTTAATGTAGAATTACAACACTATGCATTACAGTGCTTTATATGTAATCAACCTGTCGGAGTTCTTGGAATTTCTCTCTGATCACCTGTTTTACCTGCTACCAACCCCACCCAACCTCTAGATGGCACCAGACGCACGGTAGGAGCTGAGTCTACAGGTGTTCTTCATCAGCCTCATCAGGAGAGGATCTTAAGTACCCAATGTTGCCAACACTCCAGCGCCTGAGTGTTAACCTGCAGTGGTAACTCTAGCTGGCCAAGACAAGTCTCCTTATGATTATTTTCTGAGTACTTACCTTCTCATGTCCTCCTTCCCAGGTTACCTCCAGTTCCGAGCTTCTTATCCAGTCTGCGTATGCAGAAGATCCAGACTCTCTCTCCGCAAGAGAACTTCACGGATTATCTTCTCAGTTGGCGCTATATAAATAAAACTGAATTGAATTGAATTGAATTCAGGTTTCAAGTCTCCTTTCGCTACCTGTGAACGAACCTGGCTCACCCTCCCCCGTGCTCCCCTCCAAGATCATCCACCTGGTGCCACCTCCACCTTAGGTGCAAGTAAAACAGAATTACCTGGATCTTATACTTAACCGACACGCTTCCGGAGTTTTCCATCATGTCACTTCTCCTCCTGGCGGATCTCCTAATCACCCTCTGTAAACAAAAATATATCAAGATCAACAACCCAGAATATTACCTGTCACTTATCATTGATCCCTTCTCCATACAGCGGCAAGTTCCTGTTTCTCCAGCAAACGAAATATTTCTTAATAAACTTTTTAAAACGTTTTCTGTTTTCTTGAGTGTATTTCTGCATGTGGGTCAAAGCAGCTAGAAAAACGATGACACAACACTCAGGCCAATCTGACCCAGCAGATACATTTAGGAGGACTCTTTCAGAGCATAGCCTCCAGATCTCGTTCAGACCCAGACAAGATTAAGGCTATACTCGAATGGCCCACTCCTGACTCACGTAGACAGCTTCAACAGTTTTTGGGGTTTGCCAATTTTTATAGAAGATTCATCAGAAACTACAGTCAAACTTCAGCCCCATTAACCGCTCTGACTTCCGCAAAACACCCTTTTGAGTGGACTCCACAGGCAGATGTTGCTTTTCATAAGCTCAAGGACAGTTTCTCTCAAGCCCCCATTCACATTCATCCAAACCCGTCAAAACAATTCACACTAGAAGTTGATGCATGTGATATTAGAACAGGGGCTGTGCTATCCCAAGTTTCTGACTCTGATGGCAAACTTCACCCTTGTGCCTTTTGCTCCCGCAGATTCAATCCAGCCGAGATAAATTATGATGTGGGAGACCGAGAACCCCTGGCAATAAAACTGGTCCTGGAGGAGTGGCGTCATTGGCTGGAGGGCGCTGAACACCCAGTTGTGGTATAGACAGATCATAAAAACCTAGCCTACCTTCAAGCAGCCAAACGCATTAACCCTCGCCAGTCTCGTTGGTCCCTTTTCTTTTCACATTTTAACTTCTCGATCTCATACAGACCTGGTTCCAAGAATATCAAGCCTGAAGCCCTCTCTCGACAGTTCTCCCCAGATGACTTTGACAAGGAGCCTGCTCCCATCCTACCGCAAAGTGGTGTTGTTGGAGTCCTCACGTGGGATGTGGAGAATTTGGTATCCCAGGCCCTCAGAAATGAACCAGATCACGGAACGGGACCCCCAAATTGGACCTACGTCCCATCAATTGTCTGGTCCCGCCTGATCCACTGGTTCCATTCGTCCAAGTTCTGGGCCCATCCTGGCTCTAGTCAAACCATCGCCCTCATCTCCAGAAGGTTTTGGTGGCCATCCCTTCATAGGGACATCAAAGAGTATGTACAAGCCTGTACTATTTGAGCTAGAAATAAGTCCTCTAATCAACCACCTGCAGGACTTTTGCAACCCCTTTGTGTTCCTAAGCGGCCCTGGTCACATATAGCCCTCGACTTCATCACCGGACTTCCCACTTCAAGATGTATGACCACCATACTCACTATTATCGACCATTTCTCTAAGACCTGTCATCTCATTCCCCTCAGAAAACTACCCTCTGCCCTTCAGACAGCTCAACTTCTGGTGAAGCATATTTTCAGACTCCATGGTATACCTCTGGAGATCCTCTCCGACCGTGGACCTCAGTTCACAGCTAACGTTTGGAAACAATTCTGCTTAGCATTGGGAGCTAAAGTATCTCTGACCTCAGGATATCACCCTCAGTCTAATGGTCAAACAGAGAGGATGAATCAAGAGCTGGAATCCATCCTCTGTTGTTTAAAATCAACCAACCCCACAGACTGGAGCCAATTCCTGCCATGGGTTGAGTACGCTCATAATTCTCACACTTCTGCTGCCACAGGTTTCTCCCCTTTCGAAGCTTCTCTGGGCTACCAACCACCATTGTTTTCCACTGATGAGAAAGAGATCTCAGTCATTTCTGTATGTCATCACATCCGTAGATGCAAACACATCTGGACAGCCGCCCCACAAGCCCTTCAACGCACCGCTGAACAGAACAAAAGGTATGCAGACAGGAAAAGGGTTCCAGCTCCCCAGTACCAGCCTTGTCAGCAGGTTTGGCTCTCGTCACGTGACATCCCTCTAAAATCAATGTCCAAGAAACTTGCCCCCATGTTCATTGGCCTGTATGAGATTGAGGCAGTTATCAGTCCTTCAGCTGTCCGCCTGAAGCTTCCTTCAAGTCTCCACATTCATCCAACATTCCACGTCTCTCAGATCAAACCCGTCATCACAAGTCCTTCCTGTCACTTACCATTAATCACTTCTCCACACAGCGGCGAGTTCTTGTTTCTCCAGCAAACAAAATATTTCTTGATAAACTTGTTCAAACCTTTTCTGTTTTCCTGAGTGTAATTCTGCATGTGGGTCAAAGCAGCTAGAAAAACGATGACACAACCTTTTGTTAATCTAGAAACAGTTATTTCTACATCCATAAACATGTTTCTTGTGCGTACAGTGTTCATACATTAAGAACAACTTCTACTCCTCTGCCACCTGGACATTCAACATGCTTCCTGCAAAAACCTTTGACCTGACCCATAGTAAACCTTAAGAAAATGTCACTTCTATGTCAGTGTGTTAACAGAAGGTTCTTATCTTCAAGTGCATACCTTTTTCATACGCTGCTATGCCACGTCATTTGCCATTTGACAGCTGCTGTCTAAGGTATCATGCCTCATTTGGTGATTTTCTTAATCTTAGCTGCTGTGCAGCCTGAGCGCAGACACGTTCTCTTAAAGTAGCCTCATTTGCAGCTAACACCTGCTGTGTGGGTGCCACATATACATTTCCACCAAACACACCAAAAACAAAGAAAGACCGAATCAGAAATATTTGATGCAGACTTTCATAGATTTGCAGTGGTCTGATACTCCTTCCATTTCAATATGATTGCTTGCACAGTGCTCCTTGGGATGTTAAAAGCTTGGGAAATCTTTTTGTATCCAAATCCGGCTTTAAACCTCTCCACAACAGTATCTCGGACCTGCCTGGTGTGTTCCTTGGTCTTCATGATGCTCTGTGCGCTTTGAAGAAAACCCTGAGACTATTACAGAGCAGGTGCATTTATACGGAGACTTGATTACACACAGGTGGATTCTATTTATCATCATCAGTCATTTGGGACAACATTGGATCATTCAGAGATCCTCACTGAACTTCTGGAGTGAGTTTGCTGCACTGAAAGTAAAGGGGCCGAATAATATTGTACGCCCCACTTTTCAGTTTTTTACTTGTTAAAAAAGTTTGACACATCCAATAAATTTCATTCCATTTCACAATCGTGTCCCACTTGTTGTTGTTTCTTCACAAAAAATTAGAATTTTATATCTTTATGTTTGAAGCCTGAAATGTGGCAAGAGGTTGACCAGTTCAAGGGGGCCGAATGCTTTCGCAAGGCACTGTAGATTATCTTCTACTGCGGCCTTTTTTGCACCCGTTAATACTAGTTTCATATTGTTTATTCAATGTTTTATAATGTTCATTCCAGCTTTGCTTTTGTCTATTGTTTTATTCTAGTGCTATTATTTTTAGATACCAAAATTTATTTAATTGAATATATTATATTGACAATACACCTTGAAACCTTTAATTTGTTTTGCCAGTGAAATATGTTGAATTAGCAAAACAAATGAAAAGAAAAGGTTTGGGGTTTTCTAAGAAGGGATTGTCTTCAAAATAAATCATTAACCTGATACCCAGAATCCTCCCCTGCTTTGAACCCATAATCTACATACCAACATTTAAGGTATACCCATCATCCTGTTTCTGATTGCTGTACCGCTGCTTCCTTTTTTAGGACGCAAAAAGAAGAAGGAAATTGTCCCAGGAGGACAGAATCGTCCTGCCCCCAAGCAGGATCTCCCCTTTCCGTGGGCCACCCCTGGACAAAAGAGAAGATTAAAACAAACGGGACTTTAATCAGTGGGCTCCTCTTCTCTCTGCTCAGCTGCCGACAGAAGGAGCCCTCTCCAGGAAGGCTGCCTCAAATCAAAGCTTCCTGCTCGCCACTTGCTGCTTCGCCGATCCGTATCACAACAACAAAACCAGCAGAAACAATTATTTATTCCTTTTGATGTAGGTTTTGAAGTTACCCCACCTCTTCCACTATGCCACCCCCTCCCTTTTTCCTCCATTCCTCCTCTTCCTCGCCCAGCCCCTGCAGCTCTCTGTATCTTGTACTCCCAAAGAAACAGGGTCACAGCAGCTTTTCTCTAAGGGAGGCTGCTTTGAAGAGGCAGAAGCTCCAAAAAAGAGCATTTTCTTCTTGTTTTTAACCCCCCAAAATTGTGTAATTGTTGAAAAAGTTCTCAACTTCTCTCAGCTCTCTGAGTCTAACTGGCTCTAAATGTTATTTACTGCATAATGTTCTATACCAGGTCCATTGCACAAGATCCTGACCAGGTATGTAGGTAGCTTTGAAACACTTGTTGAAAATTTTAATTTGTTTTGAAATTTGATTGAGAATTTTACTGGGAGACAAAGGCAAATTAGATGCCTTAAAATATACTAGAGTTACAGGTGACGGCCCAGTTGATCCTTTAACATGTAACCTCTTCCTCTCGTGCCGTGTGAGCACAGTCTTTGCATGCTTGTGTGTGTTATTTGAAGCAAGGGTGTGGTGGTTGCTGAAGCTATGCTAAGGCTTTTTCTGAGAGCAATAAACAAGGTGGCCGTAACTGATCTGAGTGGTGCTGCTGTGCCTGCCTCTGATCTGTGTTAGCCTTTTCTTAGATTCAAAGTGTACCAGTTAAAAGTTATCAGTCTATAGCCCCCCCACTCTCCCCCACCCCCCACCCCAAACGTCTGAGAGCTGCTTTTTAGTTATTTCCACAGCAACATCTGCTAGAACTCTTGCATATGGCTGCGACCGCCTTTGAAAGGCTTAGCAGGGTAAAAGCTCATCTAACGTGCAGATGGTAATTGTATTTTTAATCACTGGAAGTTGTGATTCTCCAAAATGAAATCTAACAGCACCATCCATATACATTGTAATGGCTGACTCTGGCAGGTCATGGCTACATTTTGAAAATAATTTGGGAAAAATTGTGGATTGTTTAATATTTAAAAATTGGTAATTTTTAAAAACAGGTTTCTGGGAACGTCTGGCGGAGCCCTTGGCCAGGGATGTATTCAACTCCCACCTCCGGGAGAGCTTTGACCAGATTCTGGTGGATGTTGGAGACATAGAGTCTGAGTGGACCATGTTCTCCGCATCTATTGTCAATGCTGCTGCCCGTGGCTGCGGCCATAAGGTCTGCGGTGCCTGTCGCGGCAGCAATCCCCGAACCCAGTGGTGGACACCGGCAGTAAGGGACGCTGTCAATCTGAAGAAGGAATCCTATCGGCTGTGGTTGGCTTGTTGGACTCCTGAGGCGGCTGACGGGTACCGTGTGGCCAAGCGTACCATGGCCCGGGCGGTGGCAGAGGCAAAAACTCGGGCCTGGGAGGAGTTCGGTGGAGAAGGACTACCGGTTGGTCTTGAAGCGATTCTGACAAACCACGCATTCCCATCACGCATTCCCTGGTGGAAACAGAGGCTGGGGACTCGGGGTTGGACTCTTTCATCACCCAGGCTGAAGTCACCGAGGTGGTTAAAAAGCTCCGCAGTGGCAAGGCTTCGGGGGTGGATGAAATCTGCCCTGAGTACCTAAGTCTCTGGATGTTTTGGGGCTGTCATGGTTGACACGCCTCTTCAACATTGCGTGGCAGACAGGGACAGTGCCTCTGGACTGGCAGACTGGGGTGGTTGTCCCCCTTCATAAGAAGGGTGACCGGAGGGTGTGTTCCAACTACAGGGGGATCACACTCCTCATCCTCCCTGGTAAGGCCTACGCCAGGGTATTGGAGAGGAGAGTCCGGCCGATAATCGAACCTCGGCTTCAGGAGGAGCAGTGTGATTTTCGTCCCGGCCGTGGAACACTGGACCAGCTCTATACCCTCTACAGTGTACTCAAGGGTTCATGGGAGTTTCCCCAACCGGTCTACATGTGTTTTGTGGACCTGGAGAAAGGACTGTGTCCCTCATGATGCCCTGTGGGGGGTGCTCCAGGAGTATGGAGTCGGGGGCCCTTTATTAGGGGCCATCCGATCTCTGTACAAGCGGAGCAGGAGTTTGATTCGCATTGCCGGCACTAAGTCGGACCTGTACCCAGTGCATGTTGGACTGCCCTTTGTCATCGGTCCTGTTCATAACTTTTATGGACAGGATTTCTAGGCACAGCCAAGGGCCAGAGGGGATCTGGTTCGGGGACCAGAGTATATCGTCTCTTCTTTTTGCAGATGACGTGGTCCTGCTGGCCCCCTCTGGCCAAGACCTACAGCATGCGCTGGCTGAGTGTGAAGCAGCTGGGATGAGGATCAGCTCCTCCAAGTCCGAGGCCATGGTTCTCAACCGGAAAAGGGTGGCTTGTCCTCTTCAGGTTGGAGGGGAGTTTCTGCCTCAAGTGGAGGAGTTTTGTTCTCAGGGTCTTGTTCACGAGCGAGGGAAAATGGAATGGGAGATCGACAGACGGATCGGTGCGGCTGCCGCAGTAATGGGGGCGCTGTGCCGGTCTGTTGTGGTGAAGAGAGAGCTGAGCTGAAAAGCGAAGCCCTCGATTTACCGGGCGGTCTACGTTCCTACCCTCACCTATTTCCATGAACTATGGGTCATGACCGAAAGAACGAGATCCCGGATACAAGCGGCTGAAATGAGCTTCCTCCGTAGGGTGGCCGGGCACTCTGTTAGAGAAAGGGTGAGGAGCTCGGCCAACCGCTGCTTCTCTACATCAAGAGGAGCCAGTTGAGGTGGCTCGGGCATCTATGCCGGATGCCTCCTGGACGCCTTCCTTGGGAGGTGTTCCGGGCACGTCCCACTGGGGGGAGACCCAGGGGACGGCCCAGGACACGTTGGAGGGACTATGTCTCTCGGCTGGCCTGGGAATGCCTTGGGCACCCCCCGGAGGAGCTGGAGGAGGTGTCTGGGGAGATGGACGTCTGGGTGTCTCTGCTGAGTCTGCTGCCCCCTCGACCTGGTCCAGGATAAGCAGAAGACAACGAGGACGAGTACGAGTAATTTTAGATGTCATTTTGGGCCTAATTTTCATGGTTTATTAGGTACGTTCTCACATTTTCACCAGTCTTTAATGAACAGAGGCAACGCTGTTGTGTAGTTGCATGAAAATGGCCAAGACCTCTGCACACACTGAACCTGTCCAACAAGTGTGCACTCTTAGACCAGTGTGCAGTGTAGAGTGGATAAAAATCCTACCATTTGGACCTTTGTATGCTTGGGGAGAAACTACACACAGAAAGGCCTTATTACAGAATCAAACCAGCAACCGAGTTTCACCTTCCAGCTGGATTGCATTGCTATATTAAGTTGTATCATTAGATTCCTCCACTTCATCTAAGTGTTGATAACACAGAAAACTAAGCAATCATTAGGCTTCTAGTAACATGATTTAGACTTTATTTTGCACAGTTTGGTCAGGTTACCTTCGTGCGTACAACTTTAAGAAAATAATCCAAGTCAAACACTAATACATTATAACAAAAAAAAAAACATTTGCTATTGTTTGCAACTTTTTGAAAAATTTACATCCAAGGTGATGCCATTTTTGATTACTTCAGCACATTTTAAATGTCCTAAAATGTTATCAAATTAAATTGGATGGTAGCATACCCAAACAAGAACACACTAGAAGAGATAAGTTCCTTATTTTTATAATGTGTTGATTAAATATCTAAGAGGTAACACATAGCCTAAATTTCTGCAAGCTTATAATTATTTCCAAGCTTGACGTATTGGAAAATTCTTAATGAAACATATTTCAATTAAAGCTTCGCAGCCTTGAAGTTACTGCAACACTGAACCCACCAAATTATAACCAAGCGCACTATGAGGGTTTGTCGTGTAAATTAGGTCCCTTAATGGTGGTGCGAAGCTTGTTAAGCGTTTCATTTTCTGTTTTACAAGTGCCTTTAATTTCCCTTTTTGTCTGCTCTTTTTTCATATTGGCCTTTAATTAAACTCCAGTCAATTACACAACTCCTGAATGACTTTTCAATCCCTGAGCTGGGTGTGTGGAGGAGAACAGTCTGGCAGAGCTAAAAGTGTGACAGCAGCTGACACCCAGTCTTTTTTCCTGTCGCTCTTGCACAAAACCAGATCTTTATAGACACATCTCTCTCTCTTATAGACACGTGCTTGTTGTGGTGCTGCTGGAGTAAGTAAGTAAGCAAGTAATGTTAACCTATAAAGCGCATTTCACAGATACAAAGTCACAAAACACTGTACAGGAACATCACATTAAGATCCACATAAAAATACAATAAAACCATGACATAAAAGCCTGGCTGAACAAAACAGTTTTCAATTGGTTTTTAAAAATCTCTACAGAGTCAGCAAAATCAAAGCTGCAGTGGCAAACTGTCCCACAGTTTCAGGGCCACAGTCTAAAAATCCCGGTCCCCTTTGGTTTTCAGCCTTGTACGAGGGACATCCAGGAGATTTTTGCCTTGTGACCTAAGGCTACGAGGAGTGAAGTGTTTAGTTAAAAGCTGACACAAATAGTTTGGAGCCTGGCCATTTAGAGCCCTGCAAGTAAGGACAAGAATTTTAAACAAATTCTAAACTCAAATGGGAGCCAGTGTAAGGAGCATAAGACTGGGTAGATATGAAACTATTTACTTGTTTTTGTAAGAAGTCTGGCTGCTGAGTTCTGAATGGCTTGGAGGCAGGAAGTTGAAAATCTGCCAGAGTTGTAGCACTCATTATGGAGGCTGAAGGATATAGCAAAGAGCAGAATAGAACATTTATTTTTATAAGTGCAGATGCTAACAAAACTATATTAGTTGTAGCACTGCAATAGAGAAACATAGATAGTGATTGCATGGAAGGATAGAAGCAAATAGCACAACTGTAAATCCATTTCTGCTTGTTCTTGTTTATGTACAAGTTAGCACGAGCACTGCAGCACAGCCGGCTGCTGCAGGCATCTAGAAATGCATTAGTTAAAAAATTCCATTAGATCTTACTTCAATGATCCATTTACTGATTTTGCAATTTTGCAACCATTTAGAAAGACCATTATTGTAGCGAGCGTGTTCAGTGGCTTTCAGTATTTAGCAGTCAGCTTTGATACTCGTGATTATCCTTTATTCCAAGGAGTAAATTTGGCTTTAGTTTTGATCTCTTAGACTTATGCACATTTATACACTGAAGCTCTAAAACTCGTAGAACTTGTCACGTTACAACCACAACCTTCAATGTATTTTATTAGGATTTTAAGTGGGAAACCTACACAGGTCATGCAGAATTGTGAAGAGGAATAGAAAGGATGCATGGTTTTAAAGATTTTACAAACTGTCAACTGAAGTTTATTAATTAGTAAGAGTCCACTTGTGTGTAATTATCTCAGTGTAAATACAGCTGCTCTGTGACTGTTTTAAAGATCTGCCATTTCTTCAACAGGCACAATGAAACTTAAGTTGATGGGAACATAGATGAAGCAAAATATAGTAATAAGAAAAAGTTAGATGGTGTGCAATACAAAGCACGTACTGTGAATAAAATATGCTGGAATTTAGGCTGTTCTATTCATCATTTATAATATTTATGTCAATGAGAATACAAGTATGGGAATAGTCCCATCTTTCCCAATATTAGATAAAGACATTAAATCAATATAAATGTAGATTTAAACAACAATGGCATCTCCTGTCAGGCAGCAGGAGCATCTGGAAAATGTCATCTGACACCACTGGAAGTCAGGCTGTATCCATATCAGTCATGGTTATCCTAAATGCAACAGATGTCATAAAGAAATCTCTTCCAATTAGAATGCAAATCTGTTACCCTTGTAAATATAGTGGAGCAGTATTTTTTTAGTTTTAGCAGGAGGTACTCATAGGAAATAAGTAGCAAGCATGTGTCCCTCATATTCAAGCCAGTACCGGCTCTGACCTGCTTGCACAGTGTAGTGGCCTGTTAAATGCAACAGACAAATGCTAAATAGGGAAATGGCTGAGAGCTCCCAGGATACTGATAGTGAGTTCAAATATCCTCACTGTGACTAACCACAGCTCCATTGAATTTGTATACTTTGGCAGCCATTATTGTATTTTCATGGAACCAACCAGTTGTCCAAACTCCCATGATGCCAAATGAAGCATCTTAAATATTCAGAATCCAACAAAGATGTTTTGAAATGCATGCCAAAAATGAGTGTATGTAAACCTCTGGCCATGGATAATGGGACAGTTTTTATCTATTTGCTGAGATGACATAAGAAAGCAATAATTGATCAGGTCAGGTTAGCTTCCAATTAAAATATAGTCGGATCCAAAGTTGGTCCGATTTCCTTCAGATAAAGAAGAAACTTTATTCTTCTCCATCATCCCTCTGTGCTGACAATTTAGACTGAATTGAGTTATGCTCACAAGCTTTGAAAATATATCTTTGTCTGTGTGAACACAATAGGATTTAAACCATTTATTTATGGATTCTCTAGTAGAAAAAGGCAAGCCAACCTGATGTGTTCTGCTTCTCCAATTTATTTATTTTTCTTAACTTGGTGAGGCACTGTCTAAGCAGACAATTCCTTTATCTTTCTTTCATTAGCGCCTTGCTTGCCCTCTTAGTAGGCAGTGTGTCTGGGAGACAGTCACTTTTTTCCAGCCTGTGATGTTTCTGCAGATTACAGAGGGGCTTTGAAGCCACCACACTCCTCACTGCCATGGCCTCAGACAGGCCCATGCCATCTGTCAGGTTGACGGCAAAGCAAAGGAATGGGGTTAAGACACCCTTTGTTGATCCACACTTTTGTCTTTTATGTGCCACGTTTGGATGTGGCGCTGTGGCCGCACTTTTTTAATCTGCTGCAGAGACCCGCCCAGAAGACCGGCCGCTACAGCACACAAACACACACCCACAGAGAGCAGAGCATAATGGTTCCTCATAATAACTCTCACCTGTAGGCATACGTTTCTAAATGAGACAATTATTGTCATCCCCACACAATGACCCTGGTTTCCTTTTGCTGTTCCAAGGTCCTGCCAACCTCTGCCTCTGTCATGTGGATTTATATGCCTAACCAGTGGAAAGAGCTTGATTGTTCATGAAAACATAAATTTTTGCCTTAAAGCCAAATTCAAAGCCAACTGTATTGCCATGTCACTATAAAACAAAATGTGATCAGAACTTATCTCTTAGTTTCAGCAGTCACTTCTTCATGCAATTATTAATATGTAATGCTGTAACTTCTCTATTATTTCAGGGCTCAATAAATCTCAGGCTATTACTGCAGCTTTATTTAGGTTTATAAAGACTGATGTTATGAAATTTTGCTGATAAGAATGTTTTGATTGATAAATAAATCCCAACGTTTTGTTGTATGTTTATGTTTCAACATTCAAGATAAAAAACATTAGAAAAATGTCCCTGCAACACATGCATTGCCATCCACAAGGATAATATGAGATACATAAACTTAATGCAGTCCATATAACTAGGAAGTGCAATGTAAAGGACACGTTGTTTTTAACATTTCAAAATAAAACTCATAAAGGTGAGGCATGCATATGTATTCAGTCATTTTTATTCTGATACAACAAAATAAAATAATGTCTAGCCAACTTCCTTTAGAATTGATCTTTTAGTAAATAGAGTCCTCAAGTGTTTAATCTAACCTCAAGTCCAGCTGATGTGTGGAGGCCTCAGAGATTTAATAGAAAATATTATTGAACAAACAGCCTCATAAAGACCAAGGAATGCACCAGACAGGTCAGGGTCAATTGTGGGAACATTTTAAAGCACGGTTAGGTTATAAAACAATATCTGAAATATCTCACAGAGCAGACCTCTCTGCAGTTTGACACAAGCCAGGTTAAGGACAAAACAAATAAGTAAATGACACAACTTAAAGATAATGGGGTCAGGATCAAGCTCCATTAGCAGTCAGTGTTAATGGGAAGATGAGTGGTACTATTAATACAGGGTAGTGCATCAAGTCTAACTGAGCTTCATGTTGTTTTAAAATGAGCAGAAGTCTTTAGACATGCAAAGGTAGTAGACACACACACACCCCAAAAGACATGCAGCTTAAAATGTACAGTTTAGTTAAAAAATGCCTAAATAAATAAATGATAAACCAAGAATAAACTCTTTACCTTTTGCTTCATAATTATCCACCACTTTGTCATAGTAAAGAGTATAAAAACCCAGAAAATCCATTGAGGTTTGTCATGTCTTAAAATACGAAAATGTTCAACAAGTACGAATGCTTTTCCAAGACTCTGTACCTCATATTGCAGGTTACTGGTCAGGTACTCCCTTAGATGTAAAGAATGAGCAGTTTATGTCTAAGCCATTTTGTCAACACAATATCTATAGAAGATCTCGATGGTGTAGTAGTTGGCACTGTTGCTTTGCTGTAGGAAGGTCCAGAGTTTAAGTCCTTGACCAGGACTTTCTGTGTGGAGTTTGCATGTTTGCATGGCCTTCTAAAATCTAAAAACAGGTTAATTAGCTAATTACAATTGCCCCTAATTGTATATATGTGTGTATATGTGTCCATCCCTGATTGTGAATCACTGTAATGGACTAGCCACCTGTTCAGGATGTATTGTGCCTTTCACCCAGTAGGTTCCTGCACCTCCATGATTCTCCATGCATGAAGTGGGTAAAGAAAATAGAAGGATGTGTGGGCTGCAGAAACTATATGCTCCTGACTTCAGAATACCTTTTTTAAAGCACAGAAGTTACATAAATTCATTAAAGGTGGTTGATGCGAGATTGTTGATGAGAAATACTTCAATTAATGTAAGTTAACTTGGCATAACAAGCTCGTTCCAACCTCAGAGGCTTTAGTGAAGGTTAATTTAGTTGAATATCAAATGTAAAGCGTTAATATTTCATTAGTGTTCAGTCATTGGTCAATTCAGCTGCATTGTTTTGGGGGGCTTTAAGCTTAAGGCACAATAAAAACATATGTTTTGAGATGCCTTGTTTATAAGAACCACGCTGGCATATCCATCTCCTTTGAGGAGGTAGAGGTTCCTGATAAAGCTCTGAAGTAGAATGAGATTACAGGCAGCATGTTTCCACCTCAAACAGTGCCACTCCCTGTGTCGAGACGATAAACTCTCTTTGGGTTTGCAAAGACCAATTCCCAACCGCTGTCTTTTGGTTTATATGAACTTTTCAAACAGCTTAGGATCTGACGGAGGCTCATCACCAAGCTCACAAGCTTTGAACGCACCTTCCCCTGCGTACTTTTTACACCCCAGGACCACTGTCTTCAGAGGCTTGCAGAGAATAAAGACTCAGATCGAAATAAGGCCCCCTACCCCAACCTCTACCTACTTTTCCTGCCACCTTGCTTGTCCTGTTTTATGCTATCGCACATGCACACAGCTGAAATTAGGGCACATGTAAGCATTTTTTGGGTACATGCCCCAAAAGCACCCCCAGTAGAGTTACACATCAGAACAGCTTTATTTTTAAAAAATCCCTCTTACAATGGAGTTTTCAAAAGCAGAATAATACATCAAGCACTCTTAAGCAGAGAGTGGCATTGAACTACAAAAACATTAAGAAAGCTCAGTGAAATATACATTAAAGCAACTGGATCAGAGAACACTGAGAATAAAATTGGGAAAGGCACATGCTAATGGGAATGCACTGAGAAGCTTCGAATAGCTGAAGATGGCTTGGGCCTCTGTCTGTAGTGCTGATTTGAAATCTTCTGTTATTGTTATGTTTATTTGTCCACAGGGGTCCAGTTTAGGGTATTTTGGGGAATAACAACCAACAACTGTTTTTACAGTCATTGCAGCTTAGCATGGAAGGTTGTTGCCACCCAAAAACCATACCAGACCTTCAGTGGCATAGCTTCGTTGGATATCAGAGGACTGGACTGCTACGCTGTGGAGTCAGCGGCGAGCTGGAAAAAAACGACAATCCAGCCCACCAACATGAAATGTTTCTGATTACAGATAAAAATAGATTCGTCACGCACGCCCTGTGCTTTGACAGGGATGAGTGAGGGATGCTCAAAGATGTTGGCATGACAGACTGGCAGGCGGGAGAAAAACACTGAGGCAGAATGATTGGCTTCTCTTTGATGTTGCTGTCTGGCTTACTGGTGATGGTTGGTTACATCTTCAAACCCCTTCTGTGCTGACAGTTGTAATGACCCCAAACATTTCATCTGTCACATCTGAGCGGCGCTCTGACAATGTCAGCTGCAGAGAATCTTCTTCTGTGACCAAACTCCATGCCATGTTCTCACATCGTTTTAAATGGACAGAAGTTATTCATGTTCATTTGTCACGGATTCATGTAATTACCCAATAGAGTAGTTTTTTTTACTTATATAGGCAGAAAAGACAGGCAAAAGAAGTGTAGCAACGTTCAAAACAAAAACTGAAGAGGAGACACAAAAAACCAGGGAATACAATAAATTAGTGTGGGATCAATACAGTACTTTGTAAAAGTATCAGTGTGGAAGGTGGAATGAAAATGATGCATTGTTTTTCAAAACTTCTCTAAACATTTTGACTTTACAGCCCTTTATAGGGGTAAATAAAATCAGCTCCCTTCAGGGGTCACCTAATCACACCTAATTAAAGAGAGTTCACTTGGGAATTATTTATGCTCAGCATAAATACATCTGTCCTGTGAAGGCTTCACAGATTTGCTAGAGAACATTAGTGAACAAACAGGATCATGAAGATCAAAGAACACAGCAGACTGGCCGGGGATAAAGTTATAAAGACGTTTAAAGCAGAGTTAGGTTATAAAACAAAATCCGAAACCTAAAAAATCCATCCATTATCCGGAAAATGGATAGAGTATGGCACAACTGCAAACCTACCAAGACATGGGATTCCATCTTAACTGATAGGTCAGATGAGGAGAGCATTAGTCAGAGAAACAGCTATAAAGGCCATGGTAACTTTGGAGGAGTTGTAGAAATCCACAGGTGGGAGAATATGGTCACAGGCCAGCTTTTAGACATGTATTCCACAAATCCAGCCTCAATGAGAGAATGGCAGGACTGTTGAATTTCTGAAAGAAAACATAATTTCCTTCTGCGCTTTGTCACAAGCTAGGTGGGGGACGCGGCAAAAATGTTAAAGAAGGTGCTCTGATCAAATTAGACTAAAATGAACTTTTTGGCCTACATGCAAAATTATATGTGTGGTGGAAAACCAAACACCCAGAAGACACAGTCAAAAATGGCAGTGGCAGAGGTGTGAAATGCGTGACCCATGTTTGGAGGCCTTAGTCCTCGACGCAGGACATTATGGGTTTGAGTCCTGGCCTGTTAATCTTTGCTGCATGTCTCCCCCACTCTCTCCACCCTTTTGAAAATAAAAGCCACTAGTGCCACTAAAACAACTTTAAAAAATGGCAGTGGCAGCATCATGGTCTGGGGACAGAATGGTTTAGCTAAAAGCATATCCATGTATTAAAACGGCCTTGACTTAAATCTAACTAATAATTATAAATGTGAATTAAAAAAATAAATAAGAGAGAACCCAAACTGTAAGAGTGAAAAAACCTTAATCTTCAAACAGCTGCAATACACATCCAAACGTCACATTTGTATTTGTTTGTTTCACACAGGCCATGTGTAATGCAGATAAACTCTTCAAAGCCAGCCTTTGTTATTCCTATTTGTAATTTAGCTGTGTTGAAAGTTCAAAGGCTAAGACATCCCAGCTCCACTCCCATCTGCACAGCGGGAAACTGTTTCCCATGATTCTGTTGGTACACTGCCTTCATGTGGAAACAGTCTTGTTGGGCCAGAGGGTAATGAATTTCACGACATCTGCCATTTGTTAACCCTGTTTGGTGTAACTGATCCCTTTTTAATCCAAGGACTTCCAACACGTGTGTAGCCCCGTAACTGGACTGAAGCAGTTGGATCCCATAACCTCCGTGGAGCTGCAGAGCGGATCATTTGTTGTTGCAATTAGACCGCTGAGCTCATTGCTGCTGTTTTGCAGTGTTGAAGGAGCTTCTGTAAAATGACTTTTCTATCTATACGATGTGAATAATTCTTAGAGTGAGCTTTAACTTCCAGGATCAAATGTTAGTTGAACAACATTTTCAGATAGAGTAGAACACACCACTACAGCATTAATAAAAAATAATTTGATTAATGAAAGTGAATGCCATTTGAATTATTTTTAAATATGATCTTATCAGAAGAGGGGCTACAAAGCCCTAAATTATAAATAATCTTTTCCTGAAAAGCTTTCCTGAAAACCCTAATCTTTCATTTGGGTTAATTTATTCAGAGTGGGAAGAGATTTATGTAAAGAAATGGCTGGTTTTAACCAAATTACTGATAACACAACTGTCACTTTTTAGCTAATTTTAAGTTAAGCACAGTTCATAGGAACTTTTAATCAGTGAGTCATGACTTTTTGTTTCCCTAAGGCATAAATATGACATAGACATGACACAAAGGCCTATTTATTAGCCTTGGGCCACTGGGCTGAAAAACCACCCATATTTGTTTTGCCACCACCCACAGTGAGCAGGATGGTAGGGGAGGTAAAGAAAAATCTCAAACACTCTCTGCTAGAGAGCTACTGCAAAGAGAGACATCTTGGGGTCATCTCCATAACAAACATTAGACACCATCTACACATCTGTCCTTGGATCACAGTCCCCTCTCAGTTTCCAGACCTAAACACTGAAGAAAACATCTGGGGTGAGCTAAAGAGCAGAGAGCATAAAAGAGGATCCAGGACTCTAGATCTAGAGAGACTCTTCATAGAAGAATGGTCAAAGATCGTTCTCTCTGTATGCTCCAGCCTTATAAATCCTATAGAGTAACACCAAGAGCTGTTCTGTTGTTGTACAAGGAATTAATACGAAGGATGCCACTGGTGATTTTGTTTAAAATAATTTCCTTACATTGAATTTTATGAATAAATGTAATCCAAGTAAACGCTGAATATTTCTACATTTTCTACATTTTTCAGTGTACATAATCACATTTATATAATGTGATTATATTGGAAATTATAAAGGGATAAAATAACATTTAAAAAATTTAACTCTTGTAACTGTTAATTATCTTCAGTGTATGAAGCAGCACTATAAAAAATAACCAAACCCTAAATCTCTGTTTTGTGTTCTTTTTTCTTTCTGGTTGGATTTGACTCTATTGAATGCTGTTGCATCTGTCTATGGTTCCACTGATAAATAATAAATAATAAAAATGGATAAAACAGCTTGTGACATAAACCACACATTGGTAATTTACATTAAAAAATATTTTTCATTTTATGAAAAGTTTGACTTTTGGAAATAACAAGGGTTGCTTTTGAAAGCATGCAATACAATAGATCTATGTCTTATTGATCTGATAATTCCTTTTCTTCACCTTTTCAAATATCGTGTCTTTTATCTCACTTATCAACTGCAAAAAAGATGCAATAAAAAAGAAACAAACATTTTTTAATATTTTTTTTATCTTTCTGTTGGATGATTAATGTAAATGCCAAAATCATGTCCTTTGTTACAATTCAGTTTTTAGTGTAGTTTGCTTTTGAGTTTCTATTCGTTGCCACAGAATTTCCCAGACTGAGATGAAATCCAACATTTTACACTGTTATAAACATCTGTAAAGGTCCTTCTATGAAATGTATCAATTGCTTTTATAAATGGTTTAAGCCAGACTAGTTAAAGATCCCTCCACCTCAACAGCCTGGGCCTTCAGATGAAGCAGTGCAACTCTGCGGTAACAGGGAAATCTTTCTTTCCTAAGTTAACTAGTCTTACCTTCACATCTTTGTATGAAAAAAAAAACGTTTCAAACCTCCAACAAAACTGAACTTTTCCTGGATAGCAACAATTACCTTCACAGTGAGTGCACATACAACTTCTTTCTGTCTCTGTAGCAGTCTAAAAATGATCTGCAGCCTACCGTTTTTCACACTTCAGGCAACACATAGATGCAGTTGAAGTGATACAGATGCTGCTTACATGTAAAAGGAGTAATGGTATCCTTAAAAAACATCTGTTTTATTTGTTCTGTCTTAAGATCAGGAAACATATTGGCTAAATATTGGAGCCTGGCAGCATTATTAAACTAAATTTATATATTTTTTGTTTATTATCTGTATATTGTATTGTACAGAAATAAATAGGCTAATACATAATAATGTAATTAACCCAGGTATAGTAAACCATTTAAAAATCATCTCAGCATCCCAGTGAGTTTATTTTATGTTTGTTGCAGATCAGGTCCCCAAAGTGCTTTACACTACAATCAGTCATCCACCCATTCATACAGCTATTCACACACTGACCGTAGTCAGCTACACTGTAGCTACAGCAGCCCTGGGACACACTGACAGAAGTGAGGCTGCCATACAATCGGCGCCACCGAGCGCTCTGACCACCATAATCAGGCACGGCGGATGAAGTGTCTTGCTAAAGGACAGAACAACTGAGACTGACAGGGCAGGTGTTCGAACCAACAACCCACTGATTACAGGACGAACCCTTAGCACTGTCCCCACCGTCAAAGGGGGTGTAAAAGTGAAAACAACCTGACTTTAGCTATGGTTGTGTTTGTGCTTCTACTTTGACTATAGTTCTTTGCAATATCATGTCACATTCCAGTCAAAAACCTGTGTTTTATTTTGACCCTATGTGATAGACCAACACGGAAAGTGCACAGTTTTGAAGTGAAAATGAAAGAATACCCTTTGTTGTTTATACAAATAAAAATCAAAAAATGTTGGTGGTAGACTGATGGTGGTAGCATCATGCTGTGGGAATGCTTTGCTTCAGCAGGGACAAGGAAGCTGGTCAGAGCTGACAGGATTTTGTCAAAGAAAACTTTGACAACCATGTATCCATTTCCTTCTGCTTCAAAGCATGCACTACTTTGTGCTGGTGTGTCACATGAAAGTTTAATAAAAGACGTGCAGCTGTGACAAAATGTGAAAATGTTCAAGGAGTAAGAATTGCGTTGCATTGTATTTGTTCTTCCTACATTTGTACCAATTTCATCAGAGCACCAGGCAGACATCCTAGGTCAGCGTATGGAATGCACGATGACACTGGTACTTCATGACACAGATCAAGACATAATTTTCTGGGGATGGGTTTGGCCAGATATGAGACTCAAACATCAAAAGACTGTCATATTCATCTTTTCATCTGCAGGCATAAACGACCGTAATGGCGAATTCAGTCGTCTTTCATTTCAAACAGTTTGGCCCCATCTTTTACCCTCTTCATGAAACCTGGAATGTGCTACAAAGAATGTACACTATCTTTCCTCCATGAATAAAACATCTGTCATTCATCAGTTAGTTCAATATGTGCCGATTTAACAGAGCATAATTGCTCCGCAAGGCGGGCAGATAGGCAGGGAAGCTCCAGACTCAGCAGAGTCCTGATAAACACAAATCCAACAGAGTGTCATTTGTCTGCCATTGAAGATTAAACAGGGTCATTTAAAAAAGAGCCACTGAATTTATTTGCAACTAAAGTCTATTAAAAAAGACTACCAGGACAAGTGTATGTTTGTTTTTATGTTAGAAATATTAGGGGAAGGCTGCCTTAAGACGATTTCACACCTGCACTGCAGCACTGAAATGTCTGGGACTTTTTCTAGAGCTGGCATGGAGCAGGAATGCAGATGTTCATATCAAAATTAGAGGGGTTTATGAGGTTTTTACACCTTGTTTTATACAAGGAAATGTGGAAATGAGCTCATGTGTGAACTGAGAAGTTCTAAGGACATTTCCTTTGGTTAGAATGTGCTGATATTAGTCACAGATTTATTCTATAGTCTGTCTACTTGTGTTTAATTTTCTTGCTTGAAATAAAATTTCTTTAGTGTTCTCCAAATCCATTAAGTATTATTTAATAATGCAATAACAGTTATTGAAAAGTTGTCAGCCTTTATCAACACCCCCCCACACACACACACACACACACACACACTCTCTCTCTCTCACTCTCTCACACACCCACACACACACAAACTGATTATTCATTTATAGTTCATCTTATACACTTTCAATGCTCTTCATCTGGGTCGTCCCTTGCCTCTCCTTTTTAGGCCAAAATGTTGCACTTTGGTCTCATCTGACCAGAGCAACTTGTTTACTTTGTTTGCTGTGACCCCTAAATAGATTGTGGCAAACAGCAAACATTTATCTTTCTTTTATTCACTCCATTCCATAAAGGCTCGATTCTAAGAATACACTTGCAAGGCACTGTACCTGTGCCATAAAGTTGTTTAGCCTTGGTCCTGTTCTCCAAATGAAAGAGGGAGAAATCGCCATCGTTGTTAAGAGTTCACTCACATCATGGATTTTAAGTTAATACGGGTTTAGGTGAGGAGTGAAGTCTATTAACGTTAAAATCAAGCTTGACGCGCCCTCTGCTGGCTGCTATAGTCATGGTTCACATAGTGGCGTTTGATCCCCGCCTTGCCAGCAGGTGGAGCTGCAGGCTGTTTTCCGTCACCCTAATGCTTCCGCTAACATGGCAATCTGAGAAGCGTTAGCAGCGGGTGGCTAATATACAAACAATGGGCAAGAAGCACAAAAAGCACAAGTCCGAAAAACATGGATATGAAGGTATTTTAATTCATATCTTTAGGTGTTTTATTCGCATAGTCTTTATATTGAGGTTTTTGTTATCGAATTAATTGTTTTTACGCTATGACAGCTCCATCATAGAGCTGGCTCGGGAACTATTTACCAGCTACGTTAAATAGAGACCGGATTTATGAGACTATTTCCTTCATGCGTCTGTGTTTATAAACAGTGGTAGAGATATGAAACTTTAATCGGAGCTGCAGCAACCCATACCTTGCTGGTATCTGTTCATATCATCCCTGAGCTGTCAGATGTGTTGTCAGGACAAAAAGCCATTGTTTGTTATTTGATACACATTGACTGATTGTTTTATTGATTTGACTCTCACAGAATACGGAGACAGACCGCTTAAGCTGGTGCTAAAGGTATCCGGGAACGAAGTCACGACAGGAAGTTCCAGTCTGGACACTTTTTATGAGGAGCAACCCGGGGACAGCGACAAACCCAAAGACAAGAAGAAGAAAAAGAAGAAGGATAAAGACAGGAGCTTCGGCTCTCCTGAGGAAGACAGAGGAAAGAAAAAGGTAGAAATACTAAGGGAAGAGTATAGAACAGTCATGGCCCAGTGTTGCATGTGAAAGCAAACTATTTTCCCTGGAAGAGTATTGATAAAAGACCTTTCGAACTATACCGGCGTCATGGTTCGTGGTTCCTACATAGTCTGAAAAAGTATGGAGTTTGATTTAAGTGTCCTCCATGCGCAGATAATTGTGGAAAAAAAAAAAAAAAAAATGAAAAGGAACAAGTATTTGTATTTCCATAACTAATCCTCTGCGCTATGGTCTAAAAGTAGGGAATTGTGACTTGAGAGTGTGCAGAAACCCTGGCGTGTGTAGATTAATAATTCAGACAACTAGACTGTTTCAAAAGGCTAAATTCTGAGGTAATTTATGTCCCTCAGTTCACATGAAAAAAGTTGGAACCGAAAATAAAAACAAATTCTTAATTTTAGCTTTCTTTTAGATGTTAACCGTGAAATATTCAACCAATGATGTTTGATGAATTGCCCAATATTTTACTGGTTAGAAGGATTGTCAGGTAATTGACCATTAACAATCTGTTTTTCAAACAGAATGCCATGAATATGATATTTTTCACAGTTTTAAACAGCAACAGAACATATTCTGCCTCTAAGACAAAAAAAAAAAAACAATTTGCTTTTATTCTTTTTCAAACTAGTCATCGTGTGCCCCATTTGATCCCAACAGGCATCCTGAGACCATTCAGTACTTTGACATTGCCCAAAAGCAATGTCTCAAGCAAAGAATAGGACCAAAACATAACCCAAGAGCTAATTATCCAGGGACAGTTTTGTGAATCAACAATACTTTTCCTTGTCCCGTGTCACGAGGCAAAAATGATAATTGCCTCTTGGGTCAAAACATAAACATTTTGGGCCCATGTAAAAGTGAGTAGACAAAAATATATATGATGGACTCCAGGTACCATTAGTCAGCATTTACTCTAGAAGCTGATATTAAGGTTGCCAAGGGAACTGTGAAAGGTTTAGAAAAAAGGTTGACTATTCTTAAACATGTGAAATTACCAAAGAAACACCTGAGAAACAAAACTTCTGTCAGTTTCAAGCCTTTTGTCTGTGACTATAGGTGATGATTAATGTTGCAAATGGACTTATTGCTCTGACTGTCAATATTGTCTCTGTTCATGTTAGATGACTAAAAAGAAGAAGGGACACGATGCAGATGGGGAAGAGGACAGAGAGCAGAGCAGAACTCCTATTCGTTCAGAGCTGGATAAACGGGAAGGTAGTTTAAAAAAAGGCTAAACTTTATTCCAACTTTTATTGTCATAATATATCTTTATATCCTTCTGTTGTTCTGGTTTCCAGAAAAAGAGCAAACGCCTCTGCAGGAAGCTTTGAACCAGCTCATCAGGCAGCTTCAAAGGTGCATTGCTGATTGCTTACTGACCCGGAATAGTTCTTTAATTAGTTAATGCACATGTAAAAGCAAACTCCCTCCCAGAGTATTATTCACCCTCTCTTTCCGTATCTCTCTGTTTTAGTGAATGTTTTGGTTGTGATTGAAGTCTGTTTCCACTACAGGAAAGACCCCAATGCGTTCTTCTCATTTCCTGTGACCGACCTCATTGCACCTGGCTACTCTTCAATTATCAAACGGCCAATGGACTTTAGTACAATGAAGGACAAAGTCAAGAAAGAGTGCTACCGCTCATTGGATGAACTCAAAGTAAGTATATTGGTAAACCAGAGATAAATCCGTTAGACAGACTTACTGCTTGGTCTTGAGTTTTCCACTGTCTTGCAGAAGAATACTTACCTCTTGAAATCTTTCGCAACATGTCTAATTACAAGCACAAACCTCATTTTATAATTTTTTTTTAGTTTGTTTTTATAGACAAGCACAGAGTGCAGCATAATTGTTAATTGGAGGAAAAATAATATGTGGTTTCAGATTTGTTTTATACAAATCTTAAAGTGTAATATGCATTTGGTTTTAGTCCCCTTGAGTCAGCACTTTGTAGAACCCTCTTTCACTGTATTTGCAGCTGCAAGTCTTTTTGGGGTATATCTCTACCACCTTTTCACTTCTGGAGTCTGTTTTTTTTTTTTGCCATTCTTCTTTGCAAAATAGCTCAATTTAAAATTAATGTAGAATATCTGTGAACATCATTTTTTAAGGCGTGTCACAGAATCTGTATTGAATTTAGTCCTGGACTTTGATTGGGCCGTTCTAACACGTGAATATGCTTTGATCCAAACCATCCCATTATAGCTCTGGCTGTATGTTTAATGTCATTGTCCTGAGTAAAGGGTGGCCTCTGCCCCAGTCTAAAGTCTTCTGCAGCCTCTCAACAGGTTTTCCTTCATGACTAAATCACATTTAGCTCCATCTGTCTTCCCTTAAACTCTGACCAGCTTCACTGTCTTGCTGAAAAAAGCACGCAACACAGCATGACACTGCCACCACCATGTTCCAAGGTGGGGATGGTGGGTTAATAGTTAGTTTTCTACCACATAATATTTTCCATGTAGACCAAAAAGTCTACATTTCCTCTTCATCTGACCAGAGCACCCTCTTTGCTGCATCATTTATATGGCCCGTAGCAAACCTTAAACATGTCTTGTGCTTTTTTTTTAATGGTGACTTTCTACTTGCCACTGATTCATAAAGACTGTACATATACCGACTTTATAAAATACACAGAGGTGGACTCAAAAATCCAAACATTGAAGTTTGTGGTTGCAACCATTACTAAATGTGTTTAAGGGTATATGAATGTGTTTGCAAGGCACTGAACCCATTGCTTAAATGTTTTGTTCAACAGATGCTGCTTTTGTATATCTTGTATAAACTTGATGCTGGATGTTTTTGTTGCTGTAGGTGGATTTCAGAGTCATGTGTGAAAATGCCATGATTTACAACAAACCTGAGACAATCTACCACAAGGCAGCTCGAAAACTGTTACACTCTGGAATGAAAATCCTTAACCAGGTATGAACCTGATGATCCAGAACAACATTTCCTCAGAGAAATTGATAATCGTCTATTTTTTTCTGTGTTTTCAATCAAAAGTTGTACGTCCAATATAAGCACTTTCTCTAATATCAGGTCATGTTAAAAACTCGTACATTCACTGGTACCAGAGTTTGATAAATAAGTCCTCAGATGAACACAACACAGGTTTGCAAGGCTCTATTTAGAGTAGAAAGACCTCTGTTTCAATTCTCTTTCAACTAATGAGGCCAAAGAGAGGATGCATGGTGAAAATGCAAAGTGTCATGTTTGTTGAAAACTAAACACAACATTTTAGCAAAAACACCTCAAACTGTCTGCTTGGCAAGATGGTTAAGGACCGATGAATTGAACAGTTAAAAGCCTGGCCAGTATAGGATTATGCAGCTGAAGAATTATCCAAAGTGAAGCAGCAAATCTTCACACAGAAAGATTAAAAAATCAACCATGTGATGGAGTCCAATTAAAGTGATGAAAGCACTGATGTGAAACAGTGAAAAAAGTGTTTTTGCATTAGTAAATTGTAGCATTGTTGTAATGAAAAGTTGCTTGAAGGGCCCGTTGAAATGATGTCAGATAATAAAGAAGTCAAATGGTGGACTCTGTCAGGATGTTAGGCGCACAGAAAAACAGCAGAAACTCAGAAACATGCCTGACTGCAGCAGTCCGATATCTACGGTTAGATTGCAACCCGGCAGTCACTCAGCTACAGTGCTTTGCAGAAGTTTTCACACCCCTTGAATGTTTTCACACTTCATCACATTTGAACCACAAATTTCACTGTTTTCCATCAGAGTTTTATGTTAAGGACCAAAACAAGGTACTGCATAATTATAAAGCAGAAGAAAACTTGGTTTTCAAATTATTTTACAGATCAAATCTGAAAAGCCGATGGGCATTAGGGATGGGCTAAATGAAGTAAAACTTGTATAACAATATCTTGTGGAATTTGTTGTGACATCAATAAACGTGCCTATAAAAAGTATCTACATGGCAGTTGTTTTTGGTAACAGGTCGTAGGGCGATGATTATATATCACCGCATACAGGCAGAGCCCTTCAAACAAATACTGCTCTTAAAAATTAAACGTATCCATTATTTTATATTTTATATTGGGAAAAAAAATCCTTTCACTTCATGATTATGTGCTACTCTGTGTTGGTCTGTCATTTAAATTTCTAATAAAAATAGATTGAAGCTTGTGGTGGCAACCTGGGAAAAAGTTTGAGGGGTTTCAATACTTAAATTCCACAAAGCTTTACTTTAAGTACTAGAAACCTTTGTTTATATGTGTAGACAATAAGGAAGACCACTTTATAATATGTACTCTGTCCTCTAAACGTGTGTTTGCTTTATTGACAAAGGGAGTTCAGTAGGTAAGACTTGATATTGCAATGATCCAACACACGGGGGCACTAGAGAACATATCTTATGATTTTTCACACTGGAGTGAAAGTTCAATGTCAGTCTTGAAGGGCCGGTACTCTGCATGTTTTAGACGCTGCCCTAATTCAACACGCAATAATCAATTAAATAGTTAATTACGTGGCCTTTTTTTTCTCTTCTTCAAATATTTGTGTTTGTTTTCCAGGTCACTAAATGTTTTTTGTTGTTGCTCCAATAGGAAAGGCTGGACAGTCTGAAGCAGAGCATAGATTTTATGTCTGCCCTTGACCCCTTTGCCAAACAGCCGGTGAATAAAGAGGAGCACAGAGTCACCAGCTCAAACCAGAACAAGGAGGGAGTTACGACTGCGGAGGGCAGTGAGCGTTCCCGGACGCCCAGCACACCAAGGTGCGTCTGCATGCTAACGTCACACATTCCACTGATACCTGGGATTCTCTAATCAACACGTTAAACCTTTAAAATACTCGCAGGGCCCGTGTGATGGCCTCATCAGTTTGGGGGGAAGGGGGAACTATTTCACAGATCACTGTAAAGCTGAGAAACAGCTTGTTTATGTGACCAGTTCTCACTGCATAGAGTTGCCTTCCGTGAGCTCGACTCTTACATGTGTTGGTTTTTTACTGCAGAGCTGGAAGCTGAGAATGTGAGGAATGCCTAACGGCAAGCTAGGGCGTGTTTCTCCCACTGCTATACATCTTTTCCATCAGTTTTGTTTTTAACCAAGTCAAC
Organism: Girardinichthys multiradiatus; assembly: GCF_021462225.1. Classification (NCBI taxonomy): domain Eukaryota; kingdom Metazoa; phylum Chordata; class Actinopteri; order Cyprinodontiformes; family Goodeidae; genus Girardinichthys; species Girardinichthys multiradiatus. Next base: position 38,993,148 of record NC_061797.1, on the reverse strand, counting down.
CTGTTGAATGAAACTGTTACATGAAGTCACACCATGACCAAAACAACCTTTAAAAAGCCTGTTGCATCTTGATAACGTTTGTGGAAGTTAGGGAATTGTTTCTAATAGACGAAGTGTGGAATAAAAGCAGCTTAATCATGTAGACGTCCATCCTGTATTGTGTGCATGCTTCTATAAAAAATATATTTTAGCTCATGGTCAAAGTTTCTCATCCTTGTTTTTTCAATTGGAAATTTGTTTGAAGACAAGACAGAGACTCCAAGGACGAAGTGGCAAAGGCTGAGAAAGAAATGGAGGAAATCCGCAAGGTCATGGAAGAGTCCGGAGGAAAGCTGTCGAACAGAGTGGTCCAGTGTGATGTAAGAAGCAGGAATTTATGAAAGATTTGTTTATGTTAATTCTCTTCTTTTGAAAAGGCTCAGGTAATAAACTGGTAAGAAAATATGCAAATTTATCAGCCATTAGTTGGGCCCTAATCCATGTTCTTAACCTTGTGAAAACACACATTTCTGTAAAATTATTGTTGTTTTGAAATATTTATATGATTGATTACCTGTTTGTTTTTTTTTAACACATAGTGATCACTTATTTGTCTTATAGTTGGAGTTTGCGAGGCGGAAGTCCGACGGCTCCACCACTCTCGCCGTACTCAACCCAGCAGATCCATCGCCTGGGGGTACAAACAATAGGATTAAAAATGAAAGCTTTTGTTGTTACCATTAATTCTGTCACAGAAATTAAACAAGTCTAATGGGGTCTAGATAGTTCTGGCTACATTTATTGACAAACCAAGTCAATTTGTGAAACAAAAATCCTTAAAATAACTAACATGTTTTGCATTTAATCATTGGGTAGCAAATTTTATCAGTAGTTTCTTGCAAAAAGTATTAAAACCACAGCTATCCTTAGCATTCTCTTTAAAAGAATTTTTGAATCTTAACTTTGTTCAGAGTTTTTGGGACCTATATTCATCTAATCCATGACTCTGTTTCCCTGGGTTATAAATATGAGATCACAAAGAGGTCCTTTTACCTAAACCACTGACCACTGAGGGCCTGTGTTTATCTTGGCATCACTGACAGTGGAAGGAGGGTGGGGTAGGTACAAAAAAATAAAACAAATCTAAAGCTCACGTTTGAAAAACTGCAGTAAAGAATGTTGCACCTAGTCTCCATTGCAACCGCGACATGCCATGTACATGCCAGCCACTTGTTTGGGAGTGATTTCAAATGAAAAAGCTTTTGCTGTCCTACCATAACAAAGGTAAATCGGTGGGGTTGGCTAAACTACTGGGACATTAACTAGAACCATCTTCTATGGTCAGATAACACAAGATTGAGCTTTTATACAGCAAACACTTCAGGTAGGTGTGGAGTTAAACAAACGAGGAATATGTGGAAAAGCACAGTTAAGTACGGTGGAGAATCTGTAAGGCTGTGGGCCCATTTCTCTCAATGGCTCTTGTGTGGGGGTTCGTTGGAGGTTCTTTTACCAGAATAAGGATCCATGACCTATGTCCAAGTCAACAGAAGTCCACTTATACAAAATCAGTTTTCATTCATTGCTACCTCAGCCCCAAACCCGAATCATTTAGAAAACCTGGGAGCTGAATTGAAGAGAGGGGAGCATAGGAGAAGAAGCATAAATGGCAAATATTGTTTTTTTTTTTTCTCTTGGTGAGACGTGATGCTATTGCAACAAACCAAATATGTTTTAGGCATCTTTGCTTGTCTTCACCAGTGGAGACAATAAATGTGTTTTTTGGTGCAAAACAGTCTTGGGGAAGATGTCTAATATTTATATTGTTTGGCATTTAGAACTCATTAAATGCAGACATCCTGATAATAAAAGCAATGTTTCAATGTGATCTGCTCAGATGTTGGATACTGTCCGGTGAAACTGGTCATGATGTCCAATCGGCTACAGAATGGTGTGAACAGCCTGCAGAGCTTCAGGGAGGACAAAAGGAACAGAGTTACTCCAGGTAACTTAGCTGCACCTACTTCAATTCTTGGTCTTGTCAGCTGACCAAGAGATTTCTTATGAGTTATAAACTCTCCGCAGTGTCTTACCTAAGCTACGGCCCGTTCACATCCTACGCCCCAGCATACGACTCCAGCTTCGCCAACATCAGCAAGGACGACTCTGATCTCATCTACTCGTTCTACGGAGAGGAGTCCAGTCTACAGGGCTCAAACAGGTATGTTGACTACAGACGCACAGCGATGTACTGGCAACGTCATTATAGGCATTCCTCACTGATTACTGTCCAGATGTTCCCATCTTTTCACTGACTTTAATCAGACTAGAGGCTGCAGACACAGCCCCACCCTGACGTTCATCCCCAGGTCACACAGCTTCAGTTTATTACATTGCATATTTCTCTGCTCAGTGACACACAAACTGTCTAATAATCAAGAATACATGAATCACCTTCTAACCCCATATTGACAATGTGAAACTGGGCTTTTTCTTTCAAAATAAATGTAGTTTTTCTTTTGAGGTGAAAATGCACCATGTCACAGCAACGTTTTTATCTATTCAGATTATGGAGGCCTGTTGTATATGAACGCCTCAGCTCAAAATCTTAAGGTTGACATTGTTTATTTCGCTTCACTGAGGTTTTGCCTTGTTTGTCCACCAGGAGGTGGGGACATTGGTGTACTCTTATTTATGAGGCCATGCTTGAGTCGCTACCTTCCTACATCTGTGATTTACCAGGAGAAGCATTAATTTTTACTCTTTGTGTTCAAATGATCATTTGTTGCTCTCTGCTACATTCCCCCACACAGAACTGGGAAAAAGGGCTTTGGTTTACTCTGCTCTGTCTGCGTGGAACATGTTGCAAAAAAGCAGGAAATTAACTGAACTTATTTTATTGAGACTGAGAGCACTAGAGATGACCTCCTTAAATTGTGGCTGTTTTTCTTCATTTTTATGGTATTTTTTGTAATCTAATTGTATATTGTGCAACTTCTACTGCCTCTTGGCCAGGATTCCCTTGAAAAAGAAGTTCTTAATCTTAATTGGACTTTCCTGGTTAAATAAAAAAAAATGGGACCTTCTGTTGTTGGTGTACTAGGAAAAAGAGATTTGCAAAATTACAAAGTTCTCCTTTGAGTCTGCTCAGGAGAGAACTACTCTGTGCCAAAGGTAAGATGGTAAAGCATCATTTTGTTATTCGGCCTTTTCTTCATGTATTCATCTAATTTCCTAAATAAACGCTTTATGTCTAGACCTTCAAGCTCTGCAGCACAACCAGCTACAATCAGCAGCTGCAACAATGTTCCATTCAAGTCACTTCTGCTAAGGTGAAAATGCAGGTGTTTCTGTCTTTTTAAGCGAAGACTATCATCACCATGGACAGACCAAGGGCCCCGGGGCCTAGCTTTTTCCACATTGGCAATATTCCAGCTGCAGTAATGTGATACTTACGTAAGGCTTGTTAGCTCGCTTTCAACTCGCGCGTTGAGTCCCAACAAAACACGTTCACACATGTTTTGTTTTTTTCCGTGTCTGATGTCAAGGAATCAGAGCAAATACTGACTGCTTGGTGACCCAGAAACCCCACCTCATATTAACTCGGCAGGTCAGCTGATCAGTTAAATTGGGGGGGGGGGGGGGGGGGGATATTAGGCTTACTCTTTTTACATTAAATGACAGCCACAAACTTTATTTGTTTTTGTGATATAAAGCTGTGAATAAGCAGCACAAAACAGCACAAGTTTGCCACAGATTTTCAGTTAGATTTATTTCTGGACTTCGACTGGGCACATGAACATACTTTGATGTGAACCAGTGGTACCCCACTCTCGTCCTCAACAGCTAGCGTCCAAGTTAGTGCCACGTCTAAATGCAGCCCTTCTCCAACACACGTCTGTGTGAATCTGTCACTTTCTGGAAGACTTTGCTCTTTGAAATCCTGCGTAGAGGATTTAGTTTTCTAGGAAGTTTAGGTAGTGTTGAAACCAACCTCTCTCTAACCTTAATCGAGCAAATGACTTGTGATGTTTAAAAACTGTTTAGAAGATGCTTGTGTCCGTTTGGCAGCTTGTCGGAGTTCTTGGACAAATCTGACGAGTATGTGTACAAAATGGGGGACAGTCTTCTGGATGCAATGACCAATGGAGAGCATTCAAGATGCCTAAAGGAGACCGAGCCTGTAAGCACCAATTATCCCATCGTATTACCAATTATCACATAGCACAGCACTAAGAATGATGATCCATTGATGTTGCTTTTTTGTATATTTGTACCCGTCCAACAGGCAGAGGAGCCAGGAAACGCTCAAGAGGACAAGAGTGACATGGAGGTGAGAGTTTGCCCCTAATCTGGAGCTGCCTCTGTGCATTGTGTTTTTAACACTGGAGTAGAAATGAAAATAGGCATTAAGTGTAGAATGACAAGAATCTGCGTGTGGCATGTAACACAAAACCGGAGCCACTCAGCCTCATCTGCTCCCGCTGGACTGCAGCTCAGCAGAAAGCTCTTCATGTGTGCCTGCATTACACCCCATACGAAGAGCCTTCATTTAATTTGTGTTATAGATGGCCTCCGCTGATGGTTTCTGCACCAACCAGCTGTGTCAACACAGCAGGGGCCTGCCATTAACTGCCATCCATCTACACGTGGAAAGAACATTTCCCTTCTAGAGCTTTTATCTCACAATCTGCAGTTAGAGAACTCGGCAGGGGTAGTGTTTTCCTTCAGCATATTAATCCTTGCCGGCTGCAATTGCTCCTAAGAGCAGCAGAGGAAACCAAAGCTCTGGCCCTGCCGTCAGACACAGAGCGACTCTGTACTGTCTGTTTGCTGTTCTTGGCTGCTCTCCAGTTTACACTCATCCTCTGCTCTGTCGTTGGAGCTTTTGATTATGTTTGATTTTTATTTGATCAGAGAAGCAGCATCCCTCCCCCCCCCCCCCATAAAAACGCTTTAAAAGGCCTTGATGTTCCCTTGGCACATCACCTGTTCAGGGTGGAATGCATTTTCTAATCTGACCAAGCATCTTGTTTCCCCTCTCTGTCTCTAGGTAGCTGAGGCCAACTCATCCAACAAGCTGGACTTCCTGTGCTCTGCTGCAAGCTTGGATGTGGCTGAGGAACTCTCTGGGGGTAACGTCATCAGCTTTAAGAGTAACAACTTGCTACATTAGCAAACAAAGCTCCTGATGCAGTCATTAACTATTAGGCCTGTAATTAATGTCATATAAAATACACACCCAGTCATGTGTATAGAGCTCTTTGTATTCAGTATTCAGAACCCTTAAACTTTTTTTTTTTTTTTTGGCATTTTAAGCCATTACACTGACAAACTTTAATGTTGTTTATTAGGATTTTATGTGGTAGATCCACGTGTAGTATCACATGAATATGATCACACCATTAAAAATCTAAAAAGGGTGCTGTGTGCTCACACTCAAACCCACAGGTGTTTAGATTCAGGTGTTAACAGATACACAGATGTTCTATATTGAGCCACAGTTACCACTAAATACATCTTGCATTCATTAGTACTGTGCTCTTTTTGGTAACAATGGTGTTATTATATATGTTCCTGCAGGTGTAGAAGCAATCTTCTTGGATGTTATCTTGTATTCTCTTCATCCTTCTTTCTCTCTATTATTTTCTCCTTCTCTCCCTTTTTCCTTTATGCCCCACCTCTCTCTCTTTCTTGCTTCTTATTTTTTCCTTTTTGTTTCCGTCTCCGTGTCCGTAACAATTTAAATAATCCCAAAGCAGTTTCTAATAAAGTTTCTTTTATAAATATCAAGCAAAGCATTAAAGCATTAGCTGTAATGCTCCACTTGTGAAAGTAAATCTTTTGGGCTTCTTCTACTCGGGACACGTTAAAAAAAAAAAAAAAAAGGAATGGCATGCAAAGTCCTGTTTTCACTTTTCCGCAAACAATCTAAGGAGATCTGAACAAGGGTGATGTGGTCAAACATAAATTTATTTATTTTTTATTTTTGTGCCCTGGATGTAAAGTTCTATCTGTGTGGGAAAATTAATACTGCACATCACCATGAACACACAATGGGGAAACGTGGTGGCAGCATCATGCTGTGAGAATGCTTTTCTTAAGCAGGGAAAGGGAAGTTAATGGCAAGATGGATGGAGCTACATACAGGGCGATCCTGGTAGAAATCCCAACTAGCCGGACAGCTAGTCTAAACATACAGCCAGAGCTACAATGGGATATTTTAGATCAAAGCAGGTTGATGTGTTGGAATGACCCATCAGGAATGGTAAGGCTTAAAAAAGTGATTGCTGTTCAAAGTAGCTCTCCATCCAAATTGACTGAGCTTGAGCCATTTTTCAAGGAAGAACTGGCAAAAATGTGCATGGATATGCAAAGTTGATAGAAACCCCAAAGATTTCCAGCTATTTGGCAGCAAATGATGGTTCTACAAAGTATCTTTGAAACTTTCTGTTGATCATAATTCCTAAAGAATTTTAAAACCCATCTATGCTTTATTATCCACTTCATAAATATGTGCTACTTACTGTATGCCTATCACATAAAATCCCAATAAGAGACATTGAGAATTGTGCTTTTGACATGAGAAAATGTTCAAGGAGTAAGAATACTTTTAGCCGACATTGTAGATGCTTAAGATTTTTCTTATCTGAATTTGGCATGAAAATAAAAATCCCATTCAAAAGTAGAGCTTGAAATTAACACAATGATACAATTACTGTAAATGAATTAAAAAAATGGATGAATGTGCCAGCAATGAGCTTTTCTTCATCCTGTTATACATTTACTTAGATCTTAGACCATTCGTTTTTGGCTGGGATCTTGTCAGGATTCAGAATGAAAGGATTCATTGTGTTGTGTAAATGTGACCCGTGTCTGTGGGGGTTACCCAAACGTAACAGGAGGAGCTGAGAGGAAGGGCTGACAGTGTCCGTGTTGAACCTCCCCGTCTGTTACAGATGCCCTGCACTTCCAGCAGAAGTTGGATGAGACTACAAAGTTGCTGCGCAACTTGCAGGAAGCACAGACGGAGCGCCTAAGTGCCAAGCAGCCGCCTAACATGATCTGCCTGCTGGCCCCGACTGCCAAGGAGCTCGAGCTGGGTAAGAGATTCTCGCTGCATGGGCCCCTTTGTTCCTCCACTCTGGTCTCACCCCCAGCTGTAGACCTCCAACAACCCTTCATTTACCTCTTCAGCATTCATTTAACACAGGTGTGGTTAGACAGTGATCTGATTCAAGTCACTGGGGCCGCAGTTCCCAGAGACATTTTCCTTTGATGTAATGTATTCTGTCTGAGCTGATGATGAGGCCTTTTCAGTGAAAAGATCCAAATATTCATTCCTCAGTTTATAACTAAATCTTACTAAAAATGCCTTGGCTGTAAGTTTAAATTACTGCAAAAATAAGCAGTATTGGTTCCCTTTATTTCTCTGCTATATAATCAGTTCCTAATCTCCCACTGTCTGACTTATCCTTTCTGCACAGCTGAGAAGGTTACTGGAAACCTGACCGAGCTGACTGGTCAAGTTGCCCCATGTGATGTCAGCAGCATCTACGGCATCAGGAAGGCCATGGGCATCACCGTGCCCCCAGAGCTACCTGAACCCCTCATAGACCTCACAACAGGTAAATGACCTTTCTCACCCTTATGATTTATACAGTGATCCTACAGTATGGAACTGTATGGAATTTGCTTCAGTGTTTTCCAGGCCTGGATGAATAAATGGATTTTGGAAAAGTATTTTTATTTTCATACATTATTTCCATTCCCCAATCTCTAAAAGTTGTGTTCATCCTTCATTCTCTTCTCTTTCCTGTGTTCTTCCTTCTATCCTTCCATCTCTTTTCTTGTCATTCTTTTCCTTCCTTACTGCCCCCTTTTATTTCTTGTTTTTCTGTGTATCATCTCTGTAGCTATTTTCTTTTCTTCCTTCTGCCATCCATGCTGTTTTTTCTTCCGTGTCTTTCCTTGTCCTTCCAGTCCCCCCTTGTCTTTCCTTTCTATTTTCTTCCTTTCTCTTGTCCTTTCCTTTCATCCTTGGCTGTTTTCTTGTCATTTCTCTCCTTCATAACTTGTCATTTTTATTCTTTCAACTTTTTTTTTTTTTTCTTTCATGTCCTGCCCTCCATTATGAATTGTTTGTCTTTTTCACCCTTTTTCCATCTGATGTCTGGACTTTTTTTGTATCTTCCCTTCTATCCTTGTCAGGGCTTTTGTTCCTCTTTGTGTCCTTCCTTATATCCTTAATTCATTCCTTGTGTCCTTTACTTCTGACTCCAGTCTCAGGGTTTTTCCAAGTTCCATATTTAAAGCCTGCCAACTGTAGAAATATCCACCATTAAATTCATTCATGAGCTTCTGTATTTTGAATTATAAAAAATGCGTAAAGAAATGAGAACTTTAGAAAATTCTGAAGATTTTTACATAAAAATGTGTAGGCACCTCATTTATGGTGCATGCAATGTTGTGGCCAAAATAAAATCCCGTGTTTTTTCTTTCTGCCTTCAGTTCATGAGACGAGTGAACCGATGGAGACCTTGTCAACCTATCCGGATCTGGTTCCACTTGTTGCATTGAAATGACATTCCAGCGAGCTTCATTCAGTTTATCAACTTCAGTTTTTATACAAGAGGCGCTTTTTGTCTGAGTCTTGTGTGTATTTCAATCAATAAATCCTTTTTTTACATAAACCACCTGTTTAATCTTATTTCACTATAAATGTCAAACTGCAGACTTAAGAAAACATTTATTACATTCTGTAACGGTACAAAAAGTCAATGTCACATTTGTTCACAGAAAGGCCAATACAACATTATGCAACAGCAATTACAGACGAGGTGTTGGTGTCAGACGACAAGGCCACGAGACTGATTCAGAGGCACCGACAGTGTTATGGTGGCCAGAAAAAGAAAACAAATCACAGCAGGAAGATTGTTAGATCACACAGCTGAGGACATGCATAACATTTCCCAACTGTCGCAGCACATATGGAGACCAAAAGGCAGCAGAATAGGTTAATTTTTCTTTATCAGAGAAAACAAAATATGATGGAATATAATCAGCACAGCTCTTCTCAAATATGTAAACTGCTAGAGTGGTCAAACTGCACAGCTGGAACCAAGGAATGTGAACTTAAAGAATATTACCTGAACTTAAAGGTGTGAAGATTTAAGTTTTAACCAGGCAGGAGGGCTGCCTTTGTTACCTGAATATGCCCATTAGAAGTGATCAAATGTAGGTTTCCATATGGTACTGCTCAGTCTGAATACCTAACACTTGTTACGTTCATTATGCAGAAGCATTCATCACTTTTTAAAAGGGTGGATTTTAGAAAGAGTTTTGTTTCCCTAAAAGACTGATTTATGAAAGTAAGCCTAATTCGATAAACTCGAATTACTCCAATAAAGCATAATAAAAAAAAAAAATCAACATCAAACAGGTCTGCAAGAATAAATTGGCATTAAACATCATTTCATTTTCATCACATTAGGTTAGAAAGAAAAAAGTACATGACATCAATGTTTTTATTGTGAATAGAAAAAGATGGTGACTCTTCACAGCGACCATCTCTGTCATCCTCTAACTAAATGGTTCCAGGTCTATCCCCCACATAGTGAAGCGGCCATTTTTGTTTTTCCTTTCAACAGCATCACAGGAACAATCATTACAGCCAGGCTGACATTTGCGATGTGCGAGAGTTTGTAAACTCTAACTTGTGTACATGAGTCTGTGTCCAGTTCTGTTGGCTGCGACGACCCGACCTAAGCTCAGCCCCATGCCTTGCTGTCAGTGCACACGAAGAAGGTCTTCAGCTCCCCTTTCCCTTTGACGCTGATGAGTCCTCTGCACTCACAAGAGTAACCCAGCCTCTTCAGCACTTCAGAGGTTTCCTCTGTTACCTAATAGAAGAGCAAAGAGTCACAGCTGGAGCTAAGAGAGGAGCATTTATATAGATTGTGGTAAATGTTGGATTCCTCATTTTTATCTATTCAAATCAAATGTAGGTTCAAAGTTTATGAGGAGCACAAAAAGCATATTAAATTCTTTCAAAGTACCTGGATCTTTCCCATTTCTCCAGTGCTCTCCATTCTGCTGGCAACATTCACTGTGTTGCCCCAGATGTCATACTGGGGTTTCCTCGCACCGATCACTCCTGCTATCACTGGGCCATGATTAATTCCTTTTGGGGGGGTAACAAAGCTTAGTTTTAGTTCTGTATCTTTTGATCTGTATCTTATTACATTAGAAATTAAAAAAGAAAGTCACAAGGGAAGAATGCAAAAGACAAAAATCTTCCTTCAAGAGTCTTGGTGTGCAGCAAGTTTGCTTTTTATGATAATATTAAACTGCAAAGATTTCCTGACCTTTTTTGCTGCTTTCCCATAAAGACCAGTTATGTGGAGAGCAGAGCAAATAGTTGTCTGTGAGCTGTGTGTTTCTCCAGCTCCTCCAGAGCAACCACAGGCATCTTGACCACCTCCCAGATTTAGGTTTGCACTTCTGCTACAGTCTTTCTATTTTCAGATGGTGGATTGAACAGTGCACAGCGAAATATTCAAATCTTGGAATCTCATATTTAAATCAAACCCTGCTTTAAACTTCTCTGCTGTCTCTCTTTGGTCTTCGTGGTGCTTTCGGACACTAATGTTCTAATGTTCTCTAGCACACTCTCTGTGACAATCAGTGGAGCTGCACTTTATTTAGGGGTCCCGGGGTAAAGGTAACTGAATACAATGCACACCACTTCCAATTCCTTTCACTTCATAATTATGCATTACTTTGTGTTGGTCTGTCACATAAAATCCCAATAAAGAATATTGTGATTTGTGGCTGTAACAAACAAAAATTGTGAAAAACACTTAAGTACAAACTTTAAATTTTGTTCTTAATCTTCACGTCATAAAGCTATTAACACTAAAACGTTGACATGATTCTGTAAAGGCGTGGTCATTGGGATGGGGGTGTTGAACTGAATAATAACCTGAATATCAGTCAGTGCTACAGCTCAGACTGTAAAAGCAGTACATTAATGCCAATCATGTGCAGGGTAACTAAAGAGACCTGTCAGGTTATGGAGCCAGCCCTAACAGAGAAGGAAAACAGCGCATGCCACTATACAGTCAATGAAAGGTTTATGTTAAGGCTGCCAAGCAGCTGTGCACACTCACCCACTCGAAGCCTGAAGCTGTTGAAGGAATGTCTGTTGATACCATCCAACTTGCCCATCATAGCGATGGCAAACTCCACCATGATTCCTATCTGGGCCTGCTGCCTCTCTCTGTCCTGAAAACACACAGAATCATTACACAGTCAGCCCAATACCCACAAAATTTCAAGAATGATTAGGCCCTGCTTTGAAACAACTTGACTGACCCCTGCTTGACCGTGCTTTAAAGCGCTATTCAAGCCCACCTGATTGTTTTCCTGCACAGCCGTCCCACTAAGCCCTGCGGCTGCCATGTAGGTGCTGCCAATTGTCTTGATCTTCTCCATACCACTGAACTTTGGTTTGGAGAGCAGCTGGAGGATTACAGGAAAACAAGTGAGCAATGGATGCAGGGGGAAATGTTTTTCTTTTCTGCAGCCATCAAACATACAAAAGCCCAGACCATTAATAGCATTTGAAAGAAGGTACTCTGAAAAAGAATAGAAATGAATCTCGTTTTGTTTTTATTCCCCTGACCTCATCAAAATCGGCGATGATCTCATTAAGCAGCCTTAGGCATTCCAAGCCCTCCTTGTTAATATCACACTCGGTGTAAAACTCTTTGAAATCCGGCACAGAGGCAAACATCACGCAGACACAGTTATATGACTTGTAGTATAGGTCCTGTTAATAGAGGAAAAACACATATGTCAATGGCTATCTTTTATTTAATCTTATTACCAAAATCTTCAATCTACTCATTTTGCTGAAACTATTAGAATAATTCATTATTTTGAGCTATATTCCTACAATATACAGATGTGTGTAGTATGAAGCTTATATTAACAAGATTCATTACAGACTGGGAGGTATTTAATATCTGTTAAATATGTTGTTAAATTCAAAAATGACCCTTTTTTATGAGATTCTGAATATTACGTATGATCAAAAAATGACTTCTTGTGGTCCAGAATGAAATTTCCACAGTCAGTGTAATCTGCTGGACTTGGTCCACTGTGTATTATCAAGTCCAAAGTCAACACAGATAATTACCAGGATATTTAAGTGCCTCATATTTCAGCTTACAATTGGACTTAGAACCTGCTCACATTGCCAAAAGAATCAAAACGTGCTTTAATGACCATTGTATCATGGTGATTTACTGGCCAACAAACACACTTGACATAAACCCCGGCTATGGGGTCTATGGGCTCTATGGGGTTTAGGTCAAGAAGAAGATGGGAGGCACCAGACCAAACAATGCAGACAAGCTAAAGGATACTCTTAAAGCAACCTGGGCTTCCCTAACACATCAGTAGTCACATGCCACACTGATAAATTAATTCAGTCAAAAGGAGCCCCAACCAATTTTTGAGTATACATATTATGCAGTACATAGACATACTTCTCAGTAGACTTACATCTCTGCATTGAAAGTCATTTTTTATTGGTAATATTCTGATTTTCTGAGAAGACAGAATTATTATCAGCAATAACCTGATAATCCCATCAGCTAACACTCTTAATGAGTAGGATGTTTCATTGAGGATATTAGACTGCTAAATTAAAATAGATGTAATCTATTTTAAAGCAAGAAAGCAATAAAACACCCAAAGATGCTCAAAGAACTACTGAATTTCTCTCGCATTTAATGTAAAGACACTAAAATAAAGCTAAAGCTTTCTTTTCAAAAAATAAAACCAGACTCACTTAAGTAAAAGCTTTAATTACAGAAGCAGAAACTTGGAAACGCAGGGTTTTGTTTTCAGCTTAGAAATGATTCTTGTATTGTGGCGTTTTACTGTTTTTTTCTCTCAAGTATTTTTCTTTCTCTGCATCAATTATCATCCAGTGCCTAGCAACCAGATGTCTTAACCTGAAGGATTTAACTAAAATGCTTTGGAAATCTCACCTCGTTCTTCTTGTTCTCACCGACGAAGAGTGCTGCCACATGGGCAGGCAGCACGTTTTCCAGCAGCAGACGGTTCAGGTTCTCCCTCGTCTCAATCTCGTCCTGCTCTGTACGGTTCTTATACTTAAGCAGGAAGTCCTGCCAAAAGCAGTTCTCATTCTAGGAGGCAGACCCGCATAGATGTTAAAAAATACACTGATAGTTGTGGGTGCTAATGAGTTAATTGTTTTTTCTGCCGGGGCTGTTGAGGACCGAAAAGAAAGGTGAATAAAGCAGCTAAAATCATACCTGTTGTGATATGATGAACATGGTAACCAGAAACAGTGTAATGTATATGCCGCTCATAATCTGTAGGTTTTTTACAAGTCCAAAACTGGTCTGGATTTTCGAGGTTTGATTTTTTCTCCTGCAGAATAAAAACCAAGATTGTTTACTTAGGACTACATTTTGCAAAATCATTCAGAATGAAAACTGATTTTTTTTTCTAACCATTGCAGAACAGGTAACACAAACTATAAAAATGAATCAATTTACATGTTTGTAACTAAAAAATAGATGGTTAGGATCAAGTAAACTGTACTATCTTAACAGTATCAGATTAAGAAATGTGACAGTCATACTCCAGTAACAAGATAAGCTTCATATTTTTTGACCTACTCGGTGCAGTTTAAGCTGTCATTGTATGGAAACGGAAGTGAGGTTTCGAAGGTATTGAAGGGTTCATCCTTGGTGCTGAAGATGATGATGTAGTACACGATGGAAGCAACAGTGAGGAAGAGCACTTTGAGCTCGAAGCTCACGCGGAGAAAAACTCCACACGCAATGAGTGACAGGATACAGCAGCACACAGAGTACTGAGGGACAGAGAAAGCACAGAGAAGAAGATAAGGCCTGTAAGCAATATAGTCTAACACAATAAATACCAAAACCACATTTATCATGTTCAAATGGAATGCAAACAGTTAATGCAGTTATCTAGAAAATATTTCATTGCATTTCAGTCACAAAGTAGGTAGTACGTCCAGTGCCTTGCAGAAGTATTTGTACTCCTCGGATATTTATTGGGATGTAACTTGATAGACCAGCATAAAGCAGTGTTTTCAAAATCGCCACCAAAATCAAGATGATATTTTTCTTTAGCAGAGACAGCGAAGTTGATCAGACCTGATAGGAAGATGGATGGAGTTAAATACACGGGAATCCCGAAAGAAAATCTGTTAGAGGCTGGAAAAGACTTGAGACTGGGGCCGAGGTCACCTTCCAGCAGTATAACGACCTCAAACATGCAGCTAGAGCAACAATGGAAGGGTTTAGATCAGGGGTGGCCAACTCCAGTCCTCAAGAGCCCTTCATGTGTTGTATTTTCCTGCTTCAAGTGTGTTGCGGAAAATTTAGAATTTTGCAAAAACAGAAAAGTTTTAGTCTTTCAGTCAGAAACAAACCCAAATATCTTGGAACTGGAGCTGCAACGAAAGGTTGTAGAAACAGGTATCTGAATACAAATGCACACCACATCCCTCAGACTTTAATTTTCCATCCACTTTAAAATTATTAACCACTATCATACAAAAAGTGGTTGTGATGTTGCAAAATGTTGAAAAGTTTAAGGGAGTTGAATACTCTTGTAAGACACTGTATATCTGGGATGAGTCGGGTGGGGTAGCTTGGGACTATATAAGCTTTGCATTTCCTCAATGTTATGTATCAAGACTATAAGACTAAAACACAAATCTCGACTTACAGGCAGAGTCAAGTCAGCTTCCTTCTTCTCAGTGTCTACGTTGATGAAGCACTGCCAAGAGAGGAAATAAAGATTTGACTGACATGACGGCCTTGTCTCAGAGCCCAAATCATGAGCATTGTCGTACCAGGTTAAACAGCGCCAGAATAATGATAACTGCAGTGGTAATGGTTGCCAGAGGGAGGCGCACACACGGCCGATTAACCACCGCCTCCGATACAGCTGGCAGCCACTGACACCCTGACAGCTTGTGTGGAAACACGCGCTGCAGAGGATAAAGAGAAGTGAGAGAAAAAGGTGAATTCAGACATGTGAAAGGAACATGTGACTTTTTGCTCAGTCAGTCATGTCTGGCAGTGAATGGCAGCTGACTTCATTCAGAGTATAAGAACCTATCTGGGAGGAGAAAACTGCTATTGAACAGATGGTCAGATATTGTCTGCCTTGTCAGGAAGGCAGATGTATAAATCTGCAACAATTTGATCATAAAGAGTTTCTATGTCATGTTTTCTTTTTTAGTTTTCAACTTAAGCTGGTCCTAAAAAAAGTAACTTCTATTTTACAGTCAATCTTTACTTCAGACTTGCCTGTTTTCATGTTTGTACTTCGACTTTGACCTCTTACTGGAAGTGTTACAGGAGTTTCTTGTGTACTAAATAAAGCCAAATACATGAATACATGTTGTTTTTCATACTCATGCAATTTTAAAGGACTAAAACAATGAATTTAAGGTTTAAACATGAAAACACCTTACAAAGGTCCAGATCTCCTCATTAAACCCGAATGCGTCTTTGGATCATTTCTGATTTCATAGTCGAGTGTAACAATGTCCTACATTTCTCATGACTAATTACCACATTTCCTTTACTTTCTGGCATGGTGTCATCGGATGATGAGGAACAGCTAAGAAGAACAAGAGGAATACACCTGTGACGCTGCACATCCTTGCGACTGGTTGTTCGGAGCAGTGTGTCACATATAAAACAGTTTGATGTAAAGACTTTTTCTCGCCGACCAGTTCATTGGGTCATAAAAATTGAGCTTAGCGCTCATGTGTCTGGTGGACATCTGCTTTGAGTCTGCATTGAGTCCCCCTCGAGTACGTGCGGATGTTCGTGCAGTCAAGTATGCCCGGCTCTATGGAAGCCTTCATCTCACTTGGATTGCTCAAGAACTGAATTGGATCGATTAAAAACACTCAAGAATGTGGTAGGAAAAATAATTATAGAATAAAATTTTCAAATTAGATGGCTGGAGTTAATCCGCTCCGACTCACGGAGAGAAAGAGAACCACCAAGCCGGCAAGTTGTTTGGTAACATCATAAGCTTTGTTATTTTTATAAAATGCTTGTGCTAAGATCCTGCTAAGTTTTATTTTGCTCTTCATCCACACCTCCAACATGCTCAGTGTCACTCAGTGACTTTCTTTAAACTATAGAAAGGGAAACACAGAATGTAAACAATCTTCCATTGTAGATAAAATACTATCTCTGGGGTGAAGCTGTTCAAGATTCCAACATATAGTCATTCTAATGAATAAATCACAGCCCAGTTTCTAAACAGTATTTAAGGTTAACTAACAATAGATCAATTATGGATTATTTAAAAAGCATTTATGCATTTCTATGTAAGATAAATATTTTGAGAGATGGTTTAACACATATTAACAGATCTTCGGATTAGCCTACATAAGCATGATATTTGAGGGTCACAAAACAGTTATGCACAGACAACTCAGGACACTCTCAGCATCAAGAATATTTTAAAGGGCATTGGTGAAAGTGATTAAATGTGTCAGAAAGGTAAGATCCCTTGTGTTCAAATGTATTCCTATTTTGTAAGAATTTTAATGTCCCTCTTCCTGTACCAAACAATGGTTTGATTTGAAATTTCATCTGCACTCTGCTTCTGGAAGGTAATTGCCAGAAAGCAAAAGGAAAAAAAAGAATACTGCTTCGGATGCATTCCCAGTAAAATTATTTTTAATCAAGTCTTCACTATTACTGTATAAGGTTCTCTTGTGTGTCTTTGATACAAAAGCGGAGCAGAAATCTAAAAAAGGTTTCACATTCAATTTTCCTTCTAATGCACAAGGATATTGAGTTTGTTCAAGAGCAAAAGATGCATAATGCAGGACAGGGCCAGGTCGTAATGAAAAAAAATTGCATCCCATTACATTATCAAGGTGGTAGCAAGTATTGCCCAACCTAACAAGGCCTGAAAAATAGTAAATTAAAAAATGAGTCAAAGTAAAGGTAAAATCAATCACACTGACCTGCAAATGGCCTGCATAACAGATGGTCAAAATCACCAGCAGAATACAAACCAACACTCCAAAGGACATCCCCAACTTCTGTGTGCTGACAGAGACAAAATCTGTCAGTTTTTAATCCACGGAAGTTTAATTTTATGGTGTTGTTTTAAACAATAAACAACTGACTAAATCTCAGAAAAGCACAAAGAAAACAAAAAGCCTACGATTTTTCTTTTAGAGTTTGACATAATGAGGATAAAGAAAGACTTTTAGTCAAAGGGAAATATGGCTTTACTTACTCCTTTGTGACAAGCATTTGAATCACAAAGATACAGAGGAAGATGAAGGTTGCACAGCCCACATAGTGCTTGAACATCGGTAAATCCAGGGCTCGGTACTAAGGAGAGGAAAAGAAGAACATACAGTTCTGTTCACAGGTTTATATTCACTCATCATTCGCATGGCTACAATGTAGTCTACCACTGTTTGTGTGTGAATGGGTGGATGACCGATTGTAGTGTAAAGCACTTTGGGATCATATGACTAGATAAAGTACTATACAAGTACAGGCCATTTACCATTTACCAATAGTGGCAGATTAATTTTGGGTTTTTATTTATGTATTTAAATTCATTTAAACTGTTCTCTTTTTTAAATTAAGTGATTAGACAACACACAACTTCAGTTTCTTGTTTGCCTTTATCCATTTCAAAATAGGTTTTGATGTATGTTTGGGATCATTGTTCTGTAAAAAAAACAATTTACGAAATTATGTCCACATTTCAGCTGTCCAGCTGTTGATTTGAGGTGTAGCTGAAAATTTGGAGGTAGTCTTCTATCTCCATAATTCTAAGCCACTGTACCAACGGCAAAGAACCACTCCCAAAACATGATGCTCTCACCACCGTGCTTGACAGTTGAGGCAGTGTGTTTAGCTTTGAAATGGCCAAACAGACAAATCTTTGTATGATTTGACTGTAAAACCTTGGGCTTTCCCATGTGGCCAGAAACAAATTTCGATTAACATTATTGTTAAATTCTTTCCCTGAGGATAGTTACCTCCACCTGGGTAGAGGTAACTATCCTCAGGGAACATTTTAACCATTTTTCTTTATCTGAGGGGGACAGTTTGTGTCAGATGGTTGAAAGTTGGATAGAGCTGGGTGTATCCACAGAGAAACCCTGAGACAGAGATTGAGATATTTGGCCACAAAAAGGGAAGATATTTAAAGGACTCAATGGGCAGCTTTAAAACTTTATGACGTCCAGATGTCAAGCATGGTGGGGGCAGCATAATGCTAAGGGTTTGTTTCTTTTCCAGTGGTACTGGTGTATTGCACAGGGGGTGAAATAATAAAAAAAGGAAGATTGCTTCCAATTGATTCAACTCCACCTCAAATCAATAGCTTGACACATGAACAATAGAACATAATTTAATTTCAGACTGTGCATAAAGATTGGTTCTAAACTAGGGAACTGACCCATTTTGAAATTTCCACCAATTCTGCCAAGAAGAGTGGTCAAATATCCAGCCAGAATTATACCAGAAGCTTGTGGATTTCTCCAAAGCCCTACGTTGAGAGGCAACTTGCTCAGAGACATTTAACAGAATATTATTGAGATTGTAGGCGCAAAATAAAGTCTTTATGTGTTATTTAGCCTCTTTGTGGATTACAGTAGAGAAAATCCAAAATAAATTCTAACTTATTCACCTTTTATGCTGTATTATCAAGGCACCCTACAAAAAGAACTGTTCAAATACATCATTAAAATGAACACTGAGTTCATACTGTATGATTATTTTATGTAAATTTACTATACCTCATAATTTTAATCAGCTTTTGGATCATTTTTATGGATACCAAAAAGAATAAATTATTTTAATGATCAATC
This sequence comes from Girardinichthys multiradiatus, assembly GCF_021462225.1. NCBI lineage: Eukaryota > Metazoa > Chordata > Actinopteri > Cyprinodontiformes > Goodeidae > Girardinichthys > Girardinichthys multiradiatus. Next base: position 38,974,220 of record NC_061797.1, on the reverse strand, counting down.
AGTGTCAGACCAACCTGCTTTTCTAAATCATTTTTTGGAAAGCACAAGGCCAAGCTGCCACTCTCTTCAGACTTCAACCACTGCCTACAGGAAGAGAAAATAGAAAGAAGGGCACTGAGAGAAAATAAAGGACGGGAGAAGAGAAATGAACTGGTTATTCTTAAAGACTTTCCCACTCTAGGCATATCAATTTTAATTCAAAAATACCCTTTCAAACCCCATAGAAATAAATGGTGTAGGAACTCAAATCATCCCAGTTTCTTCAAAAATGTCAGTATAAATAGTGATGGCTGTGGGCAAGAAGGATCTCATGTACCAGTCAGCATTACAGCAGATCTAAAAAAGCTCCTGACTGAAGACACTGATTTTGGATTACTTCTGATGAGGAAGATGTTCATTGTGCTCTTCATTTTATAAAGCATCCTGCTGCGAACACTGAACAACGTAAGCTTCCTCAAGAGATGCAGTCTGCTCTGTCATTCCAGTTGAGTCTGTTCTCTAAGTGAATACAAAGGTTTTTATTTCTCCATCATCTCCACTTTTTCTCCCATGACAGTCATTTAGCTGGTTCACCTGAAATCTACGAGGAGCTGGAGGAGGTGTCTGGGGAGAGGGACGTCTGGTCGTCTCTGCTGAGTCTGCGGCCCCCGCGACCCGGTCCCGGATAAAGCGGAAGACGACGAGTACCTGAAATCTACAGTCATCTTTTCTCATTTGTTCCCCTTCAAGGTAAGATGACTGTTCTCACATCTTGCCACAGAGCAGTACAAACTCCCTGTACTCAGCTTCTTGTCAGTGTCTCTGAGACACCCAACAACTGCAGAGTCATCTGAGAATTTCTGCAGATGACAGGAATCTGACTTGTACAGGAAGTTCGAGGTGTACAGAATGAAAAGGAAGGATGAGAGTACAGTCCCCTGTGGTGCTCCTGCGCTGCAGACCACCTGGTTAGACTCACAAGCTCTAGTCCGTTTGTCAGGTAGTCATTGATCCAGGCAATTGCTGAGCCATCCACCTAGGTAATCTGGAGATTCTGACATAATAAATCTGGCTGAATGAAATGAAATCCTCACAGTGCTGCCCGCTTTATCAAGATAACGTGGGTTTGTTGAAGCAGATGTTTGATGGGGTCTTCAGCTTCGCTTCCACAGCAATGAGCAAACTACTGGGGGATCAACAGGAGTCACTGGGATGTTCATGATTTGGGATGCCATGGCAACAGGTCTATTGGCATTGAGGACTGATGGATGAGCTTTTGTTGGAACTAGAATAAGGTAGGTTGCGTTCTACAGGTTGAGGTATCATAGTTAAAATCTGAACAATGGTTCAACTTATGGATAAATTACAATTAAATTATATTGGGAAAAATGTACTGCCGCATACTGGAAAGATGCCTGATGCAATTACTTAAAATATCAGTAGCTTTAAAAGAAACCCACATATTGCTAATTGTTGCACTTATAATAGCATGCTGTTGGTAAATCAGTTAAGTGTTAATGACCTGACAAAGTGGAAAGTCAACAATATTACATATTCATTTCTGTAAAACATTTTTGTATGAAAACATTTCTGTTTCACATCATAGAAAGATGTATCTTTTTTTTTTAACTAAAAAAGCAATGACTCAGATTTCCTATCTGCTAAAAGTCAATTGTAAAAAAAATATACATTGCAATATTTTTTTGTCCCTTTAGTGTTTTTCATCTGCTGCAGATGAGGCTGTGCTTATAGTGACTGGGCCATGCAGAGCAGTTTCTCACATTTTATCACAAACCTGTATTTGCATAAAAAACATCCTCCAAAGGTGAATTCGTGTCTTCAGCTGAGGTGAACAGTCAGGCTTCTCTATTCAGACTACAAACTACACTTTCCATCTTTTTAATTGTGGGCTGTTTTCCACCATCTAGAGATTTATATCCAAATCACATCAGAAGGCAAAATGATTCATATCTACATGATCACCCAAAGACATACTGTAGAAAGCTCCATCAAAACATCAAGTCACAAGGTTGCGTCACTATATGACCAAACAGGATTGATCATTTCTAAGCAGTTGATCAAAAACCTGCAGCCATTACATGGCAGCAGGACTCAATATATTTCATCTACAGCATCTAAACACAGACACGCATTTGACGTGTAATCTACAGGAACAACACAGCAAATAAGCAAACATAAATATAATTGGAATGTAGAGATGAATCGTGTTTAGTGTTTTTCTTATCCCAGCATGGGGTGGATTATTCTTCAAAGCTCATTTAAAAAATATTTATATATCGCAGCTATCTGCAGATTATTGCTCCATCTATTCTGTGGATATTTTTACAAAGTGCAAATCTGAACCTATTCTGGTTATTTCATAGCATAGGTACCGGGGATCATCCAGATGTTTGGTAAATGTGAGATGTTCCTTTGTGTTCTTTCTGGTCAGCAGTGTTTTTCATCTGGAAACTCTCCAATAAGCCCAGTGTCTTAGGTAATATCGAAAAGAGTACTTTTTTCAGGCCAGCCAACTTGGTGAAGGTTCCACACTGTTCCATGTTTTCTCCATTTGTACATAATAGCTCTCACTGGTTCACTTGATTCCCAAAAGCCTTAGCAGTAGCTTATGTAACTCATTTCAGACTAATAGATGTCACTTACTTTGTTTCTCACCTGTTTTAAAATTTATTTAGCCAGGATGGTCTAGATACCTTTTTCCTTAAAAAAAACTGCATTTTGTATTTACTCTAGTCATCTTTGTCTAACACTAAAACTTGTTTGTTAATCTGAAATATTTCAGTATGTCAAAAGAACAAAAATAGAGAAATACTTCATCATAGCACTAAATACTGTGGAAGTACATAACAATTTACGTATAACATCTTTATCCTTCTGGTAAAGAGAGAATACACAAGTGTTTTAGGAGTTTTGCATATTTATTTTTCTCCCTCCAGTAAAAATGTGTTTGCTATGTACCTGCAAAAACTAAATATTAGCAAATCTTTGACCTATATTTATCTCTGAATCAACTCCAGATGCAACAAAGTACATTAATAAAAACCTGATGTGCGATAATCAAATCCATGCAAATTCAGAGCTGCTGCTGGTTCACTGCAGGGACAAGGTTGGTAGTGTACATGCTGTTGGATGTTATCAGTGCACTGTATGTGTGTTTGCAATTATATAATGTCCTATGCTTAGAGGATATTACCCATTTTTGTGTATTCCATTGCAGTTTGCAACAACCGGATATTTCCACACATCAATCAACGCTGCCAAGCCCAACCCCACTGTGGTTAACTCTTTTGTTGGCATTGCTTAATTAAACTTAAAAACCATAACTGTTTAATGAGATGATTTTTATGGAGCCATGCATACATTTCCATACATAAATAAACACATTTCAAAATGACGTACTTGCTGCTGAGCTCATCTATAGTAGTGGTCATCTCATTGTGCAGCTGCTCATCAAACTTAGTCTTCTGAGATTTGATCCTGCAACAGAGAGCACAGGAAGCAATTAGGAAGCAGCAGACGGACACCCTTTGAGACAAACAGCCATATCCGAACAGAATATGGGAAAACTAGATCTGCATTTAGGTCCATGTTGGACACAGTTTGGTTACTTCCAGTAAGAGCATTAGTGGGAAAAGGGAAATCTAGTTTTTGTCTGTGAAAACGTTTAGGGGGCACTCTTCTGGATGCATGGCACGGTGTGTTAATTAGAGTGTTTCCGCCATGTTCCCCAACTAGATCCGGATGGAAACACTTAGAAAATTCTGTAGAACCTGATACAAAAAAGCCCAAATAGGTGGTCAGTGTTAATGGCAGCATGTCAGTCCACTACTCGGAGTCTACAGCACATTTATAGCTGCCCTGTTAAAAAGAGTTAGTAGTTAGTGAGATGAAGAGAACAGTATTTTACAACCATATTAGTTAGTGTAGGGAGAGCAAGAATATTCACAAAACAGTAGTTCTCATCCTGAGGATCAAAGCACCACAGTTTTACAGGTGGTGAGCAGCAATATAAGGGTGAGGTTATCAAAAGTACTGAACAAATTTCAAGGGAAACCACTTGAAGCTGACTGAAAATAAAAAAAAAACGTACATTAAAAACTTCACAGCCTGACATTTGTTTTTTCATAAATGGTCAAGAGCAAGCCCACATTTTTGGATTGGGGTGGAATAAGCCTGAAGGCTGAGAACTACTGCGCTGATTTGGATGAGGACGTTGTGGGTCATAAAAGCCCCACTCACTTATGGTTGCTGAGCGGAGAGGTTGACAAGGAGAATGGCTCTTCAAGGGACTCGTCAAAGCTGGTTGGATCCAACAGTAAGACAAAAATACAAATGTATTACAGCTAACAGAGCACAGCTAACACAATGAAAAGGTCCTACTGGAAGGTGAATCAATCCCTGCTGAAGAAAAGCATCCCCACAGCATGATGCTGCCACCACCTTGTTTCACGGTTGAGATGGTGTGTTTAGAGTTATGTTCTTTCTCCAAAAAATTTGTGCCGTTAATGTAAGAAAAATCTGCAGTGGTTTGAGAGTCATTACAAGGTATTGTAATGGATCTTGACAGATCTAAAAGGAAATTGAACATGAGAAGGAATATTCGAAACACTTTTTATGAAACATGATGTCATGTCATATACTATATGTATAGTACTGGTGCCCCCCAGGGGTGTGTTCTATCCCCACTCCTCTTCTCCCTGTACACAAATGACTACACCTCATCGGACTCTTCAGTCAAACTCAAACTCAAGAAAAGAGCTGCCAAAATCTCTGCAGACCCCACACACCCTGCACATAAACTGTTCAGAGCTTTACCTTCTGGCCACCACTACAGAGCACTGTTTACTAAAACCAGCCGCCACAGAGACAGTTTCTTCCCCCAGGCTGTTTCTCTGTTGAACATTCAATAGAGTACAAAACAACAGCATACAGATGTTGCAAATGCACCTTTTTATTATATATGTGTATATTGTACATTGTAAATATAAACAGGGGTTGGACAATGAAACTGAAACACCTGGTTTTAGACCACAATAATTTATTAGTATGGTGTAGGGCCTCCTTTTGCGGCCAATACAGCGTCAATTCATCTTGGGAATGACATATACAAGTCCTGCACAGTGGTCAGAGGGATTTTAAGCCATTCTTCTTGCAGGATAGTGGCCAGGTCACTATGTGATACTGGTGGAGGAAAACGTTTCCTGACTCGCTCCTCCAAAACACCCTAAAGTGGCTCAATAATATTTAGATCTGGTGACTGTGCAGGCCATGGGAGATGTTCAACTTCACTTTCATGTTCATCAAACTAATCTTTCACCAGTCTTGCTGTGTGTATTGGTGCATTGTCATCCTGATACACGGCACCGCCTTCAGGATACAATGTTTGAACCATTGGATGCACATGGTCCTCAAGAATGGTTCGGTAGTCCTTGGCAGTGACGCGCCCATCTAGCACAAGTATTGGTCCAAGGGAATGCCATGATATGGCAGCCCAAACCATCACTGATCCACCCCCATGCTTCACTCTGGGCATGCAACAGTCTGGGTGGTACGCTTCTTTGGGGCTTCTCCACACCGTAACCACCCGGATTTGGGGAAAACAGTAAAGGTGGACTCACCAGAGAATAATACATGTTTCACATTGTCCACAGCCCAAGATTTGCGCTCCTTGCACCATTGAAAGCGACGTTTGGCATTGGCATGAGTGACCAAAGGTTTGGCTATAGCAGCCCGGCCGTGTATATTGACCCTGTGGAGCTCCCGACGGACAGTTCTGGTGGAAACAGGAGAGTTGAGGTGTATATTTAATTCTGCCATGATTTGGGCAGCTGTGGTTTTATGTTTTTTGGATACAATCCGGGTTAGCACCCGAACATCCCTTTCAGACAGCTTCCTCTTGCGTCCACAGTTAATCCTGTTGGATGTGGTTCGTCCTTCTTGGTGGTATGCTGACATTACCCTGGATACCGTGGCTCTTGATACATCACAAAGACTTGCTGTCTTGGTCACAGATGCGCCAGCAAGACGTGCACCAACAATTTGTCCTCTTTTGAACTCTGGTATGTCACCCATACTGTTGTGTGCATTTCAATATTTTGAGCAAAACTGTGCTCTTACCCTGCTAATTGAACCTTCACACTCTGCTCTTACTGGTGCAATGTGCAATCAATGAAGACTGGCTACCAGACTGGTCCAATTTAGCCATGAAACCTCCCACCCTAAAATGACAGGTGATTCAGTTTCATTGTCCAACCCCTGTATATTCTGTAATACAAAAACAAAACCAAAGAGCAAAGTGTACCGGAGTCAAATTCCTTGTCTGTATGTACGAACTTGGCAATAAAGCTGATTCTAATTCTGATATGAAGAACAGTTTTATTCTTTTAGCATGTGCCTCATAACATATAATATGTTTACTGGTATAGTGTGTATAAGATCTAGGGTGTAAAGCAGTTACTTTCAGCTCTGACGTAATTGATTTGTTTTTTTTTTTTGCTATTTAATGATCAATTGGTCATCTTAGGCTGAAAGTTCAATGTTCATGGTTTATTAGTATCCCCAGCAGCTAAATTAAATTAGCAGTTATATTACTCGTAAGTCGAGGAAAAATCTTGCAGCCATGTTGGCCACTTCAAACATTTGGCACAGTGAGGTGACTAAATCTTCATCGGTCCAGGCAGAATGTCTGCACAGCATAGAGAAGGTAACTTTTGTGTAGCATTTATGAAAATTTTGTAGCAGTGATGCATATGTTGCAGTGATTATGCTCCGGAATTTGGTGAATCACACACTCTTACGTTGCCTTGCATGTAGGGAGATGTCATGCTGGATTATTATTTACTTAAAGCAGCCTAACTTCAAACATCATAAGCATATATGGAACATTGTGAAAGGGGTTTACTGCTATTTTAGTGAAATACAAATCCTACCGTGTAATGTCATCATGATTCAGTAGGTACTCATCTTTTTACCGTTTTCTCGAATAAAACAAATGTTTAAAGGTAAACCTCTCCTTTAGGAAACGCACTTGCAATTGTAGTGCAGTAAGATTTTTTTGTTTTTGCTTTTTTGTCACCTAAATGTCTCAGATTCGAATATCAAAAGGGGGAATAGAAAATGCATTTACTCACTAAATGAGGACAAAGCCCTCCCAATCAACCTGGCCATATGTGAGAATTTTACATATCTGAGGGTTTTTGACACAGGCAAACCACAGTGAGAGCCATTGTTCAAGAATATAGAAAATATGGAAGAATGATATTAAAGTTTGTTTCATGATCTAAAAAATTTACTTTAACACATTACTAAAGCCCACACTGCCCAGGTTTTTATGTATAGCTAGACTTTAAACATTTATAAGTTTCCTAACTGCAAGTGGCAAAGAGAATACATTTTTATATATGACAATAATCCAATAGTCAATGCTTTGATGGAAGGAATCGCTTTCTGTTACACATAGATTTACTTAGTAGCAGCTACAGTACTTTATTGATTTCATTTCTTGATTGAGACCAACTAATTTGACAGTTCCATCACCTTTTGTGAAACAGTTTTGATAAGGACAAATCCTGAATTATCATCACCCCTGCACTACTTAGGAACAAGGCAAAGCTTAAAGGTTTTCATTGTTACAGTATCGTTCACATAGTGATGCTGTGAACTGACTATGTCCACTCAAGTCATTTCTTACAACAATCAACACATTTATTGTGCTTTGTGTGGGCAGCCCTCAAGACCTTGGCAAGCTGGCTGTGAGGTTTACATAAGCAAATGAAAGATGTGAGAAGAGATGTGAATTCTGTATGTAAAAATAAGGAAAAACCTTACATTTTACAAACTGCGAATCATAACTATTTGCACTTCTCAGTGGTAACATCTGGCTATGACCACTTTTAACACGCAGATATCTGCTAACTTTAGTATTTAAGTGTAAACCTATAAGAACTGCGCAAAACACCCTGACATGTCAGTAAATTCACAATAGGTAAGTATCAGAGATGGTCTGATAGAGCAATACAAGTCTGAAAGCATAGCAGAGACACAGAAGAATGCCAGACAGTGATGTGTTATGTCAAAACAACAGACAATGCAATAACCTACATCCACCTTCAACCTAGTCTGATCTCTTCCAAGCAATAACATCATTTATACTGATGCTTGTTTAATAATTAAAGAGAACAAATACATTCCCTTTTAATGATGTTCTTAAGAGGTTTAATACTAATGACAACACTACCCCTGTATTAGACAGAGTAAAGTCCCCCTATGTAAATCCATAGACTACATGCTTAAACTTGCTAAAATTTGGTGACACTTGGCCCTGATGGTATCAATTAGTACTTGCAACTTTTGTTAACATGGATGGAATAAACCTGGGTAATTTAACCAATTCTCTACATAAACTTTGAACACTGTAGGTGGGTATTTTTTCTTTTTTCTTTCTATAAGCTGGTCTTGTTTACACATCAAATAGTTAAGTGAATGGGCTTACCTCAAATTCAGCTCTCTTGAGTCAATCGTTTGCATTGTGCTGCAATTGCAGATGCAAATCTTTTGGATTATATCTACCAGCTTTGCAGTATGCCCTTTCTTCCTTGCAAAACAACTCTACCTCAATCAATGTGAATTGAAGAGTACTTGTCAGCATCAATTTCAAGTCTCGCCCAGAATTCTCAATTAAATTTCGGGCTGACCTTTGACTGGGCCATTCTAACATATGAACATGCTTTGATCTAAACCAAAGTTATTTTAAGGACACTTTGGACACCCTTGATCTAAACCATTCTGTTGTAGCTCTGAATGCATGTTTGGGGTTTAACCTCTGCCCAATCTGGGGAAGACTCATCCTGGATTGCCCTGTATTTATTTCCATGCATCATCCAGTCTGGCCATCCTCCCTCATTCTTCTGAAGGACAGCATCCCAACAGAATGATGCTGCCATCACCATGTTTCACCATAGGAAAGGTGTGTTCAGGGTGATGTGAAGTGTTAGTTTTTCACCCTGATACAATGCTGCATGTATGTATACAGGTATGCGTTTGGATGGTACAGTAAAGACGATCACCATTAGATGGAGAAATTATGGGACCACGGTGACAATAATTGATGTAAACTTAAGACAGAATCTAATCAGGGAAGCTATCAATAGGCCCACAGTAATACTGTTGCTTGCGTTGTACATGTGGCAGCAATCTCCCTTTTCATCCTTATGTCTGTACTTAGAAGTAGGGTTTCAAGACTGAAGATTCCTACTAAAGAAGACTGAAGGCTGATATTATATCAAAGGGTGCTTTAAACAAAGCATTAGTTTAAGCCACCTTAACGTGGTGGAGGGGTTTGAGTGCTCAAATGATCCTAGAGGCTATGTTGTCTAGGGCCTAAATGCCCCTGGTAGGGTCTCCCATGGCAAACAGGCTCTAGGTGATGGGTCAGACAAAGAGTGGTTCAAGAATCCCTCATGAAGAACAAAATATCGAGGCACGTGACGTCGCCCGGTACGGCGGAGCCGGGGTCCCACCCTGGAGCCAAGCCTGGGGTCGGGACTCGTCGGAGAGCGCCTGGTGGCCGGGTTGCTCCTCGTGGGACCCGGCCGGGCCAAGCCCGAACAAGAAACGCGAGACCATCCCCCAGTGGGCCCACCATCTGCAGGGGGAACCGTGAGGGACCGGTGCAAAGAAGATTGGGTGGCGGACGAAGGTGGAGACCTCAGCGGCCCGATCCCCGGATGTAGTGCAGAGCGTTCTTGGCGTCCCTGTCGGGGGTGCTGGATAGTGCCCCTCCCGGGGACTCCATTATTCTGCTGGGGGACTTAAACGACAGTGACACCTGGAGAGGCGTGATCGGGAGGAATGGCCTCCCCGATCTGAATCCGAGTGGTGTTTTGTTATTGGACTTCTGTGCTAGTCACGGATTGTCCATAACGAACACCATGTTCAAACATAAGGGTGTCCATCAGTGCACTTGGCACCAGGACACCCTAGGCAGGAGGTCGATGATCGACTTTGTTGTCGTATCATCAGACCTTCGGCCACATGTTTTGGACACTCGGGTGAAGAGAGGGGCTGAGCTGTCCACTGATCACCACCGTCCGGCGCCTCAGGAGGGGGAAGCAGTGCTTCGCCAACACTGTTTATAGTGGGGGCGGGAGACTGCTGACCTCGACTGAGGACATTATCGGGCGGTGGAAGGAGTACTTCGAGGATCTCCTCAATCCTGCCATTACGCATTCCGTGGTGGAAACAGAGGGTGGGGACTCGGGGTTGGACTCTTTCATCACCCAGGCTGAAGTCACCGAGGTGGTTTAAAAGCTCCGCGGTGGCAAGGCTTCGGGGGTGGATGAGATCCGCCCTGAGTACCTCAAGTCTCTGGATGTTGTAGGGCTGTCATGGTTGACACGCCTCTTCAACATTGCGTGGCGGTCGGGGACAGTGCCTCTGGACTGGCAGACTGGGGTGGTGGTCCCCCTTCATAAGAAGAGGGACCGGAGGGTGTGTTCCAACTACAGGGGGATCACACTCCTCAGCCTCCCTGGTAAGGCCTACACCAGGGTATTGGAGAGGAGAGTCCAACCGATAGTCGAACGTCGACTTCAGGAGGAGCAGTGTGGTTTTCGTCCCGGCCGTGGAACACTGGACCAGCTCTATACCCTCTACAGGGTGCTCGAGGGTTCCTGGGAGTTTGCCCAACCGGTTCACATGTGTTTTGTGGACCTGGAGAAGGCATTCGACTGTGTCCCTCGTGATGCCCTGTGGGGGGTGCTCCAGGAGTATGGAATCGGGGGCCCTTTATTAGGGGCCATCCGGTCCCTGTACGAGCGGAGCAGGAGTTTGGTCCGCATTGCCGGCACTAAGTCGGACCTGTTCCCGGTGCATGTTGGACTCCAGCAGGGCTGCCCTTTGTCACCGGTCCTGTTCATAACTTTTATGGACAGGATTTCTAGACGCAGCCAAGGGCCGGAGGGGGTCTGGTTTGGGGACCAGTGGATTTCGTCTCTTCTTTTTGCGGATGACGTGGTCCTGCTGGCCCCCTCTAGCCAAGACCCACAGCATGCGCTGTGGCGGTTCGCAGCCGAGTGTGAAGCGGCTGGGATGCGGCTCCTCCACGTCCGAGGCCATGGTACTCGACCAGAAAAGGGTGGCTTGTCCTCTTCAGGTTGGAGGGGAGTTCCTGTCTCAAGTGGAGGAGTTTAAGTATCTCGGGGTCTTGTTCACAAGTGAGGGAAGAAATGAGCGGGAGATCGACAGACGGATCGGTGCGGCTGCCACAGTAATGGGGGCGCTGTGCCGGTCCGTTGTGGTGAAGAGAGAGCTAAGCCAAAAAGCAAAGCTCTCAATTTACCGGTCGGTCTACGTTCCTACCCTGACCTATGGCCATGAACTTTGGGTCATGACCGAAAGAACGAGATCCCGGATACAAGCGGCTGAAATGAGCTTCCTCCGTAGGGTGGCCGGGCACTCCCTTAGAGATAGAGGGAGGAGCTCGGCCATCCAGGAGGGGCTCGGAGTAGAGCCGCTGCTCCTCCACATCGAGAGGAGCCAGTTGAGGTGGCTCGGGCGTCTACACCGGATGCCTCCTGGACGCCTTCCTCGGGAGTTGTTCCAGGCACGTCCCACCGGGAGGAGGCCCAGGGAACGGCCCAGGACACGCTGGAGGGACTATGTCTCTCGGCTGGCCTGGGAACGTCTTGGGCTCCCCCTGGAGGAACTGGAGGAGGTGTCTGGAGAGAGGGACGTCTGGGTGTCTCTGCTTAGTCTGCTGCCCCCGCCACCCGGTCCCGGATAAGCGGAAGACGACGAGTACAAGTACGAGTAGTTTAAGCAGGCTATTTCACCTTTTTTATTTTCTCCCCCCAATAGATTTGTTTATTTTCTAATGGAAAAATGTCACATTAAAGGTGGACAAAGTCTGAAAATGATTTATCATGGTCTCAGTTTTTCAATCTCAAAAATGTGGAATGTCATCATGGGTGTGTGCATTTTAAAGGTTTCAATAATATAGTGACTACAGGAATATGGTAATTGTGGCAACTCTTTGTGCAGAATTTGGTAATATAGTTACTGAAATGAAAATACACACTAAAAAGACAGGAATGACAAGAATGTTGCTGGTAAGTATGACTCTGTTCTGTAGCATCCCCATCAAAATACTACAGGATAACCAGGCTGTCTTTCTGCTCAGTGAGTCTGTGGGAAAAGTTCAGTTTATACATCATTTCTTTTTCAATTGCTTTACACATAACAAATTCTTAGTCTTTCCTTACCTATCATGTTTGGTAGAGGGTGGTCGCAAAGGAATGTCCTGAAGATGACGGGAACAGAATTAAGATAATGTAAGTGTTGAAGGACATACCCAGCAAAATTCAAGCATGTCACTTCGGAATAATTTGGAATAGTTTAACTGTTCTCTAAAACAAATGTAAATCAAGCAGAAAAAGACAAATCTGTTCAGCATTTACTTCAATTATTAAATATGATTACATTTTTCTTAACAATAGAAAGAATGCTCTAATTAAACAATGGTAGAAATCCCAGTCTGCTTACCTTGAACCGCGACTTTCCAGTAACAATGTTGTCAGACGTAAAGCCCTCCCGGCTCTGCAGGTGGGCAAAAGGTTTGACGGCCCCCCAGGATTCAAGGTAACGGGTCATACGGACCGACGCCCTCATCTTCAGCCCGTCATTCACTCTGGGTTTAGCAGTGCTCCGAGTGCTCAGAGATGGATCTTTCGACTTCACATACAAATATGCACAAAGGTTATTTTGATTTTAATGTATGTGTTATATGATGTATGTGTTATATAAAATCACAGAGATTTTCCTTTAATTCTAAAACTAAAAAATAAAAGGCTTTGTTGTGTAGGAAACACTAACGACAGCTCCTTTAAAGGACAACTAGTTGAAATCAACCACCTAAGCCCTTAAACTACATAACCAATGTATTTTAAATGCTTATTTACAGGACCTTAGAAAGGTTTTGTACACTTTCTTTGGTTTCACAATGTTTCACATTACAACCACAAACTTCAATGTATTCTATTAGAAATTTATGTAATAAAATAACACAAATTAGTGCATAACTGATGGAAAATAATGATTAGTTTTCAACATTTTTTAATATAAAACTCTGAAATATGAGGAGTGCATTTGTCTTCATCTAATTCCTAAATAGAGTTCACCTGTGTGTGATTTCATCTTAATATTATTGCCGCTGTTCTGTGAAAGCCTCAGAGTTGTGTTGGAGAACATTTATGAACAAACAGCATCATGAAGACCAAGGAACACAGCAGACAGGTAAGGGAGAAAAGTTTTTTAGAAGTTTAAAGTAGAGCTAGGTTTTTAAACAATTACCGCAAGCTTTGGATCACACAGGGCACTATTCAAGCCACCCTCTGAAAAAGTATGGGACAACTGCAAACTTACCAAGACATGGCAGTCAACCTCAACTAAGAAGTTGGGCAAGGATTTAGCATTAATCAAAGAAGTAGACAAAAAAAAAAAAAAAATAGCAATTGGCCCGTGGTAACTCTGAAGGAGATCTAGAGCTCAGGTGGCAAATCTGGCCTTTGTGGAAGAATGACATGAAAGTTCAGTTTGCAGGTTTCCGGTAGCCATGGAGGGGACACAGCAAACGCCTGGAAGAAGGTCTTTTGGCCAGATGAGCCCAACATTAAAGTCTTTGCCTTACACGCAAAACATGATCTGTGGCAGAACACTAACTGCACATCCTTCTGAACACGCTATCCCCACAATGAAACATGGTTTTGGCAGCATCATACTGTGGGGATGTTTATCTTTTTTTTTGCAGTAACAAAAAATATGGTCAAAGTTGATTTGAAGATGGATGGAGCTACAGACAAGTGCATCTTGGAAGAAAACCTGTTAAAGGACTCAAGAGACTTTGAGACCTTCCGGCAGGATAACAACACTAAACCTACATCCAGAGCTACAATGCAATGGTTTAGATCAAAGCTTATTCATATGTTAAAAATAAATAAGTGAAGGTGTGGCCTGGTAGAGACGTACGCCCAAAAAAAACTGTAGTTAGAATTGCAATGAATGGTTCTACAAAGTTTAACTGAGGTGCCCAAAAACAAATGTATGCAACACTTTTCAGATTTTAATTTGTAAAAAATGAGAAAAACCATTAATCATTTTCTTTCCACTTCACAATTATGCAATTGATTTCTGTTGGTCTATCACATAAAATCACAATAACATACATTGAAATTTGTGGTTTTTATTTGGCAAAATGTAAAAACATTCAAGGGATATGAGTCCTTGTGCAAAGCACTGTTTTGACTATCATTTCACTATCATTCCTAAAGGGCCTGTTTTAAGTAAGCTTGGCAGTGAACATACCCTTGGATCAATGACTAGGTAAGTCTTGATATTGAGTTCATTGAGGTAAGGGTCTCTGAGGTGGCCATTGCCCTCTTCAACTTCATAGGCCTTGTTGAGGTGCTTCAGAGTTGCCTCTGTGATATGGACACGGCTGAATGGAAAAAGACCAAAAAAAAAAAAAAAACATGTTTTGGGTCACTTAGTTTTATTAATCCTCATTTTAATCAGTACAGAATGTAATTCAATCTAGAAATAAATCCTGGTCTTATGAATTTCATAATAACACCAAATAGGAGGGTACTGTTTAAGGCTTTTGTTTGTGGAACGGTGGAATCACATTTATGTATGTTATTTATGCATGTATCTAAGATTTAGGTCAACATATCGGTATCATTCAGTGCACAAATACAAATTAGATTGATATCACTTCTAAATAGGACATTGCCGAGAACTAGAGAAAATATTACTGTAAGTGTACATGTGCTTTTTTGAGTTTTGTTAAAATGAGGGGATAAAGGACATAAAGCATACTTTGATGCATAAATGGGGATAATCTTGTTGGATTCAAAACTACTGCCCTTATCAAGGAACATTTCAGCACTTTTTTATGTGTTGTAGTCCTTAAAGACCAGATATTAGTAAGCCTGATCAGTGCATCTGGGTTTTTAATATGTTTTATAAGGCAAGTATAAAAAAAAGCCAGTGTAAGTTCCTTAAATATGAATAAATATCAGGGTTATTCAGTATATAGAGAGTTGAAAGTAGAACTACTCACCCTGGGAGGCCTCCTGACTCCATATGATTGGCCAAGGTGACATCATGTGACCATACGTCAAACTGCCACTTTCTGAGGCCGATCACACCGCAAAGCACGTTGCCTGAGTGAACACCCACTCTCATGTTGATATCTACTCCAGTGGCTTCCCGTACCTGCCTAAAGAAGATTTCCAGTAACATTAAAGGGTCAGCATTACTAGAGTACAGATAGAGTATTTCTGCCAACATAGTCCTACAAAGCAACAATAACAGAGTGGCATTGATGTTTAGTTTACTGTCCCTTCTATACGTCGTTGTGTGAAACCTTGCTGTTTGTCTGACAAGATTATACATGTCAAGAGATTGATGCATGTATTTGTTTTATCAGTGAATGGATCTGTGTGCATACATATGCATATATTTAGCGGATATATGCATGCTCTGTATGTAAGATTAGTTATTTTGGCTATGTGATTTATGCATTTTTAGAATGTATTTATAAGGTCTTTTTTATGGCAGATACTAAATAGAAATATAAATTTTCTGTACATTTTATGAATAACAGTTCATGAATAAAAGTCTTATCTTATTTTAACCTTTTTGTTGCAGGTTATGGTTTTGTCATTTCACTTCAACAAGCAACATGTATTCCGAAAATGCAAAAAAGTAAAAGAACATATTGGTATTTATGGTAAAATGATGCAATTAAAAGCAATTATTTTTTAGTTTATACTGACTTTGATACATAGAGTAAGGCATAAATATAGTATAAGCATCCACTAAATGTAATTTAACTGGGTAATAAGTTGGACTATCTGTTCTGCTAGGTTTTTGTATTGCTTGCAAGAGCGGAAAATGTGTAATTGTATTCTTTCACTCAGCTGATGACAGGGTGCACCAACAGGTGGGGGAGGGGCAGCGCTGCATTACTCTATACCTTACAGCTGAAGAAAAATCCGATCACTCTGACAATTTTAGTGTACTCCCATTGAAAGGAATTTAAACAATAGGAACAATGTGATTGAAAATGCTGCTTGTTTTGAAACTATAACATTTAAAATCTTTAATACACCATGAAAAGGCCCATGGGTACAGTCTGAAATGTACTATATACTTACTAATTAGCATGTCTTAATGCTAATACATTCAGCAGGTAATAGGTGATGATTGGTAAACTCACTTGATTGCTTCACACATGTCCAGGCCCATTTTAACACAGTTCTTAGCATGCTTCGGCAGTGATACTGGCAGGCCCGACACACAGTAGTAGCAGTCTCCCAGGATCTTGATTCTCATGCATTCATTTTCCTGTAAACATTAAGAGAGTCACCCCAAGACATTGTCATGAAACCATGCAACTAAAAAGAGATCAAAAGCGGCATCGAAACATGGCATTGCTCAGTTCAGTAATGTTCTGTGCAAAACATCCTTTCTTTTCAGATCTTAATTCCTGCTGTTCTGTGGACCTACATTATCCCAAACTGAATTAATGTAATCATTAGATCATAGCAGCCAAGAGCTACAATGTTTTAAAGCTCATTCATTCTTTCTTTCTTTCTTTCTTTCTTTCGCGTGCGCGTGCGTGAGCGTCTGCTGCATGTGTGGAGAGGAGAACAAGTGTGAGGTTTTCTGAAGGTTTACAATTCACTTTTTACAGTGGTGATTCACTTTTCCTATTTTTCAACACGGTCTTGTTTTTCTGGTGTTTCTTTCATATTTTCTTCGGCAGCACCGAGCTTTTAGCTGGGTGTGTTGGCCGGAAGGAAATATGGTTCTGATGGCTTTCGGAGCCTTTCCCGTCGGCATGGTATTAAAATACCAGTTGGCGTGGATTTTTCGGTTGAGGAGTGTGGTTTAGCTGTTGGGGAAATTGTCGGTTGTGAAAGCGTGAAGGCAGCGTCTAGGATGAATAATGCAGTGGTTATGTTTCTGGACTCTATTGACAAGGTGAATAGCGTAGTTGAGAGGGGAATTGTATTGAAAAATACGCAAACTACTGTATTCCCTCTAATGAACCCAGCAAAAAGGATCATCCTGTCTAATCTGCCTCCTTTTATTAGTGATGATGTGTTGCTGAAGGAATTGTCACGTCATGGTCAGATTGTGTCAGCAATAAAAATGCTCCCATCTGGTTGTAAATCAGCGAAGTTGAAACACGTTGTTTCTTTTAGAAGACAAGTGTTTATGATTCTAAAAAATTATAATGAGGAGCTGAATATGGTAATGAAATTTAAGGTTGATGGATTTGATTATACTATTTTTGCATCAACAGAAACCACGAGGTGCTTTGGATGTAAACAGGAAGGGCATTCAGTCCGTAATTGCCCTGAGAAGGTTCAAAAAGAGGCATAGTTTGTTCAGGTTAATGAAAATGCAGGGGAAGGGACATCAGATGTGGCTGAAGCTTCAGCAGTTAATGAAGGGGAAGGAGGTTCACCAGGCAGCGAAAGGAAAAGAGTTCCAACAGTTAATGCAGGAGAACAAAGAGAACTTCGCAATCAGGAAAGCATTGAGGTTGCCTCTAATTCTGCTGAAGTGTGTGAGGAATTAAGTCAAACGTCTACAGAAGGAGTTCAACAGGGAAGGGAATTGATGTTGATGAATCAGTTCACAATGGAGGAGACCTGATCAGGGATGATGAAAGTGTTTTTAAGGTACCAAACGCTAAAAGAAAACCTAAAGAATTTAAAGGGGCAAAACCTAAAAAGATGCAGGTGAAAGAAAAGGGTGGAGAAGAGAGTGAGTCCGATGCTTTAACTGACTCTGATAGTGACAGAGTCTTCTGACTCCTCTATTCATGATGGCCAGAGAACCAATGGATATAGTATAGACCAGATTAGACGTTTTTTGGAAGTAACCAAAGGAAAACGAGATGTGGCAATAGATGATTTTTTCCCTAATAGAAAACTTTTTGTTGATTCAGTTAAATGGTTAATGAGACAAAGGACTTCTGATGGCTTAAAAGACACTGAAATATATAGACTTCGAAAACTGATGCAGAAAATCAGAGCTCTGATTAAATTATTTTCTGAAAGTTCAAAAACAGCCGATAAGATGCTGTATTTTCTTTTTTTTCTGGTTCTTTTTTTGTGTGGTTATGAGTAGTTTTAAAATCTCATCTTTGAACCTTAATGGTGCAAGGGATATAAAAAAAAGGACTGTATATTATGAACTTTTAAAGTCTAAAGGTATTGACATAGCTTTTGCTCAAGAAACTCATAGTAGTGTTGATAATGAAGTTGACTGGAAGAAAGAATGGGATGGGAATCTTGTTCTGAGTCATAAAACTTCACAGAGTGCAGGAGTAGCAGTTCTTTTCTCTAGAAATTTTCTTCCAGTTTCAATTGAATTTGAAGATATTGTATCTGGAAGATTGATAAAAGTTATTGTTAAATATGAAAATATAAAGTTAACTTTATTGAATGTGTATGCTCCTGTGACTTCACGTGAACGATGTGTTTTTTTAGAAAAATTGGCAAATACGTTGTTAAGTTGTGTGTCAACAGATTACCTGATTTTAGGAGGTGATTTTAATTGTACCGTTGATAATTTGGATAGGAATAATTTGGAACCACATATAAATTCGAGGAGGATATTGAAACGTATTATTGAGACTTATGATTTAGTTGATGTGTGGTGTTCCAAACATGGAAAAACAAGGCAATATTCATGGACTCATTGTAAAGATAATTATATTTCTTTAGCAAGATTAGACAGGTTTTACTGTTATGGTCACTATTTACAAATAGTTATATCATGCACTTTGTGTTCGGTGGGTTTTTCTGATCAATATTTGGTTACAGTAAATGTGTTTATTAATAGATTAAGACCTAAGAGTGCATACGGACACTTGATACTGTTCTATTAAATTATTAAATGGTTGTTTTAAAAACGGATTTTCTTTTTTTTGGAAGCAATGGAGAACCAAAAAATCGGAGTTTACGTCTGTGCAGCAGTGGTGGGATATTGGTAAAATAAAAATTCAGCAATTTTGTATTCAATACACACACAATGTTACAAGAGAAATGGTTAAATCTATTGCAGAATTAGAGACTGGTATTATGGATCTTCAGAATTTTCATGAGTCCACAGGAAATCGAGGCCATATTCAGGCACTCAAGAAAAAAAATTGCATTGGCTGATCTGCTTGGGATTAGAGCACAGGGAGCTCTGGTACGTTCACGTTTTCAGAATATCTCTGAAATGGATGCTCCCTCTAAGTTGTTCTTTAATTTGGAGAAGAAAAATGGACAAAATCGTCTCATTCATTGTATTCGATCAGAAGATGGAAAAGAGTTGACAGAACTCACTGAATTGCGGAAAAGAACTGTAGACTTTTTTTCAAAGCTGTATATCAGTGAGTTTAAAGATGACTCTTTGATGACTGAAAAGGTTCTTAATAATTTGTTATAGGTTTCAGAGCCAGATAACACTATTTTGGAGCATGTTTTAACCTTGCAAGAATTGCAGGAAGCACTTTTGAGCATGGAAAATGGTAAAGCTCCAGGAATAGATGGCTTGCCTGTGGAATTTTATAAATCATGTTGGTCTGTGTTGGCTGAAGATCTGTTGGAAGTCCTCAATGACAGTGTATCAAAGGGAAAGCTACCCCTTAGCTATTGTAGAGCTGTGCTCATTCTTCCTAAGAAAGGGGATCTTTATGAAATAAAAAACTGGAGACCTGTCAGTTTACTATGCACTGATTATAAGATCTTCTCCAAGGTTTTGGCATGCAGATTGAGAAAAGCGATTGATCAAGTTATACATGTTGATCAGTCTTATTGTATCCCTGGCAGATCAATAAGAGATAATATATCAATAATTCGAGGTTATTTGGACATCTCTAATTTATTAGACATGAACTTTGGTCTGATTTCTCTTGACCAAGAAAAGGCATTTGATCGGGTGGAGCACCAATATCTCTGGAATACGTTGAAGGCTTTTGGTTACTCCTCTGGTTTCATTGCCATGATTAAAACCCTCTATTGTTACATTGAAAGTGTGTTGAAGGTCAATGGTGGTTTAAGTGCCCCTTTTAATGTAAAGAGAGGTATCCGACAATGTTGTGCAATGCCAGGAATGTTGTATTCTTTAAGTATTGAACCTTTATTATGTCAGATTAGAAAAATGTTACAAGGTGTAAAAATAAATGGAATTAGTTTGCCTTTTCAACTTTCTGCATATGCTGATGATATTATTGTGGCTGTTAAAGAAGAGTCAGATGTTCTTACTTCAATAGAAATTATTGAATATTTTGGTAGAATTTCTTCATCTAAGGTAAATTGGAGTAAGAGTAAAGCTTTGTTAGTAGGTAAGTGGCTAAAAGAGGGACCTAAATCACCTGATGATTTAAAGTGGGTTAAAAATGGTTTTAAATATTTGGGTGTTTATTTGGGAGATCACATGGAGCTTATGAAAAATTGGGAAGGTTTTATTGAACTAATGGAGGGTAGGTTGAAGAAATGGCATTGGCTTTTACCACGAATGTCTTATAGAGGTCGTACACTTATTATTAACAATCTTGTTGCTTCATCTTTATGGCATCGTTTGCTGTTTTGGAACCTCCTCCAAACCTATTTTTTCTCAAAAGTTGGTAATTTGGGTTTTGGAAAAAATTTGTTTATTTTTGATTTCTCAAGGTATAGTATTTTTATGTTAGTGTCTTGAAAACCTGGAGGCTGATGGAAACAAAGAGACTTGGGACATCTACTTCTTTGCATTGGCTATTATTAGAACCTATCCTCAAGGGACCTCGTTTAGGTTCATCTTGGGACGATATGGCAATGATTTCGTAACTGTTGATTAAAAAGAGAGTTACTACTCTAAGACATTTGCTTGAACTTGTTGGAGCTGAAATGGAAGATGTTGTCTCCTTGGCAAGAAGAATGGAGGTATATCCGGATTGTAGTTATGATGCTGAAAAATATCAAGCAAGTTTTATCTGAAGACGATAAAAGACTAATAAATGGATGGTTCAATGGTTTTTTAACACCTGATGAAACAGACTTTCTTAAAATTGTGCATTAAGCCGCAGCTGAAGGATTTTGAATGTTCTGGTCCTTTTTTAGAGAAGGAAAAAAATTTATGGACACCACTAGATTCTGTGAATGGGAAAATACTATATAAAAGATGTGTTAAGGCTTTAAATAAGGTTAAGTTAAAAGATAAAAAAGATACTCTTTGGAGAGATTATTTTAAAGTTGATCCTGATGTGAAACCGCTTTGGGGGTTACTTTATAAGCCACCATTGACTAAAAATGCTGGTGATTTACAGTGGAGAATTTTACATGGTATTGTTGCAGTTAATGCTTTTGTTTCCATTATTAATCCTGTTGTTTCAGATAAATGTCCTTTTTGTTCGTTAAGAGAAACAATTTTTTCGAATAATGGATTTATTCATACTTCTTAGTGACATTTGGAAATTTTTTGGAGAAGGTTTTACAGAGCAGTCTTTTATTTTTGGTTTTTCATATAACAAAAGAAAGAAGAAAAAAGGAAGGCTGTTGAATTTTTTCCTTGGTCAAGCAAAGTTGGCAATTTTTTTGAGTAGGAAATTTAAGCTTGATAATGAGCAAAATACTAATTGTGTAAAGCTTTTCAAGAGTATGGTTAGAGCAAGGGTGATGTTAGAATATAAATACTATTTCAAAATGGATAAGTTGGATGTTTTCAAAAATATTTGGGATTGTGAAGGTACTTTGTTTATTTTAAATTATGATGAACTTTTATTTATTAATGTGTTGATCTGAGATGAATGTTTTTTTTGGGATTATCACTGAGTGAATAAATGAGTTTTTAAAAATCAAAAAAAATCTTTCTTTCTTTCTTTCTTTCTTTCTAGAACTTTGCATCTGTGGAATATAAATTAATATGTACTGTCGATGTTCCAAACAAAAATTAAAACAAAAAACACTGAGCCAAAAGTTGATCTCTTTAAGGTTTGTCAATTTATGTCTGAAATAATAAAAATGTTTGAGCTCACCTTAGCAATTTGGTCGAACTTCCCAAACAGTTCGTTGAGCATATGTACAAGGTCCTTAGGAGAACAGTCACTGGCCAAACGAGTGAAGCCAACAATGTCTGCATACAGGATACTGAAAAGAAAAAAGAAACTTGTACTTGTACTTGTACTCGTCGTCTTCCGCTTTATCCGGGACCGGATCGCGGGGACAGCAGACTCAGCAGAGACGCCCAGACGTCCCTCTCCCCAGACACCTCCTCCAGCTCCTCCGGGGGGAGCCCAAGTCGTTCCCAGGCCAGCCGAGAGACATAGTCTCTCCAGCGTGCCCTGGGCCTCCTCCCGGTGGGACGTGCCTGGAACACCTCCCGAGGAAGGTGTCCAGGAGGCATCCGCTATAGATGCCCGAGCCACCTCAACTGGCTCCTCTCGATGTTGAGAAGCAGCAGCTCTACTCCGAGCCCCTCCCGGATGGCCGAGCTCCTCACCATATCTCTAAGGGAGTGCCCGGCCACCCTACGGAGGAAGCTCATTTCAGCCGCTTGTATCCGGGATCTCGTTCTTTCGGTCATGAAAGTTCATGGCCATAGATGAGGGTAGGAACGTAGACCGACCGGTAAATTGAGAGCTTCGCTTTTCGGCTCAGCTCTCTCTTCACCACAACGAACCGGCAGAGCGCCCCCATTGCTGCGGCAGCTGCACCGATCCGTCTGTCGATCTCCCGCTCCATTCTTCCCTCACTCGTGAACAAGACCCCGAGATACTTAAACTCCTCCACTTGAGGCAGGAACTCCCCTTCAACCTGAAGAGGACAAGCCACCCTTTTCCGGTCGAGAACCATGGCCTCGGACTTGGAGGAGCTGATCTTCATCCCAGCCGCTTCACACTCGGCTGCGAACCGCCCCAGTGCATGCTGTAGGTCTTGGCTAGATGGGGCCAGCAGGACCACGTCATCTGCAAAAAGAAGAGACTAAATCCTCTGGTCCCCAAACCAGACCCCTCCGGCCCTTGGCTGCACCTAGAAATCCTGTCCATAAAAGTTATGAACAGGACCGATGACAAAGGGCAGCCCTGCCGGAGTCCAACATGCACCGGGAACAGGTCCGACTTAGTGCCGGCAATGCGAACCAAACTCCTGCTCCGCTTGTACAGAGACCGGATGGCCCCTAGTAAAGAGCCACCGATTCCATACTCCTGGAGCAGCCCCCACAGGGCATCACGAGGGACACAGTCGAATGCTTTCTCCAGGTACACAAAACACATGTGGACCGGTTGGGCAAACTCCCATGAACCCTCGAGTACCCTGTAGAGGGTATAGAGCTGGTCCAGTGTCCCACGGCCGGGACGAAAACCACACTGCTCCTCCTGAAGCCGGGGTTCGACTATCGGCCGGACTCTCCTCTCCAATACCCTGGCGTAGGCCTTATCAGGGAGGCTGAGGAGTGTGATCCCCCTCTAGTTGGAACACATCCTCCAGTCACCCTTCTTATGAAGGGGGACCACCACCCCAGTCTGCCAATCCAAAGGCACTGTCCCCGTCCCCACGCAGATGTCCGTAGGGCGTGTCAACCATCAAGCACACACATCCAAAGACTTAAGGTACTCAGGGCGGATCTCATCCAACCCCGAAGCCTTGCCACCGCGGAGCTTTTTAACCACCTCGGTGACTTCAGCCTGGGTGATGAAAGAGTCCAACCCCGAGTCCCCAGCCCCTGTTTCCACCACGGAATGTGTGATGGCAGGATTGGGGAGATCCTCGAAGTACTCCTTCCACCGGCCGATAATGTCCCCAGTCGAGGTCAGCAGCTCCCCACCCCCACTGTAAACAGTGTTGGCGAAGCACTGCTTCCCCCTCCTGAGGCGCTGACGGTTTGCCAGAATCGCTTCGGGGCCAACCGGTAGTCCTTCTCCATGGCCTCACCGAACTCCTCCCAGGTCCGAGTTTTTGCCTCTGCCACCGCCCAGGCCGCGGCACGCTTGGCCCCACGGTGTGTCCACCACTGGGTTCGGGGATTGCTGCCGCGACAGGCACCGCAGACCTTACGGCCGCAGCTACGGGCAGCAGCATCGACAATAGATGTGGAGAACATGGTCCATGTCTCCAACATCCCTCGGAATCTGGTCGAAGCTCTCCCGGAGGTGAGAGTTGAATACATCCCTGGCCGAGGGCTCTGCCAGACGTTCCCAGCAGACCCTCACTATGCACTTGGGCCTGCCAAGTCTGTCCGGCTTTCTCCTCCTCCAGTGGATCCAACTCACCACCAGGTGGTGATCAGTGGACAGCTCAGCCCCTCTCTTCACCCGAGTGTCCAAAACATGCGGCCGAAGGTCTGATGATACGACAACAAAGTCGATCTTTGACCTCTTGCCTAGGGTATCCTGGTGCCAAGTGCACTGATGGACACCCTTATGTTTGAACATGGTGTTCATTATGGACAATTCGTGACTAGCACAGAAGTCCAATAACAAAACACCGCTTGGATTCAGATCGGGGAGGCCATTCCTCCCAATCACGCCTCTCCGGGTGTCACTGTCGTTTCCCACGTGGGCGTTGAAGTCCCCCAGCAGAATAATGGAGTCCCCAGGAGAGGCACTATCCAGCACCCCCGACAGGCCACTCAGCCCGTAGGCCAAAATGATAGAGACCTATCCCCAACCCGAAGGCGCAGAGATGCGACCCTCTCATCCACTGGGGTAAACCCCAAAACGAGACGGCTGAGCTGGGGGGCAACAAGCAAACCCACACCAGCCCACCGCCTCTCCCTGCGGGCCACTCCAGAGTAGAAGAGAGTCCAGCTCCTCTCAAGGAGATGGGTTCCAGAGCCAACGCTGTGCGTGGAGGCGAGCCCGACTATTTCTAGTCAATATTTTTCGACCTCCCGCACCAGCTCAGGCTCCTTCCCCCCAGCGAGGTGACATTCCACGTCCCTAGAGCCAGCCTAAGCATCCAGGGATCGGGCCGCCAAGGTCTCCACCTTCGTCCGCCACCCAATCCTCTTTGCACCGGTCCCTCACGGTTCCCCCTGCAGGTGGTGTGCCCACTGGGGGATGGTCTCGCATCTCTCGTTCGGGCTTCACCCGGCCGGGTCCCACGAGGAGCAACCCGGCCACCAGGCCTGGCTCCAGGGTGGGACCCCGGCTCCACTGTACCGGGCGACGTCACGTGCCTCGATTCTGTAGTCATCATGAGGGATTCTTGAATCGCTCTTTGTCTGACCCATCACCTAGAGCCTGTTTGCCATGGGAGACCCTACCAGGGGCATTTAAGCCCCAGGCAACATAGCCTCTAGGATCATTCGAGCACTCAAACCCCTCCACCACATTAAGGTGGAGGGGTTTGTAACACAAAACTACTTATAAAATTAACGTTCAACATTCAATGATCAACAACCTAACTTTGGTTCAGTTTTTGGTGTGAAGTCTGAGAATGCCATTATTTACACCCATTGAACGTTTTTACATTTTGTCGATTTACAACAACACACCTCAATGTACAGTACTGTGCAAAAGTTTTAGGCAGGTGTGGAAAAATGCTGTAAACAAAGAATGCTTTCAAAAATGGAAGTGTTAATCATTTATTTTTATCAACAAAATGCAGTGAGTGAACAAAAGAGAAATCTAAATCAAATCAATATTTGGTGTGACCAGTGACCACCCTTTGCCTTCAAAACAGTATCAATTCTTCTAGGTGCACTTGCACACAGTTTTTGAAGGAACTCGGCTGGTCGTTGTTCCAAACATCTTGGAGAACTAACCACAGATCTTCTGTGGATGTAGGCTTCCTCAAATCCTTCCGTCTCTTCATGTAATCCCAAACACACTGGATGATGTTGAGATCAGGGCTCTGTGGGGGCCAGACCATCACTTCCAGTAATTCTTGTTCTTCTTTACACTGAAGATTAGTTCTTAATTACGTTGGCTGTATGTTTGGGTTTGCTCACTTAGCATTTTGTAAATTGATAAAAATAAACAATCATCATTTATATTTCTGAAAGCATTCTTTTTTTACAGCATTTTTTCACACCTGCCTAAAATGTTTGCACAGTACTGTATTTTACTGAGATTTTTATGTGATAGACAAGCACTACAGTGTGAATAATTGAGAAGTTGAAGAAAAAGGACGCATGGTTTTCAAAATGACTTCCAAATAAAAATCTGAGGCTGTGGTGAAAGTTTGTTTTAACCGCCTTCACTTTTATACCCCTAAATAAAATAAAATGCAACCAATTGCTGTTAGAAGTCACTTAATTAGCAAATAGAGTCCAATATGTGTAATTTATTCTTCACAGATGTTCTCTGAAGGGTTTAGAGGGTTATTAGAGATAATCAGTAAACAAACAGAATCATGAAGACCAAGGAGACAAGTCATGGACGATATTGCAGAGAAGTTTAAACCAAGAACACTTTATAAAACATTTTCCTAAGCTTTTACAGCGCTCTGTTCAATCCATGATCTGAAAATAGAGTCTCTTCCTTGCTGGCTAAACAACCTTTTTATTAGAGGCAACAACAGTCTCAGCCGCATAATTAAAGTACGCTCAATAATGATTGGGGCCAAACCGAGGGATGTGTCCTCACTCTGGCAAAAACATCTCAAGATGAAGGCTAAATACAACATTAACCAAAAATAACTGCTGGTCTTAAATAACTCTGCAGCAGCTCCTTTATTGTATTTACTCTGTTTTGCTATTTTTATGGAAAATTTGCGTTTTGTGCACCAATACGCTGCAGGTTTGGTCAACTGTTGCAGGCACTTTATATTTAGGTTTATTGTTATTACAGGACACCTATTGAAGGCCACAAATCTGACATTTTTGGAAGAGTGGCTAGAAGAAAGTCATTAGGGGTCCTATTTGCAGTTTGACATGTAGCAAACATAGCAAACATGTAAAAAAAGGTGCTTTGATCAGATGAGTCCAAAATTGATGGCTTTGCCCTCCATGCAAAATGCAATGTGTGGTGGAAAACTAACACCTTCCTCACTGTGAAACTTCAATCAATGCACATTCATGTGTTAGAATTGCCCAAAATTATTGGCCAGACCTAAAATTATGTTGATAGATACTCTCCATCCAACCTGATTGAGTGTGAGCTATTTTGGAAAGAACGGGCAAATATTTTAATCTTTAGGTGTGCAGAGCTTATAGAGATCAACCCAAAAAGACATGCATCTGTAACTGCAGAGAAAGGTGGTTCCACAATGTGCTTGCCCTGAGTTGGACTGAAAACAAATTTTGCAACCAGATTTATTTTTATTTGTAAAGAAAAACTTTGAAAACCATATATTATTTTCCTTCCAACACACAGTTATGCACTTCTTTCAGTTCATCTGTCCAGAACAGCCTTCAGCTGATTCAAAATGCTGCAGCAAGAGTTCTGATGAAAATTTAAAAGAGATCATATTTCCCCTATTTTAGCTTCCCTTCATTGGCTCCCTGTTAAATCCAGAATAGAATTAAAAATTCTCCTCCTCACATATAAAGCCCTTAATGATTTAGCTCCATCATACATCAGAGATCTGATTGTTCCATATGTTCCTAACAGAGCACTTCGTTCTCAGACTGCAGGTTTACTGGTGGTTCCTAGAGTCTCTAGAAGTTTAATGGGAGGCAGATTCTTTACTTATCAGGCTCCTCTCCTGTGGAACCAGCTCCCGGTTTTAGTCCGTGAGGCAGACACCCTGTCTACGGCTAGGCTTAAAACTTTCCTTTTTGATAAAGCTTATAGTTAGAGTGGCTTAGTTTATCCTGAACTATCTTCCTTATTTTTTACCTCCATCTTCTTCCCTCCCTGTTGGTTGGAGTAAGGGGGAGACAGGTTTAGCCTAAACCGGCTCAGTTATGGTTGAGGTGCAAACTCACCCTCCATTTCTGCTACCTGTATGACCCCCTCTCTTTTCCAATGGTTATGGTCAATCTGACAGAGAGGTATCCCAATCATTGTGGTTTTTAGTATAACAATGACCATCAGTGGACTCTAGATGGACAAACTGTCTACTTTCAAGGCTAGGCTTAAAACTTTACTTTTTGATAAAGCTTATAGTTAGAGTGGCTTAGGTTATCCTGAGCTATCTCTGTAGTTATGCTGCTATAGGCTTAGGCTGCTGGAGGACATAATGACCACTTTCACCTTCTTCGCTACATTCTCACACTACTCTCCAATTTTGCATTATTTGCTGTTATTTCAGTTTCTAACTTTATGTTCTCCCTCTTTTCTCTTCCTAGAAGCTACACCTGGCCTGACTTTGTGTCTACTTGTGACACCTTTCTGGAGATGGGCATCGTCCAAGTTTCTGTTGGCAACAACTTAATGCTCACCCTCTACCGATGATCTACATAGCCCTGTCTTTCAGTGTTTAACCCTTTCTCTCTCCTAGACATGGCGATTGACTGACCTTAACTGTAACTAACTGTATGTGCTTTCTTTCAGACTCTAACCTTGAAAACTGTCTCAGAGTTTATCTGTTCTTTCTTTCTAGGTGAAACGACTAAAGGAGCTACATCCATTAACATTTACTTTTCCTTCCCATAGAAAGTACTCCTGGATCAGTGCTTCTTTGTTCTCTTTGTGTCTCTGCTCCGTTCTCTCAAACCCCCAGTCGGTCGTGGCAGATGGTCGCTCACACTGAGCCTGGTTCTGCTGGAGGTTTCTTCCTGTTAAAAGGGAGTTTTTCCTCTCCACTGTCGCTACATGCATGCTCAGTATGAGAGATTGCTGCAAAGTCAACGCCAGTGACTGTCCACTGTCTCTACATGCTCATCCAGGAGGAGGGAATGCTGCAAGTCACTGACTGGATGCAATCTGCTGGGTTTCCTTAGACAGAAATTTTTTTTTATCCAATTTGAATAAATAACTGAATCTGACTGCACCGTTCAATGGTTAGGATTAATTGGAATGTATGTTCCTGACTGTTGTGAAGTGCCTTGAGACAACTTGTGTTGTGAATTGGCGCTATATAAATAAATTGAATTGAATTGAACATCCCACTAAAGGCCTTGTTTTTGTCAAGTGAATTATTTTTTGCTTGTTAAACATAAATAAATTACAACAATCTCTTTCAAGTTACCAATTAAATGTGCAATAAAATAGAGAATATAAACAACAATGGTTATTTTGGTTTTTTGTCTGCCCCAGAGCTGAGGCAAAAAAGAAAGCCATTCTTTTAATACCTTCCATTATGCCACTATGATCCACTGTAACCAGTATGGCTTGTGACATGGGGTAAGTCGCTGCAGACAAAAACACCTGGCTCACTCTCCCTTTAACCTCCAGTGAACCTGATCGGTGATTAATTGAAAAGACTATCTGCCTCAGTGCTGAATCACAGACTTAGCATAATTTCAGCTTCCTGTCAGCAAACCCCAGAGGGAAAGTGAAAATATTTTTGACCTTTCAGAGATCCCAACACCACAAGGGGAAACAAACTGGGCATTAATGTCTGGCCTCAGTGGGAATCGCAACAAACTCCTGGAATAGCAGCAGTTATTCTGCATTTAACCTTGATTTGATTTAATCATGATATCCATGAAAACAATCTACATAATTATAATCTTTCTGCATAAAATGCTACTATCAACACAAATGCAATATATATTGTCCAATAATGCACAGTTCTGAGTTCTGTAGGTAAGGTGCTGAGTTCTGTAGGTAAGGTGTGGAATGAACTAACCATGCAATAAAGCACGGGCCAAATGATTACAGGTACTGTTGAGCCTGGCCTGAGTGGAAATGACCTTGTACTGAAATGCAGAGGATCACAGATTCTGCACAGTCTCGAATTGTTCTACAGCTTAACAAAAAATTTCCAGGTGCTTTATGAGTCTGCCAACACAGCCAATTACAGCTCTGACCGAGGTAATTACAGGTAAAGTGTAAGGTATCCAGTCTGTCAGTCAACATCTTTTTACTGTAGCCTTAAATGAACATAGAAGAAGAAATGAGAGTGAAAAGGCCGCATGTTCAGGAAAGATCTAAAGAGAATAAATTATATGCACATGTTGCATCTTTTTTAATGCATGATGTACTTTTATTTTATTTCTATACCATGTAATTCAGATGTAAAGGTGTTTAAAACATATAATTTTCTCTACACAAAAGCTTTGTTGAAAGATTAACAGGTAATCTGTCAAAATTAATTTTATTGTGCCCTAATATCTGTCAACAATTATTAAATTATACCATAAATCTTTATCAGGGTCATTGCACCAAAAACAGATATACATATCTCTACTTTTCTGAAAGGGGAAAGCTGCTTTTGATGTCCCTTTTTTTAGGCTCTTGCATGCTTTATACCTCTACAGTTTATGTAACATGTGTTTTCAAAAGGTCTTAATGCCCGGTCAGAAACACAAAATTCTTTACTATTTAAAAGTCAATTGTTCAAACAAGAAAATGAGAAGTTAAAATTGCAAGAATAATGGTCAACATTAAAAAATATATATTTAAAAATAAACATATTTTAGCGTGTTTGTGGTCATACCTGACATTCTCATGCCTCTTCACATAAAGGCTATGAAAGTTGTTATCCTTCACAAGTTGCTGCTGCTCATCTTTATCTTTACATTCTCGCAACCGCTCCATTATTGCCAGTTTCATCTTCATGGAGATATAAACAGGGAGCACCGACTGCAGCAGGTTCTCCTAAAGATACACACACACACACACGCACACACACACACACACACACACACACACACACATAGAAAATAGATCTGTTAAATACCTGTAATCAATGCAAGCCTGCAAATTATGCTTATTTGACTGCTGTGTTCAGTCCCTATTGGTGAATGGTTCATCCCAAAAAGGGAAAAAAGCTACTTTAGAAGAAAATGAGCATTGCTTGCGCACCACCTTTGTTCTTTCTACATTTTCCTTCCACATAACTTTCCAACAATAAGCTTGGATTTGGCATTCTGTGTAGAGACAGCTTCTTAGGAGTGACCTTTTGTGTTCTGTCCTCCTTGTGGAGGTTGTTAATAAATGTCTCATGGACAAGTGTTAAGTCAGCAGTCTTATCTATTACTGATCTTACCATTCTACTTCTCTGTGAATTTGAAACGTTGGCTTTCAGAAGCTGTAAACCATATTCATCCAAATTAACAGAAATAAATTATTCAAGTCAGTCAATCTGTGTAATGAATCTAAATAATACATGAATTTCACTATTTTATAAATTACCAAAGTAAAAAAGCTTTTTTGTTGTTTTTTGGTGGTCTAGGGGCAGAGAGAAAAGTGGGAAGACATGCAGCAAAGTCCAAAGGTCAGGAAACAAACCCTAGGCAGCTACACTGACGATAGGCCCTTCAAATGTGGGGCACTCACACAGTTAAAGAAGGAAAAAGGTTTTTAATAAATACCCATCTTAATTATAAGTCAGTGATCTTAATTATAAGTCAGTGTAGCCTTTCTTTCAGAATATAAATTCTTAATTGTACAGGCACAAGTTCTAATACTGGCAGTCCTCTATAACAGTATTGGTACAGTTTTAAAACAGGTTGACCTAATAAATCCTTGCAATCTCTATAGACAATGAGTTTTCCTGAATGATTAAAAACACGTCATATGATTACAACGTATTTAGGTCTCCAAAAAAAAAAAAATACTGGAGTCATTTTTCTACAGCGGCCAAATGCCAGAGCAGAGTTCATAGCTCATTGGCTTAATTACTGCAGCATTTAAATAGACAAATGTTAATGAAATGAGTAATCAGTTTTTATATCATTAGGAGGGCATTGGGTGGCATACTCTGACTGCATGGGGATGAGTCCAGGCTCGTACAATTCATCATTCAAAATCCTTTCGCATGATCAATAATGGTGAAGACTTTTTGAACGGTTGTCGTAAATTGTAGTGAATGTGAAAGAAAAAACATTAACTTCTTCTGATGTGCAGAGTTGCTAAATAATTCATATTTCTTTGTGCTTCGTTTCAAAGGAACCAGGCTTTGTTGTAATCTTTAAAAGTGACACCGAGTAATAGTTATTGAGATACGTTTCTGGAGCTTTATCAAACTGCCTGCTTTTTACCCATGTTCTTTCCAGAGCTTGTACCTGACCATGCCAGCACAATGTTCAGACTATGCTCAAAAGAATCAGAAATGTGGAGAACAGACGAAGAAAACCACAACCTTCAACACATGACCAGTATGTGAAGGTTGTGTCTTTAAGAAACTGGAGAAATTGCACTAAAGATCTACCACAGTACCTGATGAAGGATCATCCTTCAGCAAATCATCTACTGTATATAAGATTTCAGCTAATTGCTCATTTTCTAAATAACAAATAAGTTACGCTTTTTAAACATAAACCAGCTGGTAATGACCACAAGTCTAAAAATCCAAAATAAAATATTTTCTTTGCAATATTTTGTGTTTTGTGAAGACATAATATTGATGTATCGCCTGAGTTTAGCGTACATTTATTGTCTGAATGATTCATCACACATGAGAGCTAAAAAGACATAGTAAACAAAAACATATTTCTGAAATGGACTAAGCCAGTGTACAAAGAAGGACCTAACACTTGGGGAAAAATGCTCACCACTTTAAAGATTTCAAGAAAGTCGGTCTCTTTGGAAGCAAATAATTATTTTTAAATCAGCCATGACTGGCTTCCATAATCTCACCTTTCGCCCCCCTATAGTAAGGTATGCACTTTAAATGAAATAATTCTATGAACAGATTTCTTCAAAACTGCTTCACTTATTTTTTTTTTTTTTTTACCAGGAATTTAGAATATATAAACATGTTTTCAGGAATCAGTTTTTCAGCTGAGATTTGTTTTGGAATTTTTATCAATCTATTCATATTTTTTCAAATTGTCGATTAAGGATGACTGCCTCTGTGAACACACCCATAAATTACCCAGATTTTCAAGCAGACTAGCAATCGGCTGCATTAGTCAGTGCTTTATTAACTGGTGAAATGCTTTATGTAATTGGCCAAATGGAACAAATCATACTGCTGATCTAATATATTAAAAGCCAATCTAATATATTTTGCTTATTATCAGATGTTGTCAAACAAGTCCTGCACACCATCTTATCCCATCTGGGGGAAAAGCAAAGATGCCATCAACCTTTAACACAGGAGCTCACAGTGAAGTTCACTCTGTAAATGGATTCTGGACTTTCTATCTGAAAGAAAACAGATGAGATTTGCAGGGTTTTATTCCTGCTCCAGTGAGAATAGAAGTGTCTCAAGGACATGTGCTCAATCCTTTGCATGGAAAAAACTAGGGAAACGGTTATCAGTTCTGATGATAGCCATGGCAAAATTTAGTATTAATATTTAGTGTTACTAATGAAAAATGAAATTACCATTACAAACTATATTTTAAAAACAAATGTTTTTTATGTCATCTAACAGCCCCTCAGACAGTGCACTGCAGACACAAGCAGTGGGCAGGAAAAGTAAAAGCAACATCAAAGAACACTAAGTCTTCAACGCGTATTTTGAAGATTTTTCTCAAGATGCAAGAAAACAACATAAGTAGCAACCAAGCAACTGATGCAGAGATGATCTTTTATCCAGATATAAAGTCTTCAGAATGCTCTGGTTTGACTGATTACCTGCTTCTAGCACTACTAGCCTTGAAGCCAAGAATCTGATTATACTAGACACAACAGCCAATACAATAATATCAGACATGTCAATTTTATATGGTCATCAACACAACATTTCTACTGAACCACAGCTTTCTTCAAGCATTCACAAAAACAGCCTTAGGTATAGAAACTGTGCTCTGAATTTTAAGTAATACATTTTACAGCTAGTTTAAAATATGATACAGTGTCCTCTCTGCTCAGGAAAACACAGCAGTTTGAAAGCATGGCACTTTGTGTGTCCAGGCTGCAGTATGACTGTAATTTATTATAGTGCAGTTGTCAAATTTGTTCACTATTTAAAAACACCACATACTACCTTAATGTTGGGTGCCACATTGATGATGTAGTGTAGACAAAATTGAGGCAATTACATATTAGTTCATCTGATATGCAGCAGTTGGTTTCCAACAGGGATCGTTTACACAAATCTCTCTTGTCACGGGTCTAAGTTTATTTCAGTGGAATATTATAACTGCCTGCCATGTAGAAATTTTTACATTGTTTTTATTAATGTATTTTCCTTTTTTACATTTATTCAACCTGTAGACCCCCTTGAGAATAAATCTCAAGGGGGTTTTAGTTAAAAACAGATGTAATACAGAAGATAGTCTGTGCGTGTTAGTGAGAGAGTCAGTATGTAACTTAATGTAGAGTTATTAATGGTGATTATTTAAAATAATTCTATTTTATGTATATCTAGAATTTATTCATATAATTTTGGTGCATTATCGATTATTGCAAATGGCTCCACTCTTAGTGCAATAACCCCTGCATGGGATATTTTTTGCCACTGTGACCTTACACTGCACATTCAAATTTAACACCATACTTTTGTCAGAAAAACTAAGGAGCTGAAGGGGGAACTACATAAAAAGACTGCCCCCCACTTTTCCAACAGGTTGGCACAACAACAAGACTCTGCAATATGTGCTAAAAGTGACCAAGAGGGTCAATGGGTTTTAGTTTCTTCTTTGATAAATTTTCTAGCTAGAGATGCAAGAAGAAAGCTCTCAGAAATGCATTAGATTACTCCAACACTTCCTATTTGTTGTTTAAACTCCTGCGGTCTGAATACATCGCACTAATGCATCATGAAAACCAGATCATTTAATCCACAAGCAATTAGCCTGCCAGATGCCTAGTAATACTTAAATGAACATAGAGAATATAGCATGATAATATAATTTATTTTTGTTATAATTGTCAAAAGTACAGTTTTAAGATTTAAATGTTGACTGATCCTTTCTGTGCTGCTGTGTTAACCTCCAGCTTTCCTAGCAGTGTATTATGTTTATGTACAACACAGACCAAATTCGCAGCAAGTAACAAAATGAGGATTGTTTTAAAAGGCCTTTCTCTGAAGTCAAAGGAAGTCTGCACAGATGCATCCAATTTAAGACATCACAGGACAATGTAATTTGAGAGGGATTTGATAGTGGCAATGAAACCCATACAAAGAAAACATGAGGACCGACACAGGCTTTTCCTTAGAAAGGAAGAAATATCACTGGGATGACAATTACTGAAGAGCTATTTTCATAATTTCCCTACAGTGCTTGTTTTGTTTCAGTTAGATTTTTGTAATATGCAAAAGGTGGTGAAGGCTTTACCATTTAAAGACAGTGCTGTAGTGATGTGACCCAGTACACCTCTTTGGAAAAAAAAGCACAGTTAGATGTTGAATAATTGTTGCTTACATAAGCAAAACTTCCAAGGGCTTTGGAAACATTACACAGGTATTCTCATGTAATGCCGCCGACTTCCTGGACAAAAGTAGCTATTCAGCCGAGTCTTCAAAATAACATAATGGGCTCTTTACAGGTCAAGCTTTTTGTTTTTACTTGCCTGTTGTCTCTTTTCGATCTCAAGCTTTACCCGCATGCTAAGGCACCTCAGAGTGTCTTGGAAGGTCTGCCTTAGCGTTTTCTCCATCAGAATCTTATGAAAGGCTCCGACTCCACAGCCACACAAAAACACCACTGCATTGGACAGGAACTATACAAAGAGACAAGGTAGCACATGGTAAAACCATAACTGAAACAGCTTTAGTACACACAAAACCATGCCTCATTAGTTTTTAAATCTGCCCTTTATGACGTCTTTAACAAAATGCTGCACATCTATATTTGCAGGTCCATCTCAGTGAATCAGAATATCATTGAATAGGTAATTTATATCAGTAAATCGATTCAGAAAGTGAGATTCATATGTTATAAAGATTAATTTAACAAGGAGTGATACATTTCAACAATTATTTTAGTTAATTTTGATGAATACAAATTATGTCCAATAAAAAACACAAAATTCAGTCTCTCAGATCATTTGAATATTACATAAGACATAAAAAGAGACAGTAAAGAGTCACTGACAACCTCTACAAGGAGGGTAGACCACAAAACATCATTGCTGGGAGAAGCTGGTTGTTCACAGACTGCTTTATCTAAGCATATTCATGGAAAGGTGTGGAAAAGGAAAAAGTGTGATAAAAAGAAGTGCACAATCACCAGGGATAAATGATAAATACAGCGTTGATAGAACTTTTGAAGCAATGACTATTGTACCCTTGTGTTTGATTAACCAGCAAATTCGCCTAACCAATGGGGAGAAACTATGGAGGACTGTCCAAAAGAAGATGATAGACATCAGACCTGATAATGCAGCTGAGCTGAAGGATGCAATTAAAGTAACCAGGGCTTCCTTTACACCACAGCAATACCTGATTTCATCCATGAAGTTATTAGTGCAAAAGAACCACTAAACGTAAAGTATTAAGAGCACATACTGAACAGTATATTGAGATACGTTTTAGGAGGCTGACATTTTTGTATCTAAAATATTTTTGTCTTATTATATGTAATATTTAAATTTCCTGACCAGCTGAGTTTTGGTTTTCCATTCCAGAAATAAACAGTTGAAATTTATCAGCCTGAATATGACTTTGTCTTTTTTTAATTAAACTACTAAAATAAGTTTTTTTTTGTTTTTTTTTTACAATATTCCAAATTACTGAAATGCACCTGTGTAAATCAGAGCAGAATGTCAGCATTACAAATCTCCATGACTTCTTCTTTATATGGGATTTTGTCAGTCCGTTATTTTCTACTGCTTATTCCATAGTGGGTCGCGGCGAAGCTGGTGCCCATCTCCAGCAGTCTATGGGAGGGAGGCGGGTACACCCTGGACAGGTCGCCAGTCTATTGCAGGGCAACACACAAACAACCAAGCACACACTCATTCACTCACCTAAGGGCAATTTAGAGTGACCAATTAATCTAACAGGCATGTTTTTGGACTGTGGGAGGAAGCTGGAGTACCGGGTGAGAAAACACACATGCAACACGGGGAGAACAGCAAACTCCATGCAGAAAGACGCCCGGCCGGGAGTTGAACCCAGGACCTTCTTGCTGCAAGGCAACAGTGCTACCAACTGTGCCACCGTGTAGCCCTATATGGAATTTTGGTCTTATGAATATTAAATTGCCTTTTCAACAATTAATAATCCCCGACAGATGTGTTAGCTGTGCATGGGGATCTAAAAAGTTAGCAGCACATCTCTTGTTTAGTTGTTTTTACCTGATTAGCAAGATTATCTGGTAGGTTACTGTCAGTTGCTAAGCGCAGTGAGAGGGCCATAAGGTGAGACACGGAAGTGATGACACTTAGCACCACAGCATGCCACAGCTGGAATGGCAGCATGGTATACACTGTGAAGATGATAAAGAGGAAGAAAGGCACCTGAAAACAAGAAGAAAAGAAATCTCAGGTCTTTCAAATATTATAATATATATAATATTATACCTTAAACATCAGAAAATGTCTATTTCAGGTTGATCACATTTGCTGGAATTCTAGCTGCTGAGGACAATTCAAACTGTAGTCCCTCCGAACCCTGCTGAAATGTGACGTACCTGGTCCCAAGGAAAGATGATAGGTCCACTGAAGATGAAGGTGTAACCCAGGGATAGATGTGTGACCCAGATAACCAGGCCCAGCAAAAACCTCCATTGTTGTGAAATAATCTCAAAGCACACCAGGATAAATACAACTAGGAACACGAACAGGCTGCTGCTCACCACACTCACAAAGGCAAGATGTTCCTCTGTTTTCTATGGCAACACAGGAGAGAAAACATGAACACGTGTTACCAGATGATAATCAAATTGTTATATCATGTTTATTTCTTTAAATTTAGATCTTCAGACAGGTTTCCTGTGCTTGACTTTTCAAAAACACACATACTTGCTGCACAAGCAACCCATTTCATATCATACATATGTGCTGGCTTTAATAGTTAATCTCAGCTCCTAAAACCTAAACAAATCCCCTAACAATAGCATCTGATTTAGCTCAGATAGAATAAGGAGAAAATAATGACCAAAAGAGGGAGACTTTCATCTTGAGCAGTCAGTTGCCAATCTAAACATCAATCAAGTTTTTACTGCGTAGAAGCATGCGACTCTCGTTAAGTGATAACCTGTAGTAAAAATACTACATTCTTCCCAACTGCAGTTTAAAAACAGCGTTACCTTAATAAAAGTAATGGGTGATACACCTTTAGTTTCCACACTTTCACTTTTTTATAAAAAGATTTACCAACAGACAAATGTCTCTTTCTTATATGTGGGGTAGGCTGTACCAGCTTTCTTCAGACAGCTGACTGGCAGTATGTAGCAACAGCTACAACATGTGCTAAAGAGCTAGAAGAAAAATTTGGTATTTTTCAAGCACTTTCTTTGACTTCTAATTGAAATGACTATAAACCAAAGGAATGAAGCTATTGTGTGGGACTGAAAACAAGAGAACAAGGGAGTGTGCCACAAAGACTGCAGCAAGTATTATGGGAAATTTTTATGGTTTTCAAACTGTAACTTTTTAAGCCTTCAGTATACCTTCAATAGGTATATAACCAGACCAAATTAAACTGGCTATTTGCTTTAGTTGTAATATGTTTCGAAAAGACATTCATAAAAGACTACAAAAACACAGCTGGATGTTGTATAGATGTACAATGCCTTATCGAAGTATTCATACCCACCTGGAAGCTAAGGTGGAAGTTGGAGTGCAAACAAGAGAGAAACCAAGGGGTTAAAAAAGCGCTGTGCAGTGAGACAAATGCAGATAGTCAGTGTTAATAGATCTCTGAGCAGAGAAGGCCATCCCTGCATTGTATGTTGAGCCTGCTGGTTACCATGGCAGCACTGGAAAAGGACATTTCTTAACTAAACCCCTTCAGCACTCAGTGTCTTGATGAAAACCTTTTTTGGTAGAGAAAATGAATTTGTTTTCTTTCCAGGAAAATGAAGGAAAATCACAGGAATACGTACAGTTCTGTTGTTCAACACTTAAAAAAATAAAAAAATAAAAAGCAGAATAAAAAGATTCTAATTACTACAATTTTTCCTTCAACATTCCTGTTTCATATGTTATTTTTAGGGTAACCAGTCATCAGGGATATTTTATAGTCAATTGTACAAACACATAGCATCAAAAACAGGAATAAAAGCGGCAGTGGTGAATAATAAAAATAGTAGTTAAAACCAGAACTTAATCAAGACTCAAAATGCACCGACTGATTAATTTTTCTTCTGAATAAAGCTCTGCCAGTGCATATCCATGACCAATACCAGGTTGTGGCCATTGACTTTCTACCACTGGTTGCCTCTCTTTTGTATTCAGTTTTTACGAGCTCCATTCCAACATTTCTTTCCCAACATCTCTCTTTTCTTAGCAACAAATACACTGACTAACTCATGTGATCACAAGACAGACATTTAAGATGAAAGAAAAAGAATCCAAAAACACATGGCTGCTGAAAAACAGAACGAAAGCTGACATAATAATTGTCAGGGGATGGATCAAAAACCAAGTAAGTCGTCTGTGAGTGAATGAATATATGCTGCCTGAGATCTTTAAAGGATGAAAAAGGCAATAAAGTAGAGGGACAGAAAACTCGGATGGTGTTCGTGCATCAGCAGGAGAGAAAATCACAGCATATTTTTGTGCACGTGTAGAGTGTAAACATGAGGAATGGAGCTATTGTGTGGGACTGAAACAAGAGAACAAGGGAGTGTGCCACAAAGACTGCAGCAAGACAATACTAGGAAGGTTAGGTTCATTTTTCCAATACGGGAAAGTAATATCATCTATGCTGACAGAAGATGTCTGTTTAGTATGATGGGCTGGACTCACTGAACTTCTACTTGCTTCATGCCAAAATCAACAGCGTGTTCATGATCAGCAGAACCCAGGATCAGATTGCCATCTTTACACACTGACAACAACTGTGTTTTAGTTTTCAGTTCATGTAGTTTTGTGATTCTGATTTTGATTGCTGGCTCAAGTAGAGCATCATCTGCAAAGGCAGAATCATTTAAGTATGATATTGTTTTTTTTAAAATCTTTTTCTACTTCTAAGTTGCCCACTTCTACAGGCTCATATATGTCTGTTTCAGTGCTGTCCTCCCTTACTTTCAGTTACCTAATAGTTCTATCATTCACATCACTCACCCACTACACAGCCACAGTAGTGAGGGAAAGCTATAGTGTATTTTTAAGCATCTCTGCAGATAAAAGAAGTTCGTTTTATTTATTAAAACAGAGATGAAATAAATAGTGTCCCTTTAACTTTTCTACATTTTATTACATTACAACTACAATATTTAATGTATTTTATGGAGATTTTACAGTATTTGGTAAAATAACACAAGATGTCAAGGTAAAGGAAAAGAGTATATAGTTTTCTCAAACATTTTTCCAAATAAAATCATAAAACCATGGATTGCATTTCTATTTATCTCCTCATAGTCAATACTTTGTCGTTCCCATCCATTTGACCACCTTCCCTGCTGTATACCCACACCATGATGCTGCCACTACAATGCTTCACTCAAGGGTTGTTGTACACAGGGCGATGTGCAGTATCAGTACTACACACAGTATTTTGCAGGTAAGCCATAAAAACTAAATCTACACAAAATACATTTCTTAAGCAGGTTTGCTGCATTCCAATGATGACTTGTGGTAGACTGCAAACTTAAGGTTTTCTTTCAATGATTGATTTTTTCTTGCCACTTTTCAAAAGAGGTAAGATTTGTGCATGACTAAAACCTGTCCTGTCAACATATTATCCTGCCAGAGCTGTTGATCTCTGGAGCTCCTTCAGAGCTACTATGGGACCTAAAACGTACAAAATCAGCCAGGTCCTGAACCACCTTTGCAGGCTCTTGAAGGGGTCTCTGGGGGGACTGCGTTAAGCAAGAATGCAGTGTGCTCCCTATTATGTGTAATAAGGCTTAAAAGTGTTTTAAGCTTGCAGAAAACCTCTGGAAGTGGAATACAGTGTAGCCTAATAGATTAAAATAATACTTGCTGCACAAAACAGAAAAAACATCAATAAAAACCTGGTAACTAGATACTCTTATTTACTAGCTTTGGAGTACCAGTTCTGTAATTGGTTTTAAAATGTATACTCTAATGTGCTTTGGTATAATTAATGTTTTCAGTGCAATATGCAATTGTATGTGCTGCTGTGTGTATGCTTCAGGCTGTTTGCCTTTCATATTTAAAAATAGTCCACTTACTGGGAAATGCAAATAGCAGAACAAGACTGAACCTGAAACTTTTACATCATTGACCCAGAACGTACATCAACTGTTTTGTGCACAGCGTCCAAAGTTATATTGTAGGACGTGCACATTATTTAAATGATGTGACGGATTTGTCTCCAGCTGTCACCTGGTTTTGCTTTGGTTGCAGCTAACGCTAAGTTAAGCTTTAGTCGGATGTTTGCGGTCTTCATAATAGTTGGGTTTTTCTGTTTAAATTGTTACTAGCTTGTCAGATTTATTTGACTTGCAGCATCCTTGCAGGTGATGGTCTGCTTACACTTAACAAAGCTACCAAAATAATAACAATGAGATTTTGTGGCTAAAGCAGTCTGATGACTGTTTGTGCTTAGTCAAAAGGATCAACACAATAAATGAACTGACATGCGTCAAACAGGCACTCTAACTTTCAAATGTCGTATTTTAAAGCTCACTAAGGGAGCTTACAGGATCCCCTCTGGTCTTATCAGCACAACAGTCTCAAAGCTGGGTGGGTTGTGCGTTTGTGCTTCAAAATAACCAATGCCTATTTGTTCATTTAAGAAATTAAAATACTGAAAAAGGTTGTGGGTAAAAAATGTGTTGACTTGACTATGTAAGACATGGTATTGTGCAAAAATAAAATGGACAAAATAGAGCTTCAGTAAAAAAAGTTAGGGGATGCTATTTTTATCCAACCATTATGGCTGTTCATCAATAAACACCCACCCATCCATTGTCTTTACTCTGTGTGTGGGTGTGGGGTGACGGGGAGCTGGTGGCTATGTCCAGCTGTCATTAGTCAGGGGGGGGGGGGGTACACTCTGGACAGGTCACCAGTTCATCACAAGGCAACACAGAGACACACAGGACAAATGACCATGTATACACATTCATACCTAACGGCAATTTAGAATAACCAGTAACAGTCATGTACCTTGAGAGAACCCACAAATGTACAAAAAGAACATGCAGACAAATTATGAAGAAAGTTCAAAAAGACTGCAGGCCAGGATTTGTGGCCAGGACCTTTTTGCTAAAAGGCAATAGAGATAACAACAGCTATCACTGGACCAACCTGCAGCCCGTATTATTAAACAACCTTTCCAAATTGTCTCAACATGGTTTTTATATGCTTAAAAACAGAATGAACTACCTTTTGTAACAGGTTAAAAATGGGATAGTGTATATAGAAAATGCTTCATATTCCACTATATCATTTACTGAAAAAAATCAAGCCAGCAATTTCTCCAGTTTAAGTTAAGGGTGCACACCCAGATTTCTAAATTTCTGGTCAAGGCTCTGTGTATCTATATCTATATCTACAGTTGTATCCTGACACAAGGTTAACAGTAAAAAATATGTCAATTTTTACATTAGAATTTTACCACTTATCAAATCTGGTGATTTAAAAAAATCTTCAGGTAAAATACTAACATTTCAAAAAATATTTCTGCAGTATTTTCGGTAATTCACAAAATCATCTGATGTCAATCATTTTTCTGCATAAGTGGCCATTGAATTCAATGAACTACATTACACACACTACAAAGACATAAGGATAGATTTTTGTTTTTTAGTTAAAATTTGTGTGATTTATATAAATCATGTAAACTCAAATATGATTCTCTCATATAATACAAATAACTAAATGAAAACTCACCAGCTTAAGGGCAAAGAAGAGGATGAGGAAAATTACACAGCAGAGTATGGAGAGACCCAGCAGCAGTGCCAGTGGCTGATACTGGCTGATGCAGGAGAATCTGCGGTACAGTGCCTCATTTTTGAGCTCCTGGTTATTCAGCAGGTACTTTCCCTTGGCTGGCATGGCTAACACTTCCTACAGAGGCAGAGTGGGTGTTAACAAGGAGGCGCAGAAAGCAGAAGTGTGTCTCCACAACTTCCTTTGAATAAGCACAAGAGTTTCTTTAAAAAGGAAGCAAAAAGAATTCACAAACCTTTATTTAGTAAGAGCGTGTTGCTAGCTCATGTCAATCAAGTAAAACGCAAGTCTTTCCTTTGTCGATGCATCCTGGTTGTTTTTGTTGCCTGTCACAGCTTTATTGTAGCTTCCTCCAACAGTTGTTCCTTTCGTTTCTATCTCTCTATGTCACTCTTACCTGTTGCTAGTCTTTTTTGTGTCTTTTATCCTCTATCTGGTGTTGGCAAGCACACCCGCCTCATCCTTTGCCAACTATTGTGCGTTGCTCTAGTCAGTGGGTTTGAGTAATAAAGCCCGGGGCTTGGAGACACAAAAGAGAGGAGGGAAGATTAAGTGAGAGGAGGGAGGAGGGTATGAAAGAAGAAAAAGGAAGAAAGCAGGAGCTGATGAAAGGTCAACAGAGATCCGACACGGATTAAGGATGTAACGGAGCAGATAGGTCTGCAGCTCTAGTCCTTACAGGCACCTGGAAGTAGAAGGCAAAAAAAGAAACAATATTTTCAAAACTGCTTAAATTGTTTTAAACTTGACACTTGACAGTTATACTTATATATATATATATATATATATATATATATATATATCAATATGTATATCAACTCATAACAGTTTGGTTTGAGAACCATCCACAGTTCAAAAACAGCCCCAGTCAGTTGTTCGTGATCTAAAATTAGCCTTGACAGTTAAGCGTTCAGTTCTTCTGCAGCTTCCTGAACATTATTTGGGTTTAAATGGTTCTGGCTTCATTTTTTACTGAAGTGTTTTAGTTTCAGTTGGTGATTTTGAATCGGAAACAAATCCACATTGGTCATGGAGTTCCACAAGGAACAATTCTTAGTCCTCTTCTGATCAACTTATAATTGCAACCATTTGAGTTTGTTATTAGACAGAACAGCACACCTATTTGCTGATAATAGTAAAATTTTGTTTCTGCCAACATTAACCTTGTAAATAACTCATGTCAAACACTGGTTGTCAAGGAACTTCTTAAAGTTGAATGAAGACATAAGTGAGGGTATTCCTTTAAGTCCCAATAACCTGGAACATCTTATCTTCTGATGAATCCACTGCTTCAACCTTATATGTATGTCAAAAACTAAAATTAGATTAAATCATTTTTGCTGGATTATCAAAACAGTTGCTCAAAAAATGCTTAATACAAGACACTAGGCCATTAGCTAAACTCAAAAGCATGAATCCCATGTGAATATCTCTCCATTGGCTTCCATTTAAA
Organism: Girardinichthys multiradiatus; assembly: GCF_021462225.1. NCBI lineage: Eukaryota > Metazoa > Chordata > Actinopteri > Cyprinodontiformes > Goodeidae > Girardinichthys > Girardinichthys multiradiatus. The sequence continues at coordinate 38,929,803 of NC_061797.1, read as the reverse complement.
CAAAGCATTGATTAAAAAATACTTCTTAATGTTTTAAACTTTAAAAACGTTTACTAAATACAATCCAGACAAAACCTAAATGTCTTCAATTTAAGATATTTACTTCATACATGAAAATGGCTCTATAAATAGAGTTAATGTAATAACATGAGCAATTACAGATTCACAAATGTAAATGTAAATTACCCAAGTTAAGACTTTTGAATGAACACTCTTTCTTTAAATAAACTCAGGTAAAAAAAATAATAAATCCAAACTGATTTAAAAATGATCATTGTTTTCATGTTTTAACATGCCACAAACTGCATGTGGGGACTGTATGTGACTCAAGAGGACGGCTGTGAGAGTGAAATACAAACATCCGGACTGCTCAGTAAAGGAAAAAGCTTATTCATACCTAAACTACGCCACTGCAAGAATAAAGCAAGCCCTTATCACTGTTTGCGGAAGGGTTTTAGCTCATCCCTACCACAACGCTCAGCAGACACAGTCATGACTTCACCGACAAAAAGACCAGCTGCTTTGGAGACATTTACCTTGTCAGTTGTGGAGTTACCTCTTAAACAGACACTCCAAATATGTTAATCTGCACAAAGCTGAACTAGCAAGATTAACAAACAAAACCACTTCTGTGGTTGCTGTGTGAATTCAGACAAACAATGTGTTTTTGCAACTCACACACTGGAAGAGCTACACCAATTTGATTATAAGCTCATAAATTTAAGTAAACGGAAATTTGAGCTGTTTCTAAACAATCTCAATGCCATGCAAAAGTATTCAGACCCCTTTAACCTTCCCACAGTTTGTGGACCACAAATGACAATGTATTTTATTAGGGGTTTTTTGACAGACAAGGAGTACATAATTGTGAAGTGGAAGAAAAAATAGTATTTACCCCTTTTCCCTCAAAATAATTTCCAGTGCAACCAATTGTCTTTAAAAGTAATTTTACAAGTAATTAAGTCAACCCGTGTGTAATTTAATCTCAGTATAAAGCCAATAGTTCAATAAATGCCTCACAGGTTTGTTAGAAAAAAATATTGAACAAATAGCATCTGGAAGACCTGGAAAGGTTGAAGTAGGGTTAGGTTATAAATCAATATACCAACTTTAAAAATCTTTGTGTTGGGACCCACAGCCATGGATTTCAACATTAAACTCCGGTACAAACTCTTCTGGAATTTTCAAAATAAATTGCATTAACCTACTTCTGGCACAACTTAGGAATTGGGGGTAACAGCGGACTTCCCATGATGCCACTGCCCGCATAAAACCCCCCAATCCTCCCACAAGACTTTCTCTTCCACGCCGGTGATCATCGGGATAGGAGGAGACAGCGCGCTAATGTCTGGTAAACAGACATAAACTCTTCAACTGGATCCAAGGGTGTCATAAGATCATGCGATCATATGCACAAGATAAGTAGAAATACATCACTGTCTGCATATCCGGTGATTTTCATTCATGAACGGGGTAATCAAGGTACAAGCATTGCTTGACTGTTCTCTCTGAGATCTGCAGAAACTAACTGTTTCCAGAGAGTTCCCAGCACGATGCCGAGTGCAGCAGTTTTCCAAGGAAGGACAACGGAGACCGCACTACGGCAGTTAACGTGCAGTGTGGTCAGCGGACACAACGGGCCACCAAGCCACTACTCCGGAGGTTAGCTGGCAACTAACCGCTTCGTTCACGGAGCTCTCTTCGAACTTCGTCGTCACCCGGACAACTCCTCAGCATGGTTCATACGAGGTTAGGTTTTGGGCAAAGAGATAGAAGTAATAGAGAAAGATTAATGATCTAAATGTTTTTCATTTTATGAAGTTTGGTTTTGTTTGTGTTGAACTCAGCTATCTTGGTGCTAGCAGAATATCTGCAGCACACGTGCTCAGTTTGTGCTGGTATTTTATAGATATGCGTTTGATTCTGGTGCTGAGCTATCAGCTTCTTTTGTTAGCTCAACTGCTAACCAGTAAGAACACGTGCTTGCTACTAAAGAGTATTTAACAGAAAGGTTGTTAGTTTTCAAGCTAGTGAATAATAGTCCCTAAACATAATTTTGGCTAAATTTGAAAACTAAGTAAACACCATTAAGCCCCATTTCTCCAGAAAAATTTGGCTCTTTTCCAAAACACTCCCTTAATAATATTTCTTTAAATATTATTTTAATAAATAAAGGCAGCTAATTAGACACCGTTGAGAAATGGTCATCCAGAAGGTTGGTTTTATTCAGCAGATCATTATTTAAAACATTTTATTAAAATAATATTTTATCTGATCTTGCATTGTGAATAGTTGTCTAAACGTTTGCTGATTATTTCCTAAGTTGGTTCCAAGACTAACTTAACTTCATTTCCAGATTCTTCAAGATAATCCTTGGTTCTCAAACATAAACATTGCATGGTAATGTTGCATCACTCTTTTGGTCATGGTTTTCAATCATCTTTTTAATCAACTTGTTTATATTGTACATAGCCCATTAGTCTTCCCTATTCTTTAATACTGCTCGGTAGTTTAGTTGGATTGTTTTAGCATAGTAAAGAGTTTGTTAATTGAAATATGTTTGACTTTGAGTTGACTTATTTTTCTTAATAAATTCTTGTATTTTAAGAAATTGTGTGAATTCATTCCATGTGTGCAGAGTTTTTGCTGTTCAATAATGTCAGAGCTCGTCAGACACCTTTCTATTTTGTCCTAATACCATCGCCTTACTGGGTTGGTATTCACAGGACAACCCTTAACAGACCGAAATATTATTTGATAAAATATTAAAATATTAATATAAAATAATATTCTCAGATTCATAATCCTAACATTTGTCATCTAAAAATAAAGAGTATGAACAACTGCAAAACTGCCAAGATACAGCGTGGAAAAGAGAGCATTAATTAACTTTGGACCAGCTCCAGAGATCAACATCTCAAGTGGGAGAATCTGTTAACATGACAACTATTTTTTGAGCACTCCACAAACATGACCTTTATTGAAGAGTAGCAAGAAAAATGCTGCTGTTAATAGATAGCTAAAAGATTTCCCACAAGACATGCTATGAACACAGTAAACATGTGGAAGAAGCTGTTGTAGATTCTCCATCATCCAGGACATGACAATCCTAAGTGCTTAAGTAGACTTTAGTTTCTTGAAGACATTTTGGCACTCACCCAAAAGGCTTCTTTAGTTCTGAACATGGATACAAGCAACAGGCTTATAAGCTGTAGTCAGAACAATCACACTAATAGGGCCATGGAAGTTACTAATGCTTTTCCTTCTTTTCTCCTTCTGTGTGAGTTGAATATTGTCCTTGAAATCCTGGATGCCTTAACATAGGCCCAGTTAGGGTATCCCCAGGTTTGAAGAGCTTTCTTGGTGTGTTTGTGTTCCTTGTCCTTCGCAGAGTTGTGATAACAGTTTATGTTCTAGTGGGTGGTGAGATTCAAAACATAGGTACTGGTCCGTGAGAGTGGGTTTTCTATTGACTTCAGTGGTGAGGATTCCATCTCTTGCAATGTGTACCAGACACTGCAAAAAGGTAGTTTGTTTTCTTTGACATCCTCCCTTGTGAACTTGTTATCTACTGAGTTGAAGAGTTTAGTAAAGGCCTCCTCCATGTAGAGCTTGTCCACAAAGGCTGAAATTAGTTTCCCACATTTTGAACAGGAAACAGAGACCGTCTCTTAATGTTTAACATAGAAGGTTTTTTTCACTCCTCTCTCAAACCAACTGTCCTCCCTTTCCAAGATGTGTCCCACAATGGGTGAAACTAGAATTTAAATTAGTTTCCCCAATTGTGGCCTATCTCCACATGGAGGAAGCAGAGCCCTGAACTCTTACAAAGGAGCAACACCTAGCCACTGGTTTAGATATGTAGATCATACCTGGGTCTAAAATCCAAGTCAAAGAAAAGATAAGGCCCTAACAATGTGATTGTTCTGACTACAACTAATTAGCCTGTTAATTCCAACCATGTTCAGAACAGAAGAAGCCTTTTAAATTAGAGATGAAACGTCTTCAAGAAACAAGAAAAGAAGTCTTGTTGACTTCTACTTAAGCACTTAGGATCCTGTGTGTGAAGTTGCTTTTGCTCAGAATAATTAAACTATTTGATTATTATTATTGATTATATTATTTTATTATAGGATTTTAAACAACATTCCCACCATCAAGGATAATCCTGAATACACCTTTGCTACACTGAAACATGGTGGTGGCAACCTCATGCTGCGGGGTTTATTTTCCTCAGGATGGAAATGGCAGCTGACCAGAGCTGATAGGAAGCTGAATGGAGCAAAATACAGAGGAATCCTAAAAGATAACCTGTTAGAGGCTGTAAAAAACAAGATTTAGACAGAAATTCAACATCCAGATGGACAATTAACCTAAACCTACAGTCAGAGCTATTATTGAATGATTAGAATCAAACCATATTCATATGTTAGAATCATCTAGACCTACATCTAATCAAGACTCTTTCGCAATAGAGTTTCTACATCCAGTCGACTGCCCTTGAGTTATTTTTGCAAAGAAGAATAGGCAATAATTTTATTGTCTGCACATGCAAAGTTGCCAGAGACATACCCTGTATTTGTTCTAGAAAGTATTGACATACGGGGGCTGAAAAAATTGGCAACAGACTTTTCATCTTTTCATTATGAAAAAAATATAAATCAAGCATTATTTTAGTTTCAATCACATACGATCCTAAATATACTTAATATGAAATATGAAAAAGTTCAAGTAGTAAGAATACTTTTGGAAGGCACCACCGTTTAAATATGTCAAGCTTTAGTGGTGACAGAGTAAAAGCTCATATCCTTAATGTTATTCTGCAGCATGAACAGCAATCCAATGATGTTAACATAGTTAAGGGCAAAAATCCTTCCTTTATGTTTTTTTTTTTTTTAGGGCACTTGCTTTGTGCTGAAAGGAGGACCTCAGTGTACAGTCTGGGAGACCATGCTGGGTAAGCTCTGTAAGAGACCACACTGTGGATATAGATTGTTATAGATTGTCCTTGCCTCTTCAAACAACTAGAGCTCTACGTCTGCAGGAGATTCTCTTAATTATGCTGAACTATCAGTGGCCATCACAGCCATAAAACAGAGACAAGAACACTAAAGCTGTTTTAAGGATTTAGAGATATTACTGAATCCAATAAAAAATCATTGTTAAAAATTCTGAGACACGTTCTAACAACATGAAATTCAGACTGCTGTCTATAGAAAGCTCATTTCCTGCTCTCGTTCTGTTTCAGTGTGTGCAGGGAAACGCACATCTTTATGTTTGTTTCCAGCATAGCAACTGTGACAGATGCTATGTGCCATAAAACTGGGTTACAAGAGAAGGAAGGACAAAAGATAGCAAGAAACAAAGGACAGAATTATGTTGGACTGTGAACCATCATTCGTGATGGTTCAGTATTTTAGTGATAAAATTCCCTGTGGCCAATGGTTTTGTTCTGTATAGACCATAGAGTAATGCAATGATGTTGCTGTGTACGGTCAGTCAGCTGGCAGAAAAAAAAGCTATAACACTTTCCAATCGCCTACAAGAAAGACTAATCAGCAGTTTGCAAGTATATTAAATACTTCAGTGTTTGCCGTCATAGTCTAAAACTATACCTATCACTCTTGCTGATTTGAAGGGGATTCAACTCACCTCAAAGTCAGTGCCCAAAGGTCAGTGTCCTCCATTTTTTAAGATGTTTTCCTGATTCAGCAAAAATGAATCAAATAAAATGGTCTTTAACAAGATCCTGCAGAACTTAATGACGTGAATCAATTGTGTTAGAGATGTGGATAACCTGGCTCTCGGGTGTTGGAAAGGAAGCTGCTAGTGATTGCAAACCTTGCATTCACCAGCAAAAGCAGTGTGGCTTTCATCCTGACTGTGAAACAGTGGACTAGATCTTTACTCTGGACCAGAAATGTGATAGCCTCGCAAATATTGCATCCATGCAGTCCTGTACAATTTTGATCTTGCACACATTTATACTGTGATGATAAAACAAAACCACTAACAACATTCAGGATGGGTTATACAATATGTTTCGGGAGAAACCTACATGTATAAGCAATTGCTTTTTGGCTTTTCTGGAATTTGTTTGTCATATTAATGTGAAATGTTCTTTTATCATTTTTGCATTGGAGTTGAAACTGATCTATAACTTTTGAGTCATGCTTGCAGTGCAGATATGTATCAAAATAAGAGAAAATATGTCGTCGTTTGAGATTTAACTTCCTGACTTGACGGGTTGTTGACTGGAAATCACCACATAGGTCATAAACTAATCTTATCCACAGATCATATCTTCGGGAAACCTACTTGCAATTCAAAACCTTTTATAGAGAGATGCAAAGACAGATCTTTTTCCACAGCAAATCACTTTGCTTTTATGTCTGTCTTTGTGCTGCATTCAACAAGCCTGGACAAAAGAGGATAAAGAGTGATACTGGTCTCAAAAAGAGAAAAAAGGGAAAGGTGATTGCCTTTCCCAGCCTGTGCTGCAAGTTCCAGGGTTAAAGGTGGTTTGGGTAAAGACATGACTAAACCAATCCAACCATTAAACACAACATTTCACCTACCAACTTTGTGGAGCACAGAGGCAACTAAAATGTCCCACCAGGCTTGTTTCTATTTTAAATCCTCAAATTAAGGTCAAGTTTTGATTAGTTTAAGAAATTAATGATTTTACAGATTTTGTTTTAGACATACTGACTGGTCTGAAAATACTTTATCACTTTATTTATTAAATAATTCAAGACACTTAACATCCATTTAGTGTATTTTTTGTTAATTGGTTGTGCGTTTTTTTATGAGCTTTCTTGAACCTTTTATTAGGTAATTTTAGTAATTTTAAGGACAATTTTGGTATTTTTTTTCTTAACCCTCTTGCAGACCCAGGCAAGACAAATCCAGTCTTGAATTTAGCCCAGTTTATTACATGCTGGCACTGGTCAGGGAGCAGCTCTCCAAGTTAGCACAACTTTATTTTTCAATTCTTAGATGTTTTTATTTTGAAAAATATTTAAATCTTTTAAATGTCAATTCAGTCTATCTCAGGGATGGGTAGTCTACGAACCTGTTCGAAGTATTTTGTTTACCACACAACTTGTTTTAAAAACAACTGGCTTGCCTGCATAGCAGCTAACAAGGTGACAGTTTTGGATTAAGAGGTTTGTGAGGAAGCAAAAGATGCTCATACTTCATAGATACAGAATCCAATAATACAGATGTCAACATTTCAACACAAAGAAAAGTAAAGCCAAAGATCAGAGCTTTTCAAAAGCACTGTATGAAACTCCTTTATATAAATTAATGAACCGGAGGTCCAACACAAACATTGCAAAGTTAAATTAGCAAATCATAATTCAACACTACACTCTACTCTCATTCCAAAAATATAAGAAACAATGTGTGTAGCTGCTAACTGTAACTTTAAGGAGAAACAAGTTACAGATAAATGTTGCCAACCAAAGTCTAAATAAATCTAGATTCCTAACTCACCACAAAATCCAATTAAGTGTAAGAAATAAGAATTTGCTCTGTTGGCACTGAGAAGGATTTACTCACCTCTGGGTGCTGAATGCTTGATCTGATAGCACTAGGTTTGTTTCCTATTATTCAACCACTCATAAAAACACACAGTCTGACTAATTCAGATACAGGTACACAAGCCTAACAACGACCATTAACAGCTGGTATTAAAATTTGCTTTGAGCGATCAGGATCATAGATTTTGGCATTACATACTGAGCTACAAACAGGGCATCAACAAAGCTATTGATGTTGAACTGTTATCTTCAGATTAGTGAGAATGAGGAAAAAAAAAAAGAAAGTAACACAAGATGTCAAAGTCCTGGCTAGCAAAGCGTATCCCTGTCCTGATGCAGTGGGGATTTTGCACTCTTTACTGACTCTATAAAACGGCAATACATCAAAAGCGTCACACAAGCATCCACAAAATGTGTTCCACACGTTTAGACCCAGAGAGGGTTACAGTTGTTTAGTACTAAACAATGATTACATTTTAGCATTATTGCTTTACATGACTTAAATGTTAAAAAAATATGAAATATTATGTTCAGTTTATCAGTTTGTAGGGCAAATATCCAGATCAGACCATGTTGGTATTTCACTGCCAATGCAAACCTGTAGCAAGTTGCATTTAAAAAAGCCTTTCTATAAACAGAAGACTGATCTATGTACAGCAATGCATTCTTGTGGATTAGATTAGCATACCCTGCCCATAGCAATATGTCCTCCTCTCCCCCAGTACTGGCTACTGGTATTGAATTAACTGCATTCACCAGAAGGAGCAGCTTGCACCTAACAATATTACCAGGATGCTATTTCAGCAGTGATTTAAGCTTTAAATGTCTTTGCTTATAATAAATACGGGAAGTGCAAGCAAGAAAACCAAGCACTTGGAAGCTGTCTGTTACAGATCAAATGTTTCACATGCTGTTATAAACTGGGAGGAGACTGAAACTGCCGCAAGTGTACCCATCCGTTTTTCTGCTCGACACAAACAGCAGATAAAAATAGAAGATTATTGGTTTAAAGATACATAGAATTTAAATCTAAACATATCAGTCGAGGGACAAATCCAATACTGAAATAGCACTGATCAAATTAGTTAGAGCCATTTCCTTCTCATGTGCTGTTTGGATTTAAAAACACCTGCACTCCTTCAAAGGAAAATGTCTTCCAAGTCATCTTCAGGACAGCACTTAATCTTCGTGCTGTCACACAAATAGAAGCCTTTAGAAAGTAACTGCATTATTACTATAAAATAGCATCAATTACTGTATGTCAACGGATATAATAAGTTTTAAAGACAGTTAAACGAGAGATGTTTTAAATGTCGATTATTTGAAAGTTCATAACTCGAATATCTTTACAAAAACAAAAAGATTTAAGTTTATTTCATGCAATTTCATTTGTGAAAATTTAGCATAAAGTCTACAATTTAAATAATGAGCCCAAAATAGTTTTATTGTAATTAGTGTTATGAAACTACTACAGTCATATTCAATAAAATGGAATATGTGTTGCAAAGAGGCTCGTTTCTCAGATTAAAAGTACATTTTGATAATAACAACCTTTAAGCAGGTATTAAATATACTTTATATTAAGCTCACTTTTCTGTATTAATTTTTTTTCATTGGGCTGATGTAATATTCTAATCCTAAATGAGGTGTTTTCATTAGCTGCAAGTGGAAAATCATCTGAAATAAAAGTGAAACAAAGGGGCGAATTCTTTGGTTATGTAGCTCACTCAAAAAGGGATGCATACACATGTCATTGTGTGATAGTAGAAAACCTGTGACTCGAGACATAGTTAGGTAAAGAGGGGAAAAGGGAAGTAGCACAGAGGTTCACTAGCTGATGAAAGTGACACTGTAGTTAAGCTAAAAAATAGCTATGGGATATTAGGTTAATAGCAAGAATGCATCTGGGCTTTCAGGTGCAGCCCTAGCAGAATCAGAATCAGAATCAGAAAAGCTTTATTGCAAAGTACGTTTTTGGACATACAAGGAATTTGTTTTGGCGTAGTCAGTGCAATACAATACAAATTAAACAGTATAAACATATCTACAATATAATTGTAGCAGAATGCATTGTTGCAGTCAACAGGTGTAGCATCTCTGCCTCATCTGACTAACAGGAGCAGAGGTTAGACATGCAGCTAGAGTGCAAATCCTGGAACTACCCATGTCAAATGTAGCACAAATGAGACACGTAGAGAAGAAAAATGGATCACGTTTTTTTATTTTTTTCCTATAAATAATAATCTGTAAAGTGTGGGATGCATTCTTATTCAGCCATTAAGTCAATACCTTGTGCAACCACATTTCATTGCTATTGGCAGCAAGTCTCTCTGGGTATGTCTCCACCAAATTTGCACATCCAGAAACAGCAATTACCAAAACAGGATGAAGGGCAGCTGTTTGTTAGAGCTTAAACCCTTTTACTGTAAGTCTAGCCGTATGCTTTGGGTCACCAACTCTCCTCTGCAGCCTTCAACATATTTTCTTCAAGTATCACCTTTTTTTTTTAGTTCCATCCATCTTACCACCAACTCTGACCAGCTTTCCTGTCCCTCCTGCTATCATTGTGTTTCATAATATGGGTTAGTGTCTTCACAGTACTGGTTGCCACCTCTCATAGCATTTTGCATGTATGCCAGAAGTTTAATGTTGGTCTAATTATGATCTTTTTCTACGTTTCCTGTTGCAGCTATTGGGCTTGCGACATACTACAAAAGAGTCTTCTAATTATTTTCTTTAAACAATTTTACACTGTCTCATAAAGGCCAGATTTATGGAGTGCACAACTAATAGTTTCCTTGTCAACAGATTCTCCTAACTGAGCTGTGGATCTGTGAGCTCCTCCAGGGTTACTTTGGGCACCTTGGCTGCTTCTCTGATTAACGTTGTCTTTGCCAAATATGTCAGTTTAAGGTGACAGACATGTCTTGGTGGATCTCCAGCAGGTGAATTGTTTAACCTGTGCCTCCAGGGCTAAAGCCCCGGATGTTTAGTCAATAGCTCCAGATCAAAATCAAACAATTAACAGTCAGCTGAATTTATCCTCGTTTGATAATTGTGATCATCCCAAGTGTACATATTATCCAACCCTGTTGATTAATTCATTATTTTCTTTTTTTTTTTTTTGGTGTGCTTTCATTTGTATTTGTATTTTTTATATTTATTCTGCTGTACTGGTTGTGCACAAATCAGCTCTCCATTAGAGCAGTGTACATCCCCAAGGTCCTGAACAGAGGAGCGGACATTACTATGCCACTAGCAGCATCTGTTCATGCGTTAAAGAGATAACTCTGCAGGATGTCCTATGTCTGTTCAGCACCTAACACACTGGTTGTGTGAGGCTTTTTCAGATGCTTAGATTTCCTCTGGACTGGATCCTCCAGAGTAGCTCAGAGCTCCCTCCACCAGAAGGGATTTCATCTTCCAGGGCTCTGTATGAAGGAATGACAGTGGAGCACATTTGCACAGCAGCTTCCTGGTCATCTCCGTCCTCATTTATTCGTATTTATTTACATAACTTTTCCACTTTTTCTATGATTCATTCTGTTCTCAGAGTTCTAACAGAATAATTACTAATTCATTGCGCTTTAATATTGGTGAACCTATCCCACCTGCAGACACAGGGTGACATAATATTTATTTTTCAGTCCTCGGTTTGACACTATGGCTGAATTTTCTCAAGCCTCCCTTTGGTCAGAAATTATTCCCCACTGCACTGTATGATCCGGCTGCTGATTTGTTTCCTTTGTTTCTGTGCCCCAGGAGTTGGTGACCTGCTTTTCTCATCATTAGACTGTTACAATTCGTAACCTTTGTCGTCACTATTCACTGCAGGAAGTCTGTCATCTCAGCCTCCGCCCTGTCCAGAGATTTCTTCTCCTCTCTGTTAGGTTGTGCAGTGCGCCTCTGAGTGCGTAATTACACATGCCGAAGGCTGTGCGAGCATCTACCTTGTGTTTATGGTCCGGACGGACCCAGTGAGGTATAGATTACATCCTGCTTCCCCTTTAACCCTCTAGTGAAAGCCTTAAAGGGTAAAGCCTATACAAACAGAACATTGGTTATGTACTGTAACCCCAGATTCTAAGAGCATAGGCATAGCCTTTTAAGAAAACCACTATTTGGGAGCTGACTGTCTGGTCTTAGCATAATTTATACTCAGTGAGACCAGGGTGAGGCCTATTCAGCAGGTGGATGCGAACTACATTTTTTTAGTGCTGCACTGCAATCAGTGGGGAAAATGCATAAATACACACTGTAAAGGGTCCTTTTAAATAGGTAAGAAAAGGAAGGAGGGGTTTGGGCTAAAGCCCACAGTGTTTCAAGACCCTAAGAACGCCCCTGGTCTGCAGTTTGCTGTATTCTTCATTTTCAGATGATGTATTGAACAATGCTTTGTGAGATGCTGAAAGCTTGGAATATTGTTTTATAACCTAACCCTGGTGTAAACCTCTCCACAACTTTGTCCCAGACCTACTGTATGTAGTGTTTCTTGATGATGCTGTTTATCCAGTAATCTTCTCTAGCAGATTTCAGGGACCTTCAGAGAACAGGAGGATATCGAGATTAAATTACACACAGCTGGACTACTCAATTAAGTAGGCGACTTTTGAAGGTAATTCGCTGCAATGGACTTTATTTAGGGGTAGAAGAGTAAAAGGGGCTTAAATAAGACTCCACTACAGGTCCTTCTCAAAATATTAGCATATTGTGATAAAGTTCATTATTTTCCATAATGTCATGATGAAAATTTAACATTCATATATTTTAGATTCATTGCACACTAACTGAAATATTTCAGGTCTTTTATTGTCTTAATACGGATGATTTTGGCATACAGCTCATGAAAACCCAAAATTCCTATCTCACAAAATTAGCATATTTCATCCGACCAATAAAAGAAAAGTGTTTTTAATACAAAAAACGTCAACCTTCAAATAATCATGTACAGTTATGCACTCAATACTTGGTCGGGAATCCTTTTGCAGAAATGACTGCTTCAATGCGCCGTGGCATGGAGGCAATCAGCCTGTGGCACTGCTGAGGTCTTATGGAGGCCCAGGATGCTTCGATAGCGGCCTTTAGCTCATCCAGAGTGTTGGGTCTTGAGTCTTCTCAACGTTCTCTTCATAATATCCCACAGATTCTCTATGGGGTTCAGGTCAGGAGAGTTGGCAGGCCAATTGAGCACAGTGATACCATGGTCAGTAAACCATTTACCAGTGGTTTTGGCACTGTGAGCAGGTGCCAGGTTGTGCTGAAAAATGAAATCTTCATCTCCATAAAGCTTTTCAGCAGATGGAAGCATGAAGTGCTCCAAAATCTCCTGATAGCTAGCTGCATTGACCCTGCCCTTGATAAAACACAGTGGACCAACACCAGCAGCTGACACGGCACCCCAGACCATCACTGACTGTGGGTACTTGACACTGGACTTCTGGCATTTTGGCATTTCCTTCTCCCCAGTCTTCCTCCAGACTGTGGCACCTTGATTTCTGAAAGACATGCAGAATTTGCTTTCATCCGAAAAAAGTACTTTGGACCACTGAGCAACAGTCCAGTGCTGCTTCTCTGTAGCCCAGGTCAGGCGCTTCTGCCGCTGTTTCTGGTTCAAAGGTGACTTGACCTGGGGAATGCGGCACCTGTAGCCCATTTCCTGCACACGTCTGTGCACGGTGGCTCTGGATGTCTCTACTCCACACTCAGTCCACTGCTTCCGCAGGTCCCCCAAGGTCTGGAATCGGCCCTTCTCCACAATCTTCCTCAGGGTCCGGTCACCTCTTCTCGTTGTGCAGCGTTTTCTGCCACACTTTTTCCTTCCCACAGACTTCCCACTGAGGTGCCTTGATACAGCACTCTGGGAACAGCCTATTCGTTCAGAAATTTCTTTCTGTGTCTTACCCTCTTGCTTGAGGGTGTCAATAGTGGCCTTCTGGACAGCAGTCAGGTCGGCAGTCTTACCCATGATTGGGGTTTTGAGTGATGAACCAGGCTGGGAGTTTTAAAGGCCTCAGGAATCTTTTGCAGGTGTTTAAAATTAACTCGTTGATTCAGATGATTAGGTTCATAGCTCGTTTAGAGACCCTTTTAATGATATGCTAATTTTGTGAGATAGGAATTTTGGGTTTTCATGAGCTGTATGCCAAAATAATCCATATTAAGACAATAAAAGACCTGAAATATTTCCGTTAGTGTGCAATGAATCTAAAATATATGAATGTTAAATTTTCATCATGACATTATGGAAAATAATGAACTTTATCACAATATACTAATATTTTGAGAAGGACCTGTATATATCTAGAATATGTCTTCATCGCAGCATCAGTGTATGCAATATTCATATTGCAAATTACTGTTTGGAGAGCAATAACTTTAATTAGTTTTATGAACTTCCATTTACAATGTTAATGTAATATTCAGTCAGTTGGACAGAGCCTCGTGGCAGCTGATGGTCACACCGGACACTGATGACAGTGAGTAATACTAAAGGTCTCATGAAGCACAGAGGAGAAAGAGAAGATAGAAGAAAATAGGCATATTTTTCTATGTTTATTGCCATCGCAATATTTATCACTATTATCGCAATCGCAAGATTTTCTAATATCATGCAGCCCTAGTCTTTATAGAAATGCACGTCTGACTGCAATAAAGAATAGGAACAATCTGGTCCAGCAAGATGGATCATTGTTTCCAGCTGATGTCATCAGCCACATTGCTGTTTCAGGTTTCATAATGTACCACACTTTTTCCCATAACACTGTAGCAAAAGGCCCCCTTTTTTACCACCATCCAAAAGAAAACCATAATTATTCTTTAGTAGACCATCTAGCTCACTACCACTGTACCACTCAGAGAAAAGCCTCAACATCTGAAACCAGTACAGCGAAAGCACTGTTTACTCAGCTACACAAAACCTAATGCAGATATCATGCAGCACTGCTGCAAAAGAAATGGATGATGTCTTCAGGTCAGTGTGATGATGGTAATTTCCCAGGCTACTATCAAGCATTTTTGCATCATCCTGCCTTAGTTTGCCTGTTGCTCGGATTTTAACTTTATTTCATGCTTTTTCATTTTCTTGGCAGAAATTTTTGAAGATGTTTTCAATGTTGAAAAACAAAGATTTTTAATTTAAAGTTGACAAATATGTTCATACTTGTAAAAAAAGACTGAAATAGGCTTATATTATTCATGTAGTGCTTGTGGGTGAGAACCAAGAATTGTTTCTTAAATCATCTGCACTAAGGGGGAGTGGATTTTGCTAAATGAAACAGAGACACTTGTGCTACAGTAACAAATTCATTAGCAGTGCTTCGTTGAGGCATGTTATTTGCTCTTAATATTCTTTTGAAAGTTTTCTCTTTCCTTAACAATCCCCACCTCACCCATAACTAAGGAGTGATTTTCAATGAGTCATCAGAGGATTTGGAGGAAATTTGTTCAAACTCAAAAGACATGTTAGTTCATGCCTCTGCTGTACACCTGTAGGATATGGCTTTTCTAGTTCAACCAGTTGCAAGACTAGAATATTATTTGATGAACACATTTTAAGGCATTGAAGGCCAGTCAACTGAATGACATGCTTATGCTAAAAGATGCATTTGATGAGCAGCTAAGCAAAGAAAAATAATACTTGTGCACTGTGGGGGGAAAAAATGCTGACTTCATGTGCTATAAGCGCTGTGTTAGACGCCACACTGCAAGCCTTCAATTAAAATTCTGCAGCAAAAGAGAGGCCGGACGGTCGGAGTGACGGAGAGATAGCACAGAGGGATCTCATTACCTCAAATGCCTTCAAAGAGCCATAGATGACTACCGTGGATGGTAGCTGAGGAGTTAACTAATAGCATTGTGGTGTTCCCCTGAGTGTCTTCAACAGCCCTCTTAAAATCTACATTTCTGCACTTTGTTTAATGCAGTTGGAATAAGATTTGTGTTCAGTTAGGCTTGTGAAATGCACCCAGAGATGGTCTTTATGTTGGCTGTGCCTGTTATTGGATCTCAAAGAAAGCTTTGTGTGAGGCAGGGTAAAAGTTGCATGTTTTGAAAAAGCCATCCCCTATGTTTTGCCACTGTGGGCCAAGGAATGTGAATGAAAGCGTCGCCGTTGAGGAGCAACAGAGGAATATTTTTACACGGCTGTTCCTTTTCCGGGATTTCTGTGGCTGAGTGGGAAGCAGTGGTTTTTGGCAAGGCTGTGTGAAAGCAGGGTTACTCCTACTGAGCATCTGTCTGCAGGCTCACACAAAGGAAATTGCTCGAAAAGACTTGAGTTTCACTGCTGCCCTTCCCATGAATGAGTCACAGTCTGACAGGGTTGTGCACATTCAATTTCAAGCAACTGTAAAAAAATAATAATAGAAATTGGTGTTTAGAAATGTCTAAAGAAGAATTTAAAAGGTTAAACTTTAGGCAATGTCTAAAAAGTGCCTTGTAAACTATTCATTACCATTAAATGTTTTCACATTTTCTCAACTTACAACTACATATTCCAATAGCACATTGTGAAGTGGAAGAAGCATGCACAGTTTAAATTTTGTGTTGTATTCAGCCCATTTGAGTCAATACATTGTACAACATCCTTTTGATGTCAAAATACCCTTTCTCTACCAGCTTTTCACATTTAATGACTTCACAAAATAGCCCAAGCTCAATGAGATTGAGTGTCAGTGAACACCAATTTTAAAGTCTTGCCATAAATTTTCGTTTGGACTTTTACTATGCCATTATAAAACATAAATCTTATTTGAACCATTTCTTTGTTACACTGTCTCAAGTCTTTTGCCACTAGGTAATTGCTAATATTTTGAGTCAATAATGTTTATTTCTACATTTAATATTTCTTTGTTTGTTCTGATATGTCTTTTGCCATCTTATTTCAAACTACAGTCAAAAGAATAGCTGGATACACTAGCTTGTCCGTTTACCATTCACCACCAGAATAGCAGTCTTTTCAGTCAATGAGACAATGAGAAACCTCCCGTTCCATCACATCCACAGAAGTAGATTAAACTCATTATTTAGATTTTTGTGACCAGGTGCATTTTCCTGCTGGAAGAAGCCATCAGAAGATGGGTATACTATTGTAACAAAGGGATGGACATAGTCTGCAACAATACTCATGTAAGTGTGATACACTCTATAGTGAGAGTTTGTCCACTGTTTATTTATTGCAAAGAAAGAAAATGAAGGTTAAAAGCCAATACAGAACTTATGGGTTACCAGTGAGGGACAGCGACACTTACTTTTGGGACTGAAACTGTGTTCAAGCTTAATGGGACCAAAAGGGGGGCGGAACCAAAATACAGACACCGTTCTTCCGTACGCAGGATGAGACCAACCTGAGCTAAACAGCTCCTGGGGAATCTGAATAGGAAGGGGAGTGTAATAGAAGTGGAACACAGTGGGTGGCCAGTGAGGACGAACAGTGTGACGAGGAGCTCCAGTCAATCTGCATGGAGGATCTACATCCTGCCCCTCAAGAGGACAACAACCCTGTCCCGCTGGCCGAACATCCGGTTCCCCTGAGGAAGTCTACAAGAGAAAGATGGCCGGGACCTGTGTTTACTTATCCATCTCTGGGTCAACCAGTTTACCAACCATGCTCCACTGTGAATGCATTTGGGATTCAACCGACACTGAGCGTGTACCAGAGTTCCCCCTCCCCATACCACCACCCTATCCAGCCTCCATCCATCAGCCCCTACCCTTACTTACCTGTTGTGTATTCCGGCATAGGGAGTAGAATGCCTTGGACAGTTACATACATCTAAACACACAGACTACACATTCCACACTTGGTTGGACTTATAGGGTGTATAATTAAGAGTTCTGAAAAAAAAAAGAGGGTTCAGATGATTTTGGGATGTTATGTGTCGGGAGCCACTTTTGTTTGTCGGGGAGTGTGTGATACACTCTATAGTGAGAGTTTGTCCACTGTTTATTTATTACAAAGAAAGAAAATGAATGTTAAAAACCAATACAGAACTTATGGGTTACCAGTGAGGGACAGCGACATTTACTTTTGGGACTGAAACTGTGTTCAAGCTTAATGGGAACAAAAGGGGGGCGGAACCAAAATACAGACACCGTTCCTCTGGACGTGGAAGTGAAAGGCGTCCCTTCCCCCTCCTCCCCTTAGTCAAAGTTTGAGAGAGGAGATGGAGGTTCGCTTCTTCACTCACGGACATTATTAATTCATGTTTCAGGTTTACTGGACTCCCACTCAGAAGGAAGCTGAGACGGAAGCCCACCCAAACTGATCATCATTTCTTACAATTGGTTTCACCCCATTGAGACATGTAACAAACTGTGGGGGCACGTCCGGGATCTCTCCTCATCAAAACCAACGGGAGAAGATCCAGTGATACCAGAACCACATGACCAGGAGTGGCAGTATCACCGATCCATCACCGATCCAGAGAACAACGTATGCCAACTGCAGGGAACTGAATCACTAATTTGGAAATCCAGGGTGTTATCAACTAGAGGACTTAAGCGGAGCAGAACCAAAGACCATGGCATCGGTTCGCAAAGAGCTAGTATGGGGCATCAAGAAACAGCTGTTCAGACTGTCAAGCGACGACGTCTACCAGTTGGCAAAATATATTGCTACCACTATCCAGGATGGAGAGGAGCTGGATCCAAATGATGAAGAAAGTTGCATGAACTTTGTAACCTCCTATCTGCAGTCCGATGTCTTACTCAGGATGGAAGACGAAGGGGTGGGGCATTTGTTGGACTTGAATGATCGGATACACAAGTTAATAAATGTTCATGTTACCAGTAATTTCGAGGCAGGAGAATTGAATGAGGTAAACACACATATGGCGGCTGCTCCCAGCCAGTCCACAACCATTAAACACAACGCATCACAACCTCATTCTTACTCACACAGTACAGTCATCCAGCCCCAACGGCACCCCATGACACAGCCCAACGCAAAACTACAGTCTGCAGAAGAGCTGAAACAGGTGTATGAAGAATTAGGTGAGAAACTTTGACAGTATGAATATAGTGTGACCCCACCAACCACAATTTCCCTTTGTCAAGGTGAGCCAGAGTCTTACAGCCTACCACATATGATCCAAGATCAACCTGTGTGTCTGAAGGACCTCGCTTACCTACAGCGTAAAGACTTCAAACTACATGGTGGTCAGACTGGAGATCAGAACTCTGACCTAAACTACAACAACATCAGTAAACAAATTGATGAGGGAGTGAAAGAGGGCTTCACGGAGACAGAAGTGGTCAGAGGGGTGTTGAGGATCATAAAACCAGGAGCCTTTAAGGATATGCTCATGAACAAAGACTCAGTCACAATATCAGAGCTCAAAGGCTTCCTCAGGTCTCACCTAGGTGAGAAAGCATCGACTGAGATGTTTCAGAAATTAATGTGTGCCAAGCAATCAGATCAAGAATCACCTCAGCATTTTCTGTACCGCATGATTGGGCTGAAGCAGAAGCTCCTTTTCCAGACACCGCACACTAGTACAGACATCTCATATGACCCCATGACCATTCAAAAGGTTTTCCTCTATACCATATATCAGGGTTTGGGGGCAAAACATGGGGATCTTCGACAGAGATTGAGGCCGTTACTTACAGACAGCCAAATCACAGATGAGGAAATCCTCAGCCAAGTCATGAAAATCATGAGCGATGAAAATTAACATCAACGCC
This sequence comes from Girardinichthys multiradiatus, assembly GCF_021462225.1. Lineage (NCBI taxonomy): Eukaryota > Metazoa > Chordata > Actinopteri > Cyprinodontiformes > Goodeidae > Girardinichthys > Girardinichthys multiradiatus. The sequence goes on along the minus strand of NC_061797.1, from coordinate 38,910,571 downwards.
GATTGGGTCAACCCCTTAGACAAAAACCAACACAAATCCACAAAACCAAGGTCGAAACAAGGGTTGAACACAATAACAAAGAGTTACAAGGGCCAGTAGAAGACAACAAAAATCTCCAAACCATAAAACAGCTCAGTGCTCAAATTGAGGCCCTGACTCAGATGGTAGCATCACTGATGGAACAGAAGGCTACTAATACTTCAGGAGTTCAAGTGAGTATAATCGACCAAGAATGGGTTGCCACCCACATTGCGAACTGTACCGTGAGACCCCTCCTATTAGAGGAGGAACTGGGTGTCTATGCGGTTATCAGCCATGCAGTACCATACAGTGGGTGGGTGGAGCTCACTGTCAACCTCACAGGAAATGAAGACCCCAATCTAACCATCCAGGCTCTGTTCCTGGTCAGTCAGTTGCCACTTTCTCAACCCCTCCTCGGGGCCAATGTACTGGGGGAGGTTATTAGACGGAAGGAGCTCTCAGGTGAGGCAGTTTCTACAGTGGTCAGTCTCCTCCGTAAAGCCTTTGGGGTAGAGCAGGAGCAAGTAGAGGCTATTGTGAGTTTCATTCAGGTGCCGCCCAGGACATATGGCGAGCCAGTTACAATTAGAGTGGGTAGAGACCATACTGTTATTCCCCTGGCGGGACAGTTCATGTGTGGTGTAGAGTACCTCCAAACTTTAACACAGCTGACCCTTTCGTCCTATATGAACCTGCAGATGGGGGCACCATCTTAGAACACTTGGGTGTTGGGGAAGGCCTCTTAAAGATCAATGATGCCAAGCGACCACACATTAAAGAGCCCATCTCTAACCACTCAAAACATGAGGTCACCCTACCCAAGAGGACACCCCTGGGAACCATGCAGCCTATCATAAAGATCCTGGAAACCGACACTCCCAGATTACATCAAAAGGAAGTGGTTGAGGTTAATGGTGTTATATCCCCAAACACCCCTCCACTTGACTCCTGGCTTCCTCCTGTTAACATTAGTCACCTAGACTCTGAACAACAACGGGTGGTAGAAGAAGTACTCTACGAGGAGTGCGGAGCTTTCTCGCGCAACAGTGATGACATTGGATGCATCCCTTCCCTACAGATGGAGATTAGGACTAAGGATGACATTCCTGTTCAGAGGGCCTACGCATCCATCCCAAAACCACTTTACAAAGAAGTGAAGCAGTATATTCAGGAGCTTCTGGTTAAAGGGTGGACTGTGAAATCCCAGTCACCATATGAAGCTCCCGTCATATGTGTGAGGAAGAAAGATGGGTCCCCACGACTCTGTGTGGACTACCGACTCCTCAACAATAAGACTGTTCCAGACCGTCACCCTCTGCCTAGGATCCAAGACCTCACTGACTCCTTGGGAGGATTCGCCTGGTTCTCGATCCTCGACCAGGGAAAGGCGTACCACCAGGGTTTCATTGCTGAAGGATCAAGGTACCTGACTGCATTCACGACCCCATGGGGGCTGTACGAGTGGGTCCAAATACCATTTGGGTTGTCGAATGCACCGGCAGCTTTACAAAGAAGCATGGAGGGGATGCTTAACGAGCTGAGAGATGAGTGTTGTATCCCTTACCTCGATGATGTCTTGTGCTTCTCTAGATCATTTGACAATCACAAACAAGTGTTACGCAGAGTTCTCCAAGCCTTGAAACGTCATGGTGTGAAGTTGAAACCGGAGAAATGGGAGCTTTTCCATCAGGAGGTCAGATACGTTGGCAGGTTGGTGTCAGCAGACGGAGTAAGGATGGACCCTAAAGATCTCGAAGCAGTACAAGCACTGAAACACAAGACGCCGCAAACCGTGGGAGATATTAGGCAATTGCTTGGATTCCTGAGTTATTATAGAACATACGTGCAGGATTTCCCACGTATTGCCCCTGTGTGACCTCCTGCAGTCAAAAGCCGACACTCCTCAACTCAAACCGTCACGGGGAAAAACAAAGGGACACCAGCAGTCCTCCCGAACTCCAGTAGAGTGGACCAAGGGACAACAGCAGATTCTAGAACAGCTCGTGAATCGGCTGATCACACCCCCGGTGCTCGCCTACCCCGATTTTGACCGTCCCTTCATACTTCACACAGACGCTTCCCAAAAGGGCCTTGGCGCGGTCCTTTATCAGGACCAGAATGGGAAGAAAAGGGTGATGGGTGATGGGTCTCGTACATTAACACCAGCAGAACAGAATTATCATCTACACAGTGGAAAACTCAAATTCCTAGCATTGAAGTGGGCAATCTGTGACAAGTTCCATGATTATCTATACTACGCCCCGCACTTCACCATCTTCACGGACAACAACCCTCTCACATGCGTCCTGAGTACCGCCAAGCTTAATGCCGTGGGTCATCGGTGGGTGGGGCAACTGGCCGATTTCCATTTCGACATCAAGTATCGGCCAGGGAAAACCGCCATTGATGCAGACACCTTGTTGCGCTGGCCCCTGAACATAAACATCTTTATGGCTGAGTGATCTGAGGAACTATAAGAGGAGACAGTATGTGCCGTCTGGGAAGGAGGTCGGAGGGCTCAGCAGGGAGATGTGGCCTGGGTGGCAGCCCTCAACCTATCATTTCCTAGTCAGTCCTGGCTTGAGGGTCTACAGACAATCAACCCTAAGGAGCTGTTGAGGGAACAGAGGAAGGACTCAGCCATTGGAAAGGTTGTGGAATGGAAACAACAAAACAAACCGCCAACAGAGAACGACAGGAGTAATGAGAATGCACACACTAAGAGGCTGCTGCGAGAGTGGGGCAAATTATATATGGAGAATGACCTCCTTTACTGGAAGACTGCGAGCCGAAAACAACTAGTTCTACCCAGCATATATAAACAAATGGTCCTAACCCAGTTACACAACAAGATGAGTCATGTCGGCGTGGAGAAAGTGTTGAACTTGGCTAGGTAGCGATTTTACTGGGCTTTCGTGAACAAGGAAATAGTGGAATACATCACCAGGAAGTGCTCGTGCATCAAGCAGAAGAAGCCGGTGACACATGAGAGAGCACCAATGGGCAGTATCACGTCTACCTCACCTCTCGAGTTGTTGTGTATTGATTTCCTCCACCTGGAGACCAGTAAGGGGGGATAGAAGTATATCCTGGTCATCATAGATCATTTCACCAGGTTCGCTCAAGCCTATCCCACCAAGAACAAGGCTGGTAAGACAGCAGCTGACCGGCTCTTCCATGATTTCATCCCAAGATTTGGGTACCCAGCCAAGCTCAATCATGACCAGGGCCGAGAGTTTGAGAATGAGCTTTTTAGAAACCTTAGACGATTAGCTGGTGTGGCCCACTCACGAACCTCTCCATACCATCCCCAGGGTAATCCAGCTGAACGTCTGAATCGGACCTTACTGCAAATGCTCCGGACTCTGGGAGAGAAAGAGAAAGAAAATTGGAAGGATCATCTACCTCATGTGCTGCATGCATACAACTGTACAAAACATGAGGCCACAGGATTTTCCCCGTACTATTTACTGTATGGTCGACATCCCCGCCTTCCCGTTGACATTCTTTTTGGCCTCCTAACAGAGCAAGGGACCGGTGTCGACGAACCAAGTGGATATGCTGAGAGGTGGCCAGAAAGATGACGGAGGCATATCGGATAGCTAATGCGAACAGCCAACAGTCCAGCCTTAGAGGAAAGGCACACTATGATAAGAGGTGTAAAGGCGTCATCCTTCAGCCTGGGGATAGGGTCCTGGTACGGAACCTCAGTGAACGAGGGGGCCCTGGAAAGCTTAAGCCATACTGGGAGCAACAGATCTTCATTGTGAGAGAACAAGTGGGCGACAACCCCGTCTACAAAGTCAGCCCTGAAGTTGGCGGTCGTCCAGTTCGCACCTTGCACCGGAACCTGTTGTTACAAGTAAACGACCTATCGATAGAACCAGTCCAGAATCTGACCACAAGTACAGCAGAGGCACAAAGGAGAGTCAAAAGGAGCTCCAAAGCCTTCGGTTTAGACATGACATACCGTAACCAGCCACGAGTGACTCTCATGACAAGGAGGATGAGGAAGAACCTCGTTACTGGCTTCGAGTACCTGTGGGGAAACCCCCACCTAATAACCAGTCACCTGATCGAAATGCTCTCTGGGACTTCCAAGGCATGGTTGAAGAGGATGAGACCAACCTGAGCTAAACAGCTCCTGGGGAATCTGAATGGGAAGGGGAGTGTAATAGAAGTGGAACACAGTGGGTGGCCAGTGAGGACGAACAGTGTGACGAGGAGCTCCAGTCAACCTGCATGGAGGATCTACATCCGGCCCCTCAAGAGGACAACAACCCTGTCCCGCTGGCCGAACATCCGGTTCCCCTGAGGAAATCTACAAGAGAAAGATGGCCGGGACCTGTGTTTACTTATCCATCTCTGGGTCAACCAGTTTACCAACCATGCTCCACTGTGAATGCAATTGGGATTCAACCGACACTGAGCGTGTACCAGAGTTCCCCCTCCCCATACCACCACCCTATCCAGCCTCCATCCATCAGCCCCTACCCTTACTTACCTGTTGTGTATTCCGGCATAGGGAGTAGAATGCCTTGGACAGTTACATACATCTAAACACACAGACTACACATTCCACACTTGGTTGGACTTATAGGGTGTATAATTAAGAGTTCTGAAAAAAAAAGAGGGTTCAGATGATTTTGGGATTTTTTGTGTCAGGAGCCACTTTTGTTTGTCGGGGAGTGTGTGATACACTCTATAGTGAGAGTTTGTCCACTGTTTATTTATTACAAAGAAAGAAAATGAAGGTTAAAAACCAATACAGAACTTATGGGTTACCAGTGAGGGACAGCGACACTTACTTTTGGGACTGAAACTGTGTTCAAGCTTAATGGGAACAAAAGGGGGGCGGAACCAAAATACAGACACCGTTCCTCCGGACGCGGAAGTGAAAGGCGTCCCTTCCCCCTCCTCCCCTTAGTCAAAGTTTGAGAGAGGAAATGGAGGTTCGCTTCTTCACTCACGGACATTATTAATTCATGTTTCAGGTTTACTGGACTCCCACTCAGAAGGAAGCTGAGACGGGAGCCCACCCAAACTGATCATCATTTGTTACAATTGGTTTCACCCCGTTGAGACATGTAACATAGACTGAGCTGTTGAAATTTTGCTCAGCTGGGAATAAGATGTCCAAAGTATGCCAAGAGAACACTATTACAGTACCAGCAGCAGCCAAAACCAATTAAACAAATCAGGATGAATTCATACCATCATGTTATAAAATCTAAAAGGTAAATTTAAGGTTATTTAAGTTATTCACTGCTGCCTTCTATCATCTAAAACAAGACTGCGCACTCTCCTATCAACAAGCCATTGTCATCCACACTACTGCAGCTCACTGGATGTTTTCTCATTTTCTCCGTTAACCCGAGAGATTTTGAAACACTCAGACCAACCCATCTGGCACCAACAACCATGCCATGTTTGAAATGATTTGGAAACCATTTCTTCCCCATACGGATAATCAGTTTGATCTTCTTCATCGAGTCTATATGCTGATTTGCTTTTATATGTCAACAAGCAATTGAATGGGTGTACCTAATAAGGTGGTCATAAAGTGTATTGCAAAATATTTGTTTGTGAATCATCACAATATATTTATGTTACAAAAAGAAATCAATAGAGGAGATTCTTGTCAGTACATGGATTGCATCTGAGATTACGTTTACAAAGCCAACCCAACTTCAGCCATTCAGTGACTTGCATTAGTAAGACAATTAACTTTATAACAGCTAGGATATATGGAAAGTGTTTTAAAAAAGGATCTCAAGATGAAACCAAAATGCAATATATTTTCTGACATCAAATAACATTAGTCAACACTGTTTGACTTAATATTCATGCATCTCCATATGCATAACATGTTTACAGTGTGGAAATACAACAAATACAACACAGCCTTGCAGCACTTTACCCCTAATATATTCATATTCATGCACTTTCTTGCAATACATAAGCTTCACCTGAAACAGGAACAGAGAGTTTCTTCAGTTCATGGCTATTATTGAGATGACCTCTCCTTTTGCTGTCTCCCTTCTCCCTTAATTTACACATCCAAACACTTTTCTACAGATCTGAAATGTCGAAACAACAGCCTGGTTTTCAGGGTTCTCAAACAAATGCAAAATGCACCCTGTAAATTGCACCCGACCGCACAGCATTTCACTTCCTTGGTAACTGTGACTCATTTCCCTAACAACTCTGCAAGGATAGCTTCACGAAAAAGAACCTGCAGCCAGTGCACAATTAGTCACACATGGATGCTGCAAGAAAAAAATACCTCTGATTTTAAGCTGACAGGGGAAACAAGGAATGAAGCACAGAAGCAGATGAGAAGAATCAAATGTCTGGTAATGATTTCCTACAAAATGGCTTTCCTCTAGAGATTATCTTCATGCTTACAATACGTAAAAAGATAAATAAATGACAAAAACGGAACTGTAAATGCTTAATGCAAATTATCTTTTTTTACTACACTCAAAAGAAAGACATGATACACTAGCTGACACTTTTACTATTCATCACCAGAGTGGCTGTCAGACTGTGAGACACCTGAGCCCAAAGCTTTCAGATTCCCCATCGAACAACAGCAACCCAACTGCAGACAGCAGAGGTCTGTGAAACACTTTCACAAACTATCTAGAAGTGTGTGAGGCTTGAATAGCACACACCTAATCTTGCCAGGAAGATTAGATTAACTTTCATTATACATTTTGTAATTTCAGGGGATGATATTAACTGGGCATTATTTCCTTATTGTTTGGTGTGAAATTACTATATATTATGTTGAATTATTAATAAATGTAAGTAATATTCCCTTTGCATGTCAAAAGGGAAGGGGGAACAGAATCTACCCGCTATTTATTTTTTTAGGCATACTGTTTTTATTAATTGCAAGTGAAACAAAAACAGTCTTCCACTGTTGCAACCCGAACTTGTTTCCACGTTACACATTCAACATATCACCATTTCTATGGTGACAGGACTCTGGCAAGCTCTCACATATGTCTTGACAGCCGCTGCCAAATGTGGAGCGGGGTGGGAGTTTTATTTCCTTAGCATTTAAGGAGCAAAAAGTACTTCCTCTTGTAAAAAGGCACAGGTACAATGATAATGGTGTGTCATTGTTTGACACAGTAAAACTGTTGGGAATACGCTGGGAGAGAAGACAGAGAGAGGTGGAAGATAAACAGAAGCATGAGGAGGAATATAGTGCTCTGTTAAAAATACAGTGAGTTGTAAGAAATAATAGAGAGCTGATACTTCTGCCAAAGAACTGCACTGAACTCTGTTCTATGGAAGTGAATAGTGTACTGAACATATATAAAGGCATATTTGTCTCTTTGTAGTCAGTGTAACACTAAAATGTTATAACTCAAAGTAAATCAAACTTCTGTGAAATCAAACTGTCCACATAGGAAGCAACACTGATTGACAATCAATTTCACATGTTGTTGTGCAAATGGAATAGACAACAGGAGGAAATCTTTGGCGATCAGCAAGACACACTCAATAAAGGAGTGGTTCTGCAGGTGGGGACCACAGAAAACTTCTCAGTACCTATGCTTTCTGGCTGATGCTTTGGTCACTTTTGAATGTTGGTGGTGCTTTCACACTCGTGGTAGCATGAGACGGACTCTACAACCCACACAAGTGGCTCAGGTAGTGCAGCCCATCCAGGATGGCACATCAATGCAAGCTGTGGCAAGGTTTGCTGTGTCTGTCAGCGTATTTTTCAGAGCCTGGAGGCACTACCAGGAGACAGGCCAGTACACCAGGAGATGTGGAGGAGGCCATAGGAAGGCAGCAGGACTGCTACCTCTGCCTTTGTGCAAGGAGGAACAGGAGGAGCACTGCCAGAGCCCTCCAAAATGACCTCCAGCAGGCCACAAACGGTAAGAAATCAACTCCATGAGGATGGTATGAGGGCCCGACGTCCACAAATGGGGGTTGTGCTCACAGCCCAACACCATGCAGGACGGTTGGCATCTGCCAGAGAACACCAGGATTGGCAAATTCGCCACTGGCGCCCTGTACTCTTCAGATGAAAGCAGGTTCACACTGAGCACATGTGACAGACGTGACAGAGTCTGGAGATACCGTGGAGACCGATCTGTTGCCTGCAACATCCTTCAGCATGACCGGTTTGGCAGTGGGTCACTAATGGTGTGTGATGGCATTTCTTTAGAGGGCCGCACGGCCCTCCGTGTGCTTGCCAGAGGTAGCCTGACTGCCTTTAGGTACCAAGATGAGAACCTCAGACCCCGTTTGAGACCATATGCTGGTGCGGTTGGCCCTGGGTTCCTCCTAATGCAGGACAATGCTAGACCTCATGTGGCTGGAGTGTGTCAGCAGTTCCTGCAAGATGAAGGTATTGAAGCTATGGACTGGCCCGCCTGTTCCCCAGACCTGAATCCGATTGAGCACATCTGGGACATCATGTCTCGCTCCATCCACCAACATAACGATCAGCCTGTAGTGTCTTTTTCCACTTTAATTTTGTGTGTGACTCCAAATCCAAACATGTTTATATATATATATATATATATATATATATATATATTTATAACATGTTTTACATCTATTTCTAAATAAGTAGAGGCTAATGGACCATATTTTGTCATTATGTTTTATTAAAAAAAAAAAAAAAAAACATCCTAGAACTAAAGAATTATTTCACATTTTTTGACAAAACTAAAGAAATATTGAACATTTCAAAAGGAATATTTCCTATCAGGGTGTAACAAAAATCTAATTTGATCCAATAACTTTCAACATTACATCCTGTGTCTAAAGAATATGGAAATTTTGTTTAACACAAATTGCAAAAGTTATTTCACTTTTACAATTTGTGTTACTTATTTTTCATGTTTGACCTTCTCCAGACAGGTAATCTCCCTGAGACAGAACAGTTTTAAACAAACCAATCGCAATTCTTCTGCAGCCTCTGACAGTTTTTCACTCAGGATTGCCCTTTATTTAGCTACATCCATCTTTCCATCAACTCTTAACAGATTCACTGTCTATGCCGAAGAACATCTCCCTAGCATGCTGCTGCCACCATCATGTTTTACTGTGGGGAGGGTCTATTCTAGGGGTGTGTGCAGTATTAGTTTTCTGTCACACATAAACAGCAACTCCCATCTGAGCTATGAATCTCTTCAGCTCCTCCAGAGTTACCATAGGCCTCTTGGCAGCTTTTCTGATTAAAGCTCTTCAATCCCAATCTATAAATTTATATGGACTACTGTGTCTTGATTGGTTTGTAGCTGCTACTAGCGACATTCTTAGAAGACGGATTGAACGGTGTTCTGCAAGATGTTCAAAGCTCTGGTTATTGTTTTATAACCTAACTCTGCTTTAAACCTTCCTGCAATTTCATCCCTGACCTGTCTACTGTGTTCCTTGGTCTTCATGAAGTTATTTGTTTACTAATGTTCCCCAACAAGCATTCATAAATCAGTTAGAACACAGAACATAGCTAATTAGGCCAGTTCTGACGGCAATCAGTTGAACTGGATTCTATTTAGGGGGAACAGACAAAATGGCCTGAATACAAATACATACGATACCTTTCAGATATTTATTGCAATGAATTAAAAACCATATATAATTTCCCTTCCACTTTATAATTATGTGCTACGTTTTACTGTTCTATCACATAAAATTCTAGACAAAATTCAATGAAATATGAGGTAGGTACATGCCGAAAAGTGAAATTGTGGTATGAATTCATTTCCAAGCACAATGCATGCACACTGACTCCCCTGAAAACCACAGAGAGCTTATCAACCTGACCTCCAAGCTCACTCCATGTTTAGAAGATTATCTGGGTTCTTTCACTGCATCAGCCAATGATACATCATAAGCTGTTTGCTTACTTTCAAGCTATTCTTCAAATACCGGACTAGTCCTATGTGTTTTGGAAATTTCAGACACAACAAGCAACATTTATAGAAGAAACTATTTAAATGGAACATTCTCAAAGGGATGGAAAGCAGAAGTACATCACTATATATAATTCAGAGGAACCTTCAAGTTGCAGGAAAACAGAAGACAGCACTGTAAAGCAACAATAAATTATAAAGGAAGCTGTACTCTTCCAGCCAATAAAAACTGTTTCATATTGGCACAGCTATATGAAGCAGTTATTAGTGTAATCCCTCCTTATGCTGTTAAAGGGCATTGCTGGCAAATAACACAAATAAGCACATAATTCAATTCAATTCAAAAATACTTTATTAATCCCAAAGGGAAATTAAATGTTGTTGTAGCTCATTATGAGGGTTTCTTCAAAGAGCCGTTGTAGATGCTGATGGCTGTGGGCAGGAAGGATCTCCTGTAGCGCTCCGTCTTACAGCAGATCTGAAGAAGCCTCTGACTGAAGACACTCTGTTGTTGTGGGACAGTCTCATGAAGAGGATGCTCAGGGTTCTCCATAATGTTCTTCATTTTATGAAGAATCCTTCTTTCCACAATGATCTCCAGAGGTTAAAGGGGAGTCCCCAGAACAGAGCCAGCCTTCTTCATCAGCTTGTTGAGCTTTTTTAAGTCCCTGGCTCTGATGCTGCTTCCCCAGAAGATGATGGTAGAAGAGATCACACTCTCCACAACAGACTTATAGAAGATATGCAGCATCTTGCTGCAAAAACCAAAGGACCTAAGCTTCCTCAAGAATTACAGTCTGCTCTGTCCCTTCTTGTAGATGGCTTCACAGTTGCATCTCCACTCTAGTCTGTTGTCCAGGTGAACACCGAGGTATTTATACTCCTCCACCACCTCCACCTCTTCTCCCATGATAGAAATAGTTTTTGACTTATTCCTGTTTCTCTTAAAATCTACAATCATCTCCTTTGTTTTAGTCACGTTCAAAATGAGATGATTGTTTCTACACCATGCCACAAAGCGGTCCACCACCTTCCTGTACTCAGCTTCTTGTCCATCTCTGATCCACCCCATGACTGCAGAATCATCCGAGTATTTCTGCAGATGACAGGAGTCTGTCTTGTACTGGAAGTCTGATGTGTACAGAGTGAAAAGGAATGGTGAGAGTACAGTCCCCTGTGGTGCTCCTGTGCTGCTGACTACCTGGTTAGACTCACAACCCTTCAGGCTCACAAACTGTGGTCTGTTTGTCAGGTAGTCTTTGATCCAGGAGATTGTTGAGGCCTCCACCTGAGTCTTCTGGAGTTTCTGACAAAGCAAATCAGGTTGGATTGTATTAAATGCACTGGAGAAATCAAAGAACATGATCCTCACAGTGCTGCTGGCTTTGTCCAGATGACAGTGGGTTTGTTGAAGCAGGTGTATGATGGCATCTTCAACTCCAACTCCACAGCGATAAGCAAACTGAAGGGGGTCCTGATGGTTTACTGTTTGCTTACTCAGGTGGGCCAACATGATGTGGGATGTCAGGGCAACAGGTCTATAGTCATTGAGAACTAATGGGTGAGTTTTCTTTGGTACCAGAACAACAAGACAACAAGACAGGAGGTCTTCCACAACACCAGAACCTTCTTCTGGGCCAGGCTAAGGTTGAAGAGGTGCTGCAGAATCCCACAGAGCTGCTCTGCACAGACCTTCAGGACTCTAGGGCTGACATGATCTGGACCTGCAGCCTTATTCTGATTCAGTCTCTCCAGTTGCATCTTCACTTGACTTCTTGAGACACACAGATGGAAGGGGGAAGCAAAGGAAGCATCAGCATCTTCTGATATGGTTGAAGGCAAACATGTTGAAGCAGAAGGGTCTAGGGCTGAGGTGGAAGATAAAACATTTGAGGTGTTACTGGACAGCTGTGGGTCCTGTGGGTCAAAGGAGGGTGGAATGTCTGTTTGGCTGTGAGCAGGAGAGGAGGATGCTGAGCTTGTTTCTGAACTGAACCTATTGAAGAATGTGTTCAGTTCATTGGCTCTGTCCAGACCTCCATCGGTCCGATCATCCCTCTGCCTGAAGCCCATAATCTTCTTCATCCCTGTCCACACATCTCTGATACTGTTTTGCTGGAGCTTGCTCTCCAGCTTCTTCTTGTACACCTCCTTGCTGTCTCTTATCTTGACTTTAAGTTGCTTCTGTAAACTCCTCAATAATTCTCTGTCTCCCTCTCTGAAGGCTCTTTTTTTCTTGTTAAGCAGGTTCTTCAGGTCACTGGTGATCCAAGGTTTGTTATTGGGGAAGCATCTCACGGTTCTGGTGGGGATGATGTTATCCACACAGAAGTTTATAGTCGGTTACACACTCAGCCAAGGCATTGATGTCCTCTCCATGTGGCTGGCACAGTGTGTCCCAGTGTGTAGCCTCAAAGCAACCTTGCAGAGCTTCTTCAGCTTCCTGTGACCATTTTCTCACAGTCCTCTTTATTACAGGTTGTCTCTGAACAAGGGGCTTATATTTCGAGCAGAGAAAAACAAGATTGTGATCTGATTTGCGTAGAGGAGGTCTTGCTGTTGAGATGTATGAGTCCTTGACATTTGCATAAAACAAATCCAATGTTTTGTTTTCTCTGGTAGAGCAGCTGACAAACTGTTGAAACGTTGGAAGTGTAGCAGAGAGTGAAGCATGGTTAAAATCACTAGAAATTGCCACAAAAGCATTGGGGTTTTGTGTCTGTAGCTTAGCAACAACTGAGCTGATGTTATCACATGCAGTGTTGGCAACAGCGGAAGGTGGAACGTAAACTGTTGCCAAAATAACACTGGTGAACTCTCTGGGTAAATAATATGGACGAAAACTTACTGCCAACAGTTCAATATCTGGACTGCAGAGATGACACTTCACAGTAACATGTCCTGGATTACACCATCTGTTGTTCACAAGTACTGCCAGTCCACCTCCTTTACATCTGCCACTCCTCTTTAAATCTCTGTCTGCTCGTATGGTTAAAAAGCCCGGCAGAGAGACGCTGGAGTCGGGGATATGATCCTGCAGCCATGTCTCAGTAAAACACATAATACTGCATGCCCAGTACTCTGGCTGGGTCCTTTGTAGGGCTTGGAGTTCATCCAACTTGTTTCCCAACAATCTCAAATTGCCCATCATAATCGACGGAAGAGATGGTTTGAACTTCCTCCTTCTCTCTCTTCTCTTAGCTCCTGCTCTGCATCTACGGCGTCTCCTTTTCAACTCATCAGGGATTTGGGGTTGTAGTTGAAGTTTTATTTGAGTATTACCTTTGCATAATCAATTCTAGATGTGTCCAAATCAAAATACCTAAGAGGAAGAACTAAGCAGTGGAAGATAAACCAATTAACGATGTGATCTGACCCCTAAAACATATCACCATGATAAACCTAAGGTGAACAAAAGCAAAGTGGTCCAGACCAGCATGAACACACAGCCATCTGTGTGTAGTTGTTAAACATCTGTCTCTAAACACATATCTGTAAGTTCATAGACTAAACTTTGTCCTAAAACATCTGCAATAACTGTAGAATATTTATTGTTATAAATTATTGTACTTTTTTTAACTTAATGCATTAATAAATTTTATGCAATTAAAAATATTTATTTATTTATTAAAAAAATTATTTAAAATATATTTTACTTTTTACTAGTGTCTCTGTTTAAGGTGGTCCTAATGTTAAAAAAAAGTATTGACTCCTTAAGAACATAAAAATAGCTCTTCATTTTATACAATAATCATAAACCGCACCAACTTCAGCTTCATCATTCATTTTAGAGGTGGTGAAATTAACAAAACAAAAACAGGTTTGGATCATGACCTGGTCTTACTGAAAACTGTGAAAAAAGGGGATTCTTTGTTTTTACAAAAATATTGTTGAAATCCGTTCATCCATTTAATTTATAACAAGCTTTTTGTATTTTCAAAAACATTCTTGGTGGAGTGGATGAATACTTGGTTGTGCAAGGGACTGCAGAAGGAGAGGCTTGCCCAGGGCTCTCAGTTGGTCAGTAGCTGTATTTTTAGTGGCTCCCCATTGTAATCCAGATCAGATTCAAACTGGCTTAATAGCCAAACCTTTGGTTCTTCTCACCATTTATTTGACAGGTTTTCTACCACCTCCACCACTAAAGCGAGAGCCAGTGGTGGCTAAAAACTCATTAACCAGCCAAGCACAAAGAGCAGCTTGTTGAGGCACTGAAGTGTCTAAAGGTGCTGACTGTGGCATGCAAATACTGCATGTTTGTAAAACACTGAGTGCACATGTACTACAGCAAAACTGCATCATCAGACTGCAGCTTAAGAGAACAAGTTCAAAACAACTACCTTTACATTGTAAAAGCTCAGAATGAAATCATTAATTATAAATGTACCTAAAAGAAGTGGGATTGACATCTTCAAATATTAACTCCAAATTCATCAAAGCACAAAGATTGTCCTTAGTTACTAATGTCTTTCACAGGTATGTTTTTCATTTCTGCAGTGACTTCTGAAAACTCTTCCGATTCAATGGCACTTCTCTAGATGGGGTGCTCTCACAGGCGTTACATAATGTCCTTGAATGTTAGCAAGCACAATACTCTGGATATGAAATGGGGAGAAAGAGAGAGCAGGACACCCACACAGTTGCACCATCCACTCTCAAACATTCACAGGAAGAAATCATCGGCTCACGCTGGCCGCAGGGTGTTTCAGCATGGCTTCTGATCAAGAAGTTTGACCCAAAGGGCACTTCACACAAATCTGTTTGACTCAAAGCTTTCTCTCAGCAACATGTTATCTCATGCCAGTACAGTAAAGGGATATTAAGAATAAAGTGAATAAATCATTTTACATCCTTCTAGTGTAAACACTTTGTTCAACTTGAAGGTCTAAATGCATTCATTTTAATGACACAATGCTGAAAGTAGACTGTTATGAGGGCTGTGGGTGGGGAAGTTGCCCTGGAAATGGAACATTTTCACCAACAGGGTGAGGAGGCATTTCTCTAATGGCACTTCAAAGCATCGCATCTTAGATGTACTGTAACTCTTCAAAAATAGCAAAAGTAAGACTGTAACCTTTTCCAGCCCCTCGAGATGTTTCCTGTAGTGGATCCATTGGCAGTCTTAAACAAGAGTGACTTAAACTGAGCACTGCCCAAGATGACAGTTAATAATTGTTATTATGCAGGTTAATATATTAAGAAAATTATGCAAAGAGTTTCAGAACTATGGTTTATATTGAACAAAGAACAAATATAGCTCATTTTGCAGTAGCATATTGGCAGACTTTCCATCGCCTGTCCTCTTTTTAATTTTTTTCCTTAGCTGGGAGCATAATGTCTGTACTGCGCAACATACAAACACATTTTCAAGCACTAAATAGAAAACTAAAAATGGCACCTAAATGCACAAGACATTCTGTGAAAAGGTTGCTGCACACAAAAACAAACTAGAATATTTATCAATGGATCATGGGAAGTTCATCTCATGCTGCTTGTTTATCAGTTTATTCTACTGAAGAAAATACAACTTTTATGGGTTGAGAAATCAGAAAGCGGTTTTTAATAGCAACCGATGACAAATCTAGGAACATCTTATTATTTCTCAGCATCCATAACATTTTCACATTTTGTCTCATTATTGCCTCAAACTTTAATGTATTTTAATTGTTGAGTGTAAGCAAAATACTACATGGTTTTTAAACATTCTGTTAAGTTATAACTTAGAAAAATGTTTTATAACCTAATCTAGGTGAAGGAAAATGGTTGTACTGGATTTAGTTTAGGGGTTTTGGGGGATTCACCTATCAAATTTGTTTTGGTAAAAAGAAATTAAAAACTACGTTTCCATTTCTTTTCACTTCACAATCATGCATTACTTTCTCTTGGTCACATAAAACCACAACTGAAAAAAGTTACGTTTATAGTGAAAATGTGGCAAAGTGTTAAAAAGTTCAATGCAATGAATGCTTTTACTATGCAACGTGACTAAACAATCACTAATAGGGTTATATTTATGCCTGCATACTCACGCTCACGTAATAGGCATCCTTGAGCACAAGAATATTCTGGCCATGCACCAGTTGTTGGCCGTTAATTATAGTGTCCTAACAGGGCTCGTCCTGGAACCTCAGCCAAAATTATAAAGCTATCATTAAACGCGCACAAGGTGTCAACGTAGTCAAAATGTCTAAGTAGAAAATGCTCGTACTTGTTTCAGAAAAACAAAACATTTCTATTTACAAAACAAAGAATCCCAAAAAAGACAGTGTTGTAAACTACAGTAAGGTAAAGTCATGATAAAAATCACAATGAATTTTTTTCAGAAAAGCGAGTCAAATTTCTTTAAAGACTGTTTAATAAAGGTAAATCATTAACTGTTTTAAGTTTTACTAAGTTACCCATATTAGCAGCATGAATTCACTGACTTTTTGGTCATGACGTGACTGTTAAGGGGTTATGGGGACAAATTGTATGGTCAAAAGGTGCCATGATTCAATATATATATATATATATATATATAACTACAGGTTAACCAATCTAAATTCAGGGTGCAAATAATGAGCCACAGAGGCAGTTTGCATTATTTCAGAGTGCACTGCAGCACAGAAACCATAACATGAAATATTTGAATCAATACAAATAGTTTAACGTATATCTCTTCGGGAATTGTACATATAATTACTCAATATGTATGTATCTATTAACAAATTAAAATAATTACAAAACCAATTAGTTATTCGTGTGTTTGTTTGTTTGTTTGTTTATAAAATATTTTTGTTTTCTGTTTTACTCATAACATTTTTTTATTATTTATTTATTTGTGGGCCTTTTGCGACTCAACAAGCTTTAGGAACCTAAAAATGCTTACTCATAGATTCCAGTGGATAGTTTTACCAGAGGAGTCGAGTCTCCCGCCGATCTGATGACGCCAAACATGAACACCTTTGAACCTTGAGAGAGTTTAGACAGTCAGTCGCAGTGGAATCCTTCTCAATTTTGTTATTTTTCTCCTACAGTTTCACAGCATAACACAGAGTGAAGGAGGTCCTGGGAGTGAAAGATGAAGAGAGGCATCACCCTAAGAGAAGGTCATCTGCTCTCGACGCTCGATGGCCTCAGATCTAAGGTGAGGTTGGGCTCATTTTAAATAGATCAAACAAGCTTAGGCAGCGGGAAAACAATCCAGAGAGCTTGGTGATTCTGCTGTACATAACAATGACATTCTCTGACCAATAATTTAATCACTGCGGTTTTTGAAGCTGTGTTTACATCCATAACACATGGTGTAAGAACTAATTTTAAGAGGATGTTTGCAGCTAAAAGCAGCAGTTGGTCATTTTAAGATTCACCATTTTTAGTAACCAAAATGGCTTTGATTAGACTTAACAACAAGCGTTTGTAGCATGTTTCCCAAAGGTTGTGCTGAAGTGCGCAATGCACATCTCTTTCTAGAAGCAGTGGAGTCAATGTTAATTAGGTCAATTAGTCCCTCAAGCATGGAGAGATTAGCACTTTATCCATTAAGAGGAGTCCTTTTCATTTCAGGCCTGTAGGGGAGAAGAGGGGAATGAAAAAGGATGACATGAATATAAATAATGAATAACAAAAAGAGGAGATTGGAAGACAGGGAAATCATCAGCCCTGTGAGGGGCTAGAAGAAAACATAACG
This sequence comes from Girardinichthys multiradiatus, assembly GCF_021462225.1. Classification (NCBI taxonomy): domain Eukaryota; kingdom Metazoa; phylum Chordata; class Actinopteri; order Cyprinodontiformes; family Goodeidae; genus Girardinichthys; species Girardinichthys multiradiatus. The sequence continues at coordinate 38,892,988 of NC_061797.1, read as the reverse complement.
AGGCCAAATAACAACATAAAATGTCTATTATGTGAGCAATTTCCATGAATAGGGGAGAAAGAAAGTGATCAGCAGTAGAGGGGGACTGTACAATGCCTGTACAATGCCTTGCAAACATACGTACTCCCCTTGAACCTTTACATGTTTTCTCAGTTTGCAACCGTAAACTTTAATGTGTTTTATTAAGATTGTATGTAATAGACCAACACAGAGTAGCATATACTTTACAAGTAGACGAAAAATAATAGTTTTCATTAAAAAATAATAGTTTTCCATTAAAGAAATGAACTGAAAATTGTCCACAAATATGCATAGCTTTGGACACAATACAGAGCTCTGTTTAATCCATCATGTAAAAAGGGAAAGAGTATGGCACAGCTGCAGACATACAGAGACATGGCCATCTAATCTGACAGAGCATTAATTAGAGAAACACAGAGGCACACAGTAACTCTGGAGGAGCTGCAAGGGTCGACAGCTCAGAATCAGAATCAGAATCAGAATCAGAAAAGCTTTATTGCCAAGTACGTTTTTGGACATACAAGGAATTTGTTTTGGCGTAGTCGGTGCAATACAATACAAATTAAACAGTACAAACATATCTACAATATAATATAAATATAAGTGCACAGTTTTAAGTGAGTGAGAGTAAATATAGAGCAGTATAAGATGCAAGAGCAATACAACAGTGCAGGTGATCATTGTGCAAGTAAAGCAGTGCAAGTAAGCAGGAGTCCAAGCTGAGCGTTAATGTAACGCATAGAGTTACAGGTTACAGGTGTCCTGTCAGCAAAAAAAGGGGGGGTGTGGGGGAAAGGGACAGTGTCAGTGTGGTTTCCGGGCTTTGTTAACCAGGCTGGTGGCAGATGGGAAAAAACTGTTCTTGTGGCGTGAGGTTTTGGTCCGGATGGACCGCAGCCTCCTGCCAGAGGGGAGAGTCTCAAAGAGTCTGTGACCGGGGTGGGAGGGATCAGCCAGAATCTTCCCTGCCCGCTTCAGGGTCCTGGAGGTGTACAGTTCCTGGAGCGACAGTAGACTGCAGCCAATCACCTTCTCAGCAGACCGAATGACACGCTGCAGCCTGCCCTTATCCTTGGCTGTAGCAGCGGCGTACCAGATGGTGATGGAGGAGGTGAGGATGGACTCAATGATGGCTGTGTAGAAGTGCACCATCATAGTCTTTGGCAGGTTGAATTTCTTCAGCTGCCGCAGGAAGAACATCCTCTGCTGGGCTTTCTTGATGAGGGAGCTGATGTTTGGCTCCCACTTGAGATCCTGGGAGATGATGGTTCCCAGGAAGCGGAAAGATTCCACAGTGTCAATTGTGGAGTCACAGAGGGTGATGGGGGCAGGTGGGGCTGGGTTCTGCCTGAAGTCCACAACCATCTCCACTGTCTTTAGAGCGTTGAGCTCAAGGTTGTTCTGGCTGCACCAGTCCAACAGATGGTCCACCTCCCATCTGTATGCGGACTCGTCACCATCAGAGATGAGTCCGATCAGGGTGGTGTCGTCCGCAAACTTCAGAAGCTTGACAGACTGGTGACTGGAGGTGCAGCTGTTGGTGTACAGGGAGAAGAGCAGAGGAGAGAGAACACAGCCTTGGGGGGAACCGGTGCTGATGGTCAGGGAGTCAGAGACGTGCTTCCCCAGCCTCACGCGCTGCTTCCTGTCAGACAGGAAGTCAGTGATCCACCTGCAGGTGGAGTCGGGCACACTCAGCTGGGAGAGCTTCTCCTGTAGCAGAACTGGGACGATGGTGTTGAAGGCAGAGCTGAAATCCACAAACAGGATCCTGGCATAGGTTCCTGTGGAGTCCAGGTGCCGGAGGATGAAGTGAAGGGCTAGGTTGACTGCATCATCTACAGACCTGTTGGCTCTGTAGGCAAACTGCAGGGGGTCCAGGAGGGGGTCGGTGATGTCTTTTAGGTGTGAGAGCACAAGGCGCTCAAAGGACTTCATCACCACAGAGGTCAGGGCGACGGGTCTGAAGTCATTAAGCCCTGTGGTCCTTGGCTTCTTGGGGACAGGGACGATGGTGGAGGACTTGAAGCAGGCTGGCACATGACATGTCTCCAGTGAGGTGTTAAAAATGTCTGTGAAGACTGGAGACAGCTGATCAGCGCAGTGCTTCAGGCTGGCTGGTGAGACAGAATCCGGACCAGCAGCTTTCCGGGGGTTCTGTCTCCTGAAGAGTTTGTTGACGTCCCTCTCCTGGATGGAAAGAGCCGTCCTCGGCGTGGGTAGGGGGCTGGTGGGGGGGAACTTCAGGGTGGGGATTGGAGGTGCCAAGGCCCCTCTTGAGGTTGGGGAGGTGGGGGTGGTGGATTGTGGCTGCAGCTGTTGGGGGGCGTCGTGGGAGATGGTTGCAGGACTGTCCCTTTGTCTTTCAAAGCGGCAGTAGAACTCGTTCAGGTCGTTGGCGAGGCGTCGGTCGTTGATGGAGTGGGGGGCTTTCGGCTTGTAGTTGGTGATTTGCTTGAGCCCTTTCCAGACAGACGCAGAGTCGTTGGCTGAGAACTGGTTTTGGAGCTTCTCAGAGTACAGTCGTTTGGCCTCTTTCACTGCCTTGCCAAACTTGTACTTTGCCTCTCTGTATATGTCTTTGTCCCCACTCCTGAAGGCCTCTTCCTTATCCAGTCTTAACCTTCTGAGTTTAGCTGTTTAGTTGTTGTAACTCACCCTGGTGCATGATGGTGCACAGCTGTCCTCACAGAAGCTGAAGTAGGAAGTCACAGCCTCTGTGTACTCGTCCAGACTGTTGGTAGTAGTCCTGAACACATCCCAGTCTGTACAGCCTAAACACGCCTGGAGATTCTCCACAGCCTCACTGCTCCACTTCCTTGTCGTCCTCACAACAGGTTTGCAGAGCTTAAGTTTCTGCCTGTATGCAGGAATCAGGTGGACCATGATGTGGTCAGATTGGCCCAGTGCAGCACGTGGGACGGCGTGATAAGCGTCTCTGATGGTGGTGTAACAGTGATCCAGAATGTTGTCCTCTCTGGTCGGACATTTTATAAACTGTCTATATTTGGGAAGTTCGTGGGTCAGATTACCTTTGTTAAAGTCACCAGCGACGATTACTAAGGAGTCCGGGTTGGTCCGCTCCACACTCAGTATCTGGTCGGCGAGCATGCGCTGTGCGACCTGCACGTTAGCTTGCGGTGGGATGTAAACACCGACCAGGATGAACGAAGCGAACTCACGGGGGGAATAGAAAGGCTTACAATTTATGATGAAGGATTCCAGGTCTGGAGAACAGTGCTGCTGAATCACTGTCACGTCGTTGCACCAACCACTGTTGAGGTAAAAACAGATTCCTCCACCTTTCGCTTTGCCGGAGAGTTCCGTGTCTCTGTCCGCTCTGTAGAGCTGGAATCCTGCCAGCTGCAGCGCGGAGTCCGGTATTAATCCACACAGCCACGTCTCCGTGAAGCACAAAACTGCCGATGAATAAAAGTCCCTGTTTTTCCCCAACAACAGTTGTAGTTCCTCAATTTTGTTGGGAAGTGAGCGCACGTTAGAGAGAAATATTCCAGGTAACGGTGTTCGTAGTCCACGCTGGCGAAGACGTACCAGCACCCCAGCCCGTTTCCCTCTCTTCCGGCGTTTCACCGCGTGAACAAAGGTGAGCGGAACCTTTGACCAGAATGTCCAAATATTCCAGAGCAGTAGGCAGAAATGTTGGAAATAACTCCTCTGGTGTAGTAGTGGGATGACTATTTTACAGGAAATCCAGTCATGCACTCCGCGAATCTAACTGTTATGGAAGACTGGCTTAAAGAAAGCTATTGTTGAATGAGATGAATCATTTTATGCAGTTTGCCATAAGCCATGTAGGGGAGACAGCAAACATATTGAAGAAGATGCTCTGGGTCGGATGGGACCAAACTGTGAGCGTTTGATCTTCATTAAAAATGCTATATGTGGTGAAAAAGTAAAACTGCATATATCCATAAACACATTATCTTCTCCAGCTGGGAAGGAAGCTGGTCGGAATTCATGGGAAGAAGGAGGGAGCTTAATAAAAGGCTATCCTAGAGGAAAACCTGTTACAGGCAACCATAGACTTATGACTGGGAATGAGGCTCACCTTCAAGCAGGACACCAACCGTAAGCATGCAGACGGAGCTACATAGGAATGTTTTAGTTTGTTAGTGTCCCAGTCAAAGTCCAGGTCTAAAACCCAGTAAAGATTATGTGCCAATACTTGAAAATTGATGTCCACATATGCTATATATTCAGACATTCTCTGATCCAAAGAAAAATTAACTAAAATTCAGTCTTCAGTGCAAAACTGGTAGACATACTAGAAAAGACTTCTAGCTGAAAATGCAGCAAAAGGTGGTTTCACTGAGTACTGACTCAGGGGGGCTGAATATAAATGCACAGCACTTGAGAAAACTTAAAAAAGCATGTTACTCTTTCCTTCGACAGTACAATTATGTGCAACTTTGTGATGGTCTATTGCATAAAATACATCGAAGTTTGTGACTCTAATTTGACAAAATTTGAAAAAGTAGAGTTACCCCAAAAGAGAGATCATTCCTGCACATAAAATAAGCAAACATATGTTGTTTTTTTTTTACTCTTGTTTTTTTTTATTGATGCTGATTAAGACTATGCTTTAAAACTGAAACAAAGCCAAATGCCTTTCTGCAGAGCAGAAACTGTTAAAAAACAAGATGCCAAAGGTATTGCACAGTAAAAGAGAGCATTTACGCCTCTCGGCTTGACAGATAATGTCTGCCCTAGTAAAGAAAACCTGTTTCAGCCACATTTGCATTTCCTGTGGAGGTTCCCCATATTTCCTGCCGAGATCACAGTCATCAAGCCCGATTCAAGCTTGTGTTCATCATGTTCTAAATGCATGAGTAGCTGCACGTTTAGGTTTTTCTTTTTCAGATTTAACATATTTTCTTTTGGAACAAGTTTTACAGGTTGAAAAAGACAGCAAAATGTGGAAGAAGCAGTTGAGCAGTAATGGCTTAATCCTCAAAAATAAGTGCTCCTTTTTACACGCACTGCCAACTCTTACTGTCGAGTGTAACCTTTCTTCTACTTGGTCGTCTCATGCTGTCTGATGGAGGAAGAGCAACACAAAGTAACCCCACCACTGGTTATTAAAAGACTTGTCACAAAACAACAGTGAGCTGTAGGCAGTGGCGTCACTCTAAACAGTACTGATCTGTTTCTGGGCTTTCTTTTTCTTTGTGTTGATTTGTACTGCTCAACCCTGAACAGATGGTCCCTGTCTAGATCCAGCAAACTGTAAAATTAATCAAATAGCATGCACAATCACAACAGGGTTTCCATTGTGTCAAACTGAGAATCGTTACAGCACCGTAATCATACACCAAAGGTGAATGCCACGTATGTACGATAACTTCGATTACAGCTTTTCTGCTTCAGGACCTTGGTGTTAAAAGACTTTAATGACCTGCTAATCTATGATAGATAATTCAATGCATGCTTGTAGCATGATCACCGTTTAATTATTCAAAACATATCCATATGGTTATATAATACCCTGTTTGCTTTTCCATTAAATCTATCAGATATATACTTTTATTTATTTTCTTCCAAGATGAACATCTTTAAAGCTAAAGAACATTACAGCAAATGTATTATTTATTGCAGTAGCTCAAGAGAATTGTTCCATTTTTTTAAGTACATTTACTGAGAGGGGAAATGATTGTTTAGGAAATTACTTTTACTGGTCTTCTGTAACGCTTCACAATCTGGTAGTACACACAGTGGATTGATTTAACCAGAATCCTGATTCTTCTCTTTAGTTCTCCCTACAGGTTTTCTATGGGTTTCAGGTCTGGAGGCTATGATGGCCAAGGATGAAGGCTGATTTTGTTTCTAGCTAAATTATTTCTGTTAATATGACTGTTTTAGGCCACTCTCCTATTAAGACACCAATGAGCCCACCAGATTTGGATCTATATTGCCCCGATGTTTCAGAGAGTTTATGATGCTATGAACTCTAACAAGTTTCCAGGGCATTTGGAGGTAAAACCAGCCCACAGTCTCATGGATCCTCCACTGTACTTAACAGTGGGCATAGGGGGCTTGCCTACATATTCATCCTTCGTTTCACGCCAAGCCCACCTGGAGTGATTTTTGCCAAAAGGTTCAACTGTGTGCTTTGTCCCATCCGAGCAAAGCACACAGTTCCACTTAAAGTCATAGTAGAGTTTAACAAACTTCACACATTTACATATGTGACGGTAGGACAGAAAAGTTACAAATCCTGACTTGTTAGGATCACGGATCTGCCTTACTTGAATGGCATGTTCTCTTGACCTTGTGAAGTGTGGCCAAGAGAAATGGGTCTCTGTCTCACATCCTATTTATACCCCAGACAAACAGGAGGCCACAGAACACCAAGCATGCATAGGTATGAGCCCCTCATGGTATGATAACTTTGAGTGAAGCCTAAGTGAAGATCGAGCTTCTGTAATAATCATTTATTATAAGGCTGTATTGCATAACTTTACACGGGGTGCTAATAATTTTGTCTCTCTTAGTCAGCCCATAAAATATATCAATTTATTAAAACCAACAAAGAAATAAAGACACGCCCCACTTTAGACAAAGATGCCCATCCTTCTCGGCCTTTATCTAGGCTCCATAAAACAAACGTATCTCTATGTATGGACTGTGTTTAGCACATATGTCATTTTATAGTGCAAAGAGCAATATCAATATAAATTTGCTTAGACATCAAATTTTTCTGAGTGACTTGTGACACATTTACTGCAAAAACACACAGTGCCATATAGTGCTGCGTAGCTTTCATAACTACATAATAGTCTCGGGACAAGCTCATCAATGTATCAAATTTTTTATTTTTTATTTTTTGCAGAATTATGCTGTCAGACGCAGCGAAAACACACGGAAGTGCGTAAATGTTAGCCTTGACAAAAACTGAACTTCACTTCTCCAAATACACAGAGAAGGTGCACCAAGACTTCCTGTCACATTATCAACCCCAAAGCTCTTCATAAACTCTCTTTCATGTCTTTTCATGACTCAGTGACAGTCTTCGTCATATTCAACCAACATACCTTAGGCGAGAAGATCTTTTTTATTAAATACTCTATCAAAAGAGATGTTACAGTTTCACAAGGCAACACGAAATGGTACATTTATTGCATCTGTCTTATAAAAGTGCAGATGAAGATGCTGATATTTGTGAATTTAACAAAGAAATGCTATGTTAGCGAGATTCTCTTCTAGAAAGAATAACATGAATAGTAGACTAAACTGAATACAATACATACAATGTATTACTGTCTTTTCTTTACAGGCTCTACTGGTTACATAAGGTACGTTGCTAGATTTCTACACATGCAAAACAATACTTTGTGTTTGTTGGCTTTTTGTTTGTGTTAGGTTAATACCAAACTGAAACAGCAGCATTATCTATTTAGGAAACAGCCTCTTGGGTTCAAATTAGCGTTTAATAAGTTTACCTTTAAGCTGGCAATAAAACTGCTGCCTAGCATCTACTGTGACATAATGACAGGCACAATGGACAGCAAATCAACCAGCTGATGCTCTTAGAGCCAGGAGAGGAAATGTTCCAGAGAAATTGCTATAATGTAAGAAAAGGATCAACTTCAAACCTTTTACGCTATTACCTGCGTTGTTTTGACCTGCCCTCTTAAAGATATAAATCCACAGCTGGTATTTACACAAAACATGCATAGCATAACCCAGCAGCTTTGATTTAAAACAGAAAGGCGATAATTATTCCCACTGCTAGAAAAATAAAGTGACATGTTGATAAGTGCAGTTACAAATAACCTTTCCTGTTTTATTATTTATCTTAATTTAATACTTTAATGGCACATAAATATGCAGTTATAAAATAAATACACCCGAATAAATACACACTAATTGTAGTAGCAACTTGTAAGTGCTTATTTTGCTGTGTCTGTTCTGCTCTGGAATTACTGAAAAGCTAATATTAGCTAGTTATTTATTCAGGTTACATGTTCTGCCTAAATTTGTCTTATTGTAGGTGGCAGTAGCTTTCTTTCAGCCAGCTAAATGGCAGTGTGCAGCAACATGTAAAGGAGGCATGACGTTGGGTTACTCTATATTCCATGCAGTGTGATGAACTTTCATTGGCGTTCCATTGAAATTAGTTTAAGCTACAGGAATGGTACGATGAAATATTTCGGCAGTTTTGAAACAGTACCATAAACCTTAGCATACCATGCAATTGCCATTTTGGGAATTATTGGACAGGTGCATCTCAAGAACAACTGAAATACTAATTTTTTTTACAAAAAAGGCTAGGATTTTATTTTAGAAATGTCAACCTGATTAAAAGCATGCCCATGTACTGCAAAATATATACACCCAATGCTTGGTTGGGAATGCTTCTGCATGAACTCCTGCATCAGTGCAGCATGGAGACAATTAGGCTGTGGCTCTGCTGATGTCTTAAGGAAGCCCAGATTTCTTTAAATGCTACATTTGGACTATTGCTTTTAATGTCTATAAGAATGTTAAAATCCCCTACTAAGGAATGTTAAATTTTAGATTAACAAAAGGATTTGGCTCATTTATACTGACATAATCCTCCTGTTGTAGCCAGGTTTCTGTAAAACCGAATAAATCAATCTGATTATCAGAAATTCAGTCATTATGTCTTTGACAAAATACTGTATCTTATGTTCCAAAAAACCACCTTTAATATTTTTTATATTTCTTAAGTTGAAATTGTCTTTCTTGTGATTAGATTCTCATGACTTAAATAAGTTTTTAAACTATTTAATTTGGCCATTAAAATTGAACCTTTCCTTTTCACTGACTCAACGGCATTGTTTTATAACTGAATTTAATATAATTGAATTGGAATGTATGTAATTAAATTTGAGTCTTTCTATATGAATGGATTAAAATTATTATTTATGTTTATAAACTGGATTTGTTTGTTTTGTAAAGTGGTTTGAGAAAGCATTTGTTGTGAATTGGTGATATATAAAAGTAACAAAAGCATTTAATTTGTCTGCATTATTGGGTCTGGTGTCCTTAATCCTCCTCTTGATACTACCCCATAGATTCTCTACATGTTTGACCAATCAAGCACATGCAGTGTTCATTAAAACAGGTATTGGTATATTTTCTTCAAAACTTTTTCCTTCCACTCAACTTTCAATTAAAATGCCTGGATACAGCTAGAGTGCTGTAACAGCAGGTTTATTTAATCATGATGCATTGTAGCTTTTATGATTATGGCATACCCCTGGCTTAAGTGCAAAATTCCTATTTTCATGTAATTTGAATATTACAAGACTAATACAAAAATAATCTTTCAAACAGAAATGTTTTGTAATGCTCTTACAATGACATACACAATCATTGGGAAGACTGCATAGAGGCTTAAGCCACAAATGGTTATTGCTAAAGAAGCTGGATAAACAGTCTTATCCAAGAATTTGAAAGGAAAGTTGAGTGGAAGGAAAAAAAGTGTGTTTCCCAGACATTTTAGCAGAGTCACTGGTTGGTTGCCTCCGTTGACACAGTAATTCATGCAGGGAAAAAAACAAGAGGCCTTAACCAAGTATTGAGTTCATATACTGTATAATACATTGACATAATTTTACAGCCATCCAATCATCATATTTGTCTAGAGTAATTGTAAGAAACTACATTTTGGGTTTTTATTAATTGTAGGCCATAATCACCAATAATCACTTGAAAAACATCACTCTTAGTGTAATATAAATATAGTATAGTTGTTTGAACTGAATTATTGAAATTGAGATGCACCTAGACAAGGTGCATATAAAAGTCTCAAACATTGAACACAACTTTTATATAAGAAACGTGGTTAGAGATGCAAAGCAAAATCTGTTTTTATTCCTCTCGTTTGCCCAAATATAATTGAATCTGTAAAAAACAGCATCTTACAGGACAGTAGCACTTTTTTAAACTTACAACAAGAAAACGTTTTTTTGCCCTGAAAACATTTCGCTAGGCAGAGATGGGCGCTGTTTAAGGTAGCGTGAGGTCACTATCGCAAAAGAAAACAGAAGATAACGAAATGGAGACATCAAGATTACACTGCTTTGTTTATCCCAAGTCCATCCCAAAAGAAAGATATTCCGTCAGGAACGGAAACAGCTCAACAATTAGTCAGAAAAATCCTCATGACAGATGCAGACTTTCTGCTCTGCCTAAACTCCGAGAATGGTCATGAATTCATAAATGGTTTTACTGGAAAACAGATTAAAGCTAGATATGAGATTAGGGGGGAGCGGGTAGCGCGTACTATTGATGATGTATTCAGCCACCGACGTAATCCAACACCAAATTTGAACCCGCAACTCAGGCAGGTTCACGTTCATTACCAGCGGAAATCTGGTTTGAAAGGTTACGTTTTTAGGCACCGGTGAAACTTCTGAATGAGTCGATCAGTCAGCTGAAAAGTCTGTTGTGAGACCAATTAATACTTATCTAAAATACAGTCAAATCTATGTATTGAAACTGCAACGTCCTGTTAGCAATGAAGTTGTTTTTTTTTTTTTTTTTTTTTTCCCTTTGCATTATGGCGAACCAAAATTTAAACTCTCCCGTGGACAAAAAGCATCCATCATGTGAGGTCTCAGGTGGATACATCGTATTTTTCTTTATTTACTATTAATGCAAGTTCAGCGTCTTACCTGCGAGACTCCGCGTCCGGAGGATAAATCTACATTACTGTCCACAGAGTGAGAACGTCTATCATTATGCTCCCCGCGCTCCTCCTCATCAGGCACCGCGAGAACGCTCCTCCTCCACTCATCACGGTCACGGACACCCACGCGCGTGCCCGAGTCCTCCATTTACTGCGGCCAGTGACGGCTCTCGCACGAGTGCAGCCCTGGGCGAACCCCTTTCTTCTGCACCCAGAATATTTCGGATTTGGAAAAATATTGTAATTTCTTCCAAAGAACACGTTTCACAAATTACGACTGATTTGATAAAGAATGCATTTTTGATCATTGTATTAGAAAATAAAGTAAGAACTTCTCATTTTCAAATGGGTTTTAAAGAAGGTTGCGGTGGTGGGCTGGTATGTAAAATCATTGGGTGAGGTGGATAAACCCTTAAAAGACTGCCAGTCTATCAAAGGGCAATACAGAAGACATACAGGACAAGCAACCATGCACATCCACTCTTACTCCTGCGAGACTAATTCCAGACTCCATAAAAAAGCAATAATAAAACTGAAAGCCTGACCCAATCCACACCCATATAACCCCGGGTGGTGTCATACTGTCTGTTTCACCACTGACCATCAGCTTATACTGCATTCAAAAGGCACAAGTGAAGAAAGCAACACACACACACATCATAATGGTAATGATTTTATTGCATGAATTGTAATAGCTGCAGAGGTACAACCTTTTTTAGAGGAGTTCACTTGGGTTTAAAGCCTTTCTGAACTGAAAAGTGAGGTGGTGAAGGGACATTCAAATGGCACATCAAATCTGGTCTGATCTGTCTATCAAAAGCCCTGAGACACTTCTACACTGAATTTTAACCGCAACTGCAACACCAGTCGGTGAGGTGGGGTGGAACTATCCATGTTTTACCATTTTAATACAATTTGAATGGGCAGTAAGAGAACTTGTATGTGCTTTTAATTACCATTTTAGGGCTAGAGAAAAAGAGACTGAGCTGTGCTTTGGTGTGTCACTCCCTCCAAGCCAATACTTAGCTTAAAAGGGGTGTTTCTGTGTGCAGCTGCCCATTTAGTGGGGATATGAACATTTAAAGAACCAATAACAAAACAATTATCACTAAATAAACCATTCACCTGCAGTATACAAGCCCAAGGAGCGTAGATTAAGACTTGGAGCAATAACTCCATCTACAGTTTAATTGTTGTACTGCAACGGGAGAAGGAATTGACATTTTGAAAAGTGTTTGTAGCCTCAACATTTTATAAGTTTGGACAACAAAAACCAACAAACAAAAGGCGAAAAAGCTCCCTTTTAGTTTAGATAGACCAATCACAAATTAAAAGAAATGTATCACTATATGACTTGTAAAATGGTCTCTTCAATTATCAAAGGTAAATTGGTCACTCAAATGTCAGTGAAATAAAAAAAGTAGTAGCAGAAATAATAAAAGGTGATGTTGTACTATACCCAAATGCTTGTTCCTACCCCACCCCACCATCCCATGACATGTTCTATTTCAAATATAGGACTTGTAGATATGGGCTCTAATGTTATTAATACATTTATCCATACTATGTTCATATAATTAATAAAAAAATAAATACATTTAACGAATACAAACGATTCTTTAGTAGGTAGATTACCAAATAATTTGATTATTCCCCCATAGTTTAACTGTTGACACATTTCAAGTGTAGGATTTTTCATAAAACCATTATCACCACAAATATATATTTAAATTTGCATTTTTAAAGCCTTTACACTGGTGTGGTAGTGCTACTGAGCTAGATGAGACCGAGCTCCTTTCTGTCATCTGTAAAGACGTAGTCTGGATCTCTCAAGGCTAAATATTAACACAGTAGCACAATCATAGACAGGGACCAGAAGCAAAAGTGGATGCTGATGATTTCCGTTGGCAATGGGATCCAAACCATCTCTTGGCTTTAGCCAAACAGCAGCAGGAAAAAGATGTTTGTGACTTCCATCAAGAAATCTTGTAAAAACGTTATACAAACTTGTGTTAATTTTTTTTTGCATATGCTTGCTTTTGTACAAATTTTTGTACAATCGGTTTAGACATAACAAAACAGATCCACCCAACAGAAGAAGCAACAGACAGAAAAATATCATGCATAAGTTATTTCCCACTCTTACTGATTGATTTGTAAATGACCAGCTATAGAAGAAAATCTGTGTATGTTTGTTGCTCAGCATTATACTTTTGTACATTTTGAAATTTTTGCTTTCTTTTTCTTTTTATTATTATTATTGTTATTATTATTATTGGACAATGGCAGCCGGCAGTTCCAGATGTTGGTCCTGAGGAGAGTCCAGACATCCAACCTGTGTAATTCTTAACAGAAAGAGGCACAAAAGACTGGCTGTGGGAAAGGAAATTGCTCCGTAAAAGAAGCTTTTGAGAGCCCACTTGTGACCAGCTCCAAGAAATTAAACCTATGTTCAATAACACTTTTTTTTCCTATATCTGCTAGAAAATACTTGCCACCATAAAAATGGGTGACAGATTCTGCAGGCGCTTTCAAACTAATGACAACTTCTCCCTCTGGCAGCAGAAGTGGGACAGGAGAGTCAGTTGCAGACAGAGATAGAGGGGATTGTGGGTGAAGACATGGATGAGCAGACAGACCCCTATCTGCAAAGATCCTCTTGAGTAGAGTCCCGTACGTTTTTCCTCTTCTTGCTGTTCCCTTGGTGGTGTGGCTTGTTGCTTTGTTGACTTTTGGAGCTGAAAGAGGAGTTCTGCTGCCCGTGGTGGCCACTCTTATTGCTGGAACGAGACATCCTGGCCTGAAGGAAAAAACACCACAAAGCCACAATCAGATTGTGAGGAATTTTTCTCAAGAGTTTCTAAACCAGCAGACTTCAAATCTATAAGCCGGGGGACGGTGTTCTACAATTTTCCTATGTAACCAAAAATGCTTTGAGGGTCTTAGCTGAATGACTACAGCAGCAAAGAATGCTAAACACAAGAGGGTTTCTCAAAGCAAAAATCACAGTAACTCTACGGAACATATGGATAAATCACTGAAAGATTCATTCATATGAACAGGAGTAGATTTAGTTCTACCTGAGCATCTGAGGCGAGTAAACAATTATCTTTCTGTACTATAGAGATGTAGCCTCTCTCAGTGAACCAGGTCGTAGCCATATGCATTCACATGTATTACATTCTTGCCTTCAGTTTGTTCATGTTGATCTAATCCACAACTTTTGACCTGGTTCGCTACGGTATGTGGTGCTAACTAATAACTGTGTCTGCATGATATTTATTTAAACAAGGGAAAATCTAGGTGTTCTGCTCGGGTGTTGTGATGAATGTTAGGCTGCCTATGTGGCTGTATCCCTGGTGGTATTAATCAATGTTCAAGGAAAAACATCCAAAGGTGTAAACAAAGCCTGGAGATATATGGAACTATTACTCTGGACCACTTTCATGAAGGAAAAATGATACTGAGCCTACCTTTCCTCCTTTGTTGCTTGCAGGTGGAGTGCTGGTAAAGTGGTTCTGTATGCGGTGATTACTGACCACGGTAGACTTTTCTCTATGAGTACCAGAGTTTCGGACAGGCTGTTGCTTGACTGTCTTACATGGTGTACCATCAGAGTCCTAAACCACCAACAACAAAAATCAAACATTTTAATTTGGCCAGGTTGATTTGGATAGCTTTTTCTTCTTAATAAGGGAGACAATCATCATTTGAAATCTGTATTTTGTATTTATCCATGCTATCTTCGTCTGATATTACAAATTGTTTGACGATATGAAGATACAGTGCCTTGTGAAAGTACTCGGCTCCCTTTAACTGGTCAACCTCTTGCCACATTTCAGCCTTCAAACATAAAGATATGAAATTCTAATTTTTTGTGAAGAATCAACAACAAGTGGGATACAATTGTGAAGTGGAATGAAATTTATTGGATGTGTCAAACTTTTTTAACAAATAAAAAACTGAAAAGTGGGGCGTATAATAATATTCGGCCCCTTTACTTTCAGTGAAGCAAACTCACTCCAGAAGTTCAGTGAGGATCTCTGAATTATCCAATGTTGTCCCAAATGACTGATGATGATAAGTAGAATCCACCTGTGTGTAATCAAGTCTCCATATAAATGCACCTTCTCTGTGATAGTCTCAGGGTTCTGTTCAAAGCGCAGAGAGCATCATGAAGACCAAGGAACACACCAGGCAGGTCCAAGATCATATTGAAATGGAAGGAGTATCAGACCACTGCAAATCTACCAAGACCCAGCCGTCCCTCTAAACTTTCATCTCGAACAAGGAGAAGACTGATCAGATATGCAGCCAAGAGGCCCATGATCACTCTGGATGAACTGCAGAGATCTACAGCTGAGGTGAGAGAGTCTGTCCATAGGACAACAATCAGTCGTACACTGCACAAATCTGGCCTTTATGGAAGAGTGGCAAGAAGAAAGCCATTTCTCAAAGATATCCATAAAAAGTCTCGTTTAAAGTTTGCCACAAGCCACCTGGGAGACGCACCAAACATGTGGAAGAAGATGCTCTGGTCAGATGAAACCAAAATCAAACTGTTTGGCCACAACGCAAAACGATATGTTTGGCGTAAAAGCAACACAGCTCATCACCCTGAACACACCATCCCCACTGTCAAACATGGTGGTGGCAGCATCATGGTTTGGGCCTGCTTTTCATCAGCAGGGACAGGGAAGAAGGTCAAAATTGATGGGTTGTGTCCCACTTGTTGTTGATTCTTCACAAAAAATTAGAATTTTATATCTTTATGTTTGAAGCCTGAAATGTGGCAAGAGGTTGACCAGTTCAAGGGGGCCGAGTACTTTTGCAAGGCACTGTAGAGAAGAAAAGAAGTCTGAAATCTGAAAGGGCTGCATGTCAAGCTGCAGGGACTGACCGCATCGCTGGAGGATGTGGAAGATGGCGATAGCAGGGAGGAAGGAGATGAACCCAGAGATGGGAGTGGAGAAGAGGTGTTGGAAGAGGATTTGCTGTGGGGAGCTGAGGGCAGAACCAAAACATCTTCATCATCTGGAACATTGTTGTTGCACTCGTCAAGCTGTTTGGAATCAAGTAATTTGACGTCGTTTCCTATTTAGGGCGAAAGAGACAAATATGTGTGTTGTGTTGTAGTTGCAGCTCGTTTCAGGTTAGAGCGATATAAACTCCGTTACAACTGGTGCGTCTAATACATACTGTTGAGAGAACGATCATTCTGAGACGGGCTGTCCCAGTTCTTTTGGATCCATTCCCTGTACTCATCCACTTCCTGAGTCACACGGATTATCCGACCAAGTATACTGAAATTAGGAACAAAAAGAGGAGCAGATGTTTATTTCCAAAATAAAAGACCAAGCAGTTTCAGACTAATAATCTCACAAAATATATAAAAGCCTTCTGTAATGCGTGAGTACGATGTTTAGTTCATTAGCTCCTTACCTCTCGTTCTCATTGTTGGGGTACTGCTTGGCGATGCGGGACACAGCATGGCCGAGCACAACGTAGGCATAATCAAACGCCTGCTTCACCTGCATGGCACCATATGAGCTCCTGCCAACATCGTTGTCTATTGGGCACAAGGCAGAGACAACATGTCACTAAGTGTTATTCCGACATCCTGGGAGGGCATAGAAACTTGATCACCCTCTAACCGTTTTTTTACTGTTCCTACCTGGCTGCAGAGGATCCTCAATGTAGAGCATAGAGGGTCTGTATCCATCCATCATGTTTTTCTGAACCTCATCTTTGGCAACATAGCAACCGCCATCTGTTATCCTGATGCCTGTCTTCAGATAGTTAAAGTTGCGACCATAGAGCTCAAAGAATTCAATTAGCAGAACACCGATATTTATGTTGGGGCTGGAAACATCCCTGTTATGAAGCTGGTGGAAAACAAAACAGAAGCAGGTAAAAGATTGATTGTTCTAAGAGAGGTGAGAGAGAATTAGAGATGTGGGAATTCACTGCTTTTGAAAATGCCTAAATGGAGACAGAATAGCAAAACAAACCTGAAGGAAGCTAACAGCCATGAGGAAGAGACTGTAGGAGCCAATTCCACCCGTAAAAACCTCATTGAGGTCCCTCTGAAGAAGAAACTGCTTCAGCACGAGGACCAGGTAAGGCAGAACAGGATATTTCTGCAAGTAAAAAAATTGACGCAGTAAAGAAACTGAAAGAGAGAATAATTTCCGTCTACTTCTAGACGGTCCAGGAAGTGGAACAGATTTGAGGTCAAACCCTGTGTTACACTGAAGCACAGTCTGAATAAAATACAACTAATATATGCACTATAAACTCAAAATCTCTGAAGTTGAGTGAATCTGGGAGTCCTGCTACAGCTGAGCCAAGTGCATCCACTACAGATTTTACCTCCTTAAAATCCTTGATGAGTTGAGCAGCTCTAACACCCCCGTTCACATTGAAACTGATGTCCACTTTGACCTCAGTAAAGGAGTCGGTAAGTTTGATGATGGGAACCTAGAAAACACACAAACAAAACAACTTCTGACTGAAAGACACTGGAAAATGCACCAGCATGTTTCATTTACATCAATATTAATGTGAATCATAAAAACAAAGTTTAATGTGCAACTTCATTTTTTATCGGGTTCTAAGCACATTACCGGATATCACTGTAATGTTTGGAGGAGAAAAATGTTACCGATGCTTTATCCAAAACTTTGATGGAGTTCTCGTCTGCAACATTTCTTTTTCGCAGAGCTTCTTCCAGAGTCCAGAGAGGGAGAGTCTCCCACTTTCCAAAAACTACCAGATCAATGTCACTGTTGGGAAACAAACAGTATGTTTAGTTTGACAAACAGAAGTTTTTAACCAATGATAAACTAGTCCTCTCTGACAGTAGAGACGCATCAATCCCACTTATCCTGATCTACACAAACTCCTGGTTTGTCCTTGAGGTCGGTCCTGCAGATTCACACCTTGACCGATTCTGGTCTTTATTTTAATAGCTAAAACAAATAAAAGAGAATAAATACATAGCTGCTTCTCTGACTCTGATAGTGGGAGTAGTTCTCTGTCCTAATCTGCCCTAATACTTCAGATAACATATGGCAAAACACCTTTTTTTTTTTTTTGACATATCTGCTGCAAAGTACAGTTTCTAAGGGAGAAGCTTTGGTTCCCCCTTGTGGAACAAATATGCAACTGTGTCCTGTAGTTATTTGGATCTGTTAAGTGTCTGAAAAATAAGAAGCAAAATGTGTTTTTCGAAGCTGCAATATTTAACACAAATGGCCAGTATAAATAAGAGCCAAATGCCAATTATATTTCACTACAAAGCATGAATTAACTGAATTTTGTTTCCAAGTGCAAAATAACGTATGGAGCACCGCCACACAGATAATCTGAGTGGACACTTCTGCTATATATCAAGCATTCTTTATTCCCTAGTCATTTACGGGAAATATTAACATTACTAATACTATATGCTGAGAGATGAGGTATCTTTTTCTATCACAAAGAGATAGAGAAACATTCATCAAAATGATCAGCGAAGGACACCACTCAATCGTTAGAGCTACATCAGACTGTGGTCAGGTCAAGAGCAGATGATTTAACCACATTTTGTTCCGTAAATGGAAAAAGAAAGAGGAAGACCACACAACTGAAACAGCTGCAACTCAACAAATTAGAAAAACAATGAGGGCCATACAGTGAAAGGTCTTTCTACTTGTAAACTTCATCTAAAAACACATCACAGCCATCGACTTCAGTCTGTGTGCGTTCTTGTTCTAACTTCCACCTTTAGTTATTACAGAAGTAAATTCTGTGTGACACAAAGCTGATTTGGTAGGAAGTCAATGAGGAGACTCTTGAATCTTTAGCTTACCTTGTTGGCAGATAAAGACCCGTGCTAAAACTCCCAAACACTTGGACCTAAAGAAATAAAAACAATTATTACTTTTTATGTGGACAAGATTTACTTTTACGAGAATAAATTTGTTAATTCACATAAATAAAATACAGTTTAATATCACCTTTCTTACATTTTATTTGAGCTCTTTCTAATAATGCATGATATGACAGGGATTGAAATTAAGGGGAAAACGGCAATCTTAAGTTTTTTCCAAATTTTGCTTGCTGTCTACCAAAACCTAAAGTTCAAATGGTAAAAAAAAATATTATTGTAATAATTGATTTATTGGTAAGTTGAGAAAAATGCACTGCTGGGCGATAAGGGAAAAATAAATGTTTTAGCAATATTTAATGTAAAATTATATTCCAAGGCCATCTCTTGTATAATCTGTTTTGTTTTGTGTCCTTCCCTTATGATAAAAAAAAAAATCCTGATAATTTTGGTTAACCACAAAACAAGCCATAATCTGCTAATCTCTTAATATGCAAGCTTCCAGGAGGCCAGAAATGTTCTCTTTCCCTTTTAACGCCCACATCGCAATGGGCAAATAGATTTTAAACCTTGACCCTACTCCCCTAAACCTCTTCCCCACATCAGTAGTAAACAGCTCAGCCTCATGTAAAGATCCTAAGCTGATTGTGAATGAAAGGACTTCTGTGAACTGACGTAACCACGTATGGTGGCAAACGTTAGCTGTGTTGTGTCTCGTCTTTCACCGACGTTCATTCAGTACCAGGTCTCAGCTGCGTTTTTAAACCCAGCTGAAATGTATCAAAGTGTAATGAACAGAACCACTCAGATCTGACCTTTCACCCACAGGAACTGCTTTCAACAAGTCCCTTCAAAATAAATCCTCCACGAACCTTCCAGGTTTAGACTAACAAGCTCCTATTGATTTAATGTGTTGCACTCTAAATGTCTTTTTATTCAATAGAATTGTTAAATATTGGAAAGTCTAAAAGTGAAAGCAGTTCCTGTCAGGATATTGTTTGATCTACTAGCATAGGTTGTTTACATTTATTTCCCTCTTTTGCCTAAAGAATGTGGTAGAAAGAAAATTATAGAATTAGTTGTCTAGCACCACATGGTTCGCAGGATTCCCCAAATCCACTTCCGATTGGTTGATCAGCCCCGTGCTGGGTTCTGAGACATGGACAATAAAGTTGCACTGGCATAATTCTCTACATTTGTCTAATTTGGTGTAAAATTCCTGTAAAAGATTTTTGCTTTGCTTTTCCTTTAAATGACCAGGTTCTGAATCCAAGCATGAGAAAAACCACCAGGACATCCAAATGGACTGAACCACAACCAACTACCTTTCGGTCTCAGTGAACTTTTTGTTTGAACAATAAATTGTTGTATTGAGATTTCCCCGTGAGACAAGCCTAGAGTGTCTAGGAGTGTGGGAACAGCACACCTGAAGACCTTCGGTTGGTCCGTGTGAGTCCGCCAACAGCCAACTCCAGACCTCAATCAGTACTCTTTTTCTGTTTTAGCCTGGCAGGTTCTGGTGTGGGAAGCCGATGGATCAAATGGTGGTACTGAAACCTTCAATTTCTTATTTTTAGAAAGCTCCTTTTCATAAACTCATTGCTAAGCTTTAAAATAAAAGTTTGACTTTGCTCAGCTTAGTATATATTTAAATGTAAAATTTATGGTTTATAAATCTTCCTCTCTTAGCTGTAACAAGTAGCTATAGAGTAGAATAGCTTTGTTTCTGATTTCTTTTATTTCTTTTACTTCTATTTAGTGCATATTAGATACTAGAGAACAGCATGGTTAATAAAGCAAATTTTTAATAAAGCAAATTTTTGCTTACTTATTAGCTTCCAGCTGTTTTTTCTTTTTGACGTAATAGATAAATCATAAGAAAAATAACCTGCACCTCCTCGGTGCAGGGTAGTCAACACAGAGACAAAGCTGTCTAAAACTGGAAGAGTGCTGTGCTTATTATTTTAGGCCAAGAGCAGCCACTCTTAGAAAGCCAGCGCTCTATCAGCAGGATCAAAGTCCGTAAACGCAATAATGCCCAAGGTGGTACTGATAGTTTGAACCAAACAGTTCTGTGGTGCAGGGAGATAAAGAGTAAGAGGACATTTGTTGCTAGCGGCCTGAAACCACATTCAAACTGAGAGCACTGTAGGCTTTTGTAATTGAGCGCTGTAAACTATAGATGTCCCCATGTGCAGCCTGGTCAATGTGCTTAACTATACCAGTGCTAATAAGTCACCAATCGTTTCAATTTTTCACTAATATTCCTTTGATGGAAGTAGGTGAGGGTGAATCCATGTATAAAAAAATAAAGACTTTACCTCAGCACTGGGCCACAGGTCCTGGATGACTCCTTTTATCCTGTCCACAACCTCTAATCTCATTTTTTTCTCCTCTGGCCGTGGGGAGATGTACTCGTAAAAATCCTTGATTTCCTCGTGCAAGCTGCAAAACGCACAAAGAAAAACACACTGTGAGGAAGAGGAAAAGTCAGGTGCTCACATAAAAAAAAACACACAAAACAGGAACTTCACATTTCTTCACATTTTTGGCAGTAAGAACAAAGATGTTAACAGCGGCATTCAAATGAGACACTGATTTAAGCTGATGCAACCCGAGCTGCCCATCTGTGTTTCACAGAAACTGTCCCCCCCCCATCTTTGTTCCTCACAGTGACTGGGTGCCAAGAATCAGACACTGAGGAATACTGACATTGTTGACTTAATGGACAGTGTTGACTAAAATAATTTGTCAACATAATCATTGTTGGTGAACTATTTTAATGAATTTCTTTGTTTTCCATGGAACTGCTGTGTCTGAGGAGAATTCCCTGCCTGCAGTATGCGGCACTACTGTGAGTGTCTGCGTACTCTGTACATCAGTCTTATTTGTCTCCAGTCATTGGTCGGCTCTGTCTCCAAAACAAACATGGCGGCTAAATTCTCTGCTTTCCTGTCAAATATGTTGCTCCAGGTTCTGAAGACTAAAGCGGTCTAGAGTATCCCAGTACTTCAACTTAGGCGACAATAAAAAGGGCTAGAATGTTCTGTAAGGATTTGTTAAATCGCCACAGTAACACAAAAGCAATGCACGGGCATCTGAAGAGACGACATACAGTATATAAACTTTGTGTCCATTATTAGATTTTAAATAAAGGATGTACTAGTACCATGTCTCCTTTGCAGTTGCACCCAAGGCTGAACTGATGAATATTTTTGTTCATTTCCAATTCAAGCTCATCACATCTGACATTGTAAAAACTGGCTTTTTTATTTTCAAATGTTTTTACACTAAGGGTTTCATTTTATTTACTCACAGGGCAATAAATATAATTCAATCAAATAATTAATTCCAATATTTGTATATAATCATGTTTTTTATTGCAAAATCCCCTTTTTGCAAGTATATCAATAAATTCTTTATCTTGCTTAAATATCTATTACAAAAAAAAAATGTATTCTGAGAAAATTATGTATGTGGTAAATTTAAAAAGATCTATGTTCATCCATGAAACCAGTGGCTGTAATAAAAGTTTGATACTTTTCCCTGAGACGAAAGGAATAAATAAGCTGCTGATCTTCTCAAGAAAAACAGCATCTCCTACAAATGCTTGTTTATTTTAGCTTCGCTGACTGACTGAAAAGTTAATATCGCGCAAAATAAAGAACGCCTTGGTATCAGACTGTGGTTTTTCTTAGGAAACGGGAAACAAAGACTTCTCTTGTCCAAAACAGAAAAAGAACCTATATGTAATGTCAAAAGAATCTGGACACACCCAAACACTAACGAGACACACGCAACAGAAGGGTTCCAACATGTGTCCTTGGGACAGGTCACTCTGCCCACATGTGCTGACCTTTCACTGAGCAGTGTTTGCTACAAGCACATGGATGCAGAGGCAAGTCTGTGTGGGGGGACAAACAGGAACACAAACACAGCCATGAGGTCCTAAGAGACTAAAAACACGCTCGCTACCCCTTCCAAAAATGACAGGCATTTCACTTGTCTGAGGGAAATAAGGACACAAAGCGAAGCATATAACAGAGCTGGACATGTCCAACCCTATCAGCTATAAACACTCAATGACTGTAGCACTGTACATATTGTTGCTCATGAGGTTTTAAGCAGGCTTTTTCTATTGCTTAAAAAGCGATAATCTTGGGCCCAGCGGTGTCACAGGTTTGAGTCCTGGCCAATTGATGTTTGCTGCATGTCTTCCACCCTCTGTTCACCCCAAAAAGTGATCATATCACCGTGCGGCAACAGCAGATGAAGGAAAGATTTTTCCCAACCTAAACCCAATCTACGTTCTTCTCCGTGGAGAAATTCATAAGACCTCAAACTAATAAATAACTGTAATATAACAGGAGAGACACTCACTGCAAACTAAACTGTTAAAGCTAACCAACATTGATAATCATGAGTGTGTTGGTTTTATAGATGTTGACTGTGCTACCATTAGAGGCCAGTAATAATTTTACAGCCTGTATGAAGTTAAAGCAACTTGAATAAATAAATCAGATATTTTATGGGTCATCAAACACTCATCATTTACCTGGAAAGATACAGTGGATCTCTCCAGGTGATGGGCTACAAACAAGAAAGTGAACTGAATGACAACTTATTTTAACATGCACGAGTTAGCCTTGAGGCCTGGAGTAATACAAAAGTCAGAACATTTTCCATACCGACAATCTAAAACCTAAAAATGCAGCAAATAATAATAAAAAAAAATACATGATAACAAAGTCTAATTTAAACTAACAGCAGAATGTTTAATCTCATTACCAGATTTTACTATTCAGTACATTAAAATAAAACCGTTTGCACAAAGGATTCTGAATTGATATGCCAGCCTTCAACCAAGCTGACAGAGTGACAAGCCACTTTTAGGTTTCCGAAGCAAAAGCTGAAGTATGGTGTAACGGACCATTTCCAAACGTGGTTGCCACACATTAGCAGTAACATGGACAGTACTTTTGGCTTTCGTCAATGAACAGTTTCATCCCGTTGTTTCTTGCTCCAACAAAACTGCTCTGGACTTAAGGCTTCATGTTATTTCCCAATGAACACTGCAGAAACTCCAGCCCTGTCACTCACACACTCACACACACACACACACACACACACACACACACACACACACACACACACACACACACACACACACACACACACACACACACACACACACGTTTCATTTCAGAGTAAAAGAAACTTAGCAGTTGAAATCTGCATTGCAAACATTTTTGGTCTCATTTCACGTTGCAAAGCCGCGTGAATTTTCTTGAGTCATTACAACAACACAGGAAAATCTCAGGCTTTATTATGCTGCATTTCCACTGGAATATTTAGGTGTATATAGGCTCACTGGCCACTTTATTAGGCACACCAGTCCAAATACAGAATGGCCCGATTACATGACAGCACCTCAATCCGTTCAGACATCTAGACGTCTTGCCGAAGTTCAATCTAAGCCTCAGAAAGAGGAAGAAAGAGGATTGAAATGACTTTGAACACGGCATGGTTGTTGCCAAACTGGTAGAGGTCTGAGTATTTCAGTCACTGCTAAACTACTGGGATTTTCACACAGCCATCTCTCTATTTTACAGAGAGTTGTCAGAGGTCAGAGGAGAACAAGCTGACTGGCTCTAACGGTACAACCAGGTTAGAACTGCACATTATATCGAATTGCAATCAGCATCTCAATTCCAATGGGTGCAACATTATAATCTCAAATAACTGTCACACCAAGTGCCACTGCTGTCAGATAACAACAAGAAACTGAGGATATGTTCCACACTGGCTCATCAAAATTGGACAACAATATGTGGTGTCATAAGTCTTGATTTCAGCTGCGACATTCAGATGGTGGGGTCAGAATTTGGCACAAACATGAAACCAACCAGCCGTGTCACAACAGGCTGATGGTGGTGGTGTACGCATACTTTTTCAGCTTAGTGAACATCATTTAATGCCAAAGGCTACCCTAGTATTGTAGCAGACCCTTGACACCATGGTGTTCCCATCTTCTGATGGCTACCTCCACCAGGATAATGCACCATGTCACAAAGCTTGAAAAATCTCACAATGGTTTCTTCAACATGACAATGACTTCACTGGGATAAGGTGGAACAGGAGATTGTCAAAGTTGTGCAGCTGACAAATCTGCAGGAACCACTTGATGCCATCATGTTAATATGAACCAAAACTCGAGGACTGTTTCCATCAACTGGTTGAATTTATGCCATGAAGAAATAAACTAGTCTGAAGGCCAACAAAGTCACGCTCAGTTCAGCTCTGCATACAACCAACAGCTCCAGCTGATCAGAGACGCAACTGAGGATTTAGGAGCTACGCTCATAGGCAGTTAAGTTGTAAATGGTGGAGTCAGAGTTGATTTTTTACTGCCACAGATGGTTTGTGTCTTCCCAGTCTGAGACCCAAAAATGTTGTCTCCTCGCCTCTTTTTATTGTAGATGAGGGATGCCTGGAATTCTGACTGTTTGGCTGAAATGTCGATCAACTAAGTCCAACAAATTGCAGCCGATGTTCATATTGAAAAGTTTAAAAGGAAAGATCTTCAGTTATTCACTGAACCTTTCATCTGATTTCACAATAAAACTCCCAGCAGCAACTAACAAAGCCTTTTGGCTCAGGAGATAGGAGTGGATGGATGCAACTGAAAGGCAAAAAGGTACTGTGCTTCAACATCAAATAGAAAATCTATATTTCACAAGTAAAAAAGCAAAAGGCAGAGCTATAGCAAACAACTTTAAATGCAATATTAAACAGGTTAACACCTGATTTTATTGTCACCACTGCCAAGTTGGCAACTTTTCAGCTAAAATAAAATCAGGGTGTGACCAGGGTCCCTGATATTAAAACAGTGACATGCTTTTATTGTACAACAAATATGCCGCAACAGGTATTTGTTATCTTTATAACTTGTTAACAGACATCTGCACTCTGTCTAAGCTCCAACCTGCTCTGAATAAAGCTGGGAGACTCGCACTGACTTGCCTGTTCACTGTGATTCAGAGCTAGGAGGGAAAGCATGCCAAATTCTCATGGCTCAGAGCGAAGGATGCTTTTACAAGCAATTCTGCACAGTTAGTTCATACAAGGCAAAATATCTGTAGACCAATCAAATATGAACTTTACCACACTTTGAGGAGTGCAACATGAGGTGACAGTTTTACAAATAACCAGAGCAGAAGCAGGATGCAGGTTATGTATGCCACCATTACATCTTGCAGTTTCCAAAAAAACAAAACGTTTTTTCTTTTGTTTTTAGCTTGACTTTTAGTTTCCCTGAGCATTATTTTACTGCATCTCAAAGGCTTTATGTGTATTATTTATTATATTTTGTGTGGATCACAGAAACACTGATGGCATAGAGACTGCCAATAAAAAACAGGGAGGGAGTCCAACGTTCAGTAGGTTTCATTTCACAGTAAACAGGCAAGGACAGCTCCCTTGTCCTCATGTAATGAGCCGCCCAGTGCTCCACCTTCACAGATCAAATTACATCGTAGCTGTGAAGCCTGTCTTGAGAGAACATCCGTACTGTTTATCATCCATTCCCATACTACTGTAGTAAAGTTATGTAATCTTGAGGAAGAACTGTTTAAAACCTTAGAGTACAGAGGAAAAACATTTCCATAGTACATCTATTCTAATACCGTTTCCAGGATGATGTATAATGCTGTCCATGCTGGCTGATGGACTGTAATTTTGTCGCTCAGTGTTTTCTAGCTGAGCATAATGTGCTCATTATGATTTGCAGTTGAAAGAAAGGAGGATTAAGATTGGGTGGTATTCTATTTTCAGATTAAAACCATAAATAAATCTAACCGAGGTCTTGCTTTTCTAATCCAACTGCTGAAAACCTTAAATAAGATGATCTGATCATAAATTCTTGAACCTCGCAAACGTAACAATTACAAAAGAAATGAAACATACTACTATAAGAGGGAACTTGTGCTTTAAATGATAAACCAATAAGAATTCTTTATTTCGAGATAAACGGCACGCTTTAGTTGTCACGTCACAGAGCAGAAAAAAGGCTGTGCCATTTCTGATGTTCACTTCAGCCTGATATGCTTTGAATAGGAGGGCAATATGCCATGAGATCTCACGAACACAACACTATTTCTCATTACTGTGAAGTATGTCCCATGAAGCACAATCAGGATGCTGTGAACATTTGACTTTGTCTGGTGAAGCAAGTGTGCATTTATGAGCCCCAGACATGAAAATGTCTTCTTTATTAGGTTTGAGCATCAGTATCCGGAGATTCTTATTTAGAAAGGAAGCAGTTCTGGAGTTGCCTTGTTGGTGATAAAGTAGTTGGAGAATAAAAGCAGCCTGCTGGGCTGGTCAACAAGGCTAAAGCATTGAAGAAGCATTTGTTTAGCAGCATTGAGTACTGAGTAGAAAGACGAAATGGTAACAGAGATATGAATAATTTGTATGCTCTCTGAGAACCCTGACACTGAACAATAGTCAGTAAGCATGCTAAAGTAAGCATCTGATTCTGAGCTTCCTACTAGAGCTAAACTAAAAAGCCTTTTCACTGTTTAGTTGCTACTGCCTTTGATTATCTATATTTTAAACTCTAAAACACTTAAACCGTTCAAACCTGAACATGGCAAGTCTACACCGAATGACTCTTGTGAAAAAAAAAAAAAAAAAACAGCAGCAATTACAGATTCACTTGTGTTTTTTTAAATCTTTACTGCATTGCTTAAAAAACGGGTCTTCTCATAATTGTCTAGTACCAAGTGTTTCATAAGGCCTACATTTTAGGCATTACCAAACTCAACAAAGGTGTTATGTGACACTGCTGTATCTATTGAAGCTCCACACACAAGAACCGCTTTGAATCGACAGGGTTGCGAGGCAAACGAGCTGGACAACCACAAACAAAAGCAGAGGTGCTAGTACAAACATGACAGATCCATTAATGTTTAATCAATTAACGATCAGGGATGCCAACTGTTGGATGCAAGAACCAAACGGCTCCGGTTACACAAGAAACACATGCTGATGAATGTAGGTGACAGAGGTGGCTCTGTCTGAGTAATGCAGAAGACTGCTGAGGTCCAAACAGAAATCATAGGCTTTAAATGAGACAAGGAATAACAGGCTGACAACCCCACATTTCACGTTTAGCTGAAACGGGTCAAGCATCTTGCCCAAGGTTAAATTCAAACAGGAAAGTCAGGATTGACCTACAAATCTTCCAACAGGTCACCATAGTTACTACCTGAAGCTCAGAAACTCTAGAGTGAAACAATGACGGCACGCTGCTGGAAACTTTTTCACTTCTGCTTTTAGAGTCAAATTCAGACATGTTTTTCTAAGCCCAGCCTTGAAAAATATACAGTCCGCTGAGAGAACTGGTAGTAGATAAGGCAACAAGAATGTTTTGATTTTAACTTCCTAGGCAGAAATAATAAAAAATTGATTCAATGTGGAAAAATATTTAGGACTTTGAATACATTTGAGATGTTTTCTGACGTTGTAATACCTTGCAGAAACCCTGAAATAAGGAAACTAAAAGAATCTACATTTTGGTTTGATTTCAGATGTAGTAGCCTGAAAACAGATCCTTAAAATATTGCACCTAAATAAAGCCAATTGAAACAGTCCTTGTGCTACCAATTATTACAATATTGCGGCCACAAATGGCTGCCTCGGCACAATATTTGGAATGCTCTAATATTTCAATTGCAACGCATTTAATCGCTGCCTGCTAATAATATTTTTGGGTAGCTGGAGGGATTTTTACTGCCCACATCTAATGAAGGTCTTGATAAGGGCTGAAACAAAAATCATAAGAACAGAAAGCAACAGTAGTGAGGAGAATCTGGCTTACTGGCAACTGATAGTCATCGCAATATTTCACAATAACATAAACAAATGTTTCCTGATATTGAGCAGCCTTATACCCAAATCAAAATAAACTGCCAAGCAGAACAGTTTTATAAAGTATGCAGTATTCTTAAACGAGTATTTATATTAAATATACAGTAAATATGCAAGGAAAGCCACCAATTTTTCATTGAAGAACATTTATTTTTTACACTGCCAGCAAAAAACCAAACAATTTTTCTATTTGGCAGGACACAGTGAATCATGGAAAAACAATTCTGGTCAGTGATTCACATGCTGTTCATCCTTTGACCAATTTCAGTAAACAGAAACAGTAATTACCACTGGTAGGCCCTTATAAATGCCATGTTAGTCCGTTCAAAAAGAGACGATTAATTGTTTTTGTTAGTGACAACAGTAGTCTGCTTTACAGGAGGACTTTCCCCTGGACAGGAACACACATTTGTCACACAGTTTCAGGGGCCATTTACATCTACTCTTCAAGTGACCACTATGCAGTTTTTACTGTTCCAGCGTTGTCTGAACGCCAGTCAGTAAATAAAGATAGGAGACCGTAACAGATGCTAAGTACTGCAGACACTGAATTAAACTGGTTTTTAAGAAAACCGGTTTAAGCAGAGGTGTTGTCTGTGTGTTAATGATGGGTGTCATAAATCTCTAAAAAAAACAAAAAACAGCAATAACAAGATAATAAAACTGTGGTCTGGGGCCTGTCATCATTAAACAATTAACCATACATTTCATTAAGTTTTATGTTACTTTATCTCATCATTCTAAAAGTAGCTTTAACTACCAGGTTGTACTGAAATTAATTAGGTTCATGTTTATCCTCATTAATTTGGACCAAAGAGCCAAACGGCCTTGCATAGAAAAGACAATGCATAGATATGAATACCACACATAAAATAGAATATCTTACTGGAGCAAAAGAGCAGGAAACATTAATATGGAGCTGCTGATATTTCTGCTATTTGGAAGTCTTAATCTTGACAAGTGACTGGTTTGTTTAATGGTTTTAATGTCACAAGAGCAGTCTTCTAGAACAACTGGGAAGAAATAGTGCCGGGCAGAATACTAAAAAGACAAAAAAAAAACAACTCTCAGAGTCTGAGCTAACAGCTAATGACGTTTTATTGGCTCTAATGGTATTTGACTTCTCAGAGTTTCCTGATGGTCATTACCGTATTAGTGTCAATGTATTATTGACTATGTAACATGACAAGTCTAGCTTCAGGTAAAAACCACAGGCTGGCCAACTTCGCCAAAAGCAGCCAATGAAATTAATCAATTATCAGTTGCTTTAATTTAAATTACAACCCAAGCTTTACTGTAACTTGACAGTTTCTTGCATACTAGGTTTCTGACCCTTTGCCTAGAAGGTTCTTTTACAGAGGATTAACATAATCGCCAATTCACAAGTATAGCCTATTTTACCTGCAGTAACCTGCAGTAGTCTGTTTGCCATTTCAAAAAGCACAGTATAATAATTCACTAAAAATATACTTAATAAATTTCCTTAAACTGTGGGACATTTTTTTCACCTTTGCAATCTGAAACCCCGACACACAACAAGGTCAGAAAACACTCGCTGTGTCCATATAAAGAATCGAAACAGAACCACAATCACGGTTATAGAAAATTAGGTGGAAACACTCCCTTCAAGCTCCAAATGTGATTGGACAGAGGAGGAAGGGGGAGGTAAGGGTTGTCTCTCAAGAGGGTTGGCTTTGTTTAGAGGAAGTCGGGCTGTGTGGGGCATGCAAACACTGATCCATTGCCATCATGAATCAGGCTGCTTGCTTGGACCTTCACAGTTCCAGAAAGCCTGGCAGAATGTCAAACACAAAAAAGCTAATGCCTCGGCCTTTCTAGCCTAGCCACATGGCCAAATATAGAGTACAAAACTGTCCTGCTGAAGTAGGGTTTAACCTCCCCTATATCACTCTTTTTGCTGCTTGAAAATTGCAAATTCTGTGATGATTCTCACATTTATTTGCACTAACTCCTAAGCCAAATGATGTAAATCAGTTGGAAAATTATATTTATAGAGTGTATTAAATACAGGGTAAAAACTAATAAAATAACTGTAAAGAAGCTATGTTACCTAATCCCTAGGTAGCCTTCATTTCTGCCTTGTACCCTTTTATTGACAAGCCACACTGTTAAACTACAAATGTAAGGTATTCACTTGCTCCTAAATGCTTGTAAAGTACTCAATGACCCTGCTATGCCTGACCCCTGATTCATCTGCTAACACTTTGAAGCTAAAATGTAATTCCAGAGGTGAAAAGACTGTAATTTCCAGGGAGTCTATAGATGTGGCTTTCATAAATCATCTAAAGAAGTTTAACCACTGCTCATACAAACTGTTCAAACAGTTTAATTTCATATTATTCCTAAAAAATATCACTTCTAGCCCAACAAAGGCAGTTTTATATTCACATACATAGAGTAGGTCATCACAGGTTAATTTTAAAATAATGCTGCAGTGCCGTAGACCATGCTGACATCATAATTTGCCTGAGTGCTGTTAAAGAGACGACCCTCAGTGGTGGCTGAGTGTGATCCCAGCTGTTAGCTTAAGGTTCTGGTATTAGCAGAGCTTATCACTCAGGAATGTCCTCATGCAAACAAAGCTCCAATATTACTATAAATGAGGATCAGCCAAAGGCTGAACTCTGCAGTCTTGTGTTCTGCGTGTCTCCACATGTTCAACAGAAAGGAAGAGAAGAGAAAAATGTTTACTTGAGAGCCCCACCCATTAAATCCTTTCTCCTAACTTATACAACTATAAACAAACAACAAAGGCCTAACAAGTTAATAAACACTGCATAAGGCTATGCTAAAACTTGAGGGTCCTCCACAGAAATGTGCAAGTATAACAGAGGTCTGTCAGAACAAAAATGAAGCATGAATCAAATATTCACAATATTAAGCTCAGACTACAAGCATACATTTTCTGTCACAATCCCACCTGAGAGTCCCTTGGAGGTTTGTTGGATTCTCACGTTCAGGAGCAATAAGCTGTTATCACAATGCAAGGCTTAGTGAATATATTAAAGACTTGGTCCAACAGTCTTGTGAAAATGTATTTAAAGCAGCAGTAGGTTTAAGAGTTAGATGCAGACACCATGTGTGCTCAGAAAGAAGCTCCTCAGACCTGTTCATATATACAACATATACAACATTTTAGTGATACAAGTGCATGGATAAAACCTATTTGTATATGTACTATTTTTGATTTTTATTAATTGGATATTTAGAAAAATAAATATCGAGCATTCCGAAGGTGTGGACATCTACCACAGTGAGACTCCATCCAGCAAGCTGAATATCTTATTAGCATTCTAAATGTAAACTCATCACACTTGGAGTAGATCAGCCAACAGTCATCCAAAATGAGGGGATTTTCCCGTGCTACTAATATGGGGAACACTGGGAGGTCCTATGTGATACATTCAGAGTTTTTATGCTGTCATTTTCTCATTGTATTCTGTAGTCTGCTGCACTCAATCTCCTAAAATGAAATGTCTGGAGCCATTACACATTTCTTTATGTTTTGTCTTTAAGTAATTAAGACTTTATTATATTTCAAAGTGGTCCTTAGGAATAATCCTCCAGTCTCCAGTATGCATGTTTTCTTTTATGTTAGCCCTTTAACCCAACCTATAAATCATTTTACAACAATAGGGACAAACTCAAAGGACGAGTCAGTAATGAGTCCACCCGTAACTTGCGAATCAGTAAAAAAGCATTGCAGAGATAACACCACGTTCCTTACGGAATAACAACAAACAATAGAGTGTGGAATGAAAGAGAATATTCTCTAATGTTTCATGGTATTAAACAGATTCTTCCGTAAAAACAGTTTGTCATAATGGGAATGAATTTGAAGCAAAACTAGACGGAACATGAGACGTTAGCTAAAGTAGTACAAGCTCAGAGATGATGCAGTGGCACTGTACTGGAAAACCACATAACGATTAAAGGGGACGCAACCAGAATGACGGCGAGATTTACTCATTTTACCAGTGCCAAAGAATGAACGCATATCCTAATCTGGTGAAATTGTTCTAACAGGAATGTCAACAGATTTGTGCCACTTAACATTTTGAAAAATATTGTAACTGTCACCCTTTGCCATCAATGGCATAATGATTCTGAGGTCATCGGAGTCAAACTTTGGCTCAAAGAATTAAGGCTGAACCCCTTGAAACTAAGTAGCAACTGAACCAACATCGAGGTCTATCAAAAGTCCGCCACAGTGTTTACTAATTTAGCCGGCTGGATTCTTGTGTCTCCTGTGATGCTATTAGCCCAAGTGCACACAGACCAGATTTAGCTGTTTGCTTTTTTCCTTCAGCATACTTTTTAAAGCTTTGTATTTTGTGATATCCTGTGCTGGAAATCCATACTTCAACCAGTAGTTTATGGTCAGTGTACCTTTTAGGGCTTTCCTTTCAACTTACCTGAAATACACCAATTATGAGATAAGTAATATAATTTTGTTAAAATCCAACATTGTTTCTAACAGTTATGTCATCTAGTCACTCAACTTCTGTATTTGGAATTTTCCTTTTTAAGAGAGATTTCTACAATCTCATAATAACCACAACTGAAGAATAAATTCGGTTTCTTTTTTAAACTAGACAGCCCTGAGTAACAGAGTAGTCACTTTTTCAACTGGTTAAACAAACTAAAGTTGACTCATTGAGTTGAAGTATAAAAGTGGGTGGGGTGAGACAGCCTGGGCCTCTGTACTTGTCCTTTAAGAGTAGATATGCCAGTTTATACTAAAGTTCTTACCTAGCATAATAAATACTGATTTGCAGAGTTAACCTACAAGAAGCAGGTGAGTTTCTGCCCTCCCAGCTGCGGGTCACCTGCAACACAACCTAATCTAAACAAGTTCAGTAGACTCTTACCCCACAACTCCTTCAGAGTAGTTCCTGACTTTCCAAGGCGTGCCCGTGTAACCTTCATATCTTTTCGTGTTAGAGTCGCAACCATTGTTCGAGAGACTGGGATTGAATCCGAAAGTGCTAGCTTTATTGTCTCTCTTTCTTTTGATGCGTTGTCCGTCCGTGAGTCCCCTATGAAGAACAGCAACCCCACTGCCCTGCTGCCGCCCTCCACCGACAATGCCCCTGCCCGCGGCTCGGTTGTTGTGATTGCTGTTGGTGTCCAGTGGTATAAAGTCCCGCTGCTCCATCATTTCTCCATCCCCCGCTGAGGTAGACATCCCCTGAGTCTTCACGTCTCCACCACCGTGGTGCGAGTCGAGCGTCCCGTTTCTGCAAGTGAGGACAGCTCCTGACGCCCCGTTGTTGACGATCGATTTCAGGCTCAGAGTGCTCTGAGATCCCGTAGAGTAGCTGCTATTGACATGCAAATACCCGAACCCCTGCGTCGTCTCCCAGATCTGCACCCACAGGTTGTTAGCGGGTCCCCGTTGTTCTGGTTGAAACCACGCGATTCTCGGATCCATCAAACGCCACTGTAGGCAAATCGCCCCCCCACCGCACCCCACCACTGAGCAGCGCTCAGTTTGTGTGCAGCTAGCCAGGTCGCTAGCTAACGTTAGCTAGCCTGCTCAGGTTCTCCGCTGACCGTTACTTCTAGATATTGGTTAAAAAAAAACTACGCGCTTGGGAAATAAGGGTATAAACCGAGCAGTCAAACAAATTCATCCGTAGTAGCTAAAACAAGAGAGCGAGTCAGTTGATAAAAACAGTATTTGAGGATCAACTTGCTGTTAAAAACGTCGGAAACGTGCGAGGGTTGCCAGCCGAAGAGTCTCTGATCCTTCCCCCCCCGATGGCGGAGTCCTCACCACTACTGCGGCTGCGCAGAGCGAGTGAAGGGGCGGAGAAACGGCTATTACGTAACAGACAGTCATGGGGGTTTTTATATACTCATTACATAACAAACTCAGGCTTTTTTTTTTTTTTTTCTGTGTAAATAAAACATGAAAATTATATTTCTATTGATATGCTTTGAAATATCTTGAAATTACAATCTGATACTATTCATAACTTTTCTGTACTGAGAAATATGCTTGTAGAAAATGCATAGGTGAACCACAATACATTAAAATATCATCGAGGAGGTATTTAATTCAAAAAGCAAAACCCATTTCCTTTTCTCCGCAATGTACATAAAACCCTTCAAAAAGGAATTTACTGCACAAAATCCTATATTAGGGCCATGTAATGCACTACACAATCAAAGTGTCATTGACACCCTTTCCGTGAAAGGCAAGGCACTACGGGGTCTGTACAGCAGTTTGTGATCTATGTTTTAAAAGGTCCTATAAATAAAGTTTTACTTACTTTTATTTATCAAAGGTCATTGCTACAGAAGCTGGCTTTTCACAGAATGCTGTATTCAAGAATATTAACGGAAAGCTGAGTGAAAGGAAAAGGGGTAGAGATGAATAATACAAGTATATTAGCCTAGTAAAAAGTATGTCTATGTCGTGTAGAGTACAGGCATTCAGCACTTGGTTGGGTCTTCAGTTTACCTGCACTGTTAGGTCTGGTCTCACTTCCTCTTCACAATACCAGGTATTGGACAACTAACATTAGATGACATTTCTCCCCAAATCATCAATGGCTGTAGACACTTCACAATACACTGCAAGTAACTTGGATTCCGTGCCTCTCCAGTTTTCCTTGAGAGTCTGGGATACTGGTCCACAAACAACGTGTTAATTTTACTTTCATCTGAAAAGAAGACTTTAGATCACTGAGCAACAGCCCAGTCATTTTTCTCCTGTACACCAGGTGAGATGCTTTTAATTTCTCTGTTTCATGAGTAGTTACCACAAAAATTGCTGTAGTCATCCCTGTTTTTGTAGTCATCCCTGTTTTTGTTTTGGCAATGTGTTCAGATGCCAACTCCTGCATCTCCATACAATCTGCCAGCTTTGAATCTCTCCCAAACTCTTGATCGGTTTGGTTTACAATCCTCTCAAGGTTGTGATCTCCCCTGTTGCTCATCTACCACACTTTTTTAATCCACTTAACTTTCCATTAATATGCTTGCATACTTCAGCTTCTTTAGCAATGACCTTTTGTGGCATACCCTGCTGTGGAGATAACAAACTTCTCCTCAACAACTGTCAAGTCAGCAGTCTTCCCAGTCATCAAACATAAGATTTTTTTATTAAAATCCTTTTTATTTGTCATGCAATATAATTCTTATCTTGTGCAAAACTGAAATTGGGGTTTCATTAGCTGTAAAACAATAGTCATACAAATGAACTGAAAAAAACAACCAAACTATCTTACTGTGTGAAATTAATCTGTATGTTCACTATTTGGGAACACAACATTTCAATGTTATTTTAATCTACTGGGATGTACTTTTGAGTATTTTCCTAATATCCATGTTGTTTGGCGTATTAGTGTATTTTGCTAAGTACATTAGAGAGGAGAATAAAATTAAGACACAGAAATGTGAAAAGAAAACATAGGAAAAAAGTGGAAATAAAGATGTAAAAGTGCAGAGCAGCAATATTAGAGAGAAATACATCTGTACATTTAAAAAATAATCATATGAATCATTTAATGATAATGCATAAATAAATAAATAAATACCTGTAGGAAAATGTAATAGAAAAAAGGACAACAGGAATAAATAAGGGAAATAGAAATGAAGAAATAAAAGTAACTCCATTGTTTAATAAATATAATTCAAAATAAAAGGCAAACTAAATAGGCATATTAACAGTAACATACATTCTTAAGATTATAAATTAAACAATATAAGTTATAACAAATTTTATGAATCTATTTAAACTCCCATTATTCTTTTTGTTCCATTTCTACCATAGTAATTATTCTATTGAGCCATGTATTTATTTTTATAATTTTTCTCGATTACGGAAAGTTTATTCCTCCATAGTTTTGTACTTTAGCAAGCATAGTCAGGGTCATTGGTCTTTGCCAGTTGTGTGAGTCAATGTAACCCTTTTCTAGAACAAAGTAGCTTTCAGCCTCTTGGCTGAAATGAGTCTGTATTTCTAAATTATAATAGTTTTATTTTCTATTTAAACTGAAAGCTAAGTAATTTCTCTTATGTTCAGTATGTTGTGTAGCCATACTTCTGTAATAAAATGCTGATTTTGTGCATTGGTCTTAAGCAATACTTAAGTTAGCTGAGAAACTGAATTTTTGTTTTTTCTTAAAGTCATAAAATCACATGCTGTGTAATAAAAATACAAGTTTTACTCTTTTAATCGAATTACTGAAATATGTAAACTTTTCAATTATATTCTAATGTAATGTGATGGATCTCTGGATTATTTTGCTTCTTGAGATCATCTTCACCAGGAAGTTTGGATGAGACATTCAAAAACAAAACTGAACCTTTAGATTTAATTCTGAAATTTTCAGTACTTTGGTTGTGTACATCGTGTTCATTGTCTTGCTCCATGACCAAGTGGAGCTACAATCTTTTTTAGCACAAATTGATCAAGAGACATAAAAAAAAGTCCAGAGGAATTGTTGACATGTTGGAAGCAAAAAACAAATGCCAGTTGATTGTCTTTTTATTTCAATTATAGAATAATGGCAACTTCAAATATATTCATGTTTGCATCATGGTTCAGAACTTCAGAATCCTTCTGGAATACATTTCTAGACACAATTTACACAAAATACTGGAGAACATTTTTAATCCTGAGTTTGGGATTTCATTTGTGGTGAATCTGAGACTCAACAGCCTAAATGTGGTTCCCAGGTGAAGGTAGATTCAGGCCTCCTTGCAACTCTCAACATGATTAAGATGTTTGTATGGATGATCTCTGTTCAGATTTATGTGCTGTAACTTGCTCAAGAAAAGTAGATTAGATGAATTTCTTTTCACTTTATTTGTACATGAATAAGATCCTTACGAAATTGTCTAGTATGAACGTTTTGGCACATTTCCGATACACCGACAGTTTTTTAGCACCCATTACAGTCTCTGCTAAACAAAATACAATTCCTTTCAATATTAACAAGCAAAGCAAGTAAATTTTCCTTTAAAAAACATTTCAGACATAAAATGTCTGGGAAATCGTGCTACAAATGAAATGTCCTCAAAGTATATTTAGAATTAGATTTTCGAAGCCTGTAAAGATTTCTTTGTACCTTTGCAAACTCAGCCTTGCAAAAGTATTCACATTCATTGAACTTTCTCACGTTTTGTCTTTTCTCACTGGTCATAGTATTTTACTGGGATTTTATGTGGTAGGCAAACACAAAGTAGGACATAACTGTGAACAGGTGATTTTCATTTATTTATTTTTTCACAAATAAAAAACACTGAAGTCTTGTAGTCTACAAATCTTTATGGAAGTGTAGCAAGAATAAAGTCGATGATCGAAAGAAAGTTGCAGTTTGCCACGAGCCATGTAGGGGACACGGCAAGCCTCTTAGCCTCCATGCAAAACGCTCTGTGTGATGGTCAACTAAATGTGCATCAGCCCTGAACACACCATTCCAACAGTGGTGGCAGCATCA
The DNA here is from genome assembly GCF_021462225.1 of Girardinichthys multiradiatus. Lineage (NCBI taxonomy): Eukaryota > Metazoa > Chordata > Actinopteri > Cyprinodontiformes > Goodeidae > Girardinichthys > Girardinichthys multiradiatus. Next base: position 38,855,010 of record NC_061797.1, on the reverse strand, counting down.
TGCTGTCGGACTCCTTTTGTTCTGCTGGGACAGAGAAAGGGGTCTGAATACTTTTGCGAGGCCCTGAAGTATGGAGTTCATATTTTTTTCTAACTTATTTTAAAAGGGGCATTTTTAGCTCTAGTTTCTCCATGAGTTTGACCATTTTTGCAGTAATTTTAATACAAAAATATAAATCTACAAAAGTGGCTTTCAAAGACTAATCTCCAAACGTCTTGAGAAACTGAACGGACACTAAATAGTCCGGTGGTGTGCTTAATTTAAGAAGAAAATTTTCTTTAAAAAAAATAAAATTGATCATTCTACTGTAAAACACCAACAAAACAAGAGCAGCAGTGTAGTGTCCTCATGACATGACTGCTTTACCCCAAATATGCATTCTTGTACTACTTGGGTCAGAATGAAGGGTACTAATGGAAAACAAAGCTGCAGTCTGCTTATTATTAAACCTGATCTCATATATAATCAGAATCTGTTAGGCCTGAAATCTTTTAGTTAAACGGTAAGATTGGGTCTTCATAGACAATACTCCACCAACTCTTTATTTTCACAAAAAATAAACTTTCACATAACTAAAGAAAACTGTAAACAGTAATTATTAAAAAAAAAAAAAAACATAAATAACTGATGGTTTCACAACCACTCCATCTCATTTTGTCTCAACAACTGATCGCAGTCCTTATTTTGTCACCACCTTCTCCAGATAACCGATAAATCTCCTCAGGTTGATTTTGATGTTGTCCAACACACACAGCTGCTGACGGCTGTATTTACCCCGTCCTTCTTTACGGATCTATCAAGAGAAGGGAAGATGGATAAATATCTCAAGGTACTGGAGAGATAAGAAACTGAAGAAAATTCAATTGGAAACTAAAAGAATGATCTAATAATACACACAAACTGGCTTAATGAAATTATAGCTCATCTCCACAACCTTGGCCTTGAAGACCGGCTGCAGTGTCTTAAGTGCAGGAAGTAAATTGATGATTTTAGCAGCCGTTTCTGCCTGCTCTCCATCGGCAAACACGTCAAACAATGCGTCAAGAGCTTCTCCGTTCACAACCAGGTCGGAATCCTTCGTGGCGACTTGAAGCAAGGCGTTTCCAATCATCTGCAGGAGCAAAAGTTCTTAGAGAAGGAGCAAACATTTGGGTACAAAAACAAAACTGGAAACAGAAGTAATACCTGAAGGGTTTCCGCCGTGCCCTTTTCTTTGGCTAATGTACTCCCAGTGATGCCCAGAATGGCGACAGCGTTAACTCTTACACTGACGACATCACAGCGTGTGGCTGCCTCGCTCAGGCTCATCAGCTGCTGGGGGGTCATACACTAAAAAAAATTATAATAAAAAAGGAATAAATAAATAGAAAATAAAATATAAATAAATGAAATCCAAATAATGTTTGTATTGTATATGCAAAGATGTTTTTTCATGTATAAAAGGATTCACAGGGATAATTATCTGGATCACAGCCCAGCCAGCACTTCTAAAATAAGGCTCAGGGATTTCTAATGTGAAGGAGGGTGTTGCAGGAGAAGTGGAGAGGAGAGACGCCGCTGTCTGGACTGGTAATGCTCCAAAGTTTTCCTGAAGAAGTTAACATTTTGGGCTTCATGAAGAAGTTTTGTCTCAGCCATGGCAAGGACAAAGCCTCCTGACCACGTTGAAGTTAGTTAGTTAGTTAGTTGGATATTGCATATTCGTGTTATACAGGTCCTTCTCAAAATATTTGCATATTGTGATAAAGTTAATTATTTTCCATAATGTCATGATGAAAATTTAACATTCATATATTTTAGATTCATTGCACACTAACTGAAATATTTCAGGTCTTTTATTGTCTTAATACGGATGATTTTGGCATACAGCTCATGAAAACCCAAAATTCCTATCTCACAAAATTAGCATATCATTAAAAGGGTCTCTAAACGAGCTATGAACCTAATCATCTGAATCAACGAGTTAACTCTAAACACCTGCAAAAGATTCCTGAGGCCTTTAAAACTCCCAGCCTGGTTCATCACTCAAAACCCCAATCGTGGGTAAGACTGCCGACCTGACTGCTGTCCAGAAGGCCACTATTGACACCCTCAAGCAAGAGGGTAAGACACAGAAAGAAATTTCTGAACGAATAGGCTGTTCCCAGAGTGCTGTATCAAGGCACCTCAGTGGGAAGTCTGTGGGAAGGAAAAAGTGTGGCAGAAAACGCTGCACAACGAGAAGAGGTGACCGGACCCTGAGGAAGATTGTGGAGAAGGGCCGATTCCAGACCTTGGGGGACCTGCGGAAGCAGTGGACTGAGTCTGGAGTAGAAACATCCAGAGCCACCGTGCACAGGCGTGTGCAGGAAATGGGCTACAGGTGCCGCATTCCCCAGGTCAAGCCCCTTTTGAACCAGAAACAGCGGCAGAAGCGCCTGACCTGGGCTACAGAGAAGCAGCACTGGACTGTTGCTCAGTGGTCCAAAGTACTTTTTTCGGATGAAAGCAAATTCTGCATGTCATTCAGAAATCAAGGTGCCAGAGTCTGGAGGAAGACTGGGGAGAAGGAAATGCCAAAATGCCAGAAGTCCAGTGTCAAGTACCCACAGTCAGTGATGGTCTGGGGTGCCGTGTCAGCTGCTGGTGTTGGTCCACTGTGTTTTATCAAGGGCAGGGTCAATGCAGCTAGCTATCAGGAGATTTTGGAGCACTTCATGCTTCCATCTGCTGAAAAGCTTTATGGAGATGAAGATTTCATTTTTCAGCACGACCTGGCACCTGCTCACAGTGCCAAAACCACTGGTTAATGGTTTACTGACCATGGTATCACTGTGCTCAATTGGCCTGCCAACTCTCCTGACCTGAACCCCATAGAGAATCTGTGGGATATTGTGAAGAGAACGTTGAGAGACTCAAGACCCAACACTCTGGATGAGCTAAAGGCCGCTATCGAAGCATCCTGGGCCTCCATAAGACCTCAGCAGTGCCACAGGCTGATTGCCTCCATGCCACGCCGCATTGAAGCAGACATTTCTGCAAAAGGATTCCCGACCAAGTATTGAGTGCATAACTGTACATGATTATTTGAAGGTTGACGTTTTTTTGTATTAAAAACACTTTTCTTTTATTGGTCGGATGAAATATGCTAATTTTGTGAGATAGGAATTTTGGGTTTTCATGAGCTGTATGCCAAAATCATCCGTATTAAGACAATAAAAGACCTGAAATATTTCAGTTAGTGTGCAATGAATCTAAAATATATGAATGTTAAATTTTCATCATGACATTATGGAAAATAATGAACTTTATCACAATATGCTAATTTTTTGAGAAGGACCTGTATTTTGATTTGACCCGCTCCAGCCATTGAGGTTCTTAATATTATTGTAGTGGCTGCCAATCAGTGAACAGCAGTCTGTTCACGTCACATGTAGTCCCTACTCAGACCTGGTCATACCTACTCAGGAGCAGGGACCAAAAAAGCAGGTACCGGTAGGGAAAACCAGTAATGGAAACGCTAACAAAGCGTGTTGAGTGGAGTGGAGCGGGGTTAAGTGGAGCCAGTGGAAAAGGGGCAGATGTTAACTATGGTTCTGGTGACATCTCAAAAGGTAGCTGAGCTCTGTTAACTTTGTCGATCGGTATTTATTTTATTTCTTCCTATTTATTTGCATGTTTTTAGTCAAAATACTCCTTCAAATGTGTTTATTCCTGTCTTGCATGGATACAAAAAAGGTTTTACCGTATTTGAGAATGATGCACAGATTTCAGGAAACCCATTTAACTATAAAATACAGCTTGTGATGTCATAAACCTAAATATACACAGAGCAGAATTAGCAGGCCTTTTTCTCAGCACGCATTGTAAAAACAGGCTTTATGACACCCCTGCCTTGAAAATAAATACACCGCTACACCGTATCTTAAAGGTTTTGTAAAGTAAGACTATAGTATTCAGCTTAGGAAAGACCCTATTTAATGGCATTTTTGCAGCAAAGTATGAAATCCTGAATTTATTTTTCCGATTATCATCAGCAACACCAAACAGTGTTGTACTCTGTACCTGGCTGATGTTTTTGGAGGCAATTATCTGCAGGAGAGAGCGCATGGCGCTGATGACAGCCTCAAGAAACTCCTCATCTTTGGGAATTTCTGCAACAGAACAGAAAACAATGGTATAGTGCCTATTGTGTTTTTCACACATAAGTATGAACCCTAAACTGGTGAAATATCTAATATGCTAAATTGCAAAATGTCAACATGAATCTGAGACCTTCAGCAGCAAAGACCAGTGAGGAAAGGTGATGTGCTGCTCCCTGCAGGGCTGCCTTGCCACCGAGCAACTCTGCATCCATGGTGGAGAGGATGCTGTGGAGGCAAGTCAGCGCTCGGGACTGAACCCGCTGCATTCTATACAAAGGCGAGGCATTTACAATAAAACGTTTATTTACTGAAAAGTTAAAGCTGCAACAAATATGAGTAAGTTCACACAAAAAAAAAGACAACTACCTCTTCGTCAGGCCTCTCCAGGATGGATTCTCACGGCACACATTAGTGGCTTCCTGTCTGGGGAATGCCGTCTTTTTCAGAACCTTGAATCAGGAAAAAAAAAAAACGGTAAACATCTTGTTACTGGAGCAGAGGTTTACCTTCCAGCTGGACAATGACCCTGAACATACAGCCAGAGCTACAATGGAATAGTAGAACAAAGCATATTTATGTGTTAGAATGGCCCAGTTAAAGTCCTGGCCAAAATCCAATTGAGTATTCATAGCGACAATTGAAAAGTGCTGTTCACAGATTTTCTTCGTCTAATCTGACTGAGTTTAAGCTCTTTTCCAAAGAGTAAGAATGGGCAAAAAAATTCAGTCTCCAGGTGTGCAAAGCTGCTAGAGACACCAAAAGGCTTGTAGCTGAATCTGCAACAAGAGAATGTTCTAGTAGTATTCACTCAGGGGGGTTGAATACAAATGCCACACATTTCTACATTTTAATTTGTAAAAGAATTCTAAACCATGTTTAATTTACTTCCACCTCACTACCAGGCACTACTTTAGCAGGGCAGTCGATTTTAGGTTTGTAATCACTGCTGTAAAGACGACAGATTAGCCCACTTCAGACACTTGTCAACAGTCTCTGACTCTGTAATAATTTCCTTCTGCCTATGCAGTGACAGAAGTGAGGTGTTATTGAGGAAGCAGAGTGCTGATTGCCTTTTCTGGAATGCTGTGGTTGATCAAAGCCCCTTGAACCTCGGCTGACAAGCAGAGCGGAGACATCAGATTGGACACTCCGTCACAGAGGCCGTCAGGACCCATGTCGCTTTCGTCACTGCTTGATTCCTCCTCCCACTCGTCATCCGAAGGGTCTTAACAGGATTGAAACGGCACAAACGGTGAACAATAAAGGAGATTTTTGTGTCCTCAAATGATCTACCTACATGCATTATGTTTTCTGGTCTAACAGCCGTTCAGAATGACAAACACATACTTGGTGACTGTATCACAGGAAATAAAATTTAGATTAAAGTGCCTGGGGTCAGCACTGTTGTCCGTGCCCTCAACACTCACCGTCAGAGCAGCACATGTTGACAATGATCTCCAAGGACGTTTGCTGGGCTGTCAGCAAGGCCGTTGCCTCCCTCAGCTCCTCCTTACCCCTCTGGACACAAACAAACAGCCGCGTGAGTCAATATCCGAATACAACTATGACTGCTAGCGCTGCTATCACCCAGTCTGGCTTCAGCTGCTCGCCACAGAGAACTGATTTATTCCTGCTGATGTACTCGCAAACGTGAAATTGCACATTTTTGAGCAGGGACATGGTGACAGCCTGCATAAAAAGTACCACTAGGTTGGATAAACTCGCCTTTAGTTATGCTGATCTATTTCGGGCTACTAGGAATGTGCCTGTGTGTCTTAGTAATAGTGTGACCGAACAGTACTAGTTTTAAAAACCTAAATCAAATTAAACCTCATGTCCAAGACAAAATATGCTTTAGAGGGAATTGTGGAACGTCAACATGATCTTGGGGTTCTGTTCCTGACGGAGCTAGAAGGGACAGATCTGTCTCGCCAGGGTCATGTTCGGGGACCGGTGACTGTCAGTCCGTTACTAGTCCCCAAATGAACCGTGATGCTCCCAGTCCATACCCGACCTCCACAGCTTGTCTGTACTGTCGGCCCAGCATTGTACTTCCAAATGACTCGTGTCGCCTTTCCACCTGCCACTGGTGGGTAGTTTTAAAGTCCAAAAGCAGGCAGTCTATGAACCGTAAACAACATCAAGTCTAAATTAAAACTGCAAGTCATCTGAGAACCATGAGACTCACTGTGAGAGTGTTTCCACCAAAGTGGTTCCAGTTCCTAGGCATGGCTGATGCTTGAGCCAGATCTTAACTGGTTCTGAGAAAGAACTGGGTTGCTTTCTACAACCTCAATATTTTCATTAGAGATCGTAGTGCATAAAAAAACAGTAATTGCACAAATTATACTATTAATCTCAGTGTCACAAGTTAAGCAAAACATTTTTAACACCGCCTGAAGATATTAGAAGACCAGCACTGTGAAAAACCCGGGTCAGAAATGTGTTAAACGATTTAGGGGAAAATAACCAGCTGTGAGTGAAGCTCAAAGAAAAGCAATGACATACGTAAACTTTGATGAGTCATTTCAAAATAAACAGAAGAAAGATCGGAGACATAAGCTTGTGGTGCTCTTATCCCATTTCCATATTTAATAACCCTCATAATGAGCTACAACAACATTTAATTTCCCTTTGGGATTAATAAAGTATTTCTGAATTGAATTGAATTTCACAGTTGCCGGGTGGTTCTTTCCTCTTCTCCAGCGAAGTTTAGATCTTGAGAAGTTATTTTGTAACCAAACCATACTTTGATCTTCTCTGCAACTTCCTCCATGACGTGTCTGCCATGTTCCTCCACTGATGTTTTCTAACATTCTCTGAGACATTTACAGAACAGCTAGATAGTAAATTACAGTAGGATTCTATATGTGACTTCTAAAGGCTAAGAGCTGCACTGGATTTTTTTTTTTTTTTAGGGGTCTCAGATTAAAAACGGTGGAATACAAACGCAGACAACGGTTTTCAGAATTTATCATGAAAAAAGTACATTGAAGTTTGAAGGGGTGTAAATACTTTCACGAGATTCTGTAAAAACCAGTTTACTTACAGGCAGCAGGTCGGAGACATCAGTGTCAACCATCAAAGTTTTGCCGTTCTTCTTCATTGGTGCTTCCTCCTCTTCGCCCATCTCCTCCTCAACGGGCTGCACCGCGGCCTGTTGCTCTGCATCTGTCACTGGAGATGGGTTTCTGTGATGAGCCTCCTCTGCTCGTCTGAGATCAGGGATCAACACCCCTGAGTCCAAATCCAGACACAGAGACAAGGTGGCCACAATGGCATTGAGGGTCTGGGCTTGTCGGGCAGCAGGAAGGCTGGTCTTCAAGTTCCACAGTGTACCTGAGAGACAAGGCAGGCACTGAGGAGATTCTAGGTAAAGTTGCACTGCAGCTTTTGGGCCATTTTGAAAGGAAAGGGAGAAAAACATGTAAAAGAACAAACTTTACCTGCAGCTAAAGTCCTGAGGAGAGTGTGCGCCATTTCTGGCTGAGATGACAGCAGCAGTTTTTCCAGAGCTCCGAGTACGGCGGTGTTCGTGCTACTTAGCAGCTCAGGGTTATCCTCGGTCACAGTGTGCAAACAGTGAGCTGAGGAACACAAAACAATCCCAGTCTGATTCCCCCAACAGATATAGCCGATTGGATCAGATCAGATCAACTTAAAACCTACTGTGAATAATACACCCGATAAGAAAGTTGGTGAAATGCCACTCTGACCAATGTGTAGCATCCCGTCCTTTGACATCAGTCTTTTAACATCTGGGAACTGCAGACAGCAGCTGATGGATGTTTTCCCACTCCTGTCTGACAATGTGGTTCTAGCTGCTAAACAATTATGTGTTTGTTTGCTTATAGGAATCATCAGCCAGTATCAGATTCTCACAGTATATTCATAAAGATGCCAGAATTTCATATTACCATCTCTATACCACCATCTAATTGCTTTCAATTAAAACAGATTGCCATCAGCTTGCCAGCCTTAGCCTTAAAAGTTACCTTAACAGGAGTGATGGGAGGTCCCCCCACACCAGTTAAACGGTTACTCTAAATTACCCTTAGGTTTGTTCTGTGCGTCTCTGTGATGCCCTGTGATAGATTGGCAAACCTAAACAACACGTACCCCGCCTCTCCCCAGTAAATGCTGGAGACAGGCACCAGTCCTCCCAACCCCCACAACCCTGCAAAGACAGGTGTGTATAGACAATAAACCTCGCTACCAGTCACTACTGAATGCCTACCGGCACCTTTCACTGAACAATATAAAAAGAAATCATGTTAACTAGACTTGGATGCTCTCTCAGACCTACCAGCAGATATGGACAGTTCCACGTTGTGGGGGTGTCTCTCCAAGCACTGGACCACCACATCCAAGAGGCCGGATTTGTTGAACAAAGACACTGCCTGGCTGCTGCTCTCACTAAAAGGATGACAGATGTGTGAGACAATCAGTTAAAACAGCATATCTGGCAGGGGCGGAGCCAAACAGTGGTTGGGGGTAGCCATGGTTACACATTCAATACTAAAGTTCTTTGGAGGGGTACAAATAAAACCTGATTTTGTTCTAAATGCTCCTGGTAGTGGAATAATTACTGTAAAACGATTAAACAGACATAACCAACTAAACTGTATTCATCTCTTGACTCCTACTCATTTTAAGCATGGTGATAAATCTGTGATGCTGTGGGCCTGTTTCTCTTCAAAAGGCCCTACTACAACAACATCTTCACCAGGGGTGGGGATAGGTAATAACCCTACATGCAACCCTAGTGGCTTACCATAGATTCCACAGTAGGTTCACAGCCTCGTTGGCCACATCCTCCACAGGATTGCTCTGGTCTTTCATCGGCACAGCAGCGGAGTCGAAACCTGAACAACACTGGAAAGAAAACAACACTATGACCCAGGAATTGCCAGAACAGCAGGTGGACACATATATTTGTTTGCAATTGGTTCATTAGACATTTTAATAAGATACTGACTATGTTCAAGACGTCAACAACACAGCCAAACCTTTACACCAAGTCTAATTTATACGTGTGCTTAAATGACATCTAATTCCTGCAAATATTATAGTAAAGATATTATAAGCTTTAGCGTTGATTATATAGGATCTTAGAAGAGGGGGTGAGCTAAAAGCAGCAGTGGAGTCTCACCTCTCGAAGCAGTGCTGTCAGGGGCGTCATGACGTCGTGCTTCACCATGTCCTCGCACACCTCCTGACCTCCGCATGCACTCAGATTTCTGTGAGGCAGACGCACAGTCATCAGTAACTCAGACGAGACTTGCAGTCAGAGATTCAGGGTGAGTAACTGTTTCTCGAAGCCTTCTTCGAGGTTCACGACTGAAGAGCAATCAGAGCACAGCTTATTGCTAAGAGGAGTGTTGGAGAAAGAGGATTCTGATTTCCTTTGCATTTTTTTTCAGGGAATGTTGAGGCAGATACATGCGTGAATAGTTTGTTTTATGTGAAAGGAAATAATAAAAAGAAACAGATGATCTCTGAACATCAAGCCATTAAATCATGAGAAATCTGAAGCCTATCCTGCCACTGCTTACTGCCTGCTTTTTGTACCACTTGGTGTTCCCCTGCTGAACTAAATGCACAAGTCAGTCAGTCATTTTCTACCACTTATTCCATAGTGGGTAACGGTGAAGCTGGTGCCTATCTCCAGCAGTCTATGGGCGAGAGGCAGGGTACACCCTGGACAGGTCGCCAGTCCATCACAGGGCAACACACAAACAACCACACACACACTCATTCACACACCTAAGGGCAATTTAAAGAGACCAATTAACCTAACAGGCATGTCTTTGGACTGTGGGAGGAAGCCAGAGAACCCACGCATGCACGTTGAGAACACGCAAATTCCATGCAGAAAGACCCTCGGACAAACCCAGGACCTTCTTGCTGCAAGGCAACAGTGCTACCAACTGCGCCACCGCGCAGCCCTAAATGCACAGGTATACATTAGATGTATACATGTTTATTTCAAAAAATCTCATTCTGTTCACTTATGGTAAACTAGTGATGCAGCTGTAATAAAAAGGCTGAGCACAAAGCCTTTTTTGTAATTTCATCTCATGCCAGTCTTAGAACCTGATGATTTTTCACCTTTGAGTCACTTCTACAGTATTAATTTGATGTCTGCGGTGCAGAAGTACATGGACTGCAGTTATTGTGATGATCACTCGAGACCCTTTTTTAAACTTTTGGTTTGTTGTTTTCTGACTTGAAAGACCTTCTTTTGTTATCCAACATTTGTTTGCACATATTTTTTTAGTCAAATGAAGCAGCTGTTTTTAGTTTAGAGAAATGAAATGACATAGGTAAAAAATAAAAGTGAAACAAATACGGAGAGTCCGGACGACACTGCATGCTGCTAATTTACCTGAGCGCCCCAGCAGCTGTCTCTCTGACGGCCAAGCTGCCGTCCAGCAGCATGGGGCCCAGCCGTCTAACAGCGTCCCTCTGGAGGAAACCGGGGATGGTCTGGCTCTGCTGCACCACCCGAGAAATGCTGGCACATGCAAACTCTCGAATATCTGCGCTGGGACTCTGCAACTGGGAAAAAAAAAAACACAACTTAAGATTAAGTACAGTTTAAAGTTTGTTTGTTTTTTTACTAACTTTACTGCATTAGTTTTGTTTTTGTAACCAAATGTTTCTATAGTAATTTAATAGGAAACATTTCACAAGTTTCAAAAACTTTTATCAAGAAATCAAGTTTACAAAAAACATTAATGGGTGCTTAATGGGATTCAGATTTGGACCAAAAACATCAATGTTTTGATCAATTTCATACTCCATCGCGCTGAAAAATATGCAGATCATTACTGGTTGCTCCTGGATGGTTAGACAAGAGTTGCTCTAAAAACCGTTTCTTCTTCGCTGTAGTGGTTTTAGGCAAGATCAGGGAGGCAACCCCACACATGGATGGTCTTAGGAAGCTCCACTGTTAGCGTGATACGAGACTCATGGATGCAATCATCTGAGAAACTTACTGTTTTTTCTGGAGAGAAGAGGTCTCTTTTGTGCCCTTCCTGACAGAAGATTACTGGACTCACTTTATGTGCAAAAACCCTGCCATCTGCCATCCCTCAGGTGTCTCTTCACTGGTGGCAACAGGATTAGTTCATCCCTCATTAGGAGACATTCCTGGCACTAGCTAGTCCATCCTGGATGTCCTGAAGCTTTTTATCATGGCAGCTGGGCTATTTTACTTAAAGGTCTTGATGACTTGGTAAATATCTGAGCTTCATTCTTGTCTGCGAGGGGCTTTTGATGCAAAGTAATGAAGACGGCAAATGTTTCACCTTTCAAAACAACTCATCTGCTCTTCTAATTCAGTCAGAATGACAAAGAGTGACATCAGCTGCCTCTACTATCGTCAACACTTTCACATGGGCTCGTTGAAATTATGCTTGCAGGTCATTCTGAGTCAGTTAAAAGTAAATTTTAATTAACTAATTGCACTTTTGTCTGATCAAACCTTACAGAAACCTAGAGACAATGCAAACCATAGAAAGTGAAGAATTAAAAGTGTCTGGAAAACAAGATTTATGTTAGTCTTAAAACTAATTGCATTGGTGCCTATATTATAAAAAATAAATAGCAGTTTTATTTTTTTGTGCAAATTTTGCAATATCTTTCTGTTTTGCTTTTATAAACTGAAAACCTTCCCTTTGGAGATGTTATTGTATGAAAAGATGAAAATATTGCTTGGTACTACAAACAAATACATCCAGTCTTTACTTATCGAGCACTTTCCATGCATAAAAAGGGCAAAGCAAAATGTTTTACACAAGATAGAACACAAACAAGCACAAAACAAGAAAATACAGAATAAAAATGTTACGCAGGAAAAAAAAGTACAGAAATGTGGGGTTAACAGAAGTCACATTGGTTTGATGGACTGAGGAAAAATGTTATGACGATGATAATGAGAAGGAGACACCAAAAGCAGAAATAAAGCATCGACTATAAACTACTGATAAGATTGTTAAAACTAAAACTAATAAATAAACTAAAATCTACATTTTATTCAAAAAACTAATATAACAGTTTATTAATCGCAGCTATGAAACAAAAGTTTAAAAAAATTATATTAAATATGCAAAAAACGATCGTTTTAATTCTTAAACCAATCAATACATCAATGTAATTATTTCTTTTAAATTAATTATTTTATTGAATTATTTTATTTTTATTGGTAGTAGTATTATGTATTACATATATATATATATATATATATATATATATATGCGCACACACACACACAACGTAATAGGTGAGCGTGGACAGGTAAACTTACACTGCCAGTCACTTTCCCCGTAAATAATTCACAGAACATACAACCCTCACCAGTGAGCTCCCTATGTTTATAACTTTAAACCCCTGTTACGATCAAGGTCCTACTTTTTCCAGCAACTCCGCAGCCGGACAGCTTTCCTCATCGTGCTCTTCCTCCGCACCCTCCTCTTCCTTCACAGCACTCACCGGCAGGCCAACCGAGTTGAAATGCGGGCGTTTAAACTTCGTGGTTTTACTTTTACCCATTTTGTTCCGGTTCTAAGTGTTCATGTGACGAGATGTCTGCCTGTTGTTTCTGTCTGATATGTCGGCGATCAGACTCCCAAACACCGCAGCTCCAGGTTAGCTGGGACCATGTGGAAGAGTCAGCACCACTGCCGGAAATGATCGCTGCTGACGGAAACCAGTCACGCAGTCGCAACCTAGAGAGGAAGTGTTGCTCCGTACGTTATCGCGTCCGCCACATTGTGAGTGGCAAGTTCTCCAAGCAAAGCAATGCATCTATGCTTGGAAACCAGATTTTCAAAAAGAAAAAACACAAGTTTGCATTTAACTAGAGGTGGGTACAAAAAGTGATTCAAGGGTGTTAAAAAGGCTACTCAAGTACTGAGGAGAAACTTGATCATAACATCTGGTTTAATTTGTGAAAAATAATGTAATCTAACAGACAAAAATATAAAAAAGGAAAGTATATTAAAATACAAAACAAAATAATCAGAAAAGAAATATAACATCATTACAAAATAACACGTTTATGTAAAGGAAACAAACCGATACTTAACTACTTATAGCAGGTCATCTATTTATGTTAGAACAATGCAAAGTAGTGGTGAGCTGGCTCCGATGGTGGGGGAGGATGCCGGTCAGACCTGGCAGACCCAAACGAATCTTGAGGGTCTGCTGGAAATGCCTGGCAGAGTCTCGCATGAGGCGGAGCTTCAACTCCCACCTCCGGGAGAACTTCAAACACGTTCTGGGGGAGGTGGGGGACATTGAGTCCGAGTGGGCCATGCACCTCCATTGCCGAGGCGACTTACCGGAGCTGTGGTCAGTGGTCAGTGGACAGTTCCACTGGATTGGCAGACCAGGGTGGTGGTCCCCCTATTCAAAAAGGGAGACCATAGAGTGTGTTCCAACTATAGGGGAGTCACACTCTTAAGCCTCCCTGGTAAGAGGAGGGTCCGTTGGATAGTCGAACCTCGGATTCAGGAAGACCAGTGTTGTTTTCGTCCTGGCTGTGGAACATTGGACCAGCTCTACACCCTCCAGGACCCTGCTGAGGGTGTAGAGCTCTGCCGTGCTTTGTGGACTTGGAGAAGGCGTTCGACCATGTCCCTCGGGGAATCCTGTGGGGGGTACTCTGGGAGTATGGGGTACCAGGCCCTTTGATAGGGGCTGTTAGGTCCCTGTACGACTGGTGTCAGAGCTTGGTCCGCATTGCCGGCAGTAATTCGGACTTGATTCCGGTGAGGGTTGGACTCCGCCAAGGTTGCCCTTTGTCACCGATTCTGTTCATAACTTTTATGGACAGGATTTCTAGGCGCAGCCAATGTGTTGAGGGGATCCGTTTTGGTGACCGTAGGATTACATCTCTGCTTTTGGCGGATGATGTGATCCTATTTGCTTCATCAGCTCGTGATCTATAGCTCTCACTGGAGCAGTTTGCAGCTGAGTGTGAAGCGGCCAGGATGAGAATCAGTGCTTCCAAGTCTGAGGCCATGGTCTTGAGTACCTTCTCTGGGTCGGGGGGGGGGGGTGTCCTGCCTCAAGTGGAGGAGTTCAAGTATCTTGAGCTCTTGTTCACAAATGAGGGGAAAATGGAGCGGGAGATTGATAGACGGATTGGTGCTGCGTCAGCAGTGATGCGGGTGCTGTACCGGTCTGTCGTGGTGAAGAGAGAGCTGAGTCAAAAAGCGAAGATCTAGATTTACCAGTTGATCTACTGTATATTTCTACCCTCATCTATGGTCGTAAGCTTTGGGTCATGACTGAAAGAACAAGATCACGGATACAAGCGGCCAAAATGAGTTTTATCCGCAGGGTGTCTGGGCTCTCCCTTAGAGATAGGGTGAGAAGCTCGGTCATCGGGGAGGGACTCAGAGTTGAGCCGCTGCTTCTCCACATCGAGAGGAGCCAGTTGGTGGCTCGGGCATCTGGTTAGGATGCCTCCTGGACGCCTCCCTGGTGAGGTGTTCTGGGCACATCCCACCAGGAGGAGGCCCAGAGGAAGACCCAGGACACGCTGGAGGGACTATGTTTTTTGGCTGGTCTGGGAACACCTTGGGATTCCCCCAGACGAGCTGGCCCAAGTGGCTGGGGAGAGGGAAGTCTGGGTCTCTCTGGTTAGGCTGCTGCCCCCATGACCCGACCCCAGATAAGCGGAAGACAATGGATGGATGGACAGTGCAAAGTATTTCCAGTGTTGATTGTGTTTTCACTTGACCTCCAAATCGCTCTGCAGATGGAAAAAAACATTCGAACAATGAAGCGAGAGTATCTTTGCCTGGTGCACTTTTCTTGAAACATTGTTGTTCTTCATGCAGCTGGTCTGAGGGCCTAATTTTTAGAATCAGTTCTTTGGCACACAGACAACCAGTGGAGAGACAACAGAACAGGCGAGATCTTTATATTTGTGTGTATCAGTTAAAAGACGAGCAACAG
Organism: Girardinichthys multiradiatus; assembly: GCF_021462225.1. Classification (NCBI taxonomy): domain Eukaryota; kingdom Metazoa; phylum Chordata; class Actinopteri; order Cyprinodontiformes; family Goodeidae; genus Girardinichthys; species Girardinichthys multiradiatus. Next base: position 38,839,915 of record NC_061797.1, on the reverse strand, counting down.
CATTCTGAACAAGCTGAATGTGTGAAAGAGAGACCATCTGATCCCTGAATAAACTGAATTGCAATAATCTATAGTCGAACTGTGATAAGTGCATGGATTATTATATTTTACTTACACAACCTGGTGTAGCTGAAAAAAAATTTTCTGCAAGACTGCTGACATCTTTATTAAACTTAAAAGCCTGAATTCAGGGTTACACCAAGATTTGTACCCTGTTGCTTAACATGGTTCCAGATCACCAAGGTTTAAAAGAGGGGTGTTTGAATTACTGTTAGGGCTGAATAAAACCACCTGTGTCCTTTTCATTAAAGCTCAGAAAATTCAAGGCCATCAATGCTTTGATGTCTTCAGCGCACTTTAGGAGAGGTTAGATGGAGCATGGACAGTTTGGCTATTTTCTTAAAATTTAAATCAGAAAAAAATGATTAAAGATTGTTGCAGCAAACCACAGCCAGAAACTACATTTAAAATCAGAAAGAAGGAAAACAACAATTTTTCACACTTTGTGTGTTTATTAAGTAAATAAATTTAAAAATAGAAACATTTAGATAAAATACATGCTCAACTTCAGAAAGAGAAATAAACACATCTATACTCTAGCCTCGTAAAATACATCAAGGGTTGTGTGCGCCGATCAGCAGCTTCAATAATAATAATAATAATCACAGCCACACTTTTAAAAAGCCTCTATCTGTCAATTTCTTCATTCCAAACAATGATGATGAAATCTTCCTCAGCGTCGTGCCCCCTCGCTGATAAGCTCAGGCTGCTTGAAGGACCGATGAGAGGTCAACAATTGATGAAAACTAACTGAACAGAGCGCACTGGACGGTAGTTACTGAATGTTTGGTCGGGGTTTGAGAATGAGTTTTCCCGTCTGTCAAGACATTTCAATAAAATATTGTCAACTTCATAGAAAGATTACAGGCAGTAAATTTCCAAGGGATCAACAAGCTTACATCATCACAGGACATGTTGTATTCTGTTAAAACTGTGCGGCAGCGGGCAGCAATTCTGGAGGAGCAAACGTCAAGGATAAAACAACAACAACCAGGAATATTAGAAAATCTACTCAGCTGCTTAACTCGAAGGCTAAATCATCCGTTCCACATTATATTTACTGCAGCAGAAAAAGGATACATCGAGGGTGCGACGACCCGTTTGTGTATCCCAGCAAAGAAGAGAGCTATTAGCGTGATGCAGCTGATGGTAAAGAAGGGATGATTCCAAAGTGATGAAAAGAAAGTGACCTGCAAAACAAGGAGGGAGAGGAGCCATATTATGAAAGTTTGGTCAAATTTGATTTTTTTCTCCTAGAAAAATCCACTTGAAACTCACTGGAATCTATTGAATTTGTTTAGATAGACTATAGGATTGGAAATCAGTGTCATATGAATGTTAGGAGAAGCAGCTATTATAAATGTATTCCTGAATGCAAACATCATCCAGTCAATTCGGCTTTCTTCTTTAGGTAACAAACCTTCTGAGTGTCTGGGTCTATTAACCAGTTCCAAGCCCCTGTGGCTGTGCAAACGGACACCACTATCAAAATCACTGCAAAGAGAGATAAAAGAACGAAGCTTAGTACAACGATGACAATACGTTGCAGTGTCCATTTAGGAATGGTGACATGGAACACGTGTTGCTAACAGGTAAAAAAGTTGATGCGTCACCACCTGATAGCGCATGGATTATTATATGATTTTACTTATTTACTTATTGAATTACTGTTAGGGCTGAATAAAACCAGCTGTTTTCTTTTCATTAAAGCTCAGAAAATTCAAGGCCATCAACGCTTTCATGTCTTCAAGGCACTTTAAGAGAGGTTAGATGAAACGTGATGAAAGATTGTTGCAGCAAAAACTAAAAAGTAACTGAACAGAGCGCACTGGACAGTAGTTACTCAATGTTTGGTCGGGATTTGAGAATGAGTTTTCCTGGCTGTCAAGACATTTCAATAAAATATTGTCAACTTCATAGAAAGATTACCGGTAGCAAATTTCCAAGGGATCAACAAGCTTACATCACTGTGTGTACATTTGCATTTTCCCAATCTCTGCTTCTTTAAATGTGGTTCTAGATAGTGGTATAACTTAATAATGTAATTCCTTGGAAGACAGAGTTCACTAACCTGCCACTCATCACTCTGCATAAATACGGATCCAGAAAACTCCAGTTTCCGGTCCACTACAATGCCTGATACATCTGCCACCATGTAGAGACCGTTTAAATGTCCTTACATGGTGGTGAGGATCTTTTGATATGTTCTTGAATGATCACAAATGTTTCCCACACACAGTCCAGAGTCACACAGAATCATAGTTTTAAGTACAACAGCAATCCTACTCAGAAAGCCTGACCTCAGCCACAATTGGCAAAAAAATATTTAGCCAATTATTACCCATCATGTCAAATAAGTATGGCAAGCAAACAATTGTGTTATTTTTTTTTTCTAAATCTTCCATAGTATTTACAATGCTACAACAATGCAACTTTGCACAGCATACATGTTTCTGCAATCAGCCTCTCTAACCTTTAAAGTAAACTGATGAAAAAAATTATTAATAAAATAAACCCCAAATAAATATCACACATAAAAATCGTGCGCTGCTAAGCATGATTTTTGAGCAGGAAAATATCCATACACATGTTTGATGAATTCGGGTTTTTACACACTTACACTCTGGTAATATTTCTATTTGTAGAAACTGAATTACTCTTTAAAGCTAATGTGAATCATGAACTTTAAATGCCAAAACACTCTATGCAGAAGAGGCTGACAAACGTATGTCTGTCAGCAGAAGGAGTTACTTACTCCTCCACCTGCCCGTTGCAGGTTGTAAACAGGAGACATACTCAGTCAGCCTTCTCTCAAACGCCTTCAGATCTGTTGAAAGAAAGGACACATTCAAATACAGTTAGCATGGACGACACCCTCAAAGCTTTTCTTGCGATACAGAGTGGCTGTCAGGCAACATCAATACAAATGTTCAGTATAGAACAAAATTATCGCTAAATATTTAGGATGAGCAAACACAGAAAACTACCGTAACAACTGTAATGCTGTTATAAAGTCTGACATTAAGGCCAGTTATATCAGAGAATAATAGTCAACTAAATGGAAACGACTGGATGTATCTCCCTGATAAGCTAGCAAATATGCTAATAACCTTAGCAAGCTTCTATGGCAGTTTCCATTCCGTCCTAAACGTCTCCCTCTGGTTTATCTTTTATATTATTTCTATGAAAACAGCTGTGAGGCTGAAATACATTTCATATCGGGGTAAAATGATTTGCTTTGTGGTATTATTACCTTCGGCCTGCTCCAAAGAATTCATGTCTAAACCGACAACACCAACCCGCTGTTTGAGTGTTGTTTAGTTGTGCCGTTGTTCCCCCTCAACTGAAGGACGGGCCTGCTGACCAATCAGCGTTGGGTAGATCCTCAACTACGATACTATTGGATGCAAAGCTCGTGAAAGGGCGGTTCCAAAAGCAAATATCTGCCCTGACTTCAAACATCTGAAGTTGACAGTGGTTTGGTTTGGTTGCGTTGTTTCCTGCTAGATCTTACTTTGTTCCTAAATGTGCCTTAGTGATGTTTTATCAATCTATGTTTGCAAAAATAGAGTTAAATAAAGAAAATCTAAATGTAAGGACATACGTTTGATGATTTAAGGCTGTTTAAAACTGCTTAGCTTTGAGCAGTAAACTCTGGGCATATTCACACAGGAAGAAGAAATGTTGAACAGCTTGTATTTTTTCTTTAATCATTAAAAAAACCACCACAAATCTTTCATAATAGTTCATTGTATATCACCTTTTCAAACAACAATTACAAAATGCTTTACCTTTCAGAAATTAATAAAAACATAATAAAAGACACAAAGAAATGTAACAAATTAAATCAACAAAAATGTAATAATAGGTATCATATAAAATTTTAAAAAAGATATATTCAACTATTTAATGCTATATTATAAAAGTACATTTTATCCAGCAATTTAAAAGAAGACTTTGAAGAGATCCCTGACCATAAAAGCCTGTCCATGTTCTGTCTTCAGTCGAGCTCTGGGAGGGGAAAGTAAAAGTTGATTAGATAATCTCAGGACTGCGAGGAGAGGTGTAGGGGGTAAGAAGCTCTAAAATATATGATTGAGAAAGACCATTCATGGATTTAAAAGCAAACAATAACATTTAATATCTTCTAAAAACCACAGGTAGCCAGTGAATTGAAGACAGGAGTGACATACCGATATTTGTGGGTTCTAGAGAGAACTCTAGCTGCAGTGTTTTATATTCATTGAAGACAACTGAGGGAATTTTGAGGCAGACCAGCAAATAATGAATTACAATAACAAGATAAAAAAAATAACAGCATTATACAAATATATTTTGAATAAAGGCAAATGATGAACATCTGATTAAAATGCAAAAATATTTGGTTGCATATATTATTAAATGTAATTATTTGACTTGGTCCATTGACAAGTTTTGGTATTTGGTTAGTCATGTAATGAGCACAATCCATGCGTTTGAAAGCTACATTAAAAAGTCATTTGGTATTTTCTAGAGTTTGTAGCATGTTTTTTTGTTTGAAGGCATACATTTTTTCTGCAGCCTTACATTAAACTGCTCCTTAAGGACTTCATCAAGCTCATCCTCAGTTATGTATTTCATGTCCAAGATATCCACCCCTTCCTCGGGTTTGTATGTGACCACACTGTAGACAAGGCCAACAAGGACTTTAAAACCTGTTGGTGTTTGCTGGCAGCATATGGACTTATTGGTGAACAGAGAAGTTGGACTTGTTTGAAGAAAGTGGCTTCTTTCTTTGAAATGTTCAACCCCTCGAGGCTCCAGGGTGAAGCAGTAGATCTGAAATGTTTGCACATTGTTCACCAGGCTGGAACTGGAAAATTCTGGATTAACAACCACTGGTTTCCTACATGTCTTCTCCAGGATCCAGATGTCCTCTTTATTGATAAGACGAAACACCCCTGCTCCCTGCGGCTGGTCCTTTCCGGAGATGAGCTCCAGCGGCTCCCAGATCTGAGACGACACTCCAAAGCTTACATCAGCCAAATAAACCTTCCCATCAATTTCAACCAGGTAGATGAGATGATCCTCACCAGGCGCAAAGTCGTTGAGGACACTGTTGAAAACCTTTGAGCTCAACATGGTGACTTTGAAGCCCATTTCTCTCAGCACCCATCCAAACAGGTAGTTGCTTTCAAGGCACCAGCCTCCACGACTGCTCCTCACTAGCTTATTAAAAATATCCTCCAGGTCCATGGTGACCCATTCTCCGCAGTGAATGCTGAGGTTTTCAAAAGGGATCGTCATGACGTGCAGCTTGTGGATCAACTTTAGAGATGCAAGATTCACTTTATCATGAGGGCCATGAAAGCCTATCCTTTGAAAGTACTCCTCCAAATTCATCTTACCTGTAAAATATGGGATACATATTGTTATTAGGTCATTTTTTTTTTTACATACCATGTGAAATGTGCACAAAGCTTTATCAGTTGGATAAACTCTTGACGTTCCCTTTGAATAATGCTGATTTATAGTTGCATGGAGGATTTTTAACCAACAATGTAAAATAATTATCTTCCAAAATACAACTCACAACAATAAACACACAGCAAAAATTATTCAGCCTTACCTCAGTCAAGCAGTCAAAACTACTGAAGAACTTCTGAGTATTACGGGGTTGGGATTTAATATACAACAGCGTTTGGATTAGTTGATCATTTAACAAGCTTGAGGCTGACTAAGAGAGAATACAGAACCAATCAGATTTTAGATTTCAGAACTACCGCTGATTGCGCCCATAAAATCTGATCATAAAGTTGCATTGGAAAGCTAATTCATTCGAAAAGTGCACCTCATATGTTACACAGTCAGATATAGTTCAAGTGTTCATTTCCTATTGATTTCTCAAAAAGTTTGAATATTACTATTAAAGAGGTGCTCTGCAGTGAGGACTTTGAGCTGCTACCTGTTACCACTAGGCCGTATTATCTGCCGCAGGATTTTACAGGTGTAGGCTGCAGTACGTGGTCCTCGCAGGGAATGGTGGTGGCACATTGAAACGTCTCCAAATAGTGTAGCAATCCTTCAGAACCAAAAACACACAGAGAGCTTCGACGGGTGCAGTAGAGTCACATTTACTTCATCCGAAACCAAGTTGGAATGCACCAAAATACACCGTGAAAAATGAAATACATCTGCTTAGGTGCTTTTGTTTGACACAAATCATAGATACATTACATAAGTGCAGACTTCACAAAGTAATACAACTCTAAAGATGTACCTCGCTCCGCTGTCCAAGGGATGCAAAGTGTTTATGCTGGTAAAGTCCGTGTTGTGCCGCTAGGAAGCCTTGAGCTGTTTTCTGACGAACGTGCCCTACTAGTTCAATCACAAAGATGAAGCACATCCTCCTCTTCCTCTAATCTGCAGGATAATTCAACCTCAAGAACTGACTGACAGGAGACTAGCAAAACTTTTTTACCCTCTTCTTTTCCGGTTTTTTAAAGTCACAGCTTGTTACGAACTAGGCTACAGCATCCTCTACTGGACATTACTGGTAACAACACGTTTTCGACATTCCGAAGGGACTTTAAGACCCAAAACTATAGTGTAGAGTAACATTTATTTAGAACTACGCCTTAAAAGTAAAACTAAAACAACAATCAATAGTTAACTGTATTAATAAAATGTAACCGAGCTGAAAAACTCCTATGCCTCGCCCATCAGCACTGCAACAGGTTCACCAATCGATCTTGAAAAACTTTGTCTGGTGTTTTAAAATGACCTCTTACCTTCAAAGGATGACATAACAACCTGCAGTTCTGGGAGTGTTGTCGCTGATTGGTGCTGATAAGACCTAGCTGTTTACTTGTTTAACGGTGCGGCCTCCCTGCAACGTGTGGTTTTTTAAGAATTGAATTTACACCACTAGGGGCGCTGTCACTCCAAAATGACTACACACTTCAGTTTCTTTTTTAAAATCTTTCTTTTATTTTACTACATTTCGTTACACTCCATAATTTATATAATTTGCTGCGTTGACACACACACACACACACACAAATATATATAGATATAAATATATAAAAGAATGACTGCATTGAGTTGATCAAACATTGAGGGATTTTGAGGCATACCAGCAATTACAGAAAGAAATATAGAGGCATTAAGCTAATATTTTTGAATAAAAACAGAGGATGAACGTTTGATTAAAATGCAAAATATGTATACACACACACACACACACACACAAAACACACATATATATATAACATGCATGGATTGTGCTGAAATATATATCAGCACAATCCATGCATTGGACAGCTACATTAAAAAGTCATTTGGTACATTCTAGATCGTGTAGCAAAAGCAAGCCTTTTTGTTTGAAGGCTTCATTTTACTCTGCAACCTTACATTAAACTGCTCCTTAAGGATTTCATCAAGCCCATCCTCAGTTATGTATCTCATGTCCAAGATATCCACCCCTTCCTCGGGTTTGTAGGTGACCACACTGTAGATAAGGCCAACAAGGACTTTAAAACCTGTAGGTGTTTGCAGGGAGCATATGGACTTTTTGGTGAACAGAGAGACTGGATCTGTTTGAAGTTTGTGGCCTATTGCTGTGAAATTTTCTGCTTCTCGAGGCTCCAGGGTGAAGCAGTAGATCTGATATGTTTGCACCTTGTTCACCAGGCTGGAAGTGGAAAATTCTGGATTAGCAACCACTGGTTTCCTGCCTGTCTTCTCCAGGATCCAGATGTCCTCTTTATTGATAAGACAAAACACCCCTGCTCCCTGTGGCTGGTCCTTTCCGGAGATGAGCTCCAGTGGCTCCCAGACCTGAGACGACACTCCAAAGCTTACATCAGCTATATAAGCCTTCCCATCAATTTCAACCATGTTGATGAGATGATTCTCCCCAGGCCCAAAATCATTGATGATACTGTTGAAAACTTTTGAGCCCAACATGGTGACTTTGAAGCCCATTTCTCTCAGCACCCATCCAAACAGGTAGTTGCTTTCAAGGCACCAGCCTCCACGACTGCTCCTCACTAGCTTATTAAAAATATCCTCCAGGTCCATGGTGACCCATTCTCCGCAGTGAATGCTGAGGTTTTCAAAAGGGATCGTCATGACGTGCAGCTTGTGGATCAACTTTAGAGATGCAAGATTCACTTTATCATGAGGGCCATGAAAGCCTATCCTTTGAAAGTACTCCTCCAAATTCATCTTACCTGTAAAATATGGGATACATATTTTTATTAGATCAATTTTTGCATACCCGTGAAATGTGCACAAAGCCTTATCAGTTGTAAAAACTCTTGACGTTCCCTTTGAATAATGCTCATTTTTATTTGCATGAAGGATTTTTAACCAACAATGTAAAATAATTATCTTCCAAAATACAACTCACAACAATAAACATACAACAAAAATTATTCAACCATACCTCAATCAAGAAGCCAAATCTACTGAAGAAATTCCAACTATTAAGGGATTCAGATTTAATGACAGCGTTTGAATTTGCTGATCATTTTCCAAACCACGCAAGGCTAAGAGAGCTTGCACAACCAACCATGTCTGCTTCACAAGTAGAGCAGCAGATCTTTATCTGTAGATTTCCTAAAGCTGCAGACTTTAGACTTTAGAACTACCCTGATTGTGCCCATAAAATCTGATCATAAACAGGTGCACTGAAAAGCAGATTCATTCAAAAAGTGCACCTCATATGTTACACATTCAGATATAGTTCAAGTGTTCATTTCCTATTGATTTCTCAGAAAAGGGAGAGATGATCATAGAGAGTCACGTGCAACCTCCACAAGAATGGTAAGCTATAAAAAGTCATTGCTAAATAAGCTGGCTGTTCACACAATGCGCACAATCATATAATTAGAAAGCTTAGTGGAAGGAAAAAGTCTGGTAGGAAAAAAAAAGTGTTACCAAAAGCACCTGATTTAATGACCTTGGTATTGTGCTTGACTGGTCAGCTAAGGTTATAGAGAGAGCAGTATAATTATCCTGGCCGAGACATGGCTAACTGTGCTAACTCCGGACACACACATAAATATGGACGGTTTTCAATTAGTACAGGCTAACAGAACCAAGGTGAGCTATAAGAAGCGCGGAGGCGGTCTACTCGTGTTTGTGAATGATAGATGGTGCACCTCTGGTCGTTTAACTATCAAAAGAGACACTCTGCAGTAAGGACATTGAGATGCTAACTGTTAGCATTAGCCCGAATGACACATTCCTACTGTTATTTGCACATACAGTATTTTCCTTTTTTTTTATGCACGAATATACATGCACATTTTGTACACTTTTTTAATTACCCTACTCAGTAGCGCATTTCTTTTGATCTGTGTATCCTATTTTTAATAATTATATAGTCTTTTTTTTCTTATGTTATAATGTTTTTCTTACTACATAGTCTCTTATTTTTATTTCTTTGTTTTTATATTATTTACCTTTGTGTGTATCTGCATGCTTCCCTTGGTACACATTAATTTCCCCTCTGGATAAAGGATTTCAATAAAGGATTTTTCTATTCTATTCTATTCTATTCTATTCTATTCTATTCTTTCTATTTTATCTGACTCAGGATGGTCCTTAGAAAGTCTGTGAGGTATTGTCAAGAGGAAGAAGAGACACCAGACACAACAAGGCAAGCAAGCCGAATGTCACTATTAAAGCAATCGGGCATTCCTTAGCACCTCGACACTGTCACAGGCTGAACATCTCCATGTGACACAGCACTGATGCAGTATTTCATGCAAAATTAGTCCTGACCAAATATAGAGAGCTGTGCAGTACATGGACATACTTTTTAGCAGGCCAACATTTATGTAAAAAAAAGTACTTTTTTATTAGTTTTATGTAATATTGAAATTTTCATGGAAACATAATTTAGGGTTATCTTTAAGTAATAATCGTCAAAATCAACAGAAATTAATGCATGAAATATGCATAGTGAATCTATCTAGTATAAGTTTCACTTTTTGTCCTGAATTAGTGAAGTAAATTAACTTTTCCATGATATTCAATTTTTTTCAGACACACCTGTACCAGTACACACAATCTTTCTAAAAAGGAATTAAGAGACCCATAAGCACTAAAATGCAATCTAAGCAATCCACAATGTATTTTACTCAAACATTGTATAGCTACTGTCTTTAGAAGTCTGGTATGAGCACTTATCTGAACTTAAGATTGCTTTTGATCATTTTAATGTGCATAGTGTTAATAAAGACTTTTTAAAAAGTCCTGACTCCAAGATGGCCAAAAAGAAAGTGGTCATCCTAAAAGACAGCCTACTCTGGGTTGCGCTAGGACTCATCCACAATCCTCCATCCATCCATTTTCTATACCTGCTTAGTTCTTGTACAGCTGCAATGGTACTGGTGCTACGTATCTCCAGCAGGCAAGAGGTAGGGTTCAACCTGGACATGTCACCAGTTAATCACAGGGCATGGCTCCACTCAAAGAATTGGGGAAAAAAATGCTTTTTTGCAAAGTGATTAAATGCTCAAAACTAATTACTTCAAAGACCCCTTAAATTAAACATGTGAAATTAAACTTTATTTAAAAAAAGTTTAAAGATGAGTTGTACACATGAGGTAAACATCACAGTTTAGCTTAAGGTTACCCATTCTAGCAGTTGTTTTAGACTAAACATTGACATTGTGGGTCCACACAAGTATTAAGACTATCACTTCTTGATTGTCAGAAGGACTTGGGCAATCACTTGTTACACAAAGCTATATGTGCCATCTCAGAACATGATTCTTTTTGGCACAATTATCAACAGGTATCAGTAGCCTTGGAGATAATAAAAATACAAAGTGAACAGCCCTCACAATCTGAGCATGACAATACAGCAGGAGTACAACATATAAACTCTCCAAAAGAAATACATACTAAGAACGTTGGTCCACTTTACAACACAGAAAATAATAAAATCTATAAAATTACACATTATATTATTATTGTTCTTATTTTATGGTGTAACACCCATAACTGACTCAGTTACTCCTAAAACATTGATCATTTTATAAAATTTAGAATTACTGTAATTTTGCATTGCTAATAAGTGGATTTAGGTGTGCAAAACCAAGATGTCTATAATTTTAGGAGTGTTTTCAAAGTGTATAAAATGTTTTGTTGCACACAGGCTTTAGTTTGTTCTGCAGCTTTACATTAAACTGCTCCTTCAGGACCACATCAATCTCATCCTCTGTTACATTCCTCATGTCCAACACATCCACCCCTTCCTCAAGTTTGTAGGTGACCTCACTGTAGGTCCAGCCAATCAGAGCTTTGAATCCTGTTGGTGTTTGCAAGGAGCAGATGGACTTGTTGGTAAAGAGGGAGGCAGGGTCTTTCTGGAGTCTCTGGCTTTTGTCAATGAAATGATCAACCTGTCGAGGCTCCAGGGTAAAACAGTAGATCTGCTTAGTCTCCTTCCTGTTCACCAGGCTGGATTTGGCAAATTCTGGATTCAGAACCTCTGGTTTCCTGCCAGTCTTCTCCAGGACCCAAATTTCCCCCTCATGGACAAGACGAAACACCCCTGCTGCCTGCGGTTGGTCCTTTCCAGAGATTAGCTCCAGTGGCTCCCATATCTGTGACGACACTCCAAAGCTTACATCAGCTATATAAGCCTTCCCATCAATGATAACTTTGTGAATGAGGTGAGAATCAAGAGCACCAAAGTCATTGATGATACTGTTGAACGCTCTGGAGCTCAGTGTTGTGGCATCGAAGCCCATTTCTCTCAGCACCCATCCAAACAGGTAATTGTTCTCAAGACACCAGCCCCCACGACTGCTTCTCACTAGCTTATTAAAAATAACCTCCAGGTCCATGGTGATCCACTCTCCACAGTGAATGCTGAGGTTTTCAAAAGGGATCGACATGACGTGCAGCTTGTGGACCAACATCAGGGTTGCGAGATCCATTTTATCACAAGGGCCATCGAAGCCAATCCTTTGGAAGTACTCCTCCAATTTCATCTTACCTGTAAAATGGTAAATGGACTGAATTTATGTAGCTCTGTTCTAGTCGTACTGGCAACTCGGAGTGCTGTTCACCCGCTCGCACACATTCATACACCAACATGCAGATTGGTAGGCAATTGAGGTTAAAGCTGCGGTAGGTGACCTTTGTTAAAATGTTTTTTTTTTTTTTTACATATTTATTAAAACTGTCACTGTGTCCTGACAATTGAATGTGGACAGATAATCTATGAAAAAAATCAAGCTCCTCTGGCTCTGCCCAGTGGTCGTACTGCCATTTGCAGAAATACACCACTCCCGGTCAGAACCAGCCAACAAGAGCCAAGAGGAATGTCTTGGCAGGGTCAATCACAATCTACTGCCAGGACATAGTGACAGTTTTAACAAATATGTAAAAAATATATTTTAACAAAGGTTACCTACTGCAACTTTAAGTGCCTTGCCCAGGGCCACATTGTCATGTGGCAAGAGGAAGCTGGAATCAAACCCACAACTTTTAGATTGCAAGATGACTACTTTTCCCACAGTCGCTATTATCTAAATAAGCATATAGTGCCATAGAATAATAATCATTCTACTTTTTACACTACAACCACAAACCTGACTGTATTTTATTGAGATTTTATATAATAGAAGAGCAAAAATTAGTGCATACTTGGGAACTGGAGGAAAAATAATACATGGATTAACTTTTTATTTTTTGGTAATAAAAATCTGAAAATTGTTGCAAGGATTTGAGTATAACCCCATTAAATATTTACTTTGTAGTATCATCTTGCACTACAATTAAAGTTGAAAGTCTTTCTCTAAAAGCGTTGAATATCCAGAGGAAAGATTGTTTTGCTATTCTTCTTTGTAAAACAGCTCAGTCAGATGGATCGGAAACATCTGTGTCTTGCGATATATCCTCAAATCAATTTAGTTCTGAAATTTGGGCCAATGTAGTACATTAATAAGCTGTGATCTAAACATATTCTATTGTATTTCTGGATTTAGGGCTGCTGTCCTACCAGAAGGTGAACCTCTGCCCCAGTCTCAAGTCTTTTGCAGCCATTAACAGGTTTTCTACCAGGATTGTCCTGTATTTAGCTTAATGCATCTTCCAATTTACTCTGACTAACCCACCCCTTTCCACTTCTGTCTGCTGAAGAAAAGCATCCCAACAGAATCACCATGTTTTACTGTGGACATGATATTTTTATGGGTTTGTGCAGTTTCTGCCAAACATTAAACTCATCCACCATTTTGGTAATGTTTGTTTAGTAATGTTCTTTAATAAACCTCTGAGGCTTTCACAGGTCAGCTGTATATATACTCATTGAAATTACACACAGTCTTTTTATTAACCTAAGGTCTTTTGGTGGCCATATATATCACTGGATTTTATTTGGGGGTATTAGAGCTACGGGAACAAATGCATGGCACACTTTTAAGAGTTCTGTTTGCAAAGAGATGTTGAAAACAATGCATCACTTTTCACAGATCAGCTGTATTTATATTCATTAAAATTACACACGGATAGTCTTTTAATTACACAGTTATGTACTACTTTATGTCGGTCTATCACATTTGAAATAAAATAAAATTTGTGGTTGTAATATGATAAAATGCGGAAAGATTCTTTTTTGCGAGGCCCTGTACATATTCAACACCAAATGGAAAGCCCCCCATACTGTGCTCAACTTTTTGGACATTCACAGGGACCAAAAATATAGTCTAGAGTAACATCTGTTTAGAATTACGCTTTAAAAGTAAAACTAAAGCAATAATCATTAGTTAACTGTATTAATAAAATGTAACCGAGCTGAAAAAACTCCTATGCCTCGCCCATCAGCACTGCAACAGGTTCACCAATCGATCTTGAAAAACTTTGTCTGGTGTTTTAAAATGACCTCTTACCTTCAAAGGATGACATAACAACCTGCAGTTCTGGGAGTGTTGTCGCTGATTGGTGCTGATAAGACCTAGCTGTTTACTTGTTTAACGGTGCGGCCTCCCTGCAAGGTGTGGTTTTTTAAGAACTTAATTTACACCACTAGGGGCGCTGTCACTCCAAAATGACTACACATTTCAGTTTCTTTTTTACAATCTTTCTTTTATTTTACTACATTTCGTCACACTCCATAATTTATATCATTTAATTGGATTACATATATTTAAATACGTCATACATAAGTTAGAATAAGCTTTAGGAAGGCCCTCTAGTTTTTGTTCCTTTGTGTCCACTTTTATTCTGAAAATCCGGCGTCGTTCCAAAAACTGAAAAAATGCTTACCTAACATAAACATTTCCGATAACATCTTTCAAAACAAAACGATGATTGCATAGAGTTAATCTATATTTAAGTTATTTATATGAATAAATGTGGTTTTTGAGTATTACATTGTATAGTTATGTTTAATGTCCTGAATTTTCATTTTCATATTTTGAACGTATATAATATTTCTATAAGTCGCTGGTTACGAATGTTTCGACAAATCCATAGACATAGACAAGGTAGACACCAAGTGAGCGCCATATTTTAAATGGCTCTACCCGCGACCTTGTTGCTGCAAGGCAACAACAACAATAATAATGATAATAATAATAATAAACCGTATGTATGTATGTATGTATGTATGTATGTATGTCAATTCAGTTGAATCATACAGATTCCAAGTGCATACATTCCAGTTGATTGTAGTTAGCAAACAATGCAGTCAAATTCAGTTTATTATTTAAATAGATAAAAGGTTTTCTATCTACGGAAACCCACCAGATTGCATCGACTCATTGACTTGCAGCATTGACGCCTCCTGGATGAGCAGCTAGCAAAAGTGGACAGTTGCTTGAATTTTGTTGTTGACTTTACAGCAACCCCTCATACCGACCATGCATGTTGTGACAGGTGAAGGAAAACTCCCTTTTAACAGAAGGAACCCTCCAGCAGAACTGGCTCAGGCCATACCATGACCTAGCGTCGGTTTAAGAAGACAAAGCATGCACAAAACACCCACACAGAAGCACTGATCCAGGTGTACTTTCTATGTTGAAGAAATGTTAAAAGTTAATGGCAGTAGTAGGTCCTTTAGTGGGTCTAGGAGATAAACACAGCTAAGCAGATAAGCTCTGAGTCAGCTCATACAGTTAGTCACAATAAAGGCTCAGTCAATAGCAGTCAATTTATGTATAGGCTATATTTATATATAATATTCTGTCCTCTATTACTACTACCAATAATAATACTAATAACAATAATACTATTATTATATTTGTTGTTCATATTATACCCTATTTTTTGTATACTACTAATAGATACAGGGATTAAAATGTTAATGTTTGGCACCAGAAAACAGCTAAAATGGACAGTGTAGTTTTGACTGTTTCATAGTTTCATATTAATTTGATTATCCAATTGTTTAATATACGTCACGTATTGTTTTATATTAAAAAGAATATTCAAAAGTCAGTCAGTCATTTTCTACCGCTTATTCCATAGTGGGTCATGGGGAAGCTGGTGCCTATCTCCAGCAGTCTATGGGCAAGAGGCGGGGTACACCCTGGACAGGTCACCAGTCCATTGCAGGGCAACACACAAACAACCAAGCACACACTCATTCATACACCTAAGGGCAATTTAGAGTGACCAATTAACCTAACAGGCATGTCTTTGGACTGTGGGAGGAAGCCAGAGTACCAGGTGAGAACATGCAAACTCCATGCAGAAAGACCCCTGGACAGGAATCGAACCCAGGACTTTCTTGCTGCAAGGCAACAGTGCTACCAACTGCGCCACCGTGCAGCCCTATTCAAAAGTCATCAAACCTAATTTTCAGTGTTTCTTAAACGTGGAAATAGCGAGTTCTAAGAATGGCTGTTTTGGTTTACAAACAGAATTTGCCTTTCACAATATGGCGGACGTGCTGACGTACCGTTTTTACTAGCAGAGTCTACTCTATTTATGTCTATGCGTTTCAACGCTCGAACGTGAATACGTAACAAACCAGACAGCAGTCCAGGAAATGCACGCAGGACTGCTCTGTCTTCTGTTTTCAGTGAGTCAAAAGTGGACGTTTCTCTCATTCCGTCTCAGCTAGTGAGGAGGTGGGTGCCGCTAATTAATATCCGAGCAAACAGCTGTTCACATTACAGCGATATGTACGCTAAGAGTTGGATTAGGTTATTGTACATAGATGCGACTTTGAACATTTTAAAACATAACAGGAAAAATAATGTTATCTACTGCAAAAATTATTTTTTGTAGCCTTGTAAATGTTGGAGATAGCCTTTCATTTTCTCAAGTTTTTTCTCCTACGAATTATTTCGGTCTGAGTAAACATAAACCTCATTCAAATATCCCAAAGTTGTTCTTCATCTGGCCCTGCTGGTCTGCTGTGAAAAATAGTATTCTCAGATTCAAAGCTCTGTTTTAAATATGGGGCACTTTTTATGGAGCACCAACATATCCTCCAATATAAACTATAACAACACAGTATGGATTTAATGTTATGTTCTAAAAGCTAAAGGAGGTGATACTGTCAGATTAATTTGTTTACTATGAGGGATCAAAGTAAAAAAAAAAAAGTAACTTGTAATAATGAATTGAAGGTGTGAAATACTCAACATTAAAACTGTTGAAAGAAATGCCTCAGTGCTTAAAAATCCTTTTAAAGCTGATATAGTAGATTGCTTTTTCTAAAACTTTAGAAAGACATTTTGACCTTGATATTTACTTGTATTTTGAAATAGCTATTGAGTCAAAGTGTTTCTTGTAAAGAGATTTAGAGCTCAGTTTTACTACGGTGTTTTAACATGACCACAATTCCAGCTTTAGCAGAAAGTTATGATTAAAATAACATGATTGTTTTAATACAGACTTCAGCCCAGTGCCAACCAGAGAGACAGAGCAAGAATCTAAATCCACATATAAAATTTATATGACTTGAAAAGGTCATTGCTTAAACTTTTGAATTTTAAAACAAAATCTGTGAATCTTACACAAACTTTACTTGAGTTTAGGATGTTTTAAGAGTGTATACAAGACACACACAAAAATGCACTTCCAGGCTAATAAATATTTCATTTTATAATTTATTGTTTTTATTCAGTTGTTTTTAACCTTCTCTAATTTTCTACAATCTTCTAAACTCACAGATTGTCCCTCTTGCAATGAAAAGCGCACAAATGGACAAAAAGGTGTTTTTATTAACAGGAGGTTGTGGCTACTTTGGATTTCGGTAAGAACAAGTTCACATTTATATTTTATCAAAATGTTTCAGTTTGTTCATATTACCCCATGCAATTCAGCTTAATTTCCACAAGGTGGCATTGTCGTGCCAATTATCTTAGTGTTTTTGAATAGTGTAGATTTAGTGTATTTTTTAATGTAAAATGTTAATCTAAGCAGTCGATCTATATGATTTTCAATAAAATTCATACCAAATAATTTGTTTATTTGCAGCCTTGCATGTGCTTTGCATAAAAGAGGAGCCAGAATCATTCTGTTCGACAACGTTCATCCAAGCCAAGAACTGCCTGCAGACATGATGTTTGTGCACGGAGATATACGTGAATATGCACAAGTTGAGAAAGCCGTGTTTGGTGTAGATTGTGTGTTCCACATTGCCTCCTATGGTATGTCTGGTAGAGAGCAGCTGAACAGACACCTGATTGAGGCAGTCAATGTTCAGGGGACGAAGAACATCCTGAAAGCTTGTGTGGAGAATGGAGTATCGAGGCTGGTGTATACCAGCACTTTCAATGTGGTGTTTGGAGGCCAAGTGATAGAAAACGGGGATGAAAGCCTTCCTTATCTGCCACTCCACCTTCATCCCGACCACTACTCCAAAACCAAGTCCTTGGCTGAAATGGCGGTGCTAGAGGCAAATGGAGCAGCTCTATTTGGGAGCTCTGAGGTACTGAGAACCTGTGCCCTGCGCCCAGCGGGTATCTATGGACCAGGTGAACAGAGGCACCTGCCTAGGATAGTTAGCTACATAGAGAGGGGGATCTTTAGGTTTGTTTATGGTAGTCCCAGCAGCTTGGTGGAGTTTGTCCATGTGGATAACTTGGTATCGGCCCACATGCTTGCTGCAGAGGCTCTGACATCAGAGAAGCAGCACCGCTCTGCTGGCCAGGCTTACTTTATTTCTGACGGCAGGCCTGTCAATAACTTTGAATTCTTCAGACCTCTGGTTGAAGGCTTGGGCTATCCTTTCCCCAAACTGCGCCTCCCCATCTCCCTCATCTATCTTTTTGCCTTTCTCACTGAAATAATTCACCTCCTCATTGGCCCGTTCTACAACTTTCAGCCCCTGCTGACGCGCACAGAGGTGTATAAAACTGGCGTTACACATTACTTCAGCATGGTGAAAGCCAGAGCGGAGCTCGAATACGAGCCGCAGGAGCACAACCTGGACGAGGTGGTGCAGTGGTTCAAAAGCAGAGGCCATGGGAAGAGATGTCATAGTTCCTTCTTCAGGAGATTTATACTAAACATTCTGTTTGTTTCTGCTTTTACTGCTGTGGTTCTGTCTTTTCTGCCAGTTGCTGGCAGCTGGTAAAAAGCATATCACGCTTCAGTCAGTCAATCAAACTTTATACAGCACTTTCACGGTCAACTGTAACACAAAGTGCTTCAGATCCCTAACAAAGACTTTTTAATAGATACTTTGCTTTTCCTAATTGATATAAAACATTCTTCTTACAAAAAAAGCAGAAATCGACCAAGTGTCTTCTTTAAAGCTAAAAAAGAACCTCTGGGAACAACCTGTCTTTGTTGCTTATAATAACTCAACCAACACTACCTCTCTCTTTTCAGTCAACCTATACGGATAAAGATTGATAATTAGTCATTTCTTAATGGTTTATTAATATACTTCAACAGTATTTTAAGATGTCTTTCATCTGTGTTCAACATTCAGTGGGGAGTGTTATTTTTTATGTAAAACTAATGTTTTAGGAAAAAAAGACAGTTAGGTTAAGATTTTGTAGACTTTCTTATATGAGCTGCAAAAATGTTGTGCTCTCTCAGTAGGAGATATTCATGATCAATAACAGTTCGAAGCAATTAGCTGGGTTTACATGGATAATTACTTTTTAGAGATTGGCCGTAAATGACCAACTATCTTTGGCTGTACTATAATATTATTTGGGTTGAATTGCATTGTATGTAACTGGATTTGAATGTGACTATATGAATGTTTTGGATTGTTGTAAACTGAATTTATCTATATTCGGACCAAATTTGATTCTATACATCTGCAGATGAATTGGATCTCTTTGTAAAGTGCCTTGAGATAACATCTGTTGTACTTTCACACTATATAAATAAACGGAATTTAGTTGTTTGTACACAGAAGTACTTTACTTTTAATGTTCATGCATACTGGAATACAGAAATATACTTTAAAATTTGAAACTCGTGCAGATTCATTAAACACAGCGACGTATATTTCTTTTAATTTTGATGGTCATGAACTTACAGCTGATGAAAACAGAATGTGACGTTATGGCCTACTCAGTCATGGCAACAGTGTTGACTTGACAGTTCAGCCGAAAGTCGTTGACAGCTTGAGTTTGCTGTACGCAAGCACATTAGTAGGAAAGTGGAGTGGAAGGAAAAATTGTGGTAGAAAAAAAGGTGCACGACCAACAATGGTAAACGCATCATTGAGAGGATTATGAAGCAAAGCCTTTTCAGTGAGTGATATTCAAAAGGCGTTGACAGCAATTGGAGTCAGTGTTTCAAGACAGGGTCATTCAGGAAATGGGCTACAACTTTAATATTCCTTGTGCTAGGTCCCTCCTCAACTACAGGCAAGGTCAGAAGGATCTTACCTGGGCTAAGGAAAAAAGGCACCAGGGTGTTGCTTAGTGGTCCAAGACAAATTTTGCATTTCATTTTGGAATCAAAGGCCCTGAATCTGGAGAAGGAGTGGATAGGCACCTAATCCAAGTTGCTTGACAGCCAGTGTGAAATTTTCACAGTCCACTTAGTTTTATCAAGTCCACCAGGAAATGTTAAAGCCCTTCAAGCTTTCATTTGCTGACAGATTTTATGGAAATGCTTATTTTATTTTCCAGAGGGATTTGTCACCAGCCAACACTGCCGAAAGTATGAATACCTGCTTTAGTAACTATGGTATCACTGTGCCAGCAAACTAGCCTGGCTGAAACCCTATAAAGAATCTGTGGGGTTTTGTTAAGAGGAAGGTGAGAGACACTGGACCTAACATTACAGGAGAGCTAAAGCGTGCTAATAATGCACCCTTGGCTTCCTTAACACCTCAGCAGAGCTACATCTTAATTGCCTCCATGTCAAACAGCATTGATGCAGTTTGTCAGGTAAAAGGCGCCAAGCCTAAGTATTTGAGTGCAGATACTGTGTCATAATGATCAAAACTATTAGATATAAATGCTTGAATTATATAAATGAACTAAAATAAATTTGAGTTTCACGTTTTAACGTCATTGATTGAAATTAACTTGATATCAATTTTTTTGTAATAGTATGCAGCCTAATATAGCGTTATAAAGGATTTTTTGGGAGCAATTTTCAGATCATGTATGCATATAAAAATAAACTCCTGTTGATTTCTCCTTTCATAATGCCTGCCGAATGCATTGCATCTCTGCTGCAGAAGGAGTCGGACCAGGTGAGACGTGCTTTGTGGCGTTTTTCAGTCTGCAAAGGATGAATGCAGACGTCTCCTTCTCTCTCTAAACTATTCTCTACAGAGCCGGGCAGCCCCTTGCTGAGCTGGTCGCAATCATTGTTTCTCTGCAGCATTAACCACATTCCTGAGAGACGCATCGCATCCCGTCTTCCTCCACGCATTCCTTTCAGGCAAACGAGTCCCCCGCGTAAAACCGCATTTAAATGAAATTTCCCTTCTCTCACTGCACTCAGACTGGCACCAGAAGCATATTTGTGGTAAAAGGGATTATTTAACCCGGTCTAGTTTCCACTGAAGCGGTTGTAAGGAAAATTTAGAGGAAAAACCAACAAGGAGAAATTCCTCCGCGGAGCGCGCCATTGACTGTAAAGACCTTTCAACTTAACAAAAACTGAAGTTGACAAACGCATCGCTGTCGGCTGAAACTGTGAGAAAGAGTTTGTTTTTCCGCGCTGGGAGGAAAGCAGAAGAGGACGATGCGGCTTGCGGGGCCGGTTTGCGCCTCGGCCGGCGGTTTTGCGTGAAGGAGCGACGGCTGCGCGGCGGCGTTTTGTTTTGATTTCCATGTGAAACACAATTAGAGCTCCGCAGAGCGCAGCGCACTCTCAACTCGTTTCTCGCCTCTGGAGCGCAACATGGAGCATTATGAGGAGGACCTGGGACTCCGGGCCGTCACACTGATGGAGGACCTTTCCCTGTACGAAGCCTACAAAGACGGGATGTACAACGCGAGGAGGGACTTGGTGATAAACCCAGATTTGGACTTCTCCGCTCCGGCAGTAGCGGGTCTGAAAACTAAGCCGATGAATGGTACATCTGTCCTCCACCAGCAGCATCACACTTTGGAGAATTTCACACCGGGGAATAAAGTGTACAACGCGGCTCCTGTGCGTCCCGTGAACTGCAGCCGGACGGTTCCTGTGGATTTCTGCGCCCCTCAGAGAGACGCTCTATACAGTGAGGAGGGCTGCTGTACCAAATCTGAAGTGGCTTTGCCGTGCTACTCCGGCACGTCCGAGAGGCACCGGAGGTACTCCTTAGAGGTGCAGGGCCACAGGTACAGCACCGGCTCCACCTTTGACGGAGTGCCTCTCAACAAAGCGGTCCCTCTGCCCGGCAACAGGTGCAACAGTGTCTGCATAACCAGCAGCCACGACGGGAGGTACGGCTCCGCCAGTCCCCGCTCCAGCCTGGCATCCTCCCTGTCCTCTCAGGAGCAAAGCAAGCATGCCAGCCCACGGTCGAGCATCAGTAGCCCGCGCACCAGCCTGATAGTTCCGGGTCAGGACCGGTACACCAGCCCCAGGTCCAGCTTGGTTCACTGTGAGGGCAACAGCATCCTCAGCCCGCGATCCAGCTATGCAAGCACGGCCAGTGACACGAGCAAGCATTCCAGTCCCCGGACCAGCCTGAACAGTTGCGACTGCTGCAGCAAGCCCAGCAGCAACCGCACCAGTGGCATCAGCATGGGCTACGACCAAAGGCACACCAGCCCTAGGTCGAGCACGGCCAGCCAGTACTCCTTCACCACCAGCCCGAGATCCAGCTACTCCGACTCACGGTACGGGCCTGTGGTCAACCATGACCTGGAGGGGGCTGTCCTGCACGCTGCGCCGCTGGCGAGTCCCCGCTCCAGCATCTGCAGCCAGGACGGGAGCGCAAGACCGGGGATCCCGGCCAACTGCGTGGTCAGCCCGCGGTCCAGCATCTCCAGCCACAGCTCCAGAAGCTCCCGCAGCTCCAGGGGGTCTATGAGCACCTATCCGGACCTGCAGCTGCCTTCGCCCAGGTCATCCATGCTGGGCAGCGGTTTACCCGAGGACACCTTACTGCAGGAGTTCGGAGATTCTAACGGGACTCAGACTCGCATCCATCTGCAGACGGTGCCCGAACCCCAGCCTCAAGCGGCAGGGACCGCGGAGACAAACGCCGGGTCACCCTCCTCATTTAGCTATGGCGTGTCCTCAAAGGCGGTCTCCTCAGGTCAGAGATATAAATTACCTTACCAGGTGACCCCCAGCCGAGAGAGCGGGCCGAGCCAGGCGGAGAAACGGCTCGAGGCGCTTACCTTGGAGCTGGAGAAGGAGTTGGAGATGCACATGAAAAAGGAGTACTTTGGTAGGTTTGTTGACTTTTTAACCAATAAGTCATTCAGTGATCAGGCACTATAATTATTTATCTGAATTAGAGATGTGCCAATAATAATCAAATTCTGAAAAATCGGATTTCTTTATTTATTGTTAATTAAATACAGATAAACTATTTTTGGTTCATGCTTCATCCAATAATATTTACTCTAATAAAATCAGATAAAGTTAAGCAATATATGCTTTGTTTTTTTTCTTTTTTATGTCTCATACTCCTTAAAAATTGTGGAATTGGCAGATCAAACCTCAAAGTAAATCAAAAATTCGGTGCAGACCAGGAAAAGTCTGATCAGTGCACCTCTAATTATAACTTTTAGATTTGATTTTGTCTGAGTTTTTATTAAGTCATGCATGTTTTTTCTTTTTTTTTTCTTTTGTAATGTTCCTGAGGTGTAAATAAGGAGCTTAAGGCAGTTATCAGACTGAGATGCAGACATGCTGTTTTGATGAAGTCGCTTTAGGGATCAGACATCTGATCAGAGGTGCTGAGCCCCAGTCTTTAAAACCAAGAGGTTGCCAGTAAAGTTTTATCTGAATTATGGGATGGTGATGAGACCGTATTCCACTGAATACAACATTTTCCACATTTGGAGCCATAAAGGAAACAAGTAATGCTATCACTTATTTGAAATGTCATGCTTAAGGTGTTTCAGTGCAGGCAGTCGCTACTAAAAGCAGGAACTCCAGTCAATTGTCTCTCTGTGCCTGTCGAGGCTTATTTATAGGTTTTCCGTCTCTTCGGGGTCTGTTTGCAACATGTTAATGCTACACCACCATTAACAGGTCACCCTCTGGCTGATAAGAGTTGCTTTGCAGGGCAGTGCTAATGTCTTGGCAGGGCTAACATTTGGAGAGAGCTGTACAGTGGTGAATGGACCCCTCTGTTCTGGCAGAGCATACACCCTTCTGTCATTTGGAGCAGTCTGGTCAGGGTTTGTTGAAAATCAAGGGCACTTCTGGAGTTACTGAAGGGGAGTGAGGGCAAGGCAAACTCAAAACAGTCCCCTTGGTAGCATCTCAGAGACATTTAGGACTAATAACATTTGCTGTTAAAACACCATTTTCTTTCACCTTTTAAACTAAAAAATTTGTTTTTTGACAAGCACCACACTGTTGTCAGGCTTTGTCGTTCAAATATATTAGGATTGCTGAGAATATTCCAGTCTACCTCTTAGAGTTTGCAGCCAGACAAATGGCTGCAGTGAGAAAACAGTGGCTTGTTCTGCAGCCTGTGCACTTGCTCAGAGTGAGGCGAGACAGCTGTGGATTTGTTCCAGAGGAGCAGGTGAAAGCAGGGAGATGGAAGACAGAAGGGAGGGTTGGGAGGAGGAAGTGCTGAGGAGATAATGGAGGTGGTAATAGATAGAGATGGATAGAGAAAGGAAGAGGGAGGGAGAAGAATGCAGTCAGACGCTCCTCAGTTTGAGCCCAATAGAGACAGCTCTGTTTCTGTAGCGACAGTGTAGAAATTGATCGCTGGGGCTTCTTTCAGGGGGCCCCAGCAATGGCTGCCAATGTCCCGCTCTGCCTGCTCCGTGCTGCTGGCTGGCCCTTGTGTGGCCTCTGTTTGTTGTGGTGGCAGAGGAGCTGTGAATCAACAGCTGGGTCTGATGGAAGCTTGCAAATGAAGCAGCAGAGTGAGGCCCGCCCCACCCCTCCGCTGCTCCTTCCTCCTCTCCAGCAACCCCACACCCCATCCTAACTCCCCCGCAAAAGCCCTTCATTAACCAGCCAGTGGGGAGTCGGGCAGCACCAGACACTTGGCACACGATCTTGGCTGGCGGGCCAGACATAGTTAGTGGGGGTCAAGTCTGATCACCTGCCCAGAAGTATAATGGCAGTAGTCATGTACATGCCTGACACACACATGCTGACTTGGGAACAACAGCACACAGTATTTGTGCTACACTGAAGTCACAGACATACTGCAACTGAAATCAATGTTTTGATTTTTGTTATGTCTCAATGATATTTTGAACCTCAGTATCATTTAGGCAAGGTTGCATTTATCGATATTAAGCTACATTAGTTCTGGTAACACGCATAAACTAATCAGTCTCATTATTTCTAACAAATCAGTTTGAAGGGTGAATTCTTAACCTTTTCATTCCATCCATCTTTATTATAAATACAATCAGACAGGAAGGGTCTTCTGTATATTTCTGAGGATATGAATTTAGATAAATACACTAAAGTTCACAGTTCAACTAAAAAGTAAAAGAAAAATCAATGAGAGCAATGGGTCAAGCTAATATCTAACCACAAATGATTAGATAAGCAAAACAACACAAAGAGAAGAAAACAAAGATACAACACTAATGCTACAAATTACCAAAAGCTTATGAGGTTTTCTCAGAAGCCTAAAGGAAGTAGTTTTACAGACTTCCTATACCTACTTTATTCTCATAGAGGGAAAGAAACGAGGATAAATCCAATGTCTCGGAACCACCTGAACAGCCAGTTTTCACCACCAGAACTGCCACGGGTATAATTGTAAAAGGGTGCCATACTTTGGTCCGAAATGGGCTGTCATGTCATCCACAGGCCCAGACCCAGACTTCTATCTCTTGGTTTTGAAAACAGACTGGTTCACACGACAAAAAGCTAGTTCTGTCGGCCTGGAGCTCACTCCTACTGTTCAGCATCTCATAAGGCATTGGCCCATCCAGGATAAATGAAAATTCTGGGTAAAAATGTTCCGGGTCTCATAGTCAAAACATTCCTTAGATGAAAGGTTAAACCTGAGGTGTTAATGTGAACTGCATTCACCTTTTAAAGTACTGGGAGACAGGCTGCTTTTTGTCCAGTTCTGGTCTGCAGCAGAATCCACCCATTGTTGACAGAACCTGAATCACAGCTTTCCAACTTTTACTCTTTTGATTCATCTCATCTTTCACCTAATTCTCTCTTCGTAAAATAAGGTAATAATGATTCATTGGTCTTACCCATGATTCACCTTGTGACTTCATACATTGCGAACGTACGTCATGTTTCATAGGAAAATCATCCTATTTGGCAGCAACGCAGTAGAAGCAAAAACTGACACTGCAGAAGTTCTCAGAGCTTTACGTTTGGTCTTTATCCGAATCAGACTGCGCAGGCC
Organism: Girardinichthys multiradiatus; assembly: GCF_021462225.1. Taxonomy (NCBI): domain Eukaryota; kingdom Metazoa; phylum Chordata; class Actinopteri; order Cyprinodontiformes; family Goodeidae; genus Girardinichthys; species Girardinichthys multiradiatus. Next base: position 38,813,952 of record NC_061797.1, on the reverse strand, counting down.
TGCTTACAACCCACAGCATGTATACCGTTTTTAGGTGATAGGTGTCTGTCTTAATAAGACCCTCCAAACCTGAATCAAATAATCATATATTCCAATACCATTACATAATCTCAAGCTATGCAATTATTACATCCGGTCAGTTGGAATAATTTTCTCCTGTTTGATCTTCAGTATTAGATTTCAGTGGTATTCCTTTATTGTTTTTTCAGAAAGACGCAGCAACCAAATAGATGTGAATCTGACACAACGAAAGCTTTCTCACAAGAATAATAACAAGCTGGTGTTGAGCAGGATGCTTGCTGTCAGACTGCCATCTAAAACATAGACATTACAGTTCAGAAGCCCACGAGCGTATGTTGCGCTAAGTGACGGTGTTTTATTTTTATCCACGGAGTGCAGGCTGCATCCTGTCCTTGCCAAGTGGACGTGTTCTGACATGGGCACATGAGAGATCCTGCATCCTGTTTTCGAATGTCTCACAAAGAGCGCTTGGGAGATTTCCCCACTGTCCTGTAAAACTATAACCACATCCTCACTTCAGAGACGCTCCAGGATTTATTGCATGTGGAGCAATAAATCACATTTACCGTTGATGTTTTCAAGTTGACGTGTGAAAATTAAAAAATCTTGCTAACAGATGGCGTGGGGTTTTTAAGTAATGGCAGCAGAGCTTCAGCTAGATGGAATAAATGTGTCGAGTAATTCGATGGAGGTGTGTAAATAAATAATCCTTTTCTGTTTAGCTGTTACAGTCAAAGCCGAAGAGTCGTGGTGGTAGATCATTTTGCATGGATTAATCATGCAGGGAGCCTTCCAAAGAAAAAAAACCATACACAGGAATGAGAATAATCAGAACCATAACCCTAATTCAGTACTTTGCAAATGTATTCATACCCTTTGGACTTTCTAACATTTCATCACACTGCAACCACAAACAAAGGAGTGTATACTTGAGAAGTGGAAGGAAAACAATGCATGGTTTTCAACTCTTGCCTTACAGAACCATATTTCACTGTAGCTACAACTGCGACAAAAGGTTGTGTTTAGTTAAAGTTAAAGTTGTTGCTTATTCTTCTTTGAAAAATACCTCAGGCTCAGTCAGATTGGACAGAGAGTGTCTTGCTACAGATACAGTTGGATATAGGTCTGGACTTTGACTAGGCCATTGTAACATATGGATACGCTTTTATCTAAGGCATTCTATTGCAGCTCTAGTTGTATGTTTAGGGTCTTTTGTCCTGCTGGAAGATGAACCCCTGACCCACTCTCGTGTCTTGTGAAGCCTCCAACAGGTTTTTTTTACCCAGTTTAACCTTGTATTTAGGGGGTTTAAACCTTTGTCTCTTCCAGGCTGTTTCTGACCAGATTCGCTATTTTTGCTGAAGATGGTGAGATGGTGTTTTTCAGAGGGGGTGAATAGTGTTTCCCCATCACACACAACATTTTATACTTTACTTTTAGCCCCCATAAAAAGCTTTTTTGGCCTCATCTGACAAGAGCACTTTCCTCCACATGCTTTGTCTGCTACATGGCTTGTGGCAAACAGGACTTCCTATCACTTTCTTTCAACATTTTTTCTGCCACCCCCATAAAGGCCAAATGCATAAACAACCAATATTTTTTAATCTTCCCTGATTAATATTCTCCTCTCTTGACTTGTGTTCCGTTTCTGAGATGATGGATCTGTAAGATGTTCAAAGCTTGGGATTTTGTTTTATAGCCTCACCCTGCTTTAATCTTGTCCACAACATTATATCTGATCTGTCTGTGTTCCTTGGTTTCATGATGTGGTTTGTTTACTAATGTTCTCAAATAAACCTCCGAGGCCTTTACATAATAGTTGGACTAATGCTGAGTTTGAATTACGCACTGGTGGGCTCTGTTTACTAATTAGGTGACTTACAAAGACAATTTGGTTACACTGAGTTTTTATTTAGGGGTATCAGATTAAACTGCCAGTCCCTCCACTTTTCAGATTTTTATTTGTAAAAATAATTGATAACCATGTATAATTTTTATCCCCTTAATAATAATAATTTGGCATTTTTATATGTACGCCTATTTCAAAAAATGCAAAGCTCTGTTCATAAATATGCATAGTTGCAAAAACTCTGGGGCTTAAGCACAGTGAGTTAATTTTTGGGTCATTGTTGACTCATTTGTGATTTTCCAGAATATTATTGATTTTCCCCCTTCACATTTCTGCCCTGCAGCCTTCAGCCTGTGAGTGTGCAGCCACCAGACAAAAGCCTAAAAGGGTGATTCATTCAAATTTCTTCCGCTCTCTTCGCTTTCTGTCTGGTGAAAAACCTCTCATTTAATGGCAGCTAAAATCACTGCATTAGGACTCATGTCTGAATCAGACCCTGGAGGTTTTTTGTTTTTAAAGATAATGAGAAATGCTAATTTAATTGTATTGGGATAAAGTTTGAGAAATGCACTGCATCACTGTTGTTTTGGCAGGGTTTCTGCTTTTTCGTAGTTAATTGCCATCTTTACAAATGACTAGAAAATAAAGCACAGACATGATATAACTGATGTCAAATGGCCATGTCCCTACACTATTTCTAACTCCAAATGGACTTAAAAAAACTCATAATATTCTCTCTCTCTACATTGTGTACTCAAACAAATATCTGTATGCTCAACAATCCATACTTTAATATGATTATGTTATTACTCAAACAGTATGACAAGATTGTGTTTTGAGGCTTGTAGTTGGTGCTGGAGGGCCTTTCGTTGCTATTAGTACTGTCAGGACTCTAATTCTAACTGGATTACCAGGATACCTTCAGCATATAACATTTTTCCATCCATTGTTTTGTTGTTTGCTTTGCTGACATTTTCTGGTTTTCTCTGTTTTCAAATTGAGTTATGGCAGAAAAACAGCTCTCTGTTCTTTCATCGAACTCGCTGGTCTGTGGTGATACACAACAGAAACCCAGTGATACAAAAGAGGTGGATGTAGCTGGTCAGAAGTTGACATCCACTTTTCATGGGTGTCAGTATGTGATTATGGACTCATAATTATGCATCTGAACCCTATTTATGTACAGGGTGGAATTATTATACAACATATAACCTCACTGATTCCTAATATCAGGAATTTGCTGCATAGATTTGATTGTATTTTGGATTTTCTTTAAACCATTCAATGTTTAATTCAGGGGTTCCCAAACATATTATCCTGTAACTCCCAAAATAACAGTACCAGAGACTGGCAAACCCCTAAAAATACATTTCACTATATATTTATTTATTTATAAAATAAATAAATATAAAGTTTCATAATTTAATGGTATATTTAATTATTTAACATTGTTATAAATAAATAAATAGTACAATTAAATCATTTAATAGGACATTTAATTGTACATTTATTTATTTCATGGTATATGTATGTGTTTCATTATTTATTTATTTAATTTTGTCCCTTTTGGCTCTCCATACCCTTAGGGGTCACATCACAATGATTCTGAAGATCATCACGCGACCCCCCGGTGGGCCTCGACCCTTACTTTGGGAACCCCTGGTCTAAGTTATGCATCCATGCTCAATTAAATACATACACTCCCACTAATATACTGTTGCAGCTCAACCACATGCTTTTTGTAGGCATCAACAACCTTCTGGCATAATTCTTGCTCGATATTTAACCACTGTTATTGGTAGAATGGGTAAAGTTTAATTATATTGTTTTTTTCCTGGCACAGACCTGACTTTCAAACATAGTCCATACATTATTAAGGAGGTTGAGGTTGGTGCTATTCCAGAAGCTTAATGTTGGCCTGCTTTGTCCATTCCATAACCAGTTTTGATGTGTGTTTGTGTTCATTATCCTGTTGGAGCATCTATTTTTGTCGACATTTCAACCTTCAAGCTGTTAATTTGAGGTGATGTTGAAGAATTTATCCCCCTCACTGACAGCAAACACAGCATGAAAGTACCACCACCACCACCACCCCACCACCACCACCACCACCACCACCACCATGCTTGACAGTTGATAAAATGTTGTTAGATCTGAAAGCCTCACATTAATTCCTCCAAACAAACAGTGTCTGCTGCAAATTTTAGTCATGTTTGACAGTGTCAATTTTGGAGTTTGTGCTTCTTTCCTGTTTGGCACCCTCTCAATCCATGCTGATGTAAAACTTGCTTTCCTGTGGTCGGTGCCACTGGTGTTCTGCCATCTACCAATTGATAATTGGGGTGAGCTTTGTTGGTTTTGGGGTTGTTTCTGAACACCATAACCATTTCTTTTCTCTATTTGAGGGTGACTGAGTGGGTCAGAATTGATTTTGTAGGACTTATATTCCCAAATTCTGACCTCAAGCTTAGTGACATAATGAATAAAATGAAGGTACATAGTAGGAAACCAACCAATTGAATAAGCTTCAAAACGTCGGATCAATGACATGCATATGTACATATGATAACAGTACATAACTTTCTAGCCAGCACTGTCCATATTGTGACATCATTAAATCCTTTGGTAATTGGTGTTAAAAGGTTTGTGTTTGGCGCTGTTTTGCCTTTTTGAAGCCAGAGGGGACAAGTAATGGACAGGAGGAAGGTGTTAATTTAGTCCATTTTAGCTTTAGTTTAGTATACTTGGTTAGCAAGGTCAGTTAGTACGTTCAGTCAAACTAGATGTTAACTCTTAAAACATCAACTTTTTGGGTGCATTTCGCATGTGTGATACTATTCTGAAACATTGCACACAAACTGAGTGCTGCATTGGGTGTTTTGGTGCTTTCTGTTATTTGTTCATTTCTCATAAACATTTAAGCAGAAAAAAACTCTTCCACAATATTTCCATATCTCTGTCTTCAGTTCATGAAAATAATGAAAAAAATGGCATGAAGGTTTGTTTTGTCATTTAATTGAACACAAGTGTCACTGGAACTGTCCTGAAGTAGCAAAGTCCACATCATCACCGACACTAGTAATGCTTTAACTATATTCTGAAAAGTTTGTGTTTCAAAGATAAGTGAATGTTTTTACTTCTCTACATTAGGGGAGGGGTGCTGGTGATCAGATCCCCTGTTGGGATCTTGTGCGATGTTGCGTCCTGTGGGCACTCTGACCCGAGACTCACCCCATCAAGGCTCTGACCCTGCACTCGCTGAGGAATGTGACCTCAGCGAAGGTTGTCTTGTGTTAGAGAGATTTTAGATCGTTAGGCTTCTGCTGCTGCTGTCTATCAAACCGTGTGAGACACTGCTTTCTTGTTTCCTAACTGGAGATGACAGTAGTTTGTGGAGCTGGTTACTTCACACGGCATGGTGGATGGTTTTTGTCTGTGGGTTCATCAGAGCATCACCCAGTGTCGGGCAAAAAATTGGAAACACCTGTATGCATAGAACATTGTGTAATACATGCAGATGCATCTAAATAAATTAGAATATTATTGAAATGTTCATTTATTTAATCAATTCAATAAATAAATAAAAAACATATGGATTCATTGCACACAGAGTTAGGGGTTTATTTTTGTAGTTTTGATGATTATGGCTTACATATAATAAAAGCCCCCATAAATCTAAATTAAATTTTTTGGGAAATTCAAATGAAATGCAAAATTTACTGTCAAGTAAAATCAGCTGCTGTTCATTAATTCTTCTCATTAGTTTAAGCAAGATGCCTCCGAAGTCGACTTTGGTTCAGGAGCATCTTGACACAAGGAATCTCACAGCTACGACACGTGTCCGAGAAACATCTGACTCCAGATGAAGTCCGGCCTTGTGAATTTCCCCCAAACAGTTGAATGGGCTTTGCTTCACAATGCTCTCAAGGCTGTGGTTATTCCTGTTCCTTATGCACCTTTTTCTACCGCACTTTTTCTTCCACTCAACTTTACATTAATATGCTTTTGAAACAGCCAGCTTCTTTAGCAATGACCTTTTGTGGCTTGCTCTCTCTGTGGAGGATTTCACTGCCTTTCTGCTAGATAACAGTCAGATCAGCAGTCTTCCAGATCGTTGTGAGAGCCACATTACATTTTTGTATTTAAAATCCTTTTCCAAAGAATTAATTTCTGGATTTTCATTAGCTGTAAGCCATGATCATTAAAACTGACAGAAATAAAGGCTAGAAATATATCAGTTAATCTGTAATAGATTGATATTATTTGTACGTTTCCTTTTTAAATTTTAATTATGGAAATAAATTAACTTTTCAATTATTTTCTAAGTTGTACCTATATAGGCAAGTTAATTTTATTTACATGCACATTGTTGTCTTTAGATTTCGAAATTTTTGATTTAGTATGGTAAACTAAGTACGTTTAAAGAGAAATGTTTTAGTTTGGTGTTATAAGCTAAATATTTGTTTTATTTAAAATTCTTTATAAAATTGAAGGTAAAACTGACTAGGCTAATCAGTTTGACCTTTCCTTGTAACAAGGAAAAGTACAGGAACTTCGTCTTATAGCCTTCCCTTTGTGGAATGCGTCTCACATCCGCAGTGTTTTCTCTCAAGGCTTTTTTATTCAATCTTCAGCTTTCTTCAAGTCGTCTGCCTTCTAACGGTATGATGTAATGTATGGAAACGAAAAAAGGGAGCCTTTTAGAAAATATTGCTGCTGATTTAACATTTACACTTTTTTTTGCTCTCTCATTTGCCCTCCCATTTCAGCAGGGCTACACATTTAAAACAGTCAAAAAACAACATTTTAATGATAAACCTTTGAATTTCTTTGAGCTGTTTGCTTTCTAAGCCACTTGGAAGCACAGAGAGCTGTGGAATAATAATACAGAGTTTATAATAGTAGAAATAAAGCCAGAACAGAGTGAAAGCTTCCCATTGTCTAACAAGAAAGGAGTCTGGGATGACATTGTTGCACAGCCAGTAATTCTTCTTTGTGTCTGGATTGCGACAGCTTGCATCTTTACAGAGTTTTCCTGTCTTATTCACTGCTACCTCAGTCTCTTTATTGTGCTGCTTTGCTGAGTATGTACATAACAGCCAATAACTGAGCCATTGTCTCTGACAGGTATCTGTGTCAAATGTGGGAAAGGTGTGTATGGGGCCAGCCAAGCATGCCAGGCCATGGGGAACCTCTATCACACCAACTGCTTCACCTGCTGCTCATGTGGTGAGTAAAACAGCCAGTTATAGGATGGCTCATAGTGAAATTCAGTTATAACAAAAGCTTTAGGGAACTGTATGCAATTAGAGATTAAAACATGCAGCTCTGTATCTCATCAGAAACTAAAGGGTATCAGATATGATATATGAGCATGACATATGATATGCTACACAGATGTGCTCTTTGAAGTTGCACTTATATGGTTTCTCAAACTATTTGCTTATAAGTACGGTGCCTTATAAGTATGGTGCCTTTCAAATAAAGGCATATTTACGCTTGAATTTAATGTATTTCATTTAAATTTTATGTGAAAGACTAACACAAAGTTGTGCATAACTGTGAAGTGAACGGAAAAGGATACATAGTTATCTTTAGTTTTACAAATGAAAAGTCTGAAAAGTGTGGCGTGCATTTGAATGCAGACCTCCTTTTACTCTGATATAATCCATTGCATTCTATGGCCCATAGAAGTCACCTAGTTTGTAAACTGTGTGTAATTTAATGTCACTGTAAATCCAGCTGTACTGTGAAGGCCTTAGGTGTTTGTTAGAAAACATCATAACATAAACTGCACCATTAGGACCAAGGAGCACACCTGTGAGGTCAAGGATGAAGTTGAAGAGTTTCAAGCAGGGGTTTTCAAGCAGGGGTTAGGTTGTAAAACAATATCCCACGCTTTAAATATTTGATAGTGGACAGTTCAGAACAATACAATTGATGAAAGACAGCCATAAGTGTTATTTGCTGTTTTCTGCAAGCCATGTAATGGATACAGCAAACGTGGAAGAAGAAGCTTTGGTTAGATGAGATCAAAATTTATATTTTTTGAGTCAACCTGTTAAACATGTGTGTAGCAGAATGCTAACAGTTCACGTAACCCTAAAATTACCTTAACGTCTCGTCTATTAAACATGATGGTGGCAGTATCATGCTGTGGGTATGCTTCAGAGGGGACAGGAAAGGTGATCGGAGTTGATGCGAAAAAGAATGGAGCTAAGTGAAGGGGAACCCTTGAGGAGACCCAGTTAGAGGCTGCATAACACCTGAGACTGGAATGGAGGTTCCCTTTCCAGCAGGACAACTATTGGCATAGAGCCAGACCCACAATGGACTCAAAGCACATTCATGTGTTAGGATGACTCAGTCAAAATCCAAAGTCCAGATTTGAACATTTTTGTTCATAGATGCTAGAATCTGACTGAGCTAGAACTATTTTGCCACGGAGATTGGGCAAAACTTTCAGACTGTTTGTGCAAAACAGGTAGATACCTCAAAATACTTGTAGCTGTTACGGAGGTGAAAAGAGGTTATACTATGTCTTTTAGGAACCAGAAATAACCAGAAATTTAGACAAAAACTGTGGACTGGAGATTGATATTTAACTTGTTTAAATCTGTTTTCACAAACATAAGTAATTTTGATGGCAAATTATAATGGAATAACAAAAACAGTGATTTATCAGAGGGTGAGCTGCCTAAAGAATCTACAGTGACTTGTAGAGAATAGAAATAGCTGACTGTTTTCAAGTCAGTGGCGGAGGCTTGCTGTTGCCAGTGTTTTAGAACTTCAAGACAATCAGGTCTCCAGTTTGAAAACAGACTCTGACATTTTTATTCTACTGACTGAGAGGGACATAAGTCTTTTAGAAGTAGTGTTGGATCGGCTTCAATGCTCTGTGACAAAAAGAAAACATGAGAAGAAAATCTTTGCATGAAATCTAGGAATTTAATCTTCTATACTACATATTGTTATCAAATGCTTTAAGAAATCTAGGGAGGCCTGTTGCTGCATCCACACATGCAACATACATTTTAAAGATGAACCATCAGACTTTTTATATCTGCAGAGCAATTTTTGTCTCATTTAACCGAAGTTCAAGGTAAAATCTCTATAGTTTACTTTTGTGATGATAGAACATGCCTCTCTAATAAATTGATGGGGGCTACTAATAGCATTTAGAGGTTATTATGGAGTCACCCTTAGGTGTTACTCTCTGCAGTAGTTCGGTAACAGTGAGCTATACCACCTTACCATCCGCCACGATGTTTGTGGTGGTAAGTAGTGATGCAGATTGAGGAAAAATGAAATATCGCTACCTGATATGCTCTAAAATCAATTCTCAAATCACAATATTGATCACTTTGATACTTCAGTCATTTGAGGCAATGTGTATCATTACAGGAACACAGTGGGAAGAAACTAAACTATTGAGATCTTATCTAAATTCTCTGCTTGGTGGGAACTACTTTTCCTTCCACCTGGGCAGGTGCGTAATGGGAAGCAGCGTGCCACTGCTGCTCAGTCGGTCAGTCACTGACACAATGGCAGGGCAAAAACGGAGCCGTGTGTGGAGCTATTTCAGCTTCACAAACAGCCGTGGTCTGTGATGGAAAAACAGTGAGGAGTTGTGGCAGCGCAACAAACCTTATGAAACACCTCAGGTTAAACCACAACACAGAATACGAGACATTTATGATGAGGCAGACAGAAGAGGACAGCTCGGTGTCTGGTGCTGCTGCCAGGGCAAGACAGACGTCTCTGGTGGACTCCCTCAGTGCTGCAGGCAGTGACTACCCCGGTACAGTGAGAGAAAATGTTAAATAGTGCAAGAGGTGCCTCGCACTGTTAATGTTGTTAGAATTAATTTTGATTGTTATGAAATAAGTAGCAAAATAAATTCATGCTTAAGCAAATAGCTGCATGAATCCAGCTTGGAGTAATAATGTGTATCACTTAGATCATCTCATAGGCAAAATAAAAACCTAGATTCAAGTACGGTTTCCTAAAGAACTGATTAGTTACATAAGCTAGGTGTCATTAAATTATACAGAGCATTTGCAATAAAATCATTTATGGTGAACTTTTAAAATATATATAAAACAACAGATAGATAAAAATTACATTTTATCTGTAAAATTGATTTATTTACTTTAATCGTTAAATCAGTATTTTGATATGTAAGCATTGACAAACCTGTGCAATAATTGTGCCAATTAATTATTTAATCAATTTCAGTCACCCGGTATTATAAAACAGCCAAACATTTCTTAGGTTTACCAGGCACGTTAGGTGTATTTGCACCAAGTATCGGTATCGGATAGGAAATCTGTGGTATCAAGCAACATTAGTAGTAAGATAAACTTGGGTCCTCATCCAGTCTTATTTGTCACCTTCCCGCTGTTTTACACTTTACATTTATTGCTCAGACTGTAGAAATGGGCAACTCTAGGAGAGGTCTATTCTTTTGTTTTATCCATTTTGAAGAGAGCACTGTGTGACATCATATTTCTATCCCGTGGGAAAAAGTGGAGTAAATATTTATTAAAGAAAAATTTCCGGACGAGCAGAATAACTTACATAAGAAAAGTCAGTCATCAGTCAGTCATTTTCTACCGCTTCTTCCATAGTGGGTCGCGGGGAAGCTGGTGTCTATCCCCAGCAGTCTATGGGCGAGAGGCAGGGTTCACCCTGGTCAGATCGCTAGTCCATCGCAGGGCAACACAGACACACACAGGACAAACAACCACGCACACACCCATTCACACCTAAAGGCAATGCAGAGAGACCAATTAACCTAACAGTCATGTTTTCGGACTATGGGAGGAAGCAGGAGTACCCAGAGTGAACCTACGCATGCAAACTCCATGCAGAAAGGAGTCGAACCCAGGACCTTCTTGCTGTAAGGCAACAGTGCTACCAACTGCGCCACCGTGCAGCTTTAAGTAAAGTTTAAATTGTAAAAAGTCTTCAAAAACATGTATTTAATATAAATTGTGATGGGTCCCAATGTACTGCTGACTGAAAAGCACTAATAACTCCTAATATGAGGTTTTTTTTCTTGACTTAATAAATGTTCTCAGATTAAAGGTTGAATTTTGAAAGGTTTTTCTGAATGAGATTATGCTACTGCATAAGGCTTTTTACAAATTTTTTTTACCAGGGTTGCCAAAAAAATGTGGAGGGCATTGTAACTTGTGCGTCTCTGAAGGCACCTAAAAGGATGAACAACGTTCGTAAGTTGTATTTCTAAGCAGTGTAGGAAGCCATCTTGTCAAAAGCTTTTTCTTGGTCTCTGCAACAAATGTCCAGACGTCTCAACTGAAAATGTTTGGGGGCGTTATGAAATATAAAGCACTGCAAAGGACAAGTGTGGAGTAACTGAACTTCTATATACATCACAAGAATGAGGAAGTTGGCCAGATGCAGCAAGAAAACAAACCCTTTCACATTTTTCGCTTGTTTTTTGAATAAAATATATTGCTGGTTGTTTTGGTCTGTTAATAAATCATACGTTGGTTTTACAGTTTAGATCAATAGTATTCCATGCCCAAGACATCTTTCTCAATAATGCAGCAGTGAAATAAACAGGTTAGTTATTTTTTTCCTTTGCTCAAAAAGTACAGTAAAGATTGTGTTTGTGTGTCCTTTTTTGGATGCCCCTGTCACCCGACTCTGGGCCAACTCTCCTGTTTCCTGTGGACACAAGAGGAAGATGGCTAGAAAGAGCCTTTCAGCCAGGATCCATTCTTATGTGTAGCATGTATACTGATCCTTCACCTCGACCCCTTGGGCTCTGGAAGAACTGCCTATAATTTACATGTAACCAAAGCCACATAGTTTCCGATTTATTGTGTGTTGGATGAAAGCTGGACCAGATGCCGAGTGTCTAGTTGCTGAGGTTGTGAGGTGTTCTTTGGAAAACAAGCCTCAGGTCCGGTTGGAAGCTGTTTTAATCGTCCTTATGATACTTTTAGGGTTTGCTTAGAGGTCATCTTTCAGTACCCGAACAAAGACATCTTGACATGTGGTCTTTGAACCGGGTCTAGGCTGGAAGTGTTTTAGTTAACTATGTGGATCGTATCTGGATTTAGACAGAAAACAGACACCTGAGAGGTTTGTCAGTGGAATCATTTCCATGATTCATCAGCAGGTCATTTTCTGAGATTCAAGTCGCTTCGCAGGCTAACCCGCCTCTCAAGATAGTTTATTGGTAACGTAAACTACATAATCTATCAGTTGGCCTCTTGTAAATGTGAATGTTTTCTTTTTATGCAGTGTTTTACAGGCCTCTGAGAAGTTTAGTTTCAAAGTGCCTGCACTTGTCATAACACACTCCAGTGATTTATCAGGAGTTGTGTTCTCGTCTTCATTGAGTTGTTTGGTTTCTTTTTGTTTTCTTTTTATTTGTTTTTTGTGTCCAGAGTCCTCTTGGATGCTGGAACTCCACTGCTAGGCAGGGTTTGCTGAGACATTGCTTGCTGGTAGCCTTGGGCTTTGTTTAACCATGCATAATTGATCCCTCCTCTTGGCTTACTCCCATGGTTGCACCCTTTTTTCATGAGATGGCCAAGAATGCAACCCTCCCCACCACCACTTCAGTCAGCCATCCCTGGAGGACCTCAATCACACACACAGTCACAAAGTGTACCAGACCTGCTTATCAGAGAGGGCAGGCCTGTTATGGACTCATTTTAAACGGCACACGCATGCCAAAATGATTGTGTACTTGCTCTGCCACACGTACAGAAGAGGAAGTGGTTATGGGTCTGTTGGACACTGATTTTGTCTTTCAGGCATCGCAGTAAATATGTTGCTTGGGGCCGGTCATGTTGTCCTAGAGCCTGGCTGTGTGTGCACACTTTTATCTGTGGTCACAGAGAGATAGTTTGCCTTTTTTGTGTCAATAGCTATGTGTAGTCAGTACCTTATCTGCCTCGTGCTGCGGTCAAAGCATTTGATTTCAGAAAACCCGAATTTCTAATGGGCAAATCAAGCTACAGAGCCTTGCAAAAGTATTCACACTTCTTGAAATTTTTTACATTTTGTCATGGTACCACCACAGATGTTACCCGTAGATAAAATTCAGCTCAGCCCAAAATGAAACAAGACATGGCAGCCCACCTAAACTAACAGAGCTGGCAAGGAGATCATTAATCAGATAAGCAGCCAAGAGGCTCATGGTAACTGTGAAAAGATCAACAAACATTTATTAGTGCTGCACTCCACAGATCAGGCCTCTATGAAACAATGGCAATAAAAAAGCCATAAGTCCTGTTTACTGTTTGCCACAAGACATGTAGGAGACACAGCAAAGATGTGAAAGAAGGTGCTATCATCAGAGTGGCTTAAATGCAAAATGGTAAATGTAGCAGAAAACCAACCTCCCTGTGAAACTGAAACATGGTGCTGGCAGCATCATGCCGTGGAGAAGCTTTTTATCTGCAGGGACAGACAGCTGGTCAGAGCTGATGGGAAGATGGATGGAGCAAAAGGCATTTCAGGAAGAAAATCTGTTGGAGGCTGCAAAATAAATTGCAAAGATTTGGGCGGCAGTTCACCTTCCAGCAGGACGACGACACTAATGTTGCTCACTTGCTGCACAACTTGCTTGTTGCACTTCCCTCACTGAAGATGTTTTCACAAAAAAAACACTTGTTAACTAGCATGAATACATACTTTTAGTTCAACAGCATAATACAAATCTAAACAGAAAAGAACTTGCCTGGATGCAGAGATTATCACCTGGAAAACTGATATTTGTGTGTCAAAGGAAGGAGTGCTCGGGGCTGGAACTGTAGCTGATACCAGACTGATTAAATCTGAAAAGTAGAAGAGTGATTTATTTTCCGACCCACACAGCATGTTTACATCCAGAAGCAATATATATTTCTCAGTTACAGTTTTAAATATATATGTTTTCTAAACCAGTAGCTGTTCTCATTAGCAGAGAGTCAGACCGGTCAGTGAGTTGCGGCTAACAAGCCAGGAGAAATAGTGTGTCTTGACACCTTTATGTAACCTTTCTGCTTTATTTTGGCTTGTATTTTTAATAACACCCTAAAGACTGGATGGTGTGAGAAATGTTATATAACAAGAACATTTAATGCAACAATGTTTGTTCCCTCTAGTTTAAGCAAAAGCAGTAAATTATTAATTATTTCTTATTAGGTTATTAGTCTTTGTTTAGTCTGAAGCTAAGTCTGTTCATTAAACTATGCAAAGGAAATTCTAAAAAGGTTTTTATAGAAGCAGCAGTTGAAAAACTGTTAAATTTTTGGGTAAAAATTTGACTTCAAAGCAAATTTTGTCTGCTTTAAAACCCCAAATGCATAGAGACTTAAAAGTGGACATCTGCTGATAGTAATCAGTGTTTGAGAATATTTCTGATGCTTCGATGGGTTTACAGGTGCATCTCAACAAATTAGATTATTGAAAAGTTCATTCATTTTAGTAAATTAGTTCACTAAGTGATTATATAAGGTTTAAGGTTGTTAATTTTAAAATGTATTTTTAATTAGACAAATGAGCCTCATCAGAACGCATACATATATTTACTGATTTACCTGTATGTATGTAAACTCACAGCCACTTTATTAGGTACACCAGTACCAGGTTGGACCTCCTCCTGTCTTCAGAACTGCCTGAAATCTTCATAGCATAAATTAAGCAAAGTGTTGGAAACATTCCTCAGAGATTCGGGTCTATATTAACATGACAGCATCATGCAGTTGCTGCAAATTTGACAGCTGTAGATCCGTTCCAATCCATCCCAGAGTTGCTCTTCTTGATTGAGATCTTGTGAATTTGAAGGGGCCTTTTAGTACAGTAAACTCATTGTCAAATTTAAGAAACCAGTTTGAGATGGTTTGAGCTTTGAGGCTTTGTGTGAAAATATCCCTCACTCCATTACACCATCAGCAGCAGCCTGAACCGTTGTCACGAGGCAAGATAAATCCATGTTTTAAAGTTGTTTACACCAAACCTGACCCTACCATCTGGATGGCATAGCTAAAATTGAGACTCATTGCGCCAAACACGGTCTTAAAAAATCTGTCACCATCCAAGTTGGGCGAGCCTGTGTGAACTGGAACCTCAGTTTTCTGTTTTTAGCTGACCGGAAGGCCATCCACTGTGATTGAAGGTTAAACATGTTGTGCTTTTATAGATTGATTTCTGCATAACTTAATTATAACAGTTGGGCTACAGTTGCCTTTCTATCATCTTGAGCCGGTCTTCCCATTCTCATCTGACCTCCGATATCAGCAGGAAATTTTTGTTAACAGAACTATTAGTCACAGGATATTTTCTGTTTTGCAGAACATTCTCTGTAAAGCCATGAGATGACAGCTGTGAGTGAAAATTTCAGTAGATCATCTGTTTCTGAAATAGTCAGACCTTTAGCAGTCTGTCACCAACAGCCATGATATGTTCAAGATCACTTAAATCTTTCCCTCCCGTTCTGATGCTCAGCTGGAACACCAACAAGTCATCATCACTCTTAAAATTGCTGCAATGTGATTTGCTGCGTCTCGAGTTGCTTGGGTCCACAAGTAGTTGAACAGGCATGTCTAATAAGATGGTTGGTGAGTGTATATTTATGTAAATTACAACCAGAGCAAATTGTTTTGTATTCTGAAAGAGTTACTCAGTTTGTGAGATGTGAAGCAGCCAAAATATCACAAAAATTATGATGTACATCTTTAAGATAAATGTCTAAAAACAACATTGTTGCGGATTGTTTTCTCTGCATCAGTCATTGGAGATGCCAGAAGGTTGAGCTGTTTCCGTGTGAATGCAAGCTGCTCTTAACTAAGACTGGATGCTTAGAGCCTCTAAATTCCTTTCTTGCCAATCAACGTGATTGCACAGTTAGGGGTGTGATTGCATGCGTTCAGCTGCTGAACTGCACGGATTCACTGCGACTCTACCTTCGGATTTGAGAGTTAGTAAAATATAAAAAAAATAGGTATTGTTAAAAGCAGGAAAAAACCTTGCAACAAGTTCCTCCTCAGAGGAAAAGCATTAATCTCATGTGGAAACACATCAGCAGGCATATGACATATAGGAAGTTGACAAATACTTCTTGTTGGAATGTGACCAATGTCTGAGTCAGTTTTTTTAGTCCTGTCTAGTCAGAGGTCCCGAGATTTGCAGGTTAAAAATTCAACATTTTAATCGAAGCTTTATAATTATTATTGTCTTTTTATATGGCATGACATTAAAAATTATAAAGTGGCTTCATCTGACTTTGACCTGAGCAGAGGAAGAGGAGTGCCTGGAGTATTGAGAGTGAATTGCTATTAAATTATTATTGGTGTTCCGTACCATTTAGTTCCTCTGTTGAGTTAGGTCTTCTTTGTATTGTGGTTTAGGTTCTGGTTTTACTATTAGTATTCAGTTTTTTGTTCAGTTTGATTCTCTTCTGTGTTATTCAGCTCCATTTGTGTTTTTTTGTGTGTTTATTAGTCAGCTTCCCTCAGTTTACCTGCTGGCTGCATTTTCCTGATCACCTTTCCAGTAGCTTTAAAGCAAGTCAGTTTTCTTACACCCTTGCTTGATGCTTCCATGGCCCGCTCTCTGTTGTCCGTTTTCCTACCATGCCAGTCCCTCCATCCTTCAGTTCTTGTTGTTTCTTTGGTGCCGGCTCTTTTCTCCAGTTTTTAAGTTTCTGGAAGTTCTTTATTAAAATCATTTCCACCAAGATCTTTTTGTTGTACTGCCTGCACTTTGGCCCTTCAACAACACAATACATGACGTGGCTGACATTTTTTAAATGATTGAATCTGATCACACTGTATCATAATTTGATAGCATGGAACCTGAATTTTATTGGGATTGTATTGGAATACATCGTATTGCCTTTAGTGTGTTAAACTTGGTAAGTGTTACTGTAGTTTATGTAAAATGGTAAATGTTTTATTTATTTAGAGATCATGCACGTGAAGCTGTCAATTTCTGATTTTAGCCTATTTCTCTATAGGAGCCATAATGTAAGAAAATATAAAAACAGCTCCGAACATTTCTTTCTTGCCTTTTTTTCATGAGTGGTCCTTAGATTAGGAGCACAGTTAATGTTATACTGAGTGTAAGAGAGGGCAGCCGCTGCTAAACAGAGTTCTCATACCCGTACTCGTCGTCTTCCGCTTTATCCGGGACCGGGTCGCGGGGGCAGCAGACTCAGCAGAGACACCCAGACGTCCCTCTCCCCAGACACCTCCTCCAGCTCCTCCGGGGGGAGACCAAGGCATTCCCATGCCAGCCGAGAGACATAGTCCCCCCAGGGTGTCCTGGGCCGTCCCCTGGGACCTGGTGGGACATGCCTGGAATACTTCCCGAGGAAGGCGTCCAGGAGGCATCCGGTATAGATGCCCGAGGCACCTCAACTGGCTCCTCTCGATGTGGAGGAGCATCAGGTCTACTCCGAGCCCCTCCCGGATGGCCGAGCTCCTCACCCTATCTCTAAGGGAGTGCCCGGCCACCCTACGGAGGAAGCTCAATTCAGTCGCTGGTATCCGGGATCTCATTCTTTCGGTCATGACCCAAAATTCATGGCCATAGGTGAGGGTAGGAACGTAGACCGACCGGTAAATCAAGAGCTTCGCTATTTGGCTCAGCTCTCTCTTCACCACAACGGACCGTCACAGCGCCCCCATTACTGCGGCAGCCGCACCGATCCATCTGTTGATCTCCCGCTCCATTCTTCCCTCACTCGTGAACAAGACCCCGAGATACTTGAACTCCTCCACTTGAGGCAGGAACTCCCCTCCAACCTGAAGAGGACAAGCCACCCTTTTCGGGTCGAGCACTATGGCCTCTGACTTAGAGGAGCTGATCTTCATCCCACTCAGCTGCGAACCCCCCCCATTGCATGCTGTAGGTCTTGGCTAGAGGGGGCCAGCAGGACCACGTCATCTGCAAAAAGAAGAGACGAAATATTCTGGTCCCCAAACCAGACCCCCTCTGGCCCTTGGCTGCGCCTAGAAATCCTGTCCATAAAAGTTATATACAGGACCGGTGACAAAGGGGAGCTCTGCCGTAGTCCAACATGTACCGGGAACAGGTCTGACTTAGTGCCGGCAATGTGGACCAAACTCCTGCTCTGCTTGTACAGGGACCGGATGGCCCCTAATAAAGGGCCCCTGATTCCATACTCCTGGAACACCCCCCACAGGGCATCACGAGGGACACAGTAGAATGCTTTCTCTAGGTCCACAAAACACATGTGGACCGGTTGGGCCAACTCCCATGAACCATCAAGTAACCTGTAGAGGGTATAGAGCTGGTCCAGTGTTCCACGGCCGGGACGAAAACCACACTGCTCCTCCTGAAGCCGAGGTTTGACTATCGGCCGGACTCTCCTCTCCAATACCCTGGCGTAGGCCTTACCAGGGAGGCTGAGGAGTGTGATCCCCCTGTAGTTGGAACACACCCTCCGATCCCCCTTCTTATGAAGGGGGACCACCATCCCAGTCTGCCAGTCCAGAGACCCTGTCCCCGACCGCCACGCAATGTTGAAGAGGCGTGTTAACCATGACAGCCCCACAACATCCAGAGATTTGAGGTACTCAAGGTGGTCTCATCCACCCCCAAAGCCCTGCCACCGTGGAGCTTTTTAACCACCTTGGTGACTTCAGCCCGGGTGATGAAAGAGTCCAACCCCGAGTCCCCAGCCTCTGTTTCCACCAGGGAATGCGTGATGGCAGGATTGGGGAGATCCTCAAAATACTCCTTCCACCACCCGATGATGTCCCCAGTCGAGGTCAGCAGCCTCCCACCCCCACTGTAAACAGTGTTGGCGAAGCACTGCTTCCCATTTCCTGAGGCGCCGGACGGTTTGCCAGAATCGCTTTGAGGCCAACTGGTAGTCCTTCTCCATGGCCTCACCGAACTCCTCCCAGGCCCGGGTTTTTGCCTCTGCCACACCCCAGGCCGCGGCACACTTGGCCTCACGGTACCCGTCAGCCGCTTAAGGAGTCCCCCAAGCCAACCATAACCGATAGGACTCATTCTTCAGCTTGACAGCATCCCTTACTGCCAGTGTCCACCACCAGGTTCGGGGATTGCCGCTGCGACAGGCACCGCAGACCTTACAGCCGCAGCTACGGACAGCAGCATCAACAATATCATTGTGGACAACCCGTGACTGACACAGAAGTCCAATAACAAAGCACCACTTGGATTCAGATCGGGGAGGCCATTCCTCCCGATCACGCCTCTCCAGGTGTCACTGTCGTTTCCCACGTGGACGTTAAAGTCCCCCAGCAGAATAATGGAGTCCCCGGGAGGCGCACTATCCAGCACCCCCGACAGGGACACCAAGAAGGCTGGGTATTCCGAACTACCGCTCGGCCCGTTGGCCGAAACGACAGTCAGGGATTTGTCCCCAACCCGAAGGCGCAGGGATGCGACCCTCATCCACTGGGGTAAACCCCATCCCGAGACGGCTGAGCTGGGGGCAACAAGCAAACCCAGCCCGCTGCCTCTCCCTGTGGGCCACTCCAGAGTAGAAGAGAGTCCAGCCCCTCTCGAGGAGATGGATTCCAGAGCCCACACTGTGCGTGGAGGTGGGCCCGACTATTTCTAGTCGATATCTCTCAACTTCCCGTACAAGCTCAGGCTCCTTCCCCCCCAGCAAGGTGACATTCCACCTCCCTAGAGCCAGCCTAAGAATCCAGTGATCGCGCCGCTGAGGTCTCCACCTTCGTCCGCGGCCCAATCCTCTTTGCACCGGTCCCTCATGGTTCCCCCTGCAGGTGGTGGGCCCACTGGGGGATGGCCTTGCGTCTCTCGTTTGGGCTTGGCCTGGCCGGGTCCCACGAGGAGCCACCCGGCCACCAGGCGCTCTCCGGCGAGTCCCAACCCCAGGCCTGGCTCCAGGGTGGGACCCTGGCTCCGCCGTACCGGGCGATGTCACTTGCCTCGATCTACTAGTCCTCATGAAGGATTCTTGAACCGCTCTTTGTCTGACTCGTCACCTAGAGCCTGTTTGTCATGGGAGACCCTACCAGGGGCATTTAAGCCCCAGATAACATAGCCTCTAGGATCATTCGAGCACTCAAACCCCTCCACCACGTTAAGGTGGCGGTTCAAGGAGGGGCTAAACAGAGTTGTACTATTTTAAAACAAAGACAAAATGGTTATTGAGTTAAGCATCTTATATTAGCAATAAGCCATTAGCACTGCATCACTAAAATCCTCCCTTTAACTCTAAGATTTCCAAATGGAACATCTCCAAATCAGGTTGGAAGCTCACAAGGAAAAAACCATTTGTTGTACTTTGTTTGACCTTCCTATTATCTGCTTCAGGTGTTGCTCTTTCATAGTCCAAATAAATCGCAAATGTGTGTTGACAAGATCCAGAAACTACAGTTTTCCTTTAAGTACTTTCTCACACCTTTTGAGCTTGCTCTGTGTGCAATATTCATATTGCAAAGGACTAGAGTGCAGTAAGTGTTGGCCAGTATATTCCCAGTGATATATAATTTTATTTTTTGTTCTAATGTTATTCAGCCTGTTGGTCAGAGTCTCAGAGCAGCAGATGCTCATACCAGACAACTGACATTTCTCAAAATGCTAAAGGTCATAGGACATTGGAAGCCCTGATGAGAAAGACAGGAAAGAAGAAAACAGGCATATATATTTAAATATTTACCATTATTATCGCCATTGCAAGATCAGTTTTAGGAATTATTTGTCATAAAATGTGCTGCAGATAATTTGATCAAGATAAGAATTTGGAATCCAGCAGGCAATAAAGAAATTGCAGGATCCTCCAGAAGATATGTCCTCTATCTGATTTCTATTGCTCCTAAAACAGAGCAATAGCTCCTAAAAACGGCGAGTCGCCGGTCAGAGTCAATGAAGGGAAAATCTGTCAATTTTAATTTCTGGCCCAAGTCTTTCCAAGATGGCCTTGGATCTCCTTAATCTTTCACAGGAACTTTTAGCTGTTCACCAGAAAAGATTACTTCAAAACCAAATTGTTTACCATTCTGCTATTTCATGAATTTTACCCATAGATTCATGAAGTGTTCAGACTTGAATTCAATAAGAAGAAAAAATTGACTCCAGAAAATAAGGGTAGAAAGTCCTTCCCTTATAAAAACCTGGTGTGGGTTGACATCGTCAGCTGCAAAAGCGGCACCTGAGGACGTTTTAGTCAAATAATACCTCCACCATGATGACACATCACTTCTCTTTTATACTATGAAAGCTGATATCCATGGCAACAGCCTAATTCAAAGTGAGTGCATTAGCAGAATGAGCCTGTTTTCCGAATGACCAGATATTACATGCAACCAGCATTGAGAGGGCTGCATGCTGGGCTTCCAGAGTACTGAACAGATAGACTGTGACCTCAATGTGAGGATGCATGGTGAGAGGAGATAATATCTCTTATCTTTGTGTCACTGTCAAAGACACTAGCCTTTGGGCAACTATCAGAAGTTTAAACTTTCATCAGTGACTGAAAGGGTTCTTACACTGTCTGGAAAAGTCTGGAATTTGATTGATTTGATTTTCCAGGTCTGGATTAATACAGAAAAAGAAAAGAGACATATTTGTAATCCAAGAGTTTGTCTCCTATTCCATCCATCCATCCATTAAGCCACATTTCCTGCTGTAAGGAAATGTGGCTTAAAGATCCCAGTAAATAACATCTATCAGCAACAGGACGCTTTGCAGGTACTTACTTAATAACAAAGTAAAACAAACTAATGTGTGGTGGTTTAAGTACATGAGGACAAAATGATTTGGAAATGACTATGAAATGGAAGTTGGAAATGACAAAATTTCATGGTTATGAGATAGGGCTTGAATTGGGGGCAAATTGACCCAGTGCTGCATTTGTCCAGTGTTTGTGTCTAATCTGCATCACTGGTAACAGTTCAAGAAAAAAAAGGCTACTTTTAGTTGTTATTAACTTGACAATAAGTTTGCTCTTCTTTTGTTTAGGCCACATTAGTTAATTTCAGTTTTGCATTTTTTACATTCTTCATGTTTAAATCTAAAGAAACTAATTAAACCAAAAGTAAGAGTCAATTTTTAAATCAAACAGTATTTCTATTTCAATCAAGGGATGTTTAATCCATGAGTAAAATCAACTGCATTAGGCACTAAGAAGGGCTTAGTTCTTCAATCAAGCTCCCAGAAGACTCCACATAAATTGTAAATTCTAAACAGAGCTGATAGTTTTAGTATCCCCTGCTACACTGAGGATGTTCAGCCTCTCTGCAGCGCTGTCTGGTGACAAAAGGCCACAGGGATGGGGGGAGAAGAAGGCACGGAGCCCTCCACCCCCTCCTTTTTCTCCGTTATTCTCAGTTAGGGACGCGGGCAGGGAGCGGGTGCTGGAGAGGTGCAGAGGGGGGGATGAATGGGACCAGCTAGTGACCTCAGACAGAAAGAATGTCCCCGTTTGCTCAGTCGGCCCGCTCCCCTAGCAGCACTCCACAGTCATCAGAACTGGGGCCTTTGTGTTCACCTTCGAGACCCCAAACTGCAGAGCAGAGGCCACAGACCAGACCTCTGAGAGAGTGGCTCTGCTCTGTTCGCCACTTTCTCAGTTTTCAGGACGGTGTCTCACAAACCGACTTTTCCAACTTTTCATCTTGCCCCCAAAAAGTAATCTTGAAAGTAGTCTTGAAAGTCTTACCCATTGTGCAGACAGCATTCCTCTGCATCCCCAGCCGGTTACATGTGTCTGTTAGGGCCTTGGCATTTCCCAGCATTTTGACACTGGGCATGCATTTGTAATACAACAATCACATGAATTTTATTGTAAAAACCAAGAGATTAGAGTGGGGGGCTGACTGCGTGCAGGGGGTGTCCATGCTGGGAGACCAATAAAACCAGTGGTGACTCTGTAATACAATTAAATCTGACTAATCCAGCAGATTTATGAGATCCGTTGGTTTCGTCTGCCCGGCTTCTGGGTGAAGTCATCGTGCTGCCAGAGAAACACGACCGCTGGTACATGAATTTGAATAGATGAGCTGTGTGAAATGCGTGGCGGGGGGCTGCAGAAGCCAGCTCGCTGCTGATTTTTTTCTTTTCAGAGTGGATTCAAACTTGGATTCTGGTGAATGAAAGCTCGGCCAGAGGAATTCAGTCTTTCTACTGGTAGAAGCCCAGTAGCGCTGAACCGCTACTTGCATGATTTTTAAATACCATAGCGGTGATACCAAAATCTTTCACATAGATTGAAAACAGCAGCAGGAATGTATTTTAGATGTTAGGTTGAACTATGCAGTATGCAGTCATAGTTTTGTAGGAATTTTTACGTGAAACTACGGGACATCCCTTCTTTTATCCATTGTTGTTGGTATTTCTGGCAGTTGTGTACATATGCAGGAACAGACTGATCAGGACCTTTGAAAAACAGCATGCATTATTGATTGTGTAAATGTTTTGAATGGAGCTATGTCAGGATCAACAGTTGCATTAAGTAGACGAATGCTTGAAATCACCGATTTCCCCCAAGCCATCTGCTCTGTGCCGACCCGCTGCTGCAGGGAGAAACACATGCACTGAGATGCTTTGTGTCACACATCCAGTAATAAATACTGCAGATATGTTTAGCCGGTATATTTGTTCCTAACTAGCAGTGACATTAAACACATGGGAACTAACAGGATTTTCAACATCCTTTGGAACTTCATAAATGTCTAGTTTTGTATGCATTATAGGGGTATAAAATAAAATACACTGCCTGCTTGTTTGTACTTATTCTGTAGCATAGTTAATTTAGAATTACTGGTATTGTGGTGCCCTTTGTCGTTTGCATTTTCATAATTTTCCAAGGATGTAATGGATGCAACGGTATCTCATTAAGTTAAGTAAACAGGCTGAGATATTCTTACATTAATATCTAAAAAGGATACACTGTATTTAAAAAAAAAAAAGGCTATGTAGCTGTGAGCAGGCAGTATTTTATCTGCTATAGAAACCTCCCTGAACAACCGTATTGTATTGCACCAATTCACAACCAATGGCACCAATTCACAACAGGTGTCATGTCAAGGTACTGTCAAGTTATATACAGTAAGTTCAGTCCCACCATATTAACAGATTTAGTTTCAAGTAAATCCATTCTATTTCAGCCCTAGGTGTAAAATAATACAATCAAGTTGTTTATCTTGCCATTTGGTATGAAAGGGTATCTATTTAAAGAAACCCAGCAAATTGCATTGACTCACTGACTTTGCAGCAATCCCTCCTCCTTAATGAGTTGTCAAAAACAACTTCAGTCCCAAAACTTTCAAAATGGTTAGTGCACATGCTACTTTATAAGATGTTACAGCTAAATTGTGTTTGCACTAGGACCGAAGTGTCAAACTCTGGTCCTCTGGGGCCGGAATCAAATGGCTGAGGATACAGTTCAGCTATTTGTCTGATCGGTGTAATATTTCTGTTTATCCAGATTGAGTTCTATCTTCTACATTTAAAATACTGACTACTAATATGGATTTTCTGTAATACGAGTTAAAACCTAATTTTCTAGCTCTTCAGTCACATTCTGGATGCAAACATTCCCTTTGTTTTCACTATTTCTATTTAATTTACTGACCCAGTCACATTTTGTGCAAAACACCACTTTGTTTCATTTTATCAAGCTTGATTAAGGCAATATAAAAGTCAAAGAATCATTGCAATGGAAGCCCACTTTAAGATCAGAGGTGATACCTATTCTGAATGCTCCTACTAACCCCTGGTTCTTTGTGACTTCGTCCAGGGAGGAGGCTGCGAGGGAAGGCCTTCTACAACGTCAATGGGAAGGTGTACTGCGAGGAGGACTTCCTGGTGAGTCCCTACTTTAATGATTATGGTGAGGTGACAGAAGTGGCAGATGGAAACAGAGTTTCAGTGCTACATTCCCAGCACAATCTCCTCAATTTAGATTCGCTTCCACCAAATTTCTCTCAGGACCTCATTCTCGTTCTGAGCACAGATAGTTTAGAGGTGCCAGAGGGATGCTGGACAACTATTGGTCTAAGGCTTCTGGTCCATGTGCTTCAGGGCATTAGCAGGGCATTAACAGGGCAGACCTAGCGATCACTGTCGTGGATCCTGAACTTCTGTTTAAAAGGTTTATGTAAATGAGACTCCAAGTTACTAAACTGAAGTAGAAGAATACATTAACACTCGGAGGAAGAAGCTCCCGATGGTTCCCATAAACGGCTTCATAATCTAGATGAACACATAACACATGCTGCTGACTACACTTCCTGTTTATAGACAGCTTCCCCTTAAAAAGTAACTTGCTGATATGTTAGGAAACACTGAAATTCCTGTTTTGCACCACACCATCACCACCCCTTCGATGCTGGAGGCCAGATGACGGGATGGAGACTAATCGCCTTCCGTCTCCCTCCTGTGGATGAGACTTGACTAGTCCGCCCCGCCACCCCAGGGGTGTTTTAGGCTGTGGCTGGGGGGGGATGGGTGGCAGATGGTGGATTTGATCCATCAGGGCAGGGGGCAGGCAGCCTATCACCACCTCTCACCTCCACCTGGTAGCTGCATGTCCTTTGCCGTGCCCTCAGTGTCATCAGGTCATGACCCAGGGGTTGGGACTGTGTACCGCAGATGGTCAGTTTTGTTATCTCTCTGAGCCCTGTAAGGAGTTCGCAACATAATGTGGACTGTTTTTATTACTGCAACTGTGGCGTACACTTCATCCTATCAACACACATTTAGTTTGATTACCTGGAACTAGAAAAGTCCCAAAAAGATAACAGAAGAACTCCTTCCTATAAACAGTGGATATCTGAGAGACTAAGGCTTCTGATGGATATGCTTATGTGAATGATAGAGCACATGAGCTCCCTCTATAGGTGACTCTGAGATGGACCTGTTTTCCTGTCATTAAGTGTTGGGTACTGAGGGATTTGCTGATGGCACCAAATCTACCAAACTGTCTGAACTGAAGGAAATAAATCATGCGCTTCATCTTTCCCCACAGTACTCCGGTTTCCAGCAGACGGCTGATAAGTGCTTTGTGTGTGGTCACCTCATCATGGAGATGGTAGGAACTTTCTCCGTTAACTTGAGAAGATATTTAAATGGACAGTGCCTTGCAAAACTATCCAACTCTCCTGAACTTTGTGAAATTTTTTGTCATGTTACAACAAACTCCAGTATATTTTATATTATGCGATAGACTAACACAAAGTAGAGCATATTTATGAAGTGGAAGAAAAAAGAAAATGGGTGTGAAAAAAAAATCTGAAAAGTGTGGCATGCATATGTTTTCACGCATTCACTCCAATAACCCTATATTAATTTCAGCGCAGCCTATTGGCTTTAAAAGTCACCTAATAAGTAAATTGAGTCCCCTGTGCGTACTTTAATCTGAGTATAAATACTGCTGTTTTCTAAAGGCCTAATAAGTTTGTTGGAGAACATTAATGAACAAACAGCTCCAAGAAACACAGCAGACCTGACTGGGATAAAGTGGAATTGTGGTAGAAAACCTGTTATAGGCTGCAAAAGACTTGAGATTGGGTACAAGTTCTACTTCCAGCTGGACAAGAACCCTACATAACATAAACCCAGATAGAATAGTTTAGATTAAAGCACATTTGTGTGTTAGATTGGCTCGGTCAAAGTCCAGACCTTAATCCGTTTGGAAGTGTGTGGCGAGACATGAGAACTGATGTTCACATACGCTCTCCATCAAGTCTGATGTTCAAAGCTGATAAAGCCATGCACCATTTAGCAGCGAAAGATGTTTCTACACACTATTGAGGGGCTGAATACAAATGCATGTCACACTTTTTAGATTTTTATTTGTTAAACGAATATATTAAATGTGTATGATTTTTCTTCTCTGCTTGTTGTTGTCTGTGTGTGATGCTCAGATCCTCCAGGCGCTAGGCAAGTCCTACCATCCGGGCTGCTTCCGCTGCGTTGTGTGTAAAGAGGGTTTAGATGGAGTGCCTTTCACTGTGGACGTGGAAAACAACATCTACTGTGTCAAAGACTACCACACGTGAGGAAAACCATCACCATCTGCTGCAGTTATAAAATGTTAATGCAAACAAGGTGTTGTGTCAGAAATTCTGTTAGTGTTGGTTGGGTCCACCTTTGTCATGGCACTTATTAAGGAAGATAATGGACTTGAAATCAACATTCTGATGAGACTCACGTTGTGATTTCTGGTCTCTTCCAATGCAGGGTTTTTGCTCCGAAGTGCGCTTCATGCAACCAGCCCATCCTTCCAGCCCAGGTAAAGAGCACCATGAGCTCAAATTTAAAATTATTTTTAAATTATATTTATTTTCCAATCAGTTCTGAGGAGTTTTTTTAAATTATTGTTGTAAAAATCGCATTTTTTGGTCATCAATGTGCTCGTTAATCATTGACACCCCTGTTAAGTACATAATCCATAAGATAAAGAAACTTGGTGACCCCAAGAAGCTACACTTTGCTGCAGGGAGCTTTGAAGAGTTTTGAGAATTTTTTTCTACACTAAGTAAATATATTAACTTTAAATGTTGGATTTTCTAGAAAAATTCAGTGAGAGAATGCTGCTGCCACAAAGATTAATTTAATTCAAGGGTTGTTTTTTTTTACATATCTTTACCAGTAGGACCATTACCTGGGAAATGCACTGTGTGATGTATCTCACTCTGTCCCCATTTTGGTAAATTGGCAGAATATGAGTCTGAAGAGAGTGTAGCCAGCCCAAAATCTGGAGGCAGAACAGCCAAATTAATGAGAAATGTATTCGGTTACCAGTAAGCCTGATGTACAGGGGTTGGACAATGAAACTGAAACACCTGGTTTTAGACCACAATAATTTATTAGTATGGTGTAGGGCCTCCTTTTGCGGCCAATACAGCGTCAATTCATCTTGGGAATGACATATACAAGTCCTGCACAGTGGTCAGAGGGATTTTAAGCCATTCTTCTTGCAGGATAGTGACCAAGTCACTACGTGATACTGGTGGAGGAAAACGTTTCCTGACTCGCTCCTCCAAAACACCCCAAAGTGGCTCAATAATATTTAGATCTGGTGACTGTACAGGTCATGGGAGATGTTCAACTTCACTTTCATGTTCATCAAACTAATCTTTCACCAGTCTTGCTGTGTGTATTGGTGCATTGTCATCCTGATACACGGCACCGCCTTCAGGATACAATGTTTGAACCATTGGATGCACATGGTCCTCAAGAATGGTTCGGTAGTCCTTGGCAGTGACGCGCCCATCTAGCACAAGTATTGGGCCAAGGGAATGCCATGATATGACAGCCCAAACCATCACTGATCCACCCCCATGCTTCACTCTGGGCATGCAACAGTCTAGGTGGTACGCTTCTTTGGGGCTTCTCCACACCGTAACTCTTCCGGATGTGGGGAAAACAGTAAAGGTGGACTCATCAGAGAACAATAAATGTTTCACATTGTCTACAGCCCAAGATTTGCGCTCCTTGCACCATTGAAACCGACGTTTGGCATTGGCATGAGTGACCAAAGGTTTGGCTATAGCAGCCCGGCCGTGTATATTGACCCTGTGGAGCTCCCGACGGACAGTTCTGGTGGAAACAGGAGAGTTGAGGTGCACATTTAATTCTGCCGTGATTTGGGCAGCCGTGGTTTTATGTTTTTTGGATACAATCCGGGTTAGCACCCGAACATCCCTTTCAGACAGCTTCCTCTTGCATCCACAGTTAATCCTGTTGGATGTGGTTTGTCCTTCTTGGTGGTATGCTGACATTACCATGGATACCGTGGCTCTTGATACATCATAAAGACTTGCTGTCTTGGTCACAGATGCGCCAGCAAGACGTGCACCAACAATTTGTCCTCTTTTGAACTCTGGTATGTCACCCATAATGTTGTGTGCATTTCAATATTTTGAGCAAAACTGTGCTCTTACCCTGCTAATTGAACCTTCACACTCTGCTCTTACTGGTGCAATGTGCAATCAATGAAGACTGGCTACCAGGCTGGTCCAATTTTGCCATGAAACCTCCCACACTAAAATGACAGGTGTTTCAGTTTCATTGTCCAACCCCTGTATTTCTCCTTTATTTAGCATCGTAGTACTAGTAGTATTTAAATTCAGAGTTCTTGAAAAAAGAAAACACTTATGAGTTTGCTTGGAACGTTTCAAGGACCCATCAAGATAAGATGTGCTTTTAAAATTCATCCATTCATTTATTCATTCATTCATTCATTCATCATTTATACCGCTTATTCCATAGTGGGCCATGGGGGAGCTGGTGCCTATCTCCAGCGGTCTACGGGCGAAAGGCAGGGTACACCCTGGACAGGTCGCCAGTCCATCGCAGAGCAACACAGACACGCACAGGACAAACAACCATGCACACACTCATTCACACACCTCAGGGCAATTTAGAGAGACCAATTTACATAACAGTCATGTTTTTGGTCTGTGGGAGGAAGTCGGATTACCCGGTGAGAACCCACGTATGCATGGGGAGAACATGCAAACTCCATGCAGAAAGACCCCCGGCCGGGAGTCGAACCCAGGACCTTCTTGCTGCAAGGCAACAGTGTTACTAACTGTGCAGCTTTTAAAATTAAGAAACTGTAAAATTGAAGTGCTCAGAAAAACAAAGACTTTCTGACACTAAAACTCGCTAACCCTGAGAGCCTTATTGGCTCTGTAATAACATCGAAGAACGTTGTTGTAGTGCTTATGTATGGGGCATTTACTGAATTTTAAATTTCAATATTTTATCAAGCTGAAACTCTTCAGAATCTAGTCACCATACGATTTCTGCATCTCAGTGGAGAAGCTGATGAATTAGTTTACCTGAAGTTGAGGACAGCAACGTGTGTTTTTTTTTTCTGCTAGTACTGCTAGTCATTCCTTGTCCATCACTTTAATAAAACAGCAGTCTGATGTGAAGGGAAGGCCTAACTATGAGTTTGCTGTCTTCTCGCAGGGCTCTGAAGAGACCATCCGGGTTGTTTCTATGGACAAAGACTACCATGTGGAGTGTTACCACTGTGAGGTGAGACATGGTCCTCATTCACACACACGAGTAGTAAGACCAGATAGTCTTATGTTGACTAAAGATGAATTTAGCATCTCTGCGTATGATTCAGCTCTTCTGCTTGCTAGCACGAATGAAACAATAAATAAACATCTATGCCTCTCTGGCTGGAAAAGTGCTAATGCACTTACACATCCTCTTAGTCAGCGCTGTGAACCTGTCTGGGAACTGCAAATTGTTGAGTGAGACTAGACTCTTGCACCACTGAAAATGAATCATGGTTGTAGACACTAAGCCAAGGTTACAGCTGAACACCGGGACTCACTGACTGAGTACATTCCAGCATGTGCTTCATTCTCAGCTGGGGGCTTGTTGGGAAACCTCACGTCTCCCATTATTACACGGCCCCCTTTTGTAATTTAGGAGTGACAAAAACATGACAATCGTTTTTAGCAGAATCAGCAGGATAAGACCTGCTAACGTTTCTGAATGGCTGACATTCTGGAAATAGATGGCTCATAATGTGAGCAGAAGGTAATCATTCAACCAAATCCTTCAGGAAGAGGCTGAAGTCCGCAGCTAATCATCCTGAACTCAGTAAATGCATTACATATTATGAAAGAATCGAGTGCATTCACTGTTTATTTTACATTGAACACAGGGTAGAATATGATTCACACATTAAAAGTTAAATTGCACCTACAGTTTATGCTTTCAGCTCTTTTTGTCCAGTTGCGAATCACAGGTTCATGTATTTCCTGCAGCTTGTTCAGTGGTCTCCCAGGGGGTTAAAGAGTAGGCAGGACTGCTCAGCAGGTTCAAGGTTTATACATTAATTCATGAAAATGTTTAAAATATGCAGCCATTGGGTTCCATCCTAGGTGACTTTGTTGTGAGCAGCACTATTTCTCTTTGCTTTTGAATTAACAGAGGATGAGCTTGCAGATGAGCTGCAACTTCACTCAGAGCTCTAATTCAAAATTATTGCCCTCTTCACCTTTTTTAAGATGTTGCTCCATCACGTACAGCGCCTTGCAGAAGTATTTTTTGAACTCTTTCGCATTTTGTCACATTGCAACTTCAAAGTGTTTTATTTGGATTTTACGTGATGCAGATTGTGTATGTATGATGAAAAACTAACTCTGCACATCTCCCTGAACGCACCATCCCTATGGTGAAACTTGGTGGTGGCAGCATCATGTTGTGGGGATGCTTTTCTTCACCTTGGATGAATTGATGAGAAGAAAACCTGTTACGATCTGCAAAAGACTTGAGACTTGGGTGGAGGTTCACCTTCCAGCAGGACATCAACACTAAACATTCAGCTGGAAGCTTAGATCAAAGCTTATTCATGTGTCAGAATGGCCCAGTCTAAGTTAGCAAAAACTCTTTATCCTAGCTGACAGAGCTTGAGTGTTTTTGTGTAGAAGAAAGGGCAGACATTTTTGTTTTTTAGATGTGAAAAGCTGTTAAAGGCATATAAGTCTCAAAAGTCTTGCTGTTGTAATTTCAGTAATTTGGGGGTTCTACGAAGTAATTACTCAGACGGGGTACATAATAATAATAATCATCATCTTTATTGGTCATTGCACATGTACATTACAACGAAATTTGTCCTCTGCATTTAACCCATCCCTTATAGGGAGCAGTGGGCTGCCATTGTGCGGCGTCCGGGGAGCATTCTGGAGCTAAGGGTCTTGCTCAGGGACCCAGAGTGGCAATCTGTGGGATTGGAACCTGGCCCCTTGTGTCTCCGCCAGAACACAAACCTTCTGTTCTAACCACTAGGCCACCACTCAATTCACAGACATTTTCAGTTGGAACTTGACAAAATGTGAAACAGTTCTGGTGGCGTATCGATCCTTGCAGTAGACGTTGTTTTTGTAAAGCAAGCTGAATCTAAATGTGATTATTGACCATTTTTGTGGCGTGTTCATGTTTTTGTCAGGACTGTGGTCTTCAGCTGAACGATGAGGAAGGCCACCGCTGTTATCCACTCGAAGGTCACCTTCTCTGCCACAACTGTCACATCCAGCGACTCCAGTCAAAGCGGCCTGCCCACCAGCCCCCGACCTACCCACTCCATGTGACTGAACTCTAGGAAGGAGACCTTGCTCCACCTTCAAGATGGTCCACAATACCAGCAGTGGGGTGAAGAGACGTGGGCTCCCACTCGTCCACCAGTTTGAGGAAAGCCTTCGTGCGGCGAATCTGAAATGCTGCCTTTGTCCTTAGCTGGACAGAAAGGTCATGGTTCTGGTTCCACATGCTGCAACCCCAACTACAGAAAGGGTTTTCATTCGTATTCCTTTCCTCCTCATCATCATTTGGGTGCATAACCCTAAACTAGGCTTATCCAAAGGGCCCAAGAGACATCACACCCCTTGACCTTCTCACCTTTTTAAGGAAATTGTTTCTGGATTCCCTGTGTTCTGACTGAAGAGGTTCACCGCTGTGCTGTCACGTCTGAGCACGCTACTGTTGCCGGCACCAGAGAGCCCGGGGTACGAGCCGTTACATTCCGGTTTTGGCTGAACTAGATGGGCAGCACCTTCGAAACGTTTTCTCTCCGTGCAGCTTTTAACACTGAAACAGAGCCCTGCAAATGCCTATGCAAAGGACACACTGCATCATGACGCAGGGCTGTGAAGGAAAACAAGTGACTCCGCACCGTGAACATAACAGATACACCATAGCACCACAAGACCAGAGAAACTGACTGACGTTCCATGTAAATGTCCGAGATGACACCTCGAGAGATTCACAAGCAGTCTCTTAATTAACGATTATATTATGGACAGAAAGAAAACTTTAGATGCACATAGGTTGTCCTTTTATATATGAATATATATTTCGCAGATGTTTTCCACATAAGATCCTAGATGTAGATTATTTTGTATTTTTTTTATGTATCTGTGAGCGTGACGAAATCGGAGGCGTAACTGTAGCCTCTGCAGCTTCTGGGTCTGTTGCATTATTTCCCCTACAGAGTCTCTTCATGTCTCTCAGAGGGTCAGAGATCCACAGGGAGCAGACATGGGTCAGGTAGTTTTTCCATGTTATTGTTTTGTCCCATTGGAAGTTCTCAGACACAGCTCATTTTGTTATACATTTGTTACTTTTAAACAAATTTATCCCCGTCAAGCTGGTGTTGCACACTGTAAAAAATGCATTTTAAACAAACTGTGCGGCATGTTGCACCTCTCATTTAAAATCTTAATTTGGAAACAGACTCAGAACAGCTGCTCCATCCAAAATATTCATTAAACAACCTATTAATCAACTGAAAATGACAAGAAATTGATGATTTAAATTTTTTTACAGCAATCATTTTTTTTCCCATCAAATCTATGTTAATGTAGCTATTTAAAATTGCTTACCTAAAAAAAAAAACGCTTTCCTCCAAGTTTATAATTTTTGTCATATGAGCACATAGTGCCTCACTATCAGCAAGCTCCATTTGTCCACTATTGTCCACATAGTGTATCTCAAAACATTAGAATATCATCAAAAAGTTATTTTATTCCAGTAATTTAGTTCAAAAAGTGAAACTTATTATTTTGATTGATTACATACAGAGTGATATGTTGCAAGCGCTTATTTCTGTTAATTTTGATGATAATGGCTTATAGCTAATTAAAAGAAAATTCAGTTTCTCAAAGAGTTGTGATATAATATAAGACCAATTAAACAAGAATTTTTAATGTTGAAATGTCCGCCTACCGGGAAGTATGTCTTTACAGTACATGCTCTCAAAACTTGCATGAATTATTACATCAGTGAGCAAGGAGGTAGTCATTATGATTAGGTGCTTCCAGCTAATAAAAACCCAAACTTTGGTTTCTTAGAAAATTTTAATGTGACATATGAAAATGGGATATAGAAATGGTATATTATGGCCGTGCGATGGTCTACACAGTAAAGGTGAAGATTGACTTAGCACTTGATGGAAAGTTGGGTGGAAGGACTTAAGGGAACACTTAAGGGGTACCACAGACTGACCGCCCCCTTGCCATGCCACATTAATGCTGTAATCAGTTCAAACGGAGGCCAGACCGAGTACTGAGTGCAGATAATGTACAGTACATGAACAGACATTTTTTAATTCAAATTCGTTATCTAATTGGTCTTATGTAATAATTATCAACACCATAATTATGGTCACCAAAATTATTCCGTTCCATATGTAAAGAATCTATATATGAGTTTCACTTTTTTGAAACACTTTCTTACTAAAACAAATCAACTTTTTAATGAAACTTTAATGATCGAGCTGTGCCCATATGTCCCACTGTGTTCTGCATGAAGTCTGCTGATGTGTTATGTGGGAAGAGGGGATACTTGAAATCATGGAGCTGCTGGTCCCACCCATGTTTTTTGTAAGGGACCCCCACCCATCCTTGCTGATCATGTGTATGTGTGTTCTTGCAATCACAGGCACTTATGTGTTGCAGTGTGTGTGTCCATAGGAAGAAACTGTAATACTAAAAAAAAAAATACATAACATCAAGCTGTTTCTTTCCCATTGGACTCTTATCAGAAAGTTTTAAAATATTCTTTTTATTTTGATTGTACTGATTCTTGATATAACATTCCTTAGATGTTGATGGTTTGAAACCAGGATTTGAAATTACTTATTAAAGAGAAAACAGTTGAGTTTCTTTGCATTAATGCAGATAAACCCTAGCAATAGCTGCTTATAAAAGAAGCTGATTGAAATATTTACATGTTTGTGCATGCGTGCGTTCGTGTGTGCATGATAGTAAGAGAGAGTATATGTGTCCTAGTGGCAGGCCCCTGGCACATGCACCTCATTGTGTTTGCAGGGCACGGCAGCAACCAGCAGGATGACCCCGATTCTCTCTGTTAAAACCTGATGCTGTATCTCCATCCTCCTGTAACTGATACATCATACTTTCTCTGTAGCAACCTGTCATCCATCTGGGGTTGTAGCTGGATTGTGTGCATTCAGTGACCCACACTGTAATGCTGTTATACACTCAGTTGTGAATAAATACTACTGAATGTGTTTAAAACAGAGACTGAAGGCAGGGGTCATCATGTGAATGTCATATATAGTGTTAGTAAAAGCAGAGAAGAAGATGACTGCAGACTGCTTGTTCAACTTCACCTTTCTTGCAAGGTTCAAATTGTTAACTTGTGCTGTACTTGAAGACTTAGACATTCTATGAATTACCGTAATCCAATATCATCGCCCAAAACTTAACAAGAACGGATTGTATCCCCTTGAAAGATGTCCTAATTTACTTTTTTAAAAGTACTACTTTGGTTTGTATTTCTTAACGCGGCTAGTTTTTTATTTTTTATTTCATTTCCTATCAAAAAAATCACTTGGAAAGAGACACTTCTGCTGTTAGTTCCATCAACCACATCTCAACACCTCTCACGCCTTTTTGTATCGCTCAGTGTTTTGATTACCTAGATGGTTCATTTAAATAAAAGAAGACTAGATTTATTTATCTAAACATGAAAAGTCTAAAGTTATTTAATGTTTTAAAATCGGGACATATCATTTAACTGTAGATGACATAATCTGCTTTTTCAATAAAGTGGTTTTGTAGCTAACTGTAAAAGGTGTTGGTTTTTCATTTTTAATGTGGCTTTTTGTGGCTTATTTTCAAACCTTGTTTAGTTCATTAAGATTTATGCAGATAAATATAGAGTGTCTTGCAAAAGTATTGATGCCTCTTGAATTTTTCCACGTTTCGTCAAGTAATAAGGGCAAACATTTGTGTTTTAAATTAAAGTTTTACAGGATAGGCCCTCACAAAAGTCAACCATATGGGACTACCTTTTGCTACAATTTGCAAGTTTTTTGGTGGATATTTCCAACAACTTTGCACATCTAAGCTAAAATTTTTGCCCATTCATTTTGCTAAAGAGCCCAAGTTCAGTCCGATTGGGTGAAGAGTGAACATGGATTTTGAAATTGCAGCAGATTCTCAATTGAATTTAGCTCTGGACTTTGACTGGGACATTGTAAGGTTCAGGTTGCGGTTTTAGTGTTTTACATAAAAAAGGTTTAGTAGATTTTGGTCTCAACCTATCTGACATATTATGGCTTTCTTTCAACAATGGCTGTCTTCTTGCCATTCTTTTATAAAGGGCAGATTTGTTGAGTGGACTGCTAAGAGTTGTTCCACCTGGATTGTGGATCACAGCAGCTCCTCCAGAGTTACCATGGGTCTCTAGACTGCCTCCTCTATTATTGCTCTTCTTGCCTGGTCTGAATGTTTAGATGAAGGGCATTGTCTGGTAGGTTTGCAGTCATGCAAACCTTCCATGTTCAGATGAAAGATTCAACAATGATTCATGGAATATACACACGTGGACAAAATTGTTGGTACCCCTCGGTTAATGAAAGAAAAACTCACAATGGTCACAGAAATAACTTGAATCTGACAAAGGTAATAATGAATAAAAATTCTATGAAAATGAACAAATGAATGTCAGACATTGCTTTTCAAACATGCTTCAACAGAATTGTAAAAAAAAAAAAATAAACTCATGAAATAGGCCTGGACAAAAATGATGGTACCCCTGAAAATAATGTGACCAAAGGGAGATGTTAAATCAAGTTCTGTTTCATTCCTTCCTGACTGCCAGTGGCAGTAAACAAACTGGATATGTCTGTTCGTGCTCCGCGCAGGTCGAGATTAAATGTAAACAAAGTCACGCACGTGACACGTAGCCCACCTGGGCGTGCGTCTATAAGTAGCACGTGGAAGGCTACGTTTGGTCTCTGGGATCTTCTCGCTGTCAACCGTCGCGTGTTTCGCAGGTTGGTCGCTCCTATAAGTCCGTGTTTCGGCGCTTATTGGGTATTGCAAGTCTAAGAGAGGTAAGCACACGGTTTGTGTGATTCGGCGTCATCCTGCCTGTGTCTTATTTGTCGGAGTGCTCTTTGTAGCCCTCTAAGGCTGTGGTTGACGTTTCTCTGTTTCGTTGTCAGCAGAATTCTAGTAGCTGGAAGCTTTTTGCTGGCGCTTCTTTTCTCTTGTTGAGACCGGGTGGGGAGGAGCGGACAGCTGCAGTTTTCAGGTGAGTGGAAGCTGGATGCTCTGACTGCGTTCTGTGCTGCACAGTTCTCGCTCGGATTGCCTGGCTCGTGTCTGTATTGAGAAGTGATGGAGTTGTTCCCAGAAACTCCTGCGTGCTCGTTTGTTTTGGAAAAACTAAGTCATATGCTATACTGTTTTAGTAAAACTAAATAATAAAAGGAAGCACAGAGTCTGCACAGTTTCTTCTGCCCGGCCGAGGAGAGGTGTTCGAGCTGAGTCACCAGAAACACTTCTGACTTTTCCTCCCCAAAGACAGGGTTTTTATTCAAAAGCAAGGCGTGTACAATTACAAAAAAAAAACACATATTTTTAGCTGAGTGTCAGTTGAACTCTTACACCTGGCATTCAGCTGTCTGTTCGACCTTCACGACATTCCTGTTATTCTACTTTTGGCTGTTATTTTCAGACATGTACAGAAATTGGCGCCGGGCAGACCACAGCCAAGTCAGACACACACACATACACAGCTGTTTTGAGCAAGCCACTAAGTTACACAATACATTTTATTTCACACATTATTAAACCTAACTTGAGCATAGCAATGCAGACCCTATTAAGTATTTTAAATATTTTCCAACCGAAGCAGTGGATTAAATAGAGGCCTCTGATCGCGTTCTTCAGTTTTATTGAAGTCCTCGCTCAGTTGGCCTGGTGCCTGCCTGCATTTCCCACGTCTGTGATCGGAATGCTGGCGTGCGCTTTATGTGGGGTTCCTCTACAGGTAGAGGACGGACATGATCTGTGCCCCAAATGCCTCTGACGGACCCATGCATGAACTGCAGCATTTTGCTGTTGCCTGTTAGAGAGAACAGGCTACGTCAGGTGGAGAATCTCCTCTTCACAGCTGAGCTGCCACCCTCAGGGATGCCTCAACCGTGTTCTGGGAGGCAGGGGGATGCGCCAGCGGAAGAACGGCGCAGCCCACGGAGGAAGAGGCCTCGGCTGGAGCGCCCATCTCGGCAGGAAGTGGACTCTTTGAGGGCCGAGGTGGAGCAGCTCAAGGCTCTACTCAAGGCCCCAGAACCCACGCCTGCCTTCCAAGCAGCAGCAGCTTGGGAGTCGGGGGAGGACCTGGAAGATGACGGAATCTCTGTGAGGGCCTCCAATTCAGAGTTCCAGTCCCTCGAGGACCAGCGGGACCCCTTCCCAGACCCTCGGGATCGGGAGGGGGATCCCCCGAGTATTGGAGGAAATGATGGCTCAGGTAATTCCCCTGGGAGTTCAGTTAGCTCTGGCCCAGGGGAGGAGCCATGCCCGCTACGGGCAATTATTTTGGCAGCCTTGGCCAAGGTTGACCTGGACAATGCACCCGTGGCCCGGCCAACGGGAAACCCGTTTCTTCGCCTTGGAAAGAGCTTCAGCGCTGCTGGAGGGATCCTAGAAGCTTCTCCCACCATGGTCGAGACGCACGGATCCTGGTATGCATGCGCAATCCTGGGGATCATAGTCTGGACCGCATGCCCCCTGTGGATCACTGCATCGCATCACTGGTTCTTTCCCCAGATGAGGCGCTCAGGGAGAGGGCCCGCTGTCCAAGCGCCCAGTGTCGGGTGACGTACGACTTCTTGTGCCGTGCCTACGACATTGCGGCTCGTATGGCACGTATTGGCAATTCCCTCTCTGTCCTCCTGTTGGCACAGTCCCAGATGCTGCAGCCGGGCATGGCGGGAGCAGCACTGGGTGACACAAATGACGCATTCCTCCAGGCCTTTGGACTCATGTCCAGGGAACTCGGTCACCTTTTGTCCACTCTGGTGGTCACCCGACGCCAGGTCTGGTTGGCACAGGCCCCGATCTCGGATGACTGTGGGCAGAGCTTGCGGAGGCTGCCGGTGATACCGGGCCAGCTGTTTGGACCGGAGGCCGAGAGGGCACTGGAGCGCCGTCGGCAGTCCAGCCAAGCCCCTGAAGCTTGGGGTGGTCGCAGCGGGGCCAGGGGACCCCTGCTCCGCAACCCAAGAGACGTGACATGCGGGACCCGTGGCGTCAGTTTCGAACTGCCTCTCCCGCACAGTTTGCGCAGCGGAGCCGCGCTGTGGCAAGAGCTTGGCGGCAGCCCGGGGTGGAACGGGCACCACCTCGCGGGGCTCTGGCGGGCCCGGACAGGAGCCGGTGCCCTCCCCACAGGCCGAAGCAGGCGGCAGAGGGCGGCCTGAGGGCTGCTGGCCGACTGCGGGGAAGTTTTCACAACGGCGCCTGGCCTATTGGGAAACCCACTGCAAGGATGCGTGGGTGTTAAGAACTATGTCCCAAGGATACAGGCTGCAGTTCCGCCGTCGGCCTCCACCCCCATCGGGGGTCAGGGTGACTCCTGTCACAGATCCTGCATGAACTGCGATCTTGCTGCAGAAAATAAAGACTCTGCTCGACAAGGAGGCCATAGTGGTGGTCCCGCCACATTCGCAGGCCGACGGGTTTTACTCAGCCTATTTCCTGATTCCAAAGAAGGACGGTTCCTTTCGGCTGGTGTTGGACCTCAGGGGGCTGAACCACTTTTTGAAGGTGCTGCCATTTCGGATGCTCCGCACCTGCGACGTCCTTTGGATAATCTGTCCAGGCGAGTGGTTTAAATCTGTGGACCTGAAGGACGCGTACTTCCATGTTCCGATCCACCCAGGACACAGGAAGTATCTGCGATCCGCCTTCCACGGCGTGGCTTACGAGTTTTTGGTCCTGCCGTTCAGCCTTTCTTTAGCCCCTCGGATTTTCACGAGGTGCATAAAGGCAGTCCTAAGCCCTGTGTGCCTGTCAGGATTAAAGATCCTGCCATATTTGGACGACTGGCTCATCTGTCCCCCTCCTCCGGCGGGGCGGATCGGGCGACGTCAAAGGTCCTGGCCCACGTCGGAGCACTGGGGATAGCATTGAACTATCAGAAGAGTTCTCTCATCCCGGCCCAGCAGGTGGTCCTTATCGGCATGGCTTTGGATTCAGTGGCCATGCTGGCTCAGCCGACGTCGGACAGGGTGGACAGGATTCAGTCCCTGCTCCAGTCTTTTCGGGCGGGGGCGGCACCCCCAGTCAAACTGTGGCTAAGACTGTTGGGGATGCTGATGGCGGCCTCGGCTCTGACTCCTCTGGGGTTGCTTTATCTATGACCCTTGCAGAGGTGGTTCAACAGCCTCCACATGGACCCCAGGTTGCACCGGCAGGTCAAGGTGCAGTGTTCCACGTCAACCACCAGGGTGGGACCAGATCACTGCAGTTCCTGAGGGAGGCCCGGATGTTGTGGACCTGGACATACCCTCGGTTCGCCTCCATCAGGGCAATGCACCTACCGGGGACGAGGAAGTCTGTGGCCGACTAATTGTCCCGACAAAGGCTCCCCCCCGGGGATTGGAGGCTGCATCCTCAGGTCGTACGGCAGATATGGGATCGGTTCGGCAGGGTCCAGGTCGACCTTTTTGCCTCAGGGAGCAGTACACGTTGCCCCTTGTGGTTTTCCCTGGCGGAGGCCAGCTCCCCATTGGGAATGGATGCCCTAGCGAACGCATGGCCAGCCGGCCTGCTGTATGCCTTTCCCCTGTTTCTGTTGCTTCTGCCCACTCTCCACAGAGTGAGGTCGTCGAGCCTGTAGGTTCTGTTGATGGCCCCCGAGTGGCCCATGAGGGTCTGGTTCCCACTGCTCCTCAGTCTGCTGGACGGGGAGCCATGGTGGCTCCCAGTCAGGGCAGACCTGTTGTCTCAGTTGGAGGGGAAGGTTTGGCATCCGTCTCCGGGCCATCTTCTCCTCACGGTGTGGCCGCTGAGGGGTGCTGGCAGCCCCTGAC
This sequence comes from Girardinichthys multiradiatus, assembly GCF_021462225.1. Taxonomy (NCBI): domain Eukaryota; kingdom Metazoa; phylum Chordata; class Actinopteri; order Cyprinodontiformes; family Goodeidae; genus Girardinichthys; species Girardinichthys multiradiatus. The sequence goes on along the minus strand of NC_061797.1, from coordinate 38,773,258 downwards.
GGATCTGGAGCCCTCCATTCAGTGGACACTGCAGAATGCCAGAGCTCCACATTGAGGACTTATGCTCGTTGCTGGCAGCGTTTTGCAGAGTGGCGCAGACGCAGAGCAGTTGACCCAATTTCGTGTTCCCTGCATAATATTTTGAGGTACCTGCAGGGTCTATTGAACGCCGGACTGGCAGCATCAACCCTGAAGGTGCACCTCGCTGCCATTTCAGCCAGCCACGACGTCGTGGATGGCAGACGAGTGGGGACACACTATTGGATGTCACAGTTTCTCCGGGGTGCAAGGAGGCTACGCCCCCCGTTACGGAGACCGGCGGCAGCATGGGACCTTCCACTGGTGTTGAAGGCCCTCAGTGGGCCACCTTTTGAGCCTATGTGTGCTCCCCCATTGAAACTGGTGTCTGTTAAGACTGATTTTTTGTTGGCGGTAACAACAGCCAAGCGGGTCAGTGAGCTCCACGCACTCGCCATCACCCCTACCTGCCTGCGCTGGAAGGCAGGCGGGTCCGGAGTAACGCTATGGCCGAACATAGCCTTTCTCCCTAAGGTTCTGCCCCCAGGCTACCTGAATACAGCCATTGAACTGGGGGCATACTGCCCTCCCTCGTTTCAGTCCGAGGAACAGAGGCTGGCTAACACGCTGTGCCCAGTCCAGGCATTGCAGCTGTACATGGTGGCTACAGGCGCTATTTGCCGGTCGGACCAGCTGTTTGTGCGCCACGGGGGACAGAACAGGGGGCGAGCCCTTTCTAAGCACAGGCTGTCGCATTGGGTCGTAGATGCTATTGCGCTGGCTTATGAGTCTGTGGGGGCAGCTGCCCCTTCAGGTGTTGTGTGCCATTCCACCAGGAGTGTGTCTACGTCCTGGGCGGCACTGAGGGGCGTGCCGCTGGGTGATATCTGCGCGGCGGCGTCATGGGCAACACCGTGCACGTTTGCACGCTTCTACTGCCTCAATGTGGCACATGAGTCCGCACTGGCCTCGGCAATCCTGCCTATGGCCACTAACTGAGAGGTGGGTGACTACTGCATTCCTCGTGACATTGCTGACATAAGTCATCCACTTTGTTTACTGCCACTGGCAGTCAGGAAGGAATGAAACAGAACGGAGGTTACGCTGTAATTATGGCTCTGTGAATTCCTGGATGACTGCCAGTCACACTGGTCACTCGGAACTTCTCCCCTGCAAGAAGATCCCAGAGACCGAACGTAGCCTTCCACGTGCTACTTATAGAGGCATGCCCAGGTGGGCTACATGTCACATGCGTGACTTTGTTTACATTTAATCTCGACCTGCGTGGAGTGCGAGGAGACATATTCACTTTGTTTACTACCACTGGCAGTCATCCAGGAATTCACAGAACCATAGTTACAGCGTAACTCCCGGTGTGTCCATTAATTAGCATCACAGGTGTCTACATTCTTGTAATCAGTCAGTGGGCTATATATAGGGCTACAGGTAGTCACTGTGCTGTTTGGTGACATGGTGTGTACCACACTCAACATGGACCAGACCAGAGGAAGCGAAGGAAAGAGTTGTCTCAGGAGATTAGAAAGATAATTATAGACAAGCATATTAAAGGTAAAGGTTATAAGACCATCTCAAAGCAGCTTCATGTTCCTTTGACTACAGTTGCACATTATTATTCAGAAATTTAAGATCCATGGGACTGTAGCCAACCTCCCTGGACGTGGCCGCAGGAGGAAAATTGATGACAAAACAAAGAGACGGATAATACGAACGGTAACAAAAGAGCCCAGAAAAACTTCTAAAGAGATTAAAGGTGAACTTCAAGCTCAAGGAACATCAGTGTCAGATCGCACCATCCGATGTCGTATGAGGCAAAGTGGACTTAATGGGAGATGACCAAGGAGAACACCATTGTTGAAAAGAAATCATAATAAAGCCAGACTGGAATTTGCCAAACTACATGTTGACAAGCCACAAAGCTTCTGGGAGAATGTCCTATGAACAGATGAGACAAAAATTGAACGTTTTGGCAAGGCACTTCAGCTCTATGTTCGCAGATGGAAAAATGAAGCATATGAAGAAAAGAACACTATCCCTAATGTGAAACATGGAGGAGGCTCTGTTATGTTCTGGGGCTGCTTTGCTGCATCTGGCACAGGGTGTCTTGAATCTTTGCAGGTATAATGAAATCTCAAGACTATCAAGGGATTCTAGAGAGAAATGTGCTGCCCAGTGTCAGAAAGCTTGGTCTTAGTCGCAGGTCATGGGTCTTGCAACAGGATAATGACGGAAAACACACAGCTAAAAACACCCAAGAATGGCAAAGAGGAAAACATTGGACTATTCTGAAGTGGCCTTCTATGAACCCTGACGTAGATCCTATTGAGCATCTTTGGAAGGAGCTGAAACATGTCGTCTGGAAAAGGCATCCTTCAAACCTGAGACAACTGGAACAGTTTGCTCATGAGGAGTGGGCCAAAATACCTGCTGAAAGGTGCAGAAGTCTCATTGACAGTTATAGGAGTCGTTTGATTGCAGTGATTGCCTCAAAAGGTTGTTAAGGGTAAGTTAAGGGTTCCATCATTTTTGTCCAGGCCTGTTTCATGAGTTTATTTTTTTAAATAATTCTGTTGAAGCATGTTTGAAAAGCAATGTCTGACTTTCATTTGTTCATTTTCATAGAAATTTTATTCATTACCTTTGTCAGATTCAAGTTATTTCTGTGACCATTGTGGGTTTTTCTTTCATTAACCGAGGTGTACCAACAATTTTGTCCACGTGTGTATAAAGCTTGAAATATTGTTTAAAAAACTAACCTCATTTAAACATTATACAACTTAATCTCTGACATGTCTGCTGTGTCCCTTTGTGTTTATGACACTTTGTTCACTAATGTTCTCTAACAAACTTGTGAGCCCTCCACAGAGCAGCTGGAATAAAACTGAAATTAAATTACTTACAAGGGGACTATAGTTATTAAGTTAATTGGTTGCACTGAATTTGTAACTTTTCAGATTTGTTTTTTTTTATAAAATGTATAACCATATATTATTTCCAGATAATGCAGATTACATGTGTTTTCACACAAATAATTTGATACTGGGAGATTTTAACATGTCACATCCAGGATAACTATTTTCTGTTTTCAGTCTTTTAAGAATATTGCCATTTACCTTTTTATCATTTCTTATAAAGCACCAGTTTGCAACAATAGCCTGGCCTTGTTCTGGCAGGGGAGAAAGAGTTTTAAAAGCTAATTTTGTGTTAGATTGGTCTTACAAGAATGTACAGGTCCTTCTCAAAATATTAGCATATTGTGATAAAGTTCATTATTTTCCATAATGTCATGATGAAAATTTAATATTCATATATTTTAGATTCATTGCACACTAACTGACATATTTCAGGTCTTTTATTGTCTTAATACGGATGATTTTGGCATACAGCTCATGAAAACCCAAAATTCCTATCTCACAAAATTAGCATATTTCATCCGACCAATAAAAGAAAAGTGTTTTTAATACAAAAAACATCAACCTTCAAATAATCATGTACAGTTATGCACTCAATACTTGGTCGGGAATCCTTTTGCAGAAATGACTGCTTCAATGCAGCGTGGCATGGAGGCAATCAGCCTGTGGCACTGCTGAGGTCTTATGGAGGCCCAGGATGCTTCGATAGCAGCCTTTAGCTCATCCAGAGTGTTGGGTCTTGAGTCTCTCAACGTTCTCTTCACAATATCCCACAGATTCTCTATGGGGTTCAGGTCAGGAGAGTTGGCAGGCCAATTGAGCACAGTGATACCATGGTCAGTAAACCATTTACCAGTGGTTTTGGCACTGTGAGCAGGTGCCAGGTCGTGCTGAAAAATGAAATCTTCATCTCCATAAAGCTTTTCAGCAGATGGAAGCATGAAGTGCTCCAAAATCTCCTGATAGCTAGCTGCATTGACCCTGCCCTTGATAAAACACAGTGGACCAACACCAGCAGCTGACACGGCACCCCAGACCATCACTGACTGTGGGTACTTGACACTGGACTTCTGGCATTTTGGCATTTCCTTCTCCCCAGTCTTCCTCCAGACTCTGGCACCTTGATTTCCGAATGACATGCAGAATTTACTTTCATCCGAAAAAAGTACTTTGGACCACTGAGCAACAGTCCAGTGCTGCTTCTCTGTAGCCCAGGTCTGGGGAATGCGGCACCTGTAGCCCATTTCCTGCACATGCCTGTGCACGGTGGCTCTGGATGTTTCTACTCCAGACTCAGTCCACTGGTTCCGCAGGTCCCCCAAGGTCTGGAATCGGCCCTTCTCCATAATCTTCCTCAGGGTCCGGTCACCTCTTCTCATTGTGCAGCGTTTTCTGCCACATTTTTTCCTTCCCACAGACTTCCCACTGAGGTGCCTTGATACAGCACTCTGGGAACAGCCTATTCATTCAGAAATTTATTTCTGTGTCTTACCCTCTTGTTTGAGGGTGTCAATAGTGGCCTTCTGGACAGCAGTCAGGTCGGCAGTCTTACCCATGATTGGGGTTTTGAGTGATGAACCAGGCTGGGAGTTTTAAAGGCCTCAGGGATCTTTTGCAGGTGTTTAGAGTTAACTCGTTGATTCAGATGATTAGGTTCATAGCTCATTTAGAGACCCTCTTAATGATATGCTAATTTTGTGAGATAGGTATTTTGGGTTTTCATGAGCTGTATGCCAAAATCATCCGTATTAAGACAATAAAAGACCTGAAATATTTCAGTTAGTGTGCAATGAATCTAAAATATATGAATGTTAAATTTTCATCATTACATTATGGAAAATAATGAACTTTATCACAATATGCTAATTTTTTGAGAAGGACCTGTAGTGTTAAGGTTGGGGGTACGTCACATTGACAGCCTGAGAGTTCTTGTAAAAATGTGGAGTCATCTGTTGGCGCTGACACAAACAGTGAAATATCATCTGCATAGCATTGATTCAAGAAGCAAGTTGGATTGCGAGGAGAAGGGGTGCTATTCCAAAAACTTGTGGCATCCCTCTGAAAGCAAAACAGTTACCTTTTATCATCAAATAGAGATTAAAGTAATTCAAAGTTTATAAAAAATGAAGTGAGGGAAGAGGTCATGAGTCAAGAATAGTTTGGATTTCACAAGCCCACATGGCGGTGAATGTTTTGGTGAGTATGTGATGAGCATACCAACCTGCCCATCTTAACCCATGCAACATCATAAAGATGAAGTATTATTTTGTAAGAAATCACTGCACCTACATTACACTTCTATAAGATTACTGGCCTCTATTATTGATGTTTTTGCATCGTCTTCCTATTAATTCATGTTTATTTATACGTTAGATAACAGCAGCACAAGTAATTACATAATAGAAAAACAATTTTTGAATATAATCTATAACTGCAATTAAACACCTCTGCTGGGAAAAACTCCCACACAGCATAATTAGTTTAATAAGAAATGGGCAAGGAGGCATTTTTGCCCAGTTAAAGTAAAATACCGTAGTATAATTTGGTTCATGCACAAAATCACAGTGATATGTAATGTGATGAGTTTTCTCCTGGGATCCAGTCCTGCTGGTACTGCTGCCTTTTGTAAACCCTGCATAAACATTCCTAAAAATGTCACACAGAAACTGATTCAGCAGGGACATAAGTGTAATGTGTACAGTTTTTTACTCAAATTAAAAATGAATATCAGTTATATTTATACTCAGTGAAGACTTTAAGAAAATAGACAATTATTTTTTTTTAAAAACACTATTGCAATTCAAGTGGTTAATGAGGAAATGCGGAAATATATCACATAAAAAGCTGTACCAGAGGTCCGCAGACACGTGTAAAATGTACCTGAGAATTACTTTAATGTATGTGGGAATGCCCTGAGCTAATGACTTTTTGGAAGATAGTTACTAACACTCTAACTGAAATGATAGGTATCCAGGTTCCTTGTCAAGAAAAGCTTTGTATTTTTCTATTGCTACTGTTTTGTATTTTGAAACTCAATAAAAACATTGGGGGTTTTTTCAGCACTAGTGGCCTTTATTTTTCCGAAAGTATGTAGACAGGAAACAGGATGGAGGGAATGCATTAAACACCAATGGGTTGAGATTTGAACCCGCAACAAATTGCATTACGAACTAAGGCCTCCATACATGGGTCGCACACATAACCCCTGCGATACCAGCACCATGCTTCTGTAATTCTTGTTAAAAAAAAGAATTAGAGAAGCACTTACAATGACCCTTTTTATGCTGAGAAAACATCGAAGTTTTAAATGTTTTTAACAAAATCACCAGTATTGGTATTCCCAACAATTCCTTAAAAATAATTGTAACTGAGGCCTATTTTATATAAACTTCTTAAGAGTTAAGAGTTTCTTGGAACTTCTAATAAGTAATTCATGACTTACTGTGTTCATGGTACAAATGACACCACACAGATGACCAGATATCTTTGCCACTGACCACTGGGCTGGTCAAGGGCCATATTTATCTTGCCACCAGTAAACAGAGAGTTAAAGTAATCACTAGCAAAGAGTGGAATCTTGGGTTCACCAAGACTTGATAACAACCATTAGATGCTATTTCAATGATAGCATCCACCGATAGTTCTTCCAATGAGACTAAGATTGATGTTTTTGGCAGTAAACACTCCAGGTGGGTCTGTAGTGAAACAAATAGTGTAGAATTTGCAGATATGCAATACATGCATGGTGGAGGTCTTATGGTGCTGTGAGCTTTCTTTTCCAAATTCCCAAAAATCTTTTTTTAGAGTGCACAGCATTGGGAATTCTTTGAAAAGCTAGAAATCTTTAAATACAAATCAGTTTTGAAATAAGAAAATGGGAAATCTTTGTTTATTTCTTTAAAGATTTATAATAATCCAAAACATACTGGTTTGGGGACCAGAGGATTTCGTCTCTTCTTTTTGCGGATGACGTGGTCCTGCTGGCCCCCTCTAGCCAAGACCTACAGCATGCGGTGGGGCGGTTCGCAGCCGAGTGTGAAGCGGCTGGGATGAAGATCAGCTCCTCCAAGTCCGAGGCCATGGTTCTCGACTGGAAAAGGGTGGCTTGTCCTCTTCAGGTTGGAGGGGAGTTCCTGCCTCGAGTGGAGGAGTTTAAGTATCTCGGGGTCTTGTTCACGAGTGAGGGAAGAATGGAGCGGGATATCGACAGACGGATCGGTGCGGCTGCCACAGTAATGGGGGCGCTGTGCCGGTCCGTTGTGGTGAAGAGAGAGCTGAGCCGAAAAGCGAAGCTCTCGATTTACCGGTCGGTCTATGTTCCTACCCTCACCTATGGCCATGAACTTTGGATCATGACCGAAAGAACGAGATCCCGGATACAAGCAGCGGAAATTAGCTTCCTCCGTAGGGTGGCTGGGCACTCCCTTAGAGATAGGATAGGGAGAGGAGCTCGGCCATCCGGAGGGGCTCGGAGTAGAGCCGCTGCTCCTCCACATCGAGAGGAGCCAGTTGAGGTGGCTCGGGCATCTATACTGGATGCCTCCTGGACGCCTTCCTCAGGAGGTGTTCCAGGCACATCTCACCGGGAGGAGGCCCAGGGGACGGCTCAGGACACGCTGGAGGGACTATGTCTCTCGGCTGGCCTGGGAACGCCTTGGGTTCCCCCCTGAGGAGCTGGAGGAGGTGTCTGAGGAGAGGGACGTCTGGGCGTCTCTGCTGAGTCTGCTGCCCCCGCGACCCGGTCCCGGATAAAGCGGAAGACGATGACGACGACAAAACATACGGCCAAAGTTCACCAGATACAGAATCAATAGTCTTCCATGTTCATCTCAGTGTCCAGAACTAAATCCGATAGAAAACCTGTGGGAAGAGATAAAGAAAAGAGAGCATAAGAGAAGACGCAGGACTCTGGAGGATCTAGAAAGGTTTTCAGCCCTCTCTCTGTATGCTCCAGTCTTGTAAAATGGAAAAATACTAGGTGGTGTCCAAACTCTTAACAGCAGGGATAGCAACAATTGTGCTCTCATTGATTTTGTTCAAAACAATTATTTCTTTATGTTGTTTTGAACTAAATAAAAATCATCAAATTAAATGTTTGTCTTTTTCTACATTTGCCAGCGTGAGATTATGGTGCTGCAGCAATAAAACACGATTTTATTTTAGGCTTTTTCACATATTTTTAACAGAGGTGCCAACAGATTGATCCTCATCACTAAAGATTTTTGCAACAAAAACTTGAGCAACAGATTAATAAAATATGTTGTGTTACTTGATGGGGAATTTTATTTTGATTTTCCGAACTGAATGCAAGTACTGGATTGTTGGGATATATGAAAGACTACACCCCTATGGTGCTGTATTGTGCAAAGTTTGGACTAACTGGGGCATAAGGATAACAAGGGTGCTCTTCCCAATGTTAAATATAAAAAGCAGGGAACTTTATCGAACACTTTTATTGCTAAGATATCAATCACACCAAGTCTCAGGGGTCTAAAGAGTTATGGGGCCCCTGACCTTGTTCCATCTTTATACTAAATACAGCAAAAGAACCAGACATAAAAAATACAAGACTAAAAATTGACACAAAACATCCTTCAACGCTGTGCAGCAATACCTTTTATGCTGTGCTATAAAACCATAATCAAAATCAGATAATCAAAAATATTGATGTCATACAAAAAATATTTGAAAAAAGCTGTCCAAGCAGACATACAGAAGTGGGTTTCCTTCCCAGGAGTGTCCAGCCTATCAATTTTACTCCTAGAACAAAACAACTCATCCAGGAGGCCAAATCCAGAAAAGGTTTTTACTGCTTCAGTACCAGGACAGTTTGTTGTGGTTTTTGGATCTGTAAATACCAGAAAATAGTGAAGCAGAAGAACCAGTCATGAGTTCATGACCTTTAGCTTAAGGATGGAGTCACAACAAAACATCTGACTTAAAAAAACAAACTTGGAATTTTTACACGAATAAAAAAGCTGTTAAAATTTTGAAATAGTGCAATCTCATCTCAACCAATTCTTACCTGTCCTCGATCAGCTATTGCAGAAAAAACATCCTCTCAGCACGATGGTGCCATCACCATGTAGTTAACTGTAAGGATGGTAAAAATAGGGAGATGCGGATTACAGACAGCATTCTAAATTTCAGTGCAGTACTTCTTTGTTACCAGAGAATTCTGCTGCTTTTAGCATGAATGTCTCTCAAAGGTCTAATGGGGAACTCACCGAAAGCTCTCTCATCTCAGTGTTTTGCTTGAGTTCCTTACCATGCACTTATGAAGTAGGAGAGAAAGCAAAGGACCTTTTTCTGCCATATGGTTAAGTGGCCAGTGGGCTGCATTGTTGATGTCCATTGGTAAGACTCTCTAAAGAAGCTCTGAATACCCCTCATATTAAGCCTTAGGTTCTTTGCTGATTTACAAGCCTCTTGTGGATCTAGACCTCTTCCATTTTTGTAAAATGTATCCTCATGTGCGTTAGAGATTGTCTTTTTTGATGGTGCAGAAACTTTTCACCTCTTTCTGCAGGCAGATTTTCTATTTCTATTCAATTTACCATGGTTAATTCTGAGACCGTGGAACGGACGAGACACCGGAGGTCAATTTTATCACATCAAAAGGTCTAAATATCATTGTCAGTGGTGAAAGTCAGCTCAAGGTAATTAATTGTTCCAAACAGCACTTCTTTGTTCCAAAGAACATTTATTTAGACTTGTATGCAGGCTTATTATATATGCTTAATAAATGTGGAAAAAAAAGGAAAAATGGTGAAAGGTAAATGAAACGTCTACTTCAGTGCACTCAGTTTCAAACTCAAAAAGAAACGTCAAACCCTGCTCACCCCTTTCAACCCTGTAGTCTTGGATTTTAATTATGGTTGAAACAGTTGCATTTGTAAGCTGCCACAGATCTACAGATTGCAGGAGATGCCGATACATTTTATGTGGGCGCACAAAAAAGTGCAGTCTGCCCACTCACTGAGCTCTCCTGTGAGAGGAACAGTGTTTTTTTTTTTTCAGTGTGAGGAGCTTGCTGGTGTTGGTTGACAGCTCTAACAGTCGAGGCACAAAGCAGCCTTTATGTGTGCGAGGGTTCCACCCTGTGACTCAGGGAGCTCTGTGTGTGCATACATGTGTGTCTGTGTCCGAGCAGAGGTAGTGGAGCCTCCCCGGGGACCTGCTGTGAGGTGAGCTCTGTTACACAACACAAAAGAAATCCAAAACACCTTCCCTGTGCAGGCCAGGAAAAAGGTGAAAATAGGCTTGCCATAGGATTACCTCATGCACGCCAAATATGTGGATGATGACCTTTGAAATTTTCGCCTCTTCTTGGCTTGTCGGTTTGCCTGACACAAAACCTTTATGCAAGGATTCCTGCTATAAAAAGTTTAACCACAAAGATTTTAATGAAACCAAAGAGATTTATTTAATCTTAACTACGGTGTTTGGAATCCTTTTTAAAGTTTCAAATCTGCTTCTTCTTTTTAAAACAAGAGAGAAAGTTGTTTCTCCTAAAAGTAAAGCAAAAGATTTAATCTGAAAAAGCCCAAATGATCAGACTGATAGGTTGTGTTGTCTGGATAATTACTAACAATATGTGCCCTTGGCTGTTTTAATTTCCTTTGTTAAACATATTTTAAATATTTGTCTTCTAGTGCACATCTTTTCTTGATTTATTAAAGTTTTATTGTTGTTAAAGCATGCAACACAGATATCATTTTATCAGGTTAGGAATCCACTTCAGTTAGTGGACCTACAAGCTTGTTTATATAAAATAAAGAAATGTCTAATATTGTTGATCACAGACCCTCCAGTTGGACCACAAAACATTATAGAACCCATTCTTCAAATTAGCATCTAGCAACAATCACCTTCAAGAGGTGTTTTAGTTTAAATCTTTTCTTTTGTTTAGAAAGATAAATAACTTGTAAAAGTATTAATGAAACTTAAGAAGTGAGTGAATTTTTATGTGTTGCAAATTTTTTATGTCAAAAATTTGTTAATTCATCACAAGCAATGCTGTTCCGCAGTTTTATATATAACCCTAATTATATCGTAGTCGTTATCTAGACCTGGACATTTTTAACAGAAGGGTGACTTAAGAATATTGAGGAGAGGTTTGAGCAGTAATTAACAGACACAGAAAGTCTGGATTATAATATAACTCACAGTGCTTTGAAAAAGTATTCACACCCTTGGCATATATTAGGTGGAAACAAAAATAATAGGGACGACTGTGGCTCAGGTGGTTTATCTTGTAACCTGTGGGTTGCTGGTTTGAACCCCTGCTCTGTCTGTCTCAGTTGTTGTGTCCTTGGGCAAGACACTTCACCTGCCTTGCCTTCTGATGGTGGTCAGAGGTCCCGGTGGTGCTGATTGTACGGCAGCCTCGCTTCTGCCAGTCTGTCCCAGGGCAGCTGTGGCTACAATGTAGCTCACCACTGTCAGTGTGTGAATGGGTGGACAACTGATTGTATTGTAAAGGTCTCTGGGGTCTTGATAAAGTGCTATACAAGTGCAGGCCATTTACCATTTTGACATTGTGTCATACTACAACCAAAATCATTTATTGGGATTTTATGAAACAGGCAAACACAAAGTAGTGCATGATTGTGAATTGTGAAAGGAAAATGATACATGATTTTCAAAATTGAAAGGAGTGGTGTGCCGTTGTATTCAGCCTCCCTGAGTCAATACCTTCATCCAGCTCCTGAAGTAGCAATGCAGGCCCAGACCATCATGCTACCACCACCATGGCTAACTGGTGGTAAAATGTAATTTCCCTGAAATGCTATGCTCCTTTTGCTGCAGTTACAGCTGCAACTCTTTTGGGTTACATCATTGTCAGTTTTGCACATCCAGAGACTGAAAAATCTGTCCACTCTTCTTTGCAGAATAACTCAAGCTCAGTCAGGATGGATGAACAGCTTCTGCAAAGAGCAAATCTCAAGTCGTACCATAAACTCTCAGTTGGAGTTAGGCTTTGACTTTGACTTAGCCAATCAAAGACATGAAATTGCTTCAATCAAAACCATTGCACTGCAGCTCTTGATACAGGTATAGGGCTGTTGCCCTGCTAGAAGGTGAACCTTTGTCCCAGTCTTAAGTCTTTTGCAGCCTTTAAAAAGTTATCCTCCAGGATTTGTCTGTAATTAGCCACACCTATCTTCCCATCAACCTTGACCAGTTTCCCCGTCTCTACTGAGGAAAAGCATTCTCACAGCCATCACCGTGTTTTATTGAGGATATGTTGTGTTCAGAGTGATGTGCAGAGTTGGTTTTCAGTCACACATGGTGTTATGTACGTCGACCAAAACAAATAATTTTGGTCTCAACAGACCAAAGCACTTTTTTCTGCATGTTTGCTGAGTCTCCAACATGTGGAACAATACAAACTGAACTTCTCTCAGTTGTTATTTAGCAATAGTAGAAAGTTGGTCTATCACATAATTTTCCAGTAAAAAGCATTGATGTTTGTGGTTGTAATGTGACAATATATGGAAAAAGTCTTTGGTTTTGCAAAGCGCTGTATTTAAATTAGGAGCTGGTCTTAAAACAGAGCAGTTACTAAATTCAGTACAGAATAAACATTTTTTTGAAATGCCACTAGAGCCACAAAAATAAAAATAAAAATTGTCATTTGTGAAGTGTCAAAATCTTTTTTTTTTCTTAATGAAACTAAAGAAAAAACTGTTCATAATTAAATTCTTAAAGGATTTTGTTTTACTGATGCTGAACTGAGTCACATTCATGACAAGACATAAAAACCTTAAATCTGAAAGTTAAAGAACAAACCCTGCTCCCACAGCCACATTGTTGGCAACAAAAGCCATGCAGTCATCTCATCTGGCATTGAATTTCTGATCAACAACCAGAAGAAACATTCATGTAAAAAATGTGAGTTTCACCCATCATTGGAAACAGTGCTGTGATTATGATGCATCGTTTTTCCAGCCAAACCAGAAGACAGTGTGGGAGTTTTTTGTGTTTATATATGTATATATAAAGACATGCCTGTTAGGTTAATTGGTCACTCTAAATTGCCCTTAGGTGTATGAATGAGTGTGTTCATGGTTGTTTGTGTGTTGCCCTGCGATGGACTGGCGACCTCTCGCCCATAGACTGCTGGAGATAGGCACCAGCTTCCCCGCGACCCAAAATTTAACATTCATATATTTTAGATTCATTGCACACTAACTGAAATATTTCAGGTCTTTTATTGTCTTAATACGGATGCTTTTGGCATACAGCTCATGAAAACTCAAAATTCCTATCTAAAAAAATTAGCATATTTCATCCGACCAATAAAAGAAAAGTGTTTTTAATACAAAAAACGTCAACCTTCAAATAATCATGTACAGTTATGCACTCAATACTTGGTCGGGAATCCTTTTGCAGAAATGACTGCTTCAATGCGGCGTGGCATGGAGGCAATCAGTCTGTGGCACTGCTGAGGTCTTATGGAGGCCCAGGATGCTTCGATAGCGGCCTTTAGCTCATCCAGAGTGTTGGGTCTTGAGTCTCTCAACGTTCTCTTCACAATATCCCACAGATTCTCTATGGGGTTCAGGTCAGGAGAGTTGGCAGGCCAATTGAGCACAGTGATACCATGGTCAGTAAACCATTTACCAGTGGTTTTGGCACTGTGAGCAGGTGCCAGGTTGTGCTGAGAAATGAAATCTTCATCTCCATAAAGCTTTTCAGCAGATGGAAGCATGAAGTGCTCCAAAATCTCCTGATAGCTAGCTGTATTGACCCTGCCCTTGATAAAACACAGTGGACCAACACCAGCAGCTGACACGGCACCCCAGACCATCACTGACTGTGGGTACTTGACACTGACTTCTGGCATTTTGGCATTTCCTTCTCCCCAGTCTTCCTCCAGACTCTGGCACCTTGATTTCCGAATGACATGCAGAATTTGCTTTCATCCGAAAAAAGTACTTTGGACCACTGAGCAACAGTCCAGTGCTGCTTCTCTGTAGCCCAGGTCAGGCGCTTCTGCTGCTGTTTCTGGTTCAAAAGTGGCTTGACCTGGGGAATGCAGCACCTTTAGCCCATTTCCTGCACACGCCTGTGCACGGTGGCTCTGGATGTTTCTACTCCAGACTCAGTCCACTGCTTCCGCAGGTCCCCCAAGGTCTGGAATCGGCCCTTCTCCACAATCTTCCTCAGGGTCCGGTCACCTCTTCTCGTTGTGCAGCGTTTTCTGCCACACTTTTTCCTTCCCACAGACTTCCCACTGAGGTGCCTTGATACAGCACTCTGGGAACAGCCTATTCGTTCAGAAATTTCTTTCTGTGTCTTACCCTCTTGTTTGAGGGTGTCAATAGTGGCCTTCTGGACAGCAGTCAGGTCGGCAGTTTTACCCATGATTGGGGTTTTGAGTGATGAACCAGGCTGGGAGTTTTAAAGGCCTCAGGAATCTTTTGCAGGTGTTTAGAGTTAACTTGTTGATTCAGATGATTAGGTTCATAGCTCGTTTAGAGACCCTTTTAATGATATGCTAATTTTGTGAGATAGGAATTTCGGGTTTTCATGAGCTGTATGCCAAAATCATCCGTATTAAGACAATAAAAGACCTGAAATATTTCAGTTAGTGTGCAATGAATCTAAAATATATGAATGTTAAATTTTCATCATGACATTATGGAAAATAATGAACTTTATCACAATATGCTAATATTTTGAGAAGGACCTGTGTGTGTATATATATATATATATATATATATATATATATATATATTACAATGTGATGCAGATGAGAGCCAGATGTTGGTCTGCTTATGCTTTTTTGCAGATTCAAATGTGGCATAAAATCTCAGAAAGGATTCTTTGTAAGGAAAAGAAAACTATACACATCAGGCCAAAACACTGACCTACGGACATCATACCAGGCCACACAAGTTGGTGGTTCAACAAGGAGGAATCTAGATTAGTCATGAGCAAATTAAGGAGTTTATTAGAAGAGCAGTTTTACATGTTGGCTAGTGAGGTACTACTGAGATTTCTCTTTTTCTTTCTGTCTATAACACAAAACCTCTCAGATCTGCAGACATTTTATAGGAAGCCTAAGGAACATGTGGTCAGCTGATGTCCCCAGAGGCCTTATTGAACTCCAACAGGCTTCCTATGTTGCAGTGTCTTGAGCTCTGCCCACGTACTTAACTTATTCTTTATATAACCCTTGTAGTCGTGGGAAAAATGAAGCTGAGCTTGATACTGTGGCTTTTTTTTAACATCCCCCAGGGTTTCTTTCTCACTCTTTTCGATCACAACCTGAGATTGCCCAGAGTCAGAGCATGGTCTTCTGATTGCAGGGCTTAGATTTACTCCAAGAGAATCCATTCGCTGAAGGTACCTGGCAGTGGAAGATAGTCAGATTCATGCACAGTTGTAAGCCTTCTGTTACACAACAGTGGCTGCAGGTTCTCTTCTCGGAGGTTGGCTTTTAAAGCTTTATTACATACAAGGATAACAGACAATGAACCTGTTTCCAGCACTGCAGCTCACAATGAATACAAAGGTTCTGTGGCTTCCATCAATTCGCCCCTTTACCCTTTTCATGGTATTTCACCTCTTACTACTTCTATTTTACATCATGGGTCTGTTTGGTTTCTGAGTTTTTTAGATAAAAGTTTAATTGAACATGACAATGTGAGGCCATGATTCTCAACCAGCCAAAGGCTGTATTGCTCCTTTCGAGTTTTCTGCCTCAAGCAGCTAAGTTTAGGTATCTTGACTTTTTTATAAGTAGGATAGAGTGAGTCTAGCTAAGCTCACCCTCACCTATCGTCATGAAATATGGATCATGACCAAGATCCAGGAAACAAGTGACTGAAACTAGCTTCCAATGTAAGGTGGTTGGACTCAGGCTTAGAAATATGTTTAGGTTCTCTGTCATCCCTTGGCATTACGATGAGTCAGTTGAGGTGGTTCGGGCATCTGATCAGAGCACTCCCTGAGCACCTACCTTCAGAGGTCTCCTGGGCATGTCCAAAAAAAAGGAAACTCCAGGACCGAACTTTGGATCCCCGAAGTTAGCTGGAGACGGTTATGTCTGGGATCCCTGCCTGGACCTGTAACGCCCTCAATCTGATCTCAGATAAGTAGACGCCAATGGATGAATGGATAGACTCTAAATTGCTGGATGTCAAAGAGGATATCAAACATCGCATGGCTGATGCTTCCTTTTTGCACCTGAAAAGGTTGAAAACTACAAAGGTACTAAATTGCACGTGGTTGAAATTCCCAACATCTCTAATGGAGAACAACTTGATTAAATGCATCAACAACAATAAAGATGCATTGCAAAGGATTTTTGTAAACAATACTAGATAATTTGTTAGAGCCTGACTAGTAATCCCAAGAAAGCATGCAGTGCACTGTGAAGGTAAGCAGAGGCACTGTACAACAAACGTGATGATCACATACAGAATGTTATCCATGCTTTCAGGCTGCAATTTGATTCCACTGGCCTTTTTTTGTTTCCTCATGCTGACTAGCTCCCTGCTAGGTAAACTCAAACCCTACAGTCACCACTCAGACTCTGTGGCTTCAGGTACAAACAGCAACACTTCCCTTTCTTGTTGATGAGCACTGAAAACTCATTAAGGACGGAGGGTGCTGATATCCTTGGATTAACTCAGCCCTTTTCTGTATCTGGTTTCAGAGCTGGAGATAAAAAAGCACAAGTTCGACTTGAAGTAATGTAGTGTTGCCTGGCAACAGCAGTATCTGGGGGTCTAGGATTCGTTTTTAACTTTCTGTTTGTCCTCATACACTCTCTGTAATTGTACCCAACAGAAGGTCTGAAGAGACTGAGACAAAGCAAAAATACATGTTCAGGCATACTGGAATCATGCATCTCATCAAAATATATATTCTAACAGTGAACAAATCTTTGCACGATTATCATATGTGGTCTAATGCTTTAGCGAGAGATTTACAGGAAGTTTGGCAGATGTTTTTGAACCATTAACTTTAATGATGTTTAGATGAAGTGCCAATGAGGAGTGGATTGTGATCCAGATGCTGTTTGCTTTTCTCTCTAAATGGATGCTGTGGAGTCTAGGGACCTGTGGGGAGGAAGAAAGCACCACAAACAAAATGAACTTTGCCCTTTTGTTCTGACAAATGGTAATTTCTGGGAGGCCGACATGGTCCCAGGAAATAAACCAGGCTCTCTGGTGCCATCTAATGACGGCCTATTTTCTGACCCACATTGGGCTCATTTGCTCATGCTGTATAAGAATACTGAGCAGCTCAGCCTTGAAAGTGCAACTGAGGATCTGATAAAAGATATTTATTTTAAAAACACAAAATCCTGCAGCGGTACAGACAAGAGTATGATTCACTCTGCTTACAGCAACAACTGACTACATTTGTGACGCAGCAAAGACAGCACTGTACACAGTCACAATATTCATAATGAGAGTACAAACATCGAGTGCTTCAGCTCGGCTGCGTGGGAGTGACCAGCTGCCACTGAGGGACTCCAGTCCAGGCAGATCCTGAACAGATCAGAAGGGCAATGATGTTCGGGGAAAGCTTAAAAATTAGGCAAAATTCTTCTTCAGGAAGTTGATAAGTCCGTTGGTGGATGAGTCGTGGGAGTGGACATCTGCAGGGTCCTTGAGTTCTGGCTCAATCTTCTTTGCAAGCTGCTTACCAAGTTCGACACTGTTGGAGGAGAGGAACGGAATTCATTAAGTGCACTGATGCTTTATTCAGATCTTTTTAGCTACTGTTTACAATCATGTATAGGTTTATTTAAAACAATGAACTTGTACATGTACAAAAAAAGTTTAATAATATATAAACTCATTTCTGGAGTGTAATATTTAATGGTTTTTTATTCTGGCAGCCTGTCCAGGGTGTATCCTGCCTCTCGCCCATAGACAGCTGGAGATAGGCACCAGCTTCCCCATGACCCACTATGGAAGAAGCAGTAGAAAATAACTGATTGACTGGCTTTTTATTCTTGTAATTTTGATGACTATCGCTTACAGATATTCCCAAAATTCAGTGTCTCAGAAAATTTGAATACTACATAAGATCAACAGAAAATAATATTTTAAAACAGAAATGAAAAGTATGTTTATTTCTATAACCTCAGTACTGGCTGGGCCTCCTTTTGCATGAATTATTGCATCAATGCGGCGTGGTATGGAGGCATTTAGTGTGTGGCATTGCCGAGGTGTAATGGAAGCTCGGGTTGCTTTTATAGTGGTCTTCAGGTCATCTGCATTGTTAGGTCTAGTGTCTCTCTGTCAAATCTAACAATGGAAGCATGAAGTGCTCTAAAATTTCAAGCAATATGGATTCTTTGCCTCTCTACTCTTCCTCCAGACTCTGGGAGCTAGATTTCCAAATAAAATGAAATAAAATAAAAAACTTTACTTTCATCTGAAGAGAAGACTTAGTCCAGGTAAGATGCTTGTCGTTCATGTATTAGGATTCCACTTTGAGTAGTGGTTCTTGATGCACTGACTCCAGCCTTAGTCCATTCCTTATGAAACTCCTCCAAATTCTTGAATGGATTTTTCTCTCAAGGTTGCAATTATTCCTGTTGCTGGTGCACCTTTCTCTACCATACTTTTACTTTCCACTCAACTTTGATGACTGTTTTCTGGACCTCTGTCAAGTCAGCAGTCTTCCCCAGGACTGTGTAGCATACTGACCCAGACTTAGAGACCCTTTAGAGGCTCAGAAAACCTTTGCAGGTGTTTTAGGTTTATTAGCTCATTAAGGTGTAACACAATGAGTTTCAAGTATTTAGCTTTTTCACAATATTCAAATTTCTCTATGTGTAATGATGCTAAATGAGTTTCACTTTCTGAAATAGACAAAATATACTGTCATAAATATTTTGAGATGTACCCTTCTTGCTGCAAGGCAACAGTGCTACCAAGGGCGCCACAGTGCAGCCCTATTCATTCACTTTATAAAAAATAAAATGTTGTTTGGTTTCTGTCTCAGGGTGCTGGTTGCGCACTCATTGGCAACCTCCTCTTTCTTTGTCTTCAGTGACAAAGTGACCTTCTTCTCCTCTCAGTCCCAGTTTTACTCTCAGGACAACAGCTTAGAGGGACAAACTTTCCTGTTGTCATCTGTTGGAATGTTTCCACAATCGTAAACGCAGTTTAGACAATTTGCTTGATTGGAGAAATTATTTGCAGAAATATCAAGCATAAACCCAACAGTGCAGCAGGTGATTTTATCTCTTTTTCTTCCTGTACCATAGACACCTCCACCTTTCAGCAGGTGGTACTTTCCTAGCATTATCTGTATAATGGAAAAAGATCTGATCTTTGAGAATGCCAAGCTATTTACTCTGTCTATTTATATAAGTACATAGAAATTTGGGTAAACAGGCTTCCGTAAAAGGGCTCATAAATGTGGGCCACTATTGCACACCATTGTACACAGCTATTTTAGGAGTTAATTTGGTTTTGCGTAAAGTTTTACTATTAGAAAAACATGCAAACTCTGGCTTGCAAACAGGTAACACAACTTACCCCCACTGGTCAAAGCTGTTGATCTCCCACATTACACCCTGGACAAAGATCTTGTGCTCATACATGGCTGCAACATGACAGAATAAATATTATAACTCCAAAAAGAAAAGTATTAGTCTATTTTTTGCAAGATTTTTGGTTGTAGCAGATGATAATAGAACATAATATGCTTGCTTAATTTGGCTGCCTAGTTTCAAACAGACTGACTGTTACTATGCAACAGTGTGCTATGTCCTCACTGAACCTCTTCTGGATGTTGCAGCAGCTTAGTATGATGGCATATGTTGCTTTCAAATGTCTACAGCCTTTTTGCGTAACAGTTGAAAACTTTTACAAAATGCAAGAAATGTTTGAATAGTAATGTATTTATTTTGTGCTAAAGTATTCACACCATTTGAATCTTTTCACACAGAGCAAAATTAATTGAGATGTACCTATATATATATATATATATATATATATATATATATATTTTTTTTTTTTTTTAAATCTTTTAAAAAATTGACTTTTTTATATTGCACTTTTCCTTCTTTCCCATTTTGAGTATGTTGCTGGCAATAAAGACTTGAATAGAATATAACTCATATATTATCTTTTGCATTTCTGTCTGTAATAACAAACTCATTTTAATTTTCAAATTTGCTGAATAAAAAAAGAAACAAATTTCTAACAATTTGTATTTAAATAAATTGGTGGATTGTTTACACTTTACACGCCAGGAAGCATAGATGTTAAAATTATGACATTCAAGACAGATAGGTATTGATAAATTAAAATCGTAAAAATAAAAGCAATAGGAGAAACAGACATGAAGGCTTTCAGCTAAATAAAATATGATATAATACATAACCATACCAGTATTATACAACGGCATTTTTGCACTGTACCTCATCATTGGTAAATCTCACCTATAAGTGCTCCAAGTGTGTAGGGTGTAAGTTTTTTGAAGATGATTGAGCTGGTTGGTCGGTTTCCTTGGAATACCTGGGTTGATCACATGGAGATAATTTATGAAAAAATCAATCTATTTGCCAGTGCAGAGTCTGCAGAGTAATGCTTTCTTACAGCCACTAAGGGGCGCTATTTGCTTTGTTCTCCAGTCTTCACAATCTATTGTGTGGTCTGCTGCCTGCACGTCCGTGTACTAGCGCATTTTGTGAAAGTATAATCATTTCATTTTACCTTGTGAGGTAAAATTTTCTCCAAAGCCTCTCCGCTCAGGCCGCTTGCCTCCAACTCCTTCCTGGCCTCCTCTGTGGTCTTACCCTTCATCAGTGCTTCTGTCTGGGCCAGAAAGTTGGCCAACAAAATCTAAAGACACATTAACATTTATTTTAATGTTTTTCAAAATTTTTACACTGAGAACATTTATTATTTTTTTATATCTTCATAAATGAAATTGCAATTAATACACTTTCAGTACCCAGCATAAACACAACAACTGTTTCCTCAAAGGTCTTTAAAGAATGTAAGCATTAAGGTCAGTAAACTAAAACAAAGAAACCTTGACCAGCAACTTTTAAATGTAGTTCTGTGGAATACTCATAAGAGTATCAGCATGGTTTGTACAGATGCACTCTATTTGTTAAAATCACAGTTTTCAACAGCCTCTGTAATACCTTGTGATGCAGGTTGTCTCTGATGGGGTGCTGGGACTGAGCTGGGATCAGGAAGTCGGCTGGGACCATTCGTGTTCCTGCAATGAACATGCCAGAGTCATGTTTTC
Organism: Girardinichthys multiradiatus; assembly: GCF_021462225.1. NCBI lineage: Eukaryota > Metazoa > Chordata > Actinopteri > Cyprinodontiformes > Goodeidae > Girardinichthys > Girardinichthys multiradiatus. The sequence continues at coordinate 38,752,064 of NC_061797.1, read as the reverse complement.
CATTAATATATCCCATTAGGACCGTGAAACTCAAAACCTGTTATCAAATTTGAAACCCCAAAATATTTGTTGATGGTGATGTAGTTGTGTGGTACTCTAGGACCACTGCTTTTCTTTTTGTACATCAGTGAACGAGCTAAATGTGGTGTGTAGATGTATACAGATGATGCTGTCATATATGTAACTGACTAAACAACAGGCTGGAGAGGGGCTGAAAATCAAAAGGGTGACCATGGGTAAGTAATTATTGTATGTCTTTAAATGGCACTTTTAGTATTTTTAGAATCAGTTGTTTTATTGTTGCTATTGATCAGAAGGAAATACAAAAGTAAATGAGTTCAAATATCTGGGTGTTGTGTTAAATAAAAAATTGAAGTTGATATTTAAACAAAATGTCTAAATCATAAAATGTAATCCTAAATTAAATTAGCATGCTCTGATTTTCTGTCACCGTTCCAACCAATTTGCTGTAAAGCCTGTAATGTTCTTGTACAAACAAGTTTTAAAAGTTTTAGATCCTACACTAATCAAGTTGTGTTGATGTACAGAATCTTGTTGATGTACAGAATCTTGTGGCCGCTGTAGACAAGAGGGCCTTGCAGTGGATGTGAGGGTAGCTGAAAGCATCATTGGAGACTTCCAAGTCTCTACCAAATATCTGTTTCAGAGTTGCATTTAATAATAATGCACTTATTTCATACGTTTTCATTCATTTTTGTTTTTCCGTCAGGAGATTCCAAAGTAACGCTGTCTTTTGGTAGATGTTAGTAGTTATACAATGAAATGTCAATGAATTTATTTGATTTGGTCCATGCCTGTTGCCAAGCACCAGTGCAAATGAAACTGGCACACAATGAATCAAACTGAGTATGTACGTATAATGCGACTGGAGTAGTTATTGTTGTTTTTACCTTGGTGGATGAGCTGGTAGAAAGCATGCTGTCCGTTGGTTCCCGGCTCCCCCCACACTATGGGCCCGGTGTGGTAGTTCACTCGAGCTCCATGGTTGGTGATGTACTTTCCATTTGATTCCATGTCTCCCTAAATTATAAAAATACACTTTTATAATCATTGCTTTCTTTATAATTTTCTAATGAAACTGCTTATGCTGCTTTTCTCTACTGGATTTAAATAGAAAGGTTTGTCATAATCTCCGGGTGTCCTTTCCATTTTTGTTTTTTGGTCTTGCTCTTGTGTGTATTCTTGTGGTTTCTTTGTTCATATCTCTTAGTTATTTTCATATTTCCTCTACCTTTTTTTACCATCACCTATAATTCATTAATCTCTTTCAGTTTGTAAACTGTAGCCTGTTTTCATCTCAACTAATCATTTCCTTCAAATGTCCTATTTGGTTTGTTTTGCTCAGTCTTGTTGTAGATGCACCAATCAGTCTGCCAGACTTCAGAATCAGCCTTTTTTTTCTTTGATCGGCTCTGATTGTCGATCGGCAGTTAAAATTTCAAAAACTCTTATTTTTGCATTTCTATTCGTTACATGGATCTCCTACCATTTTTAGTTTTTAAACATATGAAACAACAACATGTACGTAGATGCATTTTTAAAATGTATTACCAAAACCAGAGAAAGGTCAGACATTGTTTACTTTGTTCAGAGCCATTATAAGTGTAATCATGCTTCCTAATAAGTTAAAAACCTAAAACTTGTAAGGATCTCCTTATTTTCCTCCACAAAACCAAAAAAACTGCTTATTAGCGAGAATGGGACAACATGAATTCACAGTTATAATTCATTTATGTTTTACAGACTATTTGTTTTATCCGCCCTAAAATCTAAAGATGGAAATTCTCCAGTGGCTAAATCTGGTGCAGTGCATCTTCTCTCTTAATGTTCCTGTCCGCAGTCCTGAATAAACAAACAGGGAAAAAACTTTAAAAACTAGCTGTAATGCATACAAACCTGTTGGAAGTAGGCAGTAAAACGGTGCATATACTGGTCATAGGGCAGCATAGTGTGTGTCTCAGCGTGGAAAAAGTTGATGTACCAGATGCCCAGTAGAGCCAGCAGTACGGGGGCGTTTTTATCCAGGGGAGCAGAACGGAAATGTTTGTCCTGCAGCGGGAGAGAAAGAAAAGCTATGTTACATTTTTTGCTCGGTAGGCCCCCTCCACATGGGCCCCTAAGAATAGTTATTCTATATTTTAGAGGTGACAGGCTCATCAGGGTGCACCTACCATCCAGTGGGCTCCTGACAAAAGTTTCTCAAAGTTGTCAAAGCCTGATGAGAAAATGTAACAGAGAAGTTGAACGAATAAGAAAATTCCTGCACATCAGCTGAATCCAGTGTGAGCAGAATGTTAAGCACAGGAGCAGCCCAGCTGACAGTGTTGGTTAATCCAGCACTGCAGCTGAACTAAATTATTGATGCTGATAGTGAAAAAAAATCCCTTTGTACATCTGTGCAGACGTTTCTGCATCCAGAAGAATGAACCAAAAACACAGTAAAAATCTGACATCAGCACCTATTACTGTATTTGATATTGTGCTGTTGTCACAATGTGGATTGTAATCCAGTTCGTACCAATATGCAAAGCAATGGCCATTCCAATTGCAGACCACAAGGAGAAGCGACCTCCAACCCACTAGAAGAAAAAAACAAAAAAAACAAATTTTTTCTGCTTCTGAACTACCTATCAGAAGTCATATTTGCAAACATATTGCATCTGAATTAGCTAGAAGATAATCGAAAAGTTAGTTTATTTTAATAATTTAATTCAAAACATGAAACTCATGTATGAATCCATATATGGATTCATTAAACAGTGATATACACTGCCTGCCCAAAACAAAAGTCGCCGCCAAACAAAAAAGGTCACACATTCTGCTATTTCATTGGACCGCCTTTAGCTTTGATGACATCACGCATTTGCTGTGGCATTATTTTGATAAGCTTCTGCAATGTCACAAGATTTATTTCCACCCAGTGTTACATTATTTTCTTGCATTGATGATGATAGAGTCTAACCGATGTGCAAAGTCTTCTCCACCACATCCCATAGATTCTCAATGGGGTTAAGGTCTGGACTCTGTGATGGCCAATCCATGTGTGAGAATGATGTCTCATGCTCCCTGAACCAGTCTTTCACAATTTGTTAAGGCTTGCGAAATAGGACCCCAGAATGCAGACGAGCAGGCAGCATGATGGTAAGTGAAAAAGGATTTAATGACAAAAAACAAAAACTCACTTACAGCAGGAGTCAGGAACAAAGCAACAAACGGGCAGGTGAGACAGGCAAGACTTGAGCATGAAAAATGTGCCAAATGACAGAACAGGTGTGTATTAATGGAGTGTGACCAGGTGAAACAAGAAGACAGATTAACTTGGTTAACGTGGCTGGAGCAAAACAGAGATTCTTGAACACAAACTAACAGAAACTAGAAAAACATGAAACAAAAGCATAACCAGATCTGAAAACCAAACTTGACAAAGCATGAACAAGATGACAAAACAAAAGTATGACCAGGAAAACAACAAACAGAAGCATGATTCAAAATCTGTGAGAACATATAAGAAGAAACCAGAAACCAAACAACCCCAAATCATAACACAATTCGAGCCCGATAAATCCTGGCACTGTCATCTTGGAATATGCCTGTGCCATCAGGGAAGAAAAACTCCATTGATGGAACAACCTGGTCATTCAGTATATTCAGGTAGTCAGCTGACCTCATTCTTTGAACACATACTGTTGCTGAACCCAGACCTGACCAACTGCAGCAACCCCAGATCATAGTACTGCCCCCACAGGCTTGTACAGTACATATTAGGCATGATGGGTGCATCACTTCACCTGCCTCTCTTCTTACCCTGATGCACCTGTCACTCTGGAACAGGGTAAATCTGGACTCATCAGACCATATGACCTTCTTCCATTGCTCCAAAGTCCAATCTTTATGCTCTCTAACAAATTGAAGCCATTTTTTTCTGGTTAGCCTCACAGATTAGTGATTTTCTTAAGGCTACACAGCTGTTCAGTTCCAATCCCTTGAGTTCGCTTCACATTGTGCGTGTGGAAGTGCTCTTACTTTGACTATTAAACACAGCCCAGAGTTCTACGGTTGTTTTTCTTTGATTTGATTTCACCAAACGTTTTAGTGATCGCCGATCATGACCATTCAGGATTTATTCCGGCCACATTTCTTCATCGAAGACGATAGGTCCCCACTATCCTTCCAGTTTTTAATAATGTATTGGATAGTTCTTAACCCAATTTTGGTAGTTTCTGCCATCTCCCTAGATGTGTTCTCTGCTTAATGCATCCTGATGATTTGACCCTTCTGAAACAGACTGACATCTTTTTCACGACCACAGGATGTGTTTTTCGACATGGTTGTTTAAGAAATGAGAAGCAACTCATTGCACCAGTTGGGGTTAAATAACTTGTTGCCAGCTGAAACATAATTACCCATGCAGTAATTATCCAATAGGAGGCTCGTACCTGTTTGCTTAGTTAAATCCAGGTAGCGACTTTTTATTTTTGGCTAGGCAGTGTATTTGAAATGTTTATCTCTGTTCATTTTACTGATTGTGGCTGACAGCTAATAAAAACCCCAAATTAATCATTATGAAAGAATTAGTAAACAAAAACAACACATTTTTTAAGACAGAAATTGTATATTATAGCCATGCTATACCCTACACAATCTGCTGACTTAAATGCTGGGTGTTCGCAGAGTGCGGTCTCCAAGTATATAATCGAGTTGAGTGGAAGGGTAAAATGTGGTAGGAAAAGTTGCACAAGAAACAGGGATGACCACAGTACATGTAATAACCTGTGGGAGAAGTGTGGACTGTGGCTGGAGTCAGTTGGGTTAGAGTTTGCTCAGTGATCTGAAATACTCTTTTCAGATGTAAATAAATGCTGCATTTCTTTTGGAAATTGGGGTTCCAGACTCTGGAGAAATACTAAACAAATTGGGCAGCGACGTCCTGTGCTGATGGTGGTCCACTGTGATTAAGTCAAATCCAAACTCAGCCATAATATCTACCAGCATATTAAAGAACTGTGTGCTTCCCTCTGCTGACATTCTTTATGGAAATATCGAATTATTTTTCCAGCTGAACTCGGCACCTACCCACATTTTCAAAAGTACCAATACCTGGTACAGGTTTATAGTTAGCTGTTGCTCGTAGCCTCTGTGTGGTGGCTGCTGAAACAATGACTCCAGTTGCAATCCATGCTTTGTGAATCTCCTCCAAAATGTTAAATGATCTTTGCTTCACAATTCTCTCAAAGCTGGGGTTATCCTTGCTGTTTGTGCATCTTTTTCCATTACATTTTTTTCCTTCCACTCATCTTTTTATTTATATGGTTGCATAGCGGAGTAGATTATGTAGGCCGTAACATTAGTAACAATATAACAATTTTGAATTAAAATCTTTTTTTAGTGGTGTAATGTAATATTCTGATTTTCTGAAGAAACCAAATTTTGGGTTTTCAATAGTCAAATTAGCCTGAAATAGCTTGAAATCAAGTAAATAGGTCATTCTGTCTGTATGAGTTTTAGATTTTGAGTTTAATTACTTTAATTAAATAAACCTTCAATGTTTGCAGAATCTCTGTTAGGTAGGTTGATTCTTTGCCCTTAGTGGCAAAATGTATTGCATGTCTACACATTTCCTCTGAGCTTTAAAACCCTAATTGGAGCTGCATCCTTTAAAATACCAACAATGTAACTGAAAGGAACTATGTGACCTTTAGTGCAACCTCTGCAAGAGGAAAGGTCATTACCAATTATAACTGGACCTGAAGAGAGGGGCTTCTGATTACCCAGCAGCTGCTCTCCTGAGTCTCTGTCCCAACTACTTCACAGGTCAAAAGTCTGTTTTATTTATAGCAGCTGCTCAAATGCCCCATCACAGTGTTAGGAAGAAAAGAGGAGCAGCTACACACAGCGAGGGTGTTAAAGAGCACTCACATCCCAGAACTCGAACATGTTCTCTGTGTCAATGCCAAAGTCCTTCACTTTGGGCTGAAGACAGGACAGAGGAAAACAGAACAGTTCAGATGCAGATTTCAAAATGATAAAGATGGATAAAGAAAAAAAAACTTTGTCTAACTTACAGCGTTTGTAGAAAGAGCCACAAAGTGCTTGGCAACAGCAGCTTTCTGTTGACACAAAGCAAATTACGGATTAAGGAGGATATCTACTAATCCACAAATTAAACTGTGCCTTATTAACTCACATCTTTGGCATGTTCGAGGAACCAGGCTTTGGCTGACTCGGCATTGGTGATAGTTTCTTGAGTGGTAAACGTCTGTAAAAAGAATCAGTGGCTTCTTGTCAGCAAACAGAAATTTATGATGAAGTTTCCTTAACTTTTCACTGTCTTACATGCATTTATATGTAAAGCAGAAAGTGAGCAAAGTTTTTTCTTTAATGTGAAAAGCTTTTTTTTTTCATTTTCAGAGATCTTCTCAAGGAATTTCAGCTACCTTGGATGCGATGATAAAGAGGGTTGTCTCAGCATTGAGCTGAGCCAGGGTTTTAGCAATGTGAGTCCCGTCAATATTGGACACAAACCACACGTGAGGACCCCCCTTTGAGTACGGCTTCAGTGCTTCCGTCACCATCAGAGGACCCTATGATTCAAGCCAGAGCGTAACAAACAGAGTCAAACAGTCACCTTTGCCTTGGAAGATTCTTCATATCCATTTTGTCACTTCACAACTTAAAACATTTATGAATTTCATTGGGATTTTATCTGACATACCAACTAAATTTGGCACACAACTGTGAAGTGAAATGAAAATGAATACATAGGGGAAAGCTACACATACAAAAAGTCCTATTTGTTTATTGCCACAAATCATGTGGGGGACACAGAAAATGTGTGGAAGAAGGTGCTCTGCTCCAATGAGGCCAGAATTGTACTCTGTCAATATGCAAATGTAGGAATGGAGGAAGACTAGCACAGCATATCACCCTGAACACATTATCCCTATCTGAAACATGGTGGTGGCAGCATCATGCTGTGGAGACACGTTTGTACAGCAAGCAAGGGCAGGGAAGCTGGTCAGAGTTGATGGGAAGAGGAATGGGGTAAATATAAAGCTATACTGGAAGAAAACCTGTTAGAGGCTCCAAAAGACATACTGGGGCAGAAGTTATTCTTCCAGCTGGTAAAAGACTAAACATAAAGTCAGAGATGTAGAAAAGCAAAATGATATGTTAGAATGGCCCAGTCTATGTCCAGACCTAAATCAAATTAAGACTTGTGGCAAGATTTGAAAATGTATCACAAAGGCTCTCCATCCAGTCTGAGGGGCAAACTATTTTGTAAAGAAAAATGGGGAAAAAGTTCAGTCACTAGATGTGCAGAGCTGGCAGAGACATATTGTTACCCTCATAGCATAATTCCCTAGGTCATGTTTTGGCAAATTTGACATGTGTTGGTGTATAACAAAAATTTCCATAAACATTTTGTTTATAAGATAAACACAAGTAGAAGTTTTTCTGCTTTTGAGAAAACGAACAATCAATCAAGAAACAATAAGACAATAGTAATGATTTCATAAATATCAAGCTATGCCTCATATAATCTTTTTTCTGAATAATCCAGTTCAGGTTTAATAACTCTGTTTTGTATTTTGACCTTGAGATGATGAAATACAGTCCAGAGTCCTTAAAAAGTGTGAAATAGCCCTTAAATATTCGAATAGATATCTGCAAATTTCATACCAACCAGCAGTGCATGGTCATGGTTTCACGTAGTGCTAAATCTGTGCACTGCAAATTGATTGGAAATTTAAATAAGCAGCAGCAAAATTGTTTAAGGCATAAGTGAAAAAAAATACCGTCTTCTTTCAGACTGCTCATGACTTCCCCTGATGAAATTGCGCCCTGGGCAATCATCCGCATCGTACAAATAAAAAACTATTGTGGTCAGAAATTAACAGGCACACGTAGGCACACACGCTAGTCTGATCGATTTTAATAACTCACAAGGTCTGATCCTCCAATTCCGACGTTTACAACATCTGTGATGGCCTTTCCTGTGTAACCCTTCCACTCCCCGCTGCGAACCCTCTGCAACCAAAACACCCAGTTACCACAAACACCACATGTGAAGCAAACCTTTGAAAATTCCTGCCAGACTACTGTTTGCACTCACGTGACAGAAGCCTTTCATCTTCTCCAGAACCTTGTTAACTTCAGGCATCACATCCTTGCCATCAACCATGATGGGAGTGTTGGAACGGTTCCTCAGAGCAACGTGGAGCACTGCGCGCCCCTTTAAATGCAAAACACCAGCAGATATCAAGCTTTAAAGTTAAGTAATGCTTATATTTGGTCATCAATGTGCACCTCAGTGAAGTTGATCTTTTCTCCAGTAAACATCCTCTCTCTGGCAGCTTCAATCCCTCTTGACTTGGCCTAAAGGAAAACATGTGTAACACAAATTTGAATGTGCTACTGATATGATTGTGGTAATATTTCAATCTCAAAATGCTCTCAAAGAAGCACACACTGACTCAGAATAAAGAGAGTAAAAGATGAATGTTTGCTTCTTGCTTGAGGAGGTGTTCTAGTGATTATCAGGAAAACAAAAAACAGAACTAGAATTTTAATTACCAGGTCAACCAACATTTTCATGACTTCTTCTGTGATGAGGTTCTTTGAGTAATCCAGAAGTATGTCTCCATCGTCGGTGTTCAGCATGAGGCTGTAAGAAAACAATGTTCAGAACAACAAAAACACAAGGACACTTTGCAGTACTCAAACAGAAGCTTGATATTTTCTGGCAAATTTGTGCAACTGTAATGCATCTGATGACTTCAATATAACAAGTTACATTAATGTACAAAGTACTTTACAGAAAGAAATATTTACCTGTTCTGTTCTGTGGTGTTGTCTGAGTTTTATCATAACAGACATACCTGAACTTATTGAATCTCTCTTTGTCAGCCTCAAACATGTGCCTTAGATTGAGGTTCAGGGCGTGGGCAGTGTACCAGTCCTGCAGGTTCTGAAAGTTGGGGTCCTGAGTGAGTCCCATGTTGTCCAGAGGAGGGAGGCTTGCCGTGCTCGGCTCTGCTCAACTATCCTGGCTGAGTGGAAGCGAGGAGGTCAAAGAGAAAGCTTTATGAAGATCATTCAGTCTAGATTCACGCTTGCCCCTCCCACATGAGACATGACCCACCAGCTGCTCACACGTTTGACACTTCCACACTAAGGTTAAAGGGCAGCAGTAGTCTAACAATGCACTGGCTAAAATGCATATGTTTATTTCTTTTTCTAGACAGAAAACAACACAAACAAATGTTATCTACTCGATTTGGTATATGGCTTTGGTTAGATTGCTGAGAATACTTTGTTTTTAATAAAAACATGTACTGTACATATAATAAAACAAGAAAAGCATGCCTTTAAGATCTGGTTTCATTTATGGATCATGATAACCTGACGTATGACTGCAATCATCTTTAAGCCTGAAGAAAATCTAATTATTTTTTTTAATGTGCAGTACCTCACAGATTAAATACACCCCTCACATTTTTGTAAATATTTTACTAGATATTTTCACGGGACAACACCGATGATACACTTTCATATATAGAACTTTATACAGCATTTTGATACAACGTAGTCAGTGTACAGCTTGTACAGGAGTTGGACAATGATTTCAGACCACAATAATTTATTAGTATGGTGTAGGGCCTGCTTTTGCGGCCAATACAGCATCAATTCGTCTTGGGAATGACATATACAAGTCCTGCACAGTGGTCAGAGGGATTTTAAGCCATTCTTCTTGCAGGATAGTGGCCAGGTCACTACGTGATACTGGTGGAGGAAAAATATTTCCTGACTCGCTCCTCCAAAACACCCCAAAGTGGCTCAATAATATTTAGATCTGGTGACTGTGCAGGCCATGGGAGATGTTCAACTTCACTTTCATGTTCATCAAACCAATCTTTCACCAGTCTTGCTGTGTGTATTGGTGCATTGTCATCCTGATACACGGCACCGCCTTCAGGATACAATGTTTGAACCATTGGATGCACATGGTCCTCAAGAATGGTTCGGTAGTCCTTGGCAGTGACGCGCCCATCTAGCACAAGTATTGGGCCAAGGGAATGCCATGATATGGCAGCCCAAACCATCACTGATCCACCCCCATGCTTCACTCTGGGCATGCAACAGTCTGGGTGGTACGCTTCTTTGGGGCTTCTTCACACCGTAACTCTCTCGGATGTGGGGAAAACAGTAAAGGTGGACTAATCAGAGAACAATACATGTTTCACATTGTCCACAGCCCAAGATTTGTGCTCCTTGCACCATTGAAACTGATGTTTGACATTGGCATGAGTGACCAAAGGTTTGGCTATAGCAGCCCGGCCGTGTATATTGACCCTGTGGAGCTTCCGACGGACAGTTCTGGTGGAAACAGGAGAGTTGAGGTGCACATTTAATTCTGCCATGATTTGGGCGGCTGTGGTTTTGTTTTTTGGATACAATCCGGGTTAGCACCTGAACATACCTTTCAGACAGCTTCCTCTTGCGTCCACAGTTAATCCTGTTGGATGTGGTTCGTCCTTCTTGGTGGTATGCTGACATTACCCTGGATACCGTGGCTCTTGATACATCACAAAGACTTGCTGTCTTGGTCACAGATGCGCCAGCAAGACGTGCACCAACAATGTGTCCTCTTTTGAACTCTGGTATGTCACCCATAATGTTGTGTGCATTTCAATATTTTGAGCAAAACTGTTCTCTTACCCTGCTAATTGAACCTTCACACTCTGCTCTTACTGGTGCAATGTGCAATCAATGAAGACTGGTTACCAGGCTGGTCCAATTTAGCCATGAAACCTCCCACACTAAAATGACAGGTGTTTCAGTTTCATTGTCCAACCCCTTTATAACTGTAAATTTGCTGTCCCTTCCAAATAACTCAACACATTCATTAATGTCTAAACCGCTGACAACAAAAGATAGTACAGCTCTAAGTGAAAATAACTAATTATGTCCAATTAGCCATTCTCCCTCCCTGGTGTCATGTGACTTGCTAATGTTACAAGGTCTCAGAAGTGGAAGGGGAGCAGGTGTGTAAAATTTGGTGTTGTCACTCTTACACTCTCTCCTACTGGTCCCTGGAAGGTCAACATGGCAGCTTATGGCAAAGAGCTCCCTGAGGATCTGAAAGAAAAAAAAACATTGCTCTACATGAGGATGGCCTAGGCTATAACATTATTGCCAACACCCTGAAACTTGCAGCACAGTGGCCATGACCATACAGCGGTTCAACAGGACAGGCTCCACTCAGAACAGGCTCCCTATGGTCTACCAAAGACAAGTGCAAGTGCTTAGGATAATATTCAGAGGTTGTTTTTTTTTTTAATAGACGTATGAATGCTGTCAGCATTGCTGCAGGGGTTGAAGGGGTTGGGGGTCGGTCTGTCAGTGCTCAGACCATATGCCGCACACTGCATCAAATTGGTCTGCATGGCTGTTGTCCCAGAAGGAAGTCTCCTCTAAAGATGATGCTTAAGAAAGCCTACCAACTGCTTGCTGAAGACAAGTAGACTGAGGACATGAATTACTGGAACCATGTCCTATGGTGTGATGAGACCCAGATAAACCTATCTGGTCGAGATGGTATCAAGCGTGTGTGGCGGCAACCAGGTGAGGAGTCCAAAGACAAGTGTGTCTTGCCTACAGTCAAGCATGGTGGTGGGAGTATCATGACTTGGCATTAGCGCTGCTGGCTTTGGGGAGCTACAGTAAATTGAGGGAACCATGAATCCCACCTGTACTGTGATATACTAAAGCAGAGCATGATCCCCTCCCTTGGGCTGCAGGGCAGTATTTAAACATAATGACCCCAAACACACCTCCCAGACAACCAGTGCCTTGCTAAAGAAACAGTGGGTAAAGGTTCCGGACCTTAAACTCTATTAAGTATGTGTGGAGCACCGGTACTTAACAGTAAATACAAGGTGTTTCCCACATACTCATCCTGGTACTCGGTATTTTTTGTTGTTGAAATGTTCAATCTTATTCTCAGCTGTCCAAAGCACACAGTTTGAATCAAAGCCTTTATTGTGTTTAGTAAAGCCACACTTTTAGGTTTGTCATGTTAGAATAGAAACAAGCTTTTTTCTCTCATGGCTCTCAAAAAGCATTTTGCCATGTATTTTACTTAAAGGAATATCTAAATTTCCAGATTGGTTACATTTTAAAATTGGTTACATTATTGTAGGGGCTGCCGAAAATTGTGACCCTAGTGATTTTCAATTTAGAGAAACGAGTCTTTTTTCTTTTTGCATTTAAGAGATTCTACTACTGCAATATAACTTGTTGAATTTAAACTTTTTATGCAACTTCACTGTTTGTGGAGAGTGCTGTACCTATAAATTAGTATTAGAACCAACAAAATAATAATTGTGAATGAACACTGTTTCAATGTAAAACTGACTCATCTTGGGTTTTCTATTTAGCCATTTTTTATCAAACTAACTGCAACATCTTGGAAAGTTCTGAAGATAAAGTTAAGGACTTGGTTATTTTTATTATGTGTTTCAATGAGTGTGGACTGCAATAGGAAAATGTTTTTAGTGTGATACGATACAGTTGCTGCTGCTCTTGCCAGACAAGAGAAACCTGAGGACCTCTGCGCCCTCAAGTGACTCCACTTAAAAGTGAGATACAGAGTGTAATATCAATTTGTAAACAATAGAGGGCGACAAATGTTCAGCCTGGGGACATTTTTTACCAGGCTCTGCAAATTGTAAGTTCAGTCACTAAAGGACTTTGGTTGGATCTATTTTGCATATTACTAAAATCAAATGAATGGTTGCAACCTGTAAAGACGTGAACTAGGTAACATTGTTACATTTTTTTTATTAGCAAAAACGTTATATAAATGGACAAATGCAAATAAACATCCCAAATCCTATCTAAACACATCGTTTGTGGATGTTACATTGCTCTTAATGCAATGCATGCTTACTGTTAAGGTTTTAGCCTCATTTAAAAGAAGCTGTAAATTGTAAAACAAATTAATAAAAAATGACTAATAATTTATAGTTAATTCGGTGAAGTACCCTATAATCTGACGTAACCTGAAATAACATTTGTTTAAAAAGAAAAAAAAATAAATTTTCCATTCTTCTGTTATGCAAATTATATCAGATATTACAGTGACTGATGGTGATAGGCGCCATCCTCCCGGGACCCTGCAAGGGTAAGACGGTATAGAAAATGGATGGGTGGGTATATTTGGTCAGAAGTTTCAAATGAAACTGTCTACAATAGAGGGCGGCAAAGGTTCAATAAATGCAAAACACATTCCTGAATTGTAATAGCAATAAAAATAATTAATCTAGTTAATAAGTTAGTTTTAATAAAATGATAGTTGAAGGTCACAAATTGAAAGAAATATATATAGTCTACTAAGGAAATTAAACTGAAATGTAGGGTATTTAGGTCCAAAAACATAATAATTGTACTTACTAATTACTGTACGTGTCCCAGTACTTTCAACAGGAAACATAGTTTATACCGTATATCTTAGTTTTATTCAGAAAGTTTCACCGGAAGTTGATTATTTTTGACGCACAATTGACTGCGGTCACACACAGACAGGGAATTCGCTGTCAAGAGGGTGGATGCCAAGAGCTGGTGAGCTATGCTTTGATTAAGTTAACGAGTAGTTGTCATTTTTTGGTGTTTTGTCGAGGCTGTTAGGTCTCCTCGCGTTAAAAGGGATATAATGTGAGGAAGAGCCTCCTCGCCGTTAGCATTTGCTTGTTTTTTCTCCTCGGAGCGCCTACATTCGTGTCGCAGAGGGTTAGCTGATTAGCTAACAGTTGCTCGCTTAGCTTTGTGGCTAGCCTGCTTAGTACCGATGCATTCCTGATGCGTCTATTATCGGACGCACCTCACTCAGACAAGCGTGCCTGAGATTTTATCTACTATCGTAAACATACCTTTCCATGGGGATTTGGAAAAGAGATTCCCGCAGGATTTTGGATACATTTTAAGTGTCGGTGAGTATCGATGAGCATATCTAAGTACCCACGACCCAGAACATGATGCCTGCTGGTGAAGCGCCTCCGCGAAGGCTAGCGAAGGAGGAGCGGTTGGCGCTCTCGTTTATTTTTGTTGTCACTGGCAAACGCCGCCTCAGATTTCATCCACATCTTGATTACCTTTAGCCGCAGCAGAACAATAAATACGAGATGTGCCCTCCTTAGCTAGCGCACTGGTTGGTCGTTGCGTCCGATAACGGACCCGGGCGATCTCGGTCTGAAGTTATGTTTGTGTTTAATGACCAGTCGAGGAAAACGAGATGTAGGTTAACGTTATTTAACGGGCGACAAAGACGGGGCTTATGACATGTAGCGGGGCATTTCGTTGTCGTACTCACAGTTTTTGGTCGGCTGGTGGGAAAAGTGAATTTGGGTGTTTTTTTTTTAAATTTTTTTATATTCGGCGGGTGTTGGGTCTTGTGTGTGTCCACCGGGCGGGTGTGGACGGACCCAGCGGTGGACGGACCATCTGTGTAGGCCGTGTCTTTCCGCTGTCAATGCCTCTTCAAATGGTCGTCCCAATGATGCACTCATGCCGCAGCAGCCTTCCCGGCGACACTGCATTCACAGCGTTAAAAGACCGTATTAATAGCTGCGACATTGTGTTCCCATGACATCCCAGCGAGTTTCGGTGAAACCGGCTTGCGGGGATTCTGTTGCACCTTTGAGCTAAATAGTGATCTTGTCTCTAAATAAACATTTTTGGACTACAAATTCAATGTAATAATTAGTGTTGTACTTAACCGAAGGTTTAGGATTAACCTGTAGCATTAGGTGCTGTTCTCCTGGGAAATCCCATGCTGGTTTAACTCACAGGGTGAGAACAACGGTACCTTACAGGAGTAAATTATGCGCTGATATCATAGATCGGTATCTGGAATGCGTCGAGGGACTTTTTTGAGGTTTTTACATGTCCCTACTGTGAGAAATCATACAGAACAATTAATGGAAATGAGCAAATGATATTGGTTATGTGGATATTTATTTGAAGCAATTGCATAATGAATAAAGTTGAACCAGTTATCTGTAGAGTTGTACAGTCTAGTCTTCACAGTCTTTATTCACATCATGTGGTGTTTCTTGCTCAACCAATTGATGTCATAGACTAAGCATGGGGCTGTTACCAATATCAAAATATACCAAGTTTTAAGAACTATTAAAATTTTCTATTGTACACTTCCTATGTTTCAAAGTGCTTTTAATGAAATGCCATACTGACTGTATGGAGCGTAAATTTGGATGTTTGGAAATATTTGCAATTGAAAAAATTAACCAGCTTGAGCTTAGAGCTACTGATTTAGTAACTCGTTGAAGCAGTCAATGTGGATTTTAAGCTGCATTCACGTAAACTACCTTCTCTATACGATGTTTCAATGTGTGGGACTTCTCACCTGAAAGATGGAAACTGAACTTAAGGACCAGTTAAGTAGTCACGAATGATTGCCATCACCACCATTTTGTTTTTGTATTGTTGGTTCTTAATGAATGTGATCTTTTTAGTCTGTTTTGTATTTGCACTTTAAGCCTTGTATAATACTTGATGTTTTTATGTCATAAAACACCCATCATGGCAGGACATGTGTTGCCAGTAAGCATGAGCTCTAGATGTTAGCATATGGTTGTTGTACTTGTTAACCTGTAAAGAGCAGAACTGGAAATAAGTGCAATCATCTCAGCAATAAGCATATTTACTTAACAACTACTACATTTAAAAATGTTTATTTACCTAAACCTTTGTATCAAAAAAAAAAGAAAAATAAATGTAATTGATAACATTATTATAACCGTAATAATACTTTCCTTAGATTATCTTTGTTGCAGAAGGAATAATTTTTTGCTTTTCTGGTTATTTATTGCAAGGAGCTTTGCTTTTCTGTTAGATATTGTAATATTTATTCAGCCGCTAATTTTTTGAAGCGGGAAAGCATCTATGCATGCATGGGGAGAATATGCTAACAGCGAGGTGAAAGGCCCTGGCAGTGATTTTGACTGGGGACCTTCTCGCTGTAAGGCAGCAGGGCTAACAACTGGCGAGGGGTACATCTGTAGATTGTAAGCTGGAGGTTCAAAACGTTGAAGTGTTTCTTCCGCATAAACAATGTTTGGTTCATTTGGTTGGCCCTGTATTCCCTCCGTTTTTTGTTGTTTTCCCCCATTTTTCCTTGTTTTCGCCAGTTGCAAGGTGGGACAAAAAGAATATTTAAAATGGTGTCGGTGTGTTTTATGTACGTGTGTAAATATAAGTGGGGGTAAAACCCTCAATCCATATTTAGAGGCTTTAGTCCTTGACGCAGCAGTCGTAGGTTCGACTCCTGGCCCAGGTGACCTTTGCTGCATGTCTTCCACCTCACTCAACCCCTTTCCTGTCTGCTTACTGTGGTAAAAAAAATTTGATAAATAAAGGCCACTAATGCTGCAAAAAAAACATTAAAACGTAAGTGAACAAAGTTATGCCAGTGGTGACATGATCATCCAATCACGTGTTTTGCTTTACTTAGTTTACGCCTTCCTTTAACATGGATACGCCTTCACATGTTGCAGATGAACCTACTTGAACAGCTGTGCCACCATACATGTACTCCAGCTTCCTCCCACTGTCAAAAAGTATGTCTGTCAGGTTGATTTATCTGTCTAAATTAATCTTTGGTATGAATATGTATATGGATGGTTGTCTGTTCTGTGTGATGGACTGATGAACTGTCCAGGTTGTAGCCCTGGCCCAGTAACCACTGGAGATAGGCACGAGTCCCCCTTTCCCTGACCCTGTACCGATAAGTGGGTATAGACGATGGATGGATGGCCATGTTTATTCTAATGCTTTATTATTTTCTGTTAATGTAGAATATAGATTTAATTTTGAGGACTTATAAGGCTGAATTGTTTGAATAATAAGCTGTAAAAGCTTTTAGAATAAATTTGGTGTAACAGTTTATTAATTGTAATTAGGTCGTAGTTGGAATTTATGTTTAATGGAAACACCTAGGTATTGCCATAAGATAAAGCTGTTAAAAATGAGGGGCATTTCCTTGTTTTTGTTGGGTTTGGCAAGCTTGCAGACCTCCATAAAAGCCCTGAGCGTATTCCTTGTGTTGACATCTGGCTTAGCTGTGTCGTCATGGAAGTACGGGCTTGGCGCTATAAACTTCCTGTCTCTGCTTAAGCTCAGAGTGTTTGGTGGCACAGTCATTTGAAAGGTTAGTCCAACGTAGTTGTTGGACTGCTGCTCAGGCTCCCATAGGTTTTCTCTCCCTTTTGTGCTGTCATGTTTTTCCACCAGCATGTGATATGACTGGAAGTGACACTTTTCCTCAGTCTTGCGTTCAGTCCGGATGCATGTGAGGAAGTCAACAGTGACGAGATTACTGTTTGTGCTTTCCTCGGGTGGAGTTCCAGGGATACTTCCTTAGGCAAAGGAGCTTTCTAGTGTTATTGTTGGTGCACAACATTAGATTATACAGGTATAACTTAGTTCAGCTTCAATGCATCAGTGTTTCATATTTTCTGTCCTTTTGATGCTTGTTTTTATCACAGCTCATTACCTTGACAGACTACTGGGATTGTTCAAAACAGAGGCTTTTGACTCTTACCAGCTTATACAGGGCCTTGCAGAAGTATTTGTGATCCTTACAGTCTTTCACGTTTTGTCCAAGTAGAATCCCAAACCTGAATATATTGGGATTTTTAGTATTAGAGCAACACAAAATACAACATAATTGCGAACGGGATGAAAAGTTGTACATGCAAGTTAATTTCAAAAATTTAAATATCATATAAAAGCTCTTCGAAGATCAGACTTGTCACAGATTTACTTAGCTTTTTTTAATCTAAGTCTGGCCTTTGGCCGGGCAGCTCTAGCACATGAAGATATCACAAACGGGTTTTTATGAAGGATTGCCTTATGTGTGGCTCGGTCCATCTTCCCAACTCTGAGTCGGCTTCCATTTTCCTTCTGAAGAATATCATCCCCACAGCATGATGCTGCCACCGCCATGTTTCATGTGCCTCTTTCACAAAGTATTTCTGTCATAAACCCACAAAGACAAACTCCCCCCGACCATTCAAAAATAGTGATATCCCGAAGCCAGCTCGCCCATAAAGAAGCCAGCCAATGGGGGCCTGTGACTACATGGCTTGGTGAGTCAGGGATGTAACATCGTGACTTCAACCCCCCCGGCCACAAAAGTCTCTTCAAAAAACACACGGAGGTGGCAAACGGGGCATTAATCCCACCTTAAAGTGTTTTGTGAAAGTTGTTGTGGTGAGGGTGTTGTGTTCATGGTGATATGCGTTAGTTTAATCTGTGTCACTAATTAGATGACTACTGAAGACAAATGGTTGCAATGAATTTTATTTAGAGGTATGAAAGTAAATGGGAATGTATACAAATGCATACTACTTTTTTCATATTTTTTATTGGTTTAGTAAACTGTGTCCTATTCCTTCCACTGCAGCATTTCTGTGCTATAGGAATATTTTGTCTTTGACAAAAATGAACCCAGGTAGTATCCATCAAGAAGACAATTCATATGCTCTGATAGTTTCATCACGCTACTAAAGCTACAAATTTTCAGCAGCACAAGAAGGTTTAGATGTAAACAGCTGTAAACCACTGCTTTTGTCCCTCCCCCATTAATACAGCTGATTTCCTTGACAAAATGAGCATTTTCTAAGGCACATGTAAAAAAAACAAAAGACGCCAGTCCACATAGCGAAGCAGCAAGAGGGTTTGCAGATAAGGGGGGTGAGGGCTTGTGGCCTGGGAAATCTCCCTTTCGTCTCCTGGGAAACCGGTTCAGTGTTAGTTTGCGGTTGGCTATTTGCCCCACAGTCAAATGTTCTCAGAAAAATGCGTGACTGCTTGTGCATCGGAGATGACCAAATACTGTAGAACAAGAATCAGGCCTGCTCTCTAAAGATGTGATGCATCTCTTTATTTACTGCAGTGGTTATGCTTTTTCTTGAGCCTGTTAAGAGTTCAGGATCAGCAACACAAGAGCTAATAGACTTATAAAGGCTTAATCTTTACTGACTCGCTAGGGTTTTACAACAGTTTTACGAAAGTGTAAGAATATATCTGTACTTTTGTCCTGGCTAAAAAAAAGATATCTCCTTGGTGGCTAGAATGCAGCACGATTTGTAACTCCAGAATACAGCTTGCTCAATATAGACTGAGGGAAGCATTTTTATCCCCATAGGCTACCACCAGCCTTTCATGAATGGATCTGACGTCAGAGCCTTTCATCACAGCTCTCACTTGTTGAAATCCACTGGTTGAGCATGCTAAACAAACTCTATTGTACATATCTATTTAGAGAGGATATCAGAGATTATTCTGTTTGCTCACTGGTGAATGCTGAAAGACATTTATGCTTTATTCCGATATGCGGGTTAGTTTAAATCATTTGAAACTTTATCAGGTGGCTTTCCTTTGTGCACCTGTCAGTTGTAGTAAAGACTTTTCCTTGTTAGTCTATAATTATCTACTGAATAGAAGTTGAACATTTTTGACAGAATTTATTTTACTGTTTGCAGTGGTCTGTTACAACAGTATGAACAGTTTCACAGATTGACCATCATCCAAAGTATGTAGAAATGGTTTGGGATAAAGGAGCTTCAAGAAATGTATTTTTAGTTTCAAATTCACACACAAAAATCAGATCAAAACAAGATTAGTTCTTGGAGTAAAACCAAACCTGGACAAGAACCACCTAACCCAAAATCCTGAATAAACACAGCGATAACAGAAAATCTATTCTTGTTTAATATTTAATGACAGCTAAGGCCTTTTTCTTCTCTTCTCACAAAGTCATGCAGCTGCATGTGCAAGCCTATGTTTTTTTTTTTTCTATGCACTGGTATGAGGAGATCGGGCCTGCCACAATACACTCCTTGTGTTTTGTGGGCAAGAAGGAGCCTGGCTCTGCTCCTGTCACACAGTTGCTCAGGGCACTTGTCCTGTCATTTGGACCAACCTCCTTGACCTATCTGCTGATTGTCGGGGTTAACTGGTCTTTTCTGTGCTCTAAATTCCTTCAACAAAGCTTCTCCTACCAAATATTCCATCTTCCCATCTTTGTCTCCAAATGCCAATTACTACATTAATACATGTTTGTCCTGTTGTTGAGACTTTGTGGCAATGTTTCACAACTAATGTTTGTTTCTCCTGCCCTGCCTTTTTGCGCTTGTTGGATCCTCATGAAGACGCTTCTGGGCAATTGCATTCCACTGTTTCATTGACAACAGATGTAGAGGACATTTTTCTTTTTTTTTGTTTTACTTTGAACTGAGCTTTTTGCAGCATCTAAAAACGGTACGGTGTGGATTGTAAGGGCAGCTGTTTTGCCCGTGAAGGCCAAAATAGACTTCACGAGAGAGCTAATGTTGGGCCTGTGGTTAAATCATCTGAGGGCTTGTGTTTGCCTCACAGTGGCAGATGGATAAGAAGCTGTCAGCATTTGTAGCAGCTGCCTCAACCCCACCTATGAAGCCACCTTTATGTGATGTGACAGTCACTCATATAAGTCTAACTACCCAGAAGTAACAACTGCTACTGGTCCAAATGACAACATCCCATTTTAAAACTAACACCAAAGACATGACACTGATAAAATGACCCTTATGGTAAAGCTTCAGTAAACAATGATGTTTTCAGCCCTGATTCAAAGAAGCCAATAACGTCTGTACAAATTTTTCTGGGAGTTGACTTTAAAGTTTAGGAGCATTTAAGTTAAATTCTGCTTCCTCTTGTTTTGTTCTGGTCCTGGAAAAACTGGCCAAACAGGTCTCTGATGACTTGAGGGGTCTTGATGAGTCATACCTGACAAGCAACTCCTAAACGTCTTCAGGTCCAAGACCATTTAAAAAGAAATCTAGGTTAAAAACATGATTTTAATAAACATGAGAGTGCAGAACTATTGTGATCCAAATTGCTGCATGCTGTGTAGCTTTTAGCTTCCTTGGGTGTAGTTGTGTGCTGATTCCTAGCCTTCATTTTTGTTACCAAAAGCAGCAGCTTCTGTCTTTTTTTTTTTCATTAAACTGGAGGGAATTCTGACCCGTACATTCTTTAATATTACGGCCACATTGATTAAGTGACAGTATTAGACTGTGGTTGTATGGTGACACTGAAGTAAAACTTGTTCTAATCAATGAAGAGAGACCTCTCCAATTATAATCTCTGGGGAGTTGATTGGTGCATCTCTGATTTTATCGAGAAATCTTCGTTAGGATGATGAAATAAAATCGGTGCCCTCAAACATTTTTAAAGCTTGTTGCTAGAGTCTCACTACTTTAAACAGACACTAGTTGGTCACCACAGTTGTGCACCTATATGTTTAAACAGCAGGAAGTCATTCTTGGTACTGGATTTACTACATACCTATGTCCATAACCAGCGTCACTCTATGCTTGACGTTTTTGTTGGTGGCGACAGGGAGCTCGCTGCAGGAAACATAAACCCCCTTCCTGTTGAAGTTGAGCAGCTGAGATGTTCGGTGAGTGGTGGAAATAGGGCTAACATTAGCCCCAAGCAGCTTCAGCTCGAGGATGGTTGTTGAAGTGGGCTGGCACTACTCCAGTGCATCCAAAGAGACGCTTCTATCACACGTGTTTGTTTGGGTGTGATCTACAATGCAGCGTGTTCTGAAACAGGAGGCTGGCAGCTAACAGAGCTACCCTGAGAGGCCAAGGGCTTCATTAATATTGATACCATGTCTTGTTACGGGATAACCTCTGTTTACAAGGTTTGGTAGGCCGGAAATGTAGACCACTGACATTCCCTAATGAGGTTACCTAGATGAAATGGTGTAGAGTTCTCTTCAAAACAGGAATCTTGCTCTGTTCAAGCTTAATGGACTGTGACTTACCTAGATTGCTACTTTTTGCTGTCTAAAGCCTAACAAATCCATCCAGGATTTTTACTTTCTGGAAAGGAAGAAACAAAACAAGGAGTCAGCAGAAACATGATATATAATATAATTAACCTGGGCATGTCTATTTCTTATAAGGTTATCTAATGTTGTATAGGTAATTGTAAGGAAGATGATAATGTTGTAATGTAGTTTGATTCTGTGACAATAAAGGTGCTACAACTCCAGACGTACTTGATGTGATTAATCTTTAGCAATGTCTCAGATGGGAAGTGCTTTAGAAGCCTTTCAAAGGTATGCGTTGTTGTTGTAAAATGTATTTTATTTGTGTCCTATTGTGGCTGCATGTAATCCTAGTGGATTTCATGGCTTCTCCTTTTTTCTTGTTATGACATTAATATGTTGTCAAAACAATGAGTTGGATGAAATTGAACTGTAGAACCGTGTCATCAAACAGCAGTGTACATTAACTTGAATAAATTAATTTTGACGCTAATCTTGTTTATCATTTGCTTAATATTTTTTCTTTATCTGGAGAAAGTGTTAAATATAGATTTCATTGCTTCAGGCTCGGCATGCTCCGGTTTGCTGTTTACCTTGCAAAGGCTAATATCCTATTAACTATGTCAACCTGCCGGCATTGTGGGGCACCTTGCAGATTCTGACTGCGCTTGTAATCCGAGGGATTAAGAGGCCTGCACTCTTGCGACAGATAACTGCTCTTAGCCTCAGAATAAACTTCATTGTAATTGCACCTGAATTTCTAATCTTTTAAATTGAATTTTCAACCATCCTAATGATTGTTTGTTCATTTTTCTGGCAAAAAGAAATCCAGATTTTGCAGCTAGTGCATTTAATTTTGATTTCTCTTGTCAGTCAGGCAATCAGTCTTTATGTATGAGCACCATTCATGCCCTGTTAAGACAACATCTGGAATTCATTAATTAAACTTGTTACAGATTGTTAATCCAGTGGATTCCGCTGGCTGTAAATATGTTAGTTTTATTTAATTATGTTAATATTTTTAATCAACTTTTTTGCAACCTTAGTGTACTTTTATACCATAAACCAGCACAGGCTTAATCGGGTTCTTCGTTTGGATCATCAGTTTAAAGGTTTCTGGTTTTTCTGTGAGATGAGCTTTTATGGCTTTTCAACTTCCTGCTGTTGCCTACATTAAATAGCTGTTTGGTTGCAATGAAAATGACTTGGTTGTAGTACAGCTACAGTAAAACGGCCTGTGTTGACTGAATGTAACCTGAAGCAGGCATTCATTTGATATCTGATCCACATTTTGTCAAAATATATGATGACACTGATGGGGCATATTGAACCACCGCACTGTGTATTTAGATAATAATATGGACAATAATAATGCTGCTAGCATCAGGGTTAAGTGTGTCTGCAAGTGAGGTACCCTTAAAGGAACTTTTAAAAATAATAATTGGGTAGCGAGCCGATACTTATGTGGTATCACTGGGAAAAACAAACAAAAACATGCTGCCCTATTCCTTCAGGACTTCAGTGGTTTTCCTCGCCACTGACCCTGTACTCAGTCAGTGGTACCGGACAGATAAGGGTGGGCTGATCTTTTTTTCTGTGTGCTTGCCATATCCCCCTGTTTGCAAAAGGAAGTGAGGTTTAGAGGTCAGGAGCTGTGTAATGGAAGCTGCTGCACATGTGGGGCAGCCACCCAGCTGTTTAGCCCACAGTGACAGTATGTTGGATGGCGTTATCAAGTTGGGGGCAGTGTTTTCTTTTCACTAGTTGTTTTTCCAGCTTGTACCCAAACATGGGAGCTTTCAGCATGGTACCAGAAGATAATAGTCTGTGTTGCATGGAATGATAACCCCAGAGTCTGGCAAGCAGATGCTTATTTATTTTCAGCAAAGGTTTGGTTTTCCTTTTGACCAATATACACATAATATGGGGTGTAAATTAGGCTGTTTTGTGATGTTAGATTTGAGTTAAATTTAATACAAAAATGGGCTGAGACGAGTCTGACAGAGTGGGAGTATTGTGACCCGCATTCTGTATAACTCAAAGACCCCCACAGTGACTTCCAACAATGGTTTCTTGCAGGAATGTGTCTCCGCAGCTGTGTTCTGCTAAATCGGACAGTGCATTTCAAAGGGATGTTAGTAATCGTCTAGAAATGCACAACGTCAAACCACAGCTTTGTATTGCATTCTAATTAGATATTACAACAGAGTTCAGAGAATTAGGACCGAGCCCAGATTTTAGTTTTTAAATTTAACATTTAAAAAGCAGAATGTTTGGTGGCTAACAATTTGATGACGTTTTAACTTTGTGTTAAGTAAAGCAAAAAAAAGGAACAAGACTCTTTCAAAATAAATGAAAATAATTGAGTGTATTTTAAAGATTTTCACGTCAGACTTTTATTTCAGTTCTGTTTTTAAGAGTTGTTCATAAAAGCTGGCCATTTGGAGCTACTTATTTACAGGTGTGCTTGTCAACTCACAATTGTTGCACTGTACATAATGAAGATTCCTTATAGCTTTGAAAATTATATTGCTTAGTATTCTGATTATTTTTTTTAATGCGTCAGTGAAGCAGATGAAATCAAGCCCATCCTTCCTCTCTGACATGATGTTAACCTTCTCTTCTGCTCTGTCTTTTCCTCCCTCAGGAGATGACCTAGAGGCCTTACCGATACATTTGTGCTTTTGTCGCGCTAATCTGCATCCGCAGAAAACAGCAAGATCTGGAAGCACACTTGTTTCCTCCGTGGGTAATATCTACCTCAGCCAGCAGACTGGGAACAAACCAGGACTCTGCTCGCAGACAGAGCCAACAGCTGGCCGCGTACTCAATGCCTGCAGTGTCCTCTTTTGTGAAGAAGATTTGAGACGGACTGGATCTGTCTGCCTTTTTGCTTCCCACTGAGAAAAAAAAAAAAAACAGTCACATCTTCTGACTCCAGAACTTATTCGCTTTTTTAAAAATTGTCATTTTCCCTTTGTGCTGTTGACCAGTGTGTCTTTTTCCATGGACGCATTTTTTGCTTTTGGCTTTTAAATGAATTTTCTACTTTTACTAGTGTAAGCTGGTATAAGATTATATATAAATATATAAATACATATGTGAATCTTGTATACTGTATTAGAAATATTTTTCCCATTCTGAAGGAAAGTTAATGCACTTTAAAACTTTGCTGTAATACTTTTCCTTCTCTATTATGATAGTTTTTTGGAACCTGGAAACAAAGAGGCTGGAGTGTGTATGGTTCTCTGAGCTAGGCATGAAATATCTGCAGCAGTGCTGCATGTAAACATTTTACTCAGCCTACCGGCTTTTGATCACGCTCTGTGCTCACACACTTTTTTCGTTGCCACTTTACGAGGCACACTGAAATTAACCTCTGGCAGGTGGAATCCTTGAGCTGTATCTCAACTTAACCTGACCAGTTTAAGGACTGTTGAACTGCTGACGTGTTTCTGTGAGACTGGCCCAGACCGCTTTGTGTGAAAAACAACTACGACAGACAGGAGCTTCCGGTGCTGTTGCACCACCTATGTATTGTTGTAGTGCACAGGAAAATAAAATGGACTACAAGCGTCGCTTTTTGCTTGGCGGGTCCAAGCAGAAAGTGCAGCAGCACCAGCAGTACCAGATGCCTGAGCTGAGCCGGACCCTGAGCGCCTCCCTGACTTCGTCGCCCATGGGCACTGGGGTGGGCATTCCTGGCAGCTGCCACCCACCTGCCTCCTGCACCACAACCGCTGTTGCTGACATCCAGCAAGGCATCTCCAAATATTTGGACGCTCTCAACGTGTTCTGCCGGGCCAGCGCCTTCCTCACAGACCTGTTCAGCAGCGTGTTCAGGAACTCTCACTATTCCAAAGCAGCTATGCAACTGAAGGACGTGCAGGAACACGTCATGGAGGCGGCCAGCAGGCTGACTGCAGCAATAAAGCCAGAGATTGCTAAGATGCTAATGGAGCTGAGTGTTGGGGCCGCTAACTTTAAAGACCAGAACGACTTCAGCCTGCAGGATGTTGAGGTACGTGCTCACAGAGAAACCTTCCACACGACATTTTTGTTAACTCATGACCATAAATTTTATTTATTAATTTTGATGGGACAATGCCATTTTATGACCATAGTTAAATCCTTTAAACGTGTCAGACTTAGCCAGTGGGCTAATTCTCATCTGTAGTCCCAGGCAGGTTGATGGTATAACATTAGAAGATGAATTAAAATAAAGAACACATTAAACCTTCAACAACTGAAGCCAACAATACCTAACAAACAACAACGAGGTGTTAAATACACAAGGTTCCGATTAGATGTTCCTTTGAATATCACTTAAGATGAACCTTAAAGATAGAATATGACCAAGGGGCAGCCCTCTGTTTAAAAACAAATCTCTTAAAATAGGTGGAACAAATCCATGCAAAAGCTTATCTAAAGCAAGCATATTTAAAATGAATGTTAGAAAGGTATAATAACACGGGTTTTTTTTATCAACAGCTTTCATCGCTTTCTTGAGCAGGGATTTTGTTGTTTTATTATTAGATGTATTTCTGAATAATCAATATGAGAAATGCAATGAAGATGCACCTTAACAGCATTAACTGTAGGATACGGTCTTAATGATTTCAATTTTGAAGATGAAACAGATGAAAGAGTGCTGAATCCAGACAACACCAAGAAATTGTAATCCACTGAATAATTATTTCTCTACCCCTTAAAGACATTGCTGTACATCTTTGGGAACGTTTAGAAAGCATCATATACGCAGATTGTTTTGGGATTCAGTAGAGCTACACAATATATTGAATCGTTATTATCACTATAATATCAGTGTGTAAAATATAGCAATGTTTGGATAGCTACTATATGTAAAGTGTCTTGCCATAAAACGCTGTATATCAGTGATATTTGGCCAGCTGTATGGACTGTAACTGCCATTTGTTTTCCTGCACCTGATGTATATTTTTAGTGGCTGAGATACTTAAACCTCTGGGGCATGGTGGGGACATTATGTAATGTTGAAGAAAGAGTGTCAGGAAAATGTGGTGTTAATCATTATTAATATTGTCATTTTCAGTAATGGCATAACAGCAACATCTTCCTGATAAACTGCAGCCTACGTATTCAGTAAAAACAATCCTGTGCCTGATTCAGACCTCATGTGACAATCAAACATTTGACATTGTTTGCAAGTAGAAAAATCACTATTTGGACATTAACATATCTGCAGACATTTGGCAAATCATTATAAAATGTGAACAAAACCTGTCCAAGAATGGAGCCTTGTGGAACCCCTACAGGGCAATCAGCGGAGGAAGGGATCATCCTTCCAGCAGAAACGGATTGCGGTCTGTTTGACAAACATAATTTCATCGGAAGAATAGCTTGTTCAGGTTTGTAGGTTTAGATAAGAGTTTGTTTCCTCCAAAACAAGTAATTCCACAATTTGTGAAAAGAAAGAAAGTGAGCAGCATATCGCCACACGTTCATTTTTATCTTCAAGATGTGGTGCAGAGTTGCTTAGCTGCCCACCGTCATAAGGCTGGCTCTATGAATCAGTGTTTCCTGGTTCAAACAGGGTTCTTACGCCTAGTGTCAATATCTCTGAGGGTGAGGCGTGAAAAGCAAGAAGGATGTGAGAACAGAAGCATCATTTTGCTACCCTGAAGCCTGTACCATATTTTTGCAGTCTTGCATGATGTGTAGACTGAAATATTGTATACTGAGGTTACTTCATATGCGAATAAATCATTTGTTATAACTAATTTCTATAAAAAGTAATCAGAGGTTCAAATGGAATGCAAGTATGTGGACCTTTCTTAATATTTTCTAACGGCATGATCTGTAAAAAATGGATTCAGGTAATTTCATTGTTTTACATTTTACTCTTGAAACTGGGGCTGTTCTCACATCGTAGGCGTAAATATCATGGAAACCCCAATTTGCTCTTTTGTTCCAGATTTTGGTTATATTCAGCTCACTTGAAACTCAGGTCACTGGGATTATGAAGTCCGGTTGGACAACGTATGTTGACTCTGTCGAGCCTTGAGCATGGGGTCATTACAGTTTACAACATCAGTCTTAGAGGGGCCCCAGTTAAAAATCTGGACTAAATGATTCAAAGCTTAAAGCATTTAACAAGCTGCTTATGCTTTAAGAAGCCAAATTAGCATTAACTACAGAAAGTTTGAGATTTATATTCTATATTAGTAGTAATCTGTTTTTTTTATTATTGTTGTTGTTTGATTAAGAAGTATTTCATGTAGAGCCTGGATAGTAGAAGTCGGTGTATTTTTATGTGGGCGCCACACCCAAGCAGCCTCCGGAATGATCTCTGTACTTGGAAAGGATTGCTTTCTGTTGGTTTGTTCTCCGCTAAATGGAGATTTTAAGGCATGCAGGGTGACCTGTGAAAGTACCCAGACCTACGGATTAAGCTGTGATGGAAAAAGACACTTAAGTTAAGTAGATTCGCAGGTCGACCTAAGTCTGGAAGCTACTGGGATCTTGATTTCAGGTTCATAAATCCAGGCAGACTATCTCTACTCTAATTAATACTCAAAAATTCATGAGTGCGTTTAAGCCCAACATTCAATGGTTGAAAGCGCAACAAATACGTAATTTGTCAAATATTTGTATGCATATATTATTGCATAATATGCAAATATTCTGTGTATACAATACTATTGAAAACTTCATTTATTTCAGTAATTCAATTCACAAAGTGAAACTCATTCCACACAAACTGATGGTTTCAAGCCTTTCTTTTTGTTAATTATGATTATTTCCTGCTTACAGCTGATTAAATCTGACATTTAAGACTAGAATATCACATCAACTAATAAAAAAAACATTCTAATACAGCAATGTGGGTGTAATTAAAATTATGTTTAATACCTGCTTAAAGGCTATTTTCAATAGGTACTTTTAATCTGACAGACAAGTCTCAATGGATCGCATATTCTGTTTTATTGAACATGACTATGTGATAATTAAACCTGTAATAATGTATCAATATTTATATAAATGTCAGTGACTTAAATGAACAGTTAAATAAGGAAATGTGTGAATCATTTAGTAAAAGGTGAATTTGTTACATGTCAAAATCAGACCTAATTATTTTATTTCATATTTCATGTGCTACAATTCATCCTGAAATAATTTTAGCTGTTGCTGTAGCTTGTTAAACATTAGATTGGTGAACTTGCACAGCAGCTGACCAATCACCTTGTCTGTCACGGTATTTGCTAAGCCCACTGACTTTGATAGATAAAGCCCACAAATAAAATGAACACTGGACCAGTTGAATACATACTGCGATCATTATCTGTGTTTTTAACATATAATTCATATTTGAATTGATTCCCACAATAAAATTCCAAATTTATTTAGTCATAATATCTATTTCAAAGTGAATTTAAGTTATCACCTTTATAAATATTAAAGACGTATGTATTGAATTGTAGTACTTTTGGCCCTCCATGCAATACTGGCTGAGCCACGGCCATAGGCGTTTAGTAATACTTCTCCATCCAGTCTGCAGTAGCCACAAAATGAGAGTGGCAGTGGGTTTGCATGGTTAAAACATAACAATACAAAACAAACATGACGAGGAATATGTTTTAATTGTCCCCTTTATGATGAAGGATCTTACAACAAAACTATCACTTAACAGCCAATGGGCATACAGCAGCAGCCAAGAGTAGCGAGGGACTGCAGAACCTACGTGGATGTGGCTGAGCCCAAAACAGGAAACACTTCTGCACCGCAGTCAGTTAATCTGACTCTCTGTGGTCGCACAGATAAATATTAGAGGAAGACCAAGTCTGTGAAAGTTTAGACCGCATGGCTCGCAACTTGCACTTGGTGTCTGGACCCTGCCATTAATGGAACATTTGTCTAAGCATAGACGGATGACTGCTATTAGTTGTATTAACCTTTTATCAAAACCACTCTGTATATACAGTATTATTATGCCAGTAAATTTTATCTTATTTTAAACATAAAGCACAGATGGATGGAAATGGTCAAGGCAGCTGGCGTTTAAGGCATCGCTCTAAAATAATTTTTACCAAAAAAACGCTTAAAAGGAACTTGTTACTGAACAGTATGGTTTTGTGATGAGTCATCTGTAGCAAGTGGTTTGCATTCACTCGTTCTTCCAGTGTTTTCATAAAAACACATGCATGTTGAATAAAGTTGTTTATGGATTATTTGCTGTAATGTTGGGATGTGAAGGATGTTAATGCAGGTTTGTGCGTTCCTTGTTCATAGAATGCTGTCTGGTAGCTGGAGAGACTGTGAGGTTGTCAAAATGAACCAAATGGATATTTGAGTGTGGGGAGTTGTGGTATGCGAAGCTTTTCCCTCTTTATTTTCTTCTTTTGCTCATGTCTCCTTTCTTTCTCTTCATTTTTTACTTCTTTCTATTCCAAAAAAAGAATGTGGTTCTTTGGCAGCTCAGAGGGACACTGCTGCCAAATATGCATGAAGAGGTCCTTCTTTTAGGGTCTGTTGGAGAAACCTGTAAGTTTGAAGCACAGAAATACGACCAAAAGCAGACACAACCAGGGAGACGTTATGGCTGTTTTGTTCAGACATCTAAAAAACACGCACTCATCTCAGCTGGCAAACATATTTGTCTACGTCTGACATATGTTTTTCATAAAATTGCTGGCCTCGCTGTAACACTGTGTTCTTAATTTAAAGGTTTAATCTGTTTATAGAAAAAAACCAAGAAGTTCCATTTAGGTGTAGTTTCCATTAACTGTTTTTGACTGAAACATTTCCTGGATTTATTGAGGAACACATACATAAACAACTTTCTGTGTGCAGGATTTTATAAATATTAACGCTGACAAAGGTTTTCAAATAAGAGTAAGCATATTTGTTATACAGACTGGTGTTGAAGCATTTCTGAGCTTCCTTATTTCCCATATAAACCAGAAAAGTTAAAACAATTAAGTGGAGCCTGTTGGGTTTTTGGCCTCAAATAGGCCCAACAGTTTGGAAGTTTAAGCTCATAATATACTGTAGATGTTCAAAGATTAACGTTGACTAATGTTCTTTAAGAAAATAAATGAACAAAATGTTACAGCTTGAATATTTGGTTAAATTTTACCTGTACATGGAACTCTCAAAACGTTCCTCTAAAATAAAAGGTAAAAACATATTTATATTACCACCTTTCAAGACAAGAAATCACAAAGTGAAGTGCAAAAGACAACAAATCAAAAATAAAATTCAGGAAATAAACCTGGTAAAAATAATAGGAATTTGGGACAAAAATGGATTCAATTCAAATTCAAAAATACTTTATTAATCCCAAAGTGAAATTAAATGTTGTAGCTCATTATGAGGGTTTCTTCAAAGAGCCGTTGTAGATGCTGATGGCTGTGGGCAGGAAGGATCTCCTGTAGCGCTCCGTCTTACAGCAGATCTGAACAAGCCTCTGACTGAAGACACTCTGTTGTTGTAGGACAGTCTCATGAAGAGGATGATCAGGGTTCTCCATAATGTTCTTCATTTTATGAAGAATCCGTCTTTCCACAATGATCTCCAGAGGAGTCCCCAGAACAGAACCAGCCTTTTTTATCAGCTTGTTGAACTTTTTTAAGTCCCTGGCTCTGATGCTGCTTCCCCAGCAGATGATGGCAGAAGAGATCACACTTTCCACAACAGACTTATAGAAGATATGCAGCATCTTGCTGCAAACACAACAGGACCTAAGCTTCCTCAAGAAGTACAGTCTGCTCTGTCCCTTTTTGTAGATGGCTTCACAGTTGCATCTCCACTCTAGTCTGTTGTCCAGGTGAACACCGAGGTATTTATACTCCTCCACCACGTCCACCTCTTCTCCCATGATGGAAATAGTTTTTGACTTATTCCTGTTTCTGTTAAAATCTACAATCATCTCCTTTATGTTTTAGTCATGTTCAAAATGAGATGATTGTTTCCACACCATGCCACACAGCAGTCCACCACCTTCCTGTACTCGGCTTCTTGTCCATCTCTAATCCACCCCACGACTGCAGAATCATCCGAGTATTTCTGCAGATGACAGGAGTCTGTTTTGTTACTGGAAGTCTGAGGTGTATAGAGTGAAAAGGAATGGTGAGAGTACAGTCCCCTGTGGTGCTCCTGTGCTGCTGACTACCTGGTTAGACTCACAACCCTTCAGTCTCACAAACTGTGGTTTATTTGTCAGGTAGTCTTTGATCCAGTAGATTGTTGAGGCTGCCATCTGAGTCTTCTGGAGTTTCTGGCAAAGCAAATCAGGTTGGATTGTATTAAATGTACTGGAGAAATCAAAGAACATGATCCTCACAGTGCTGCTGGCTTTGTCCAGATGACAGTGGGTTTGTTGAAGCATCTTCAACTCCAACTCCAAATTCAGCAGCTTTAAATAAAACACAACACAGGTCAGGCTCAGTGTGAGGGGGTTTCAGAGTCCTGGAGCTGTTGCTGTAAAAGCTCTGTCATGTTTTTAGCTTAGATTTTGTATCTGGATAGCC
The DNA here is from genome assembly GCF_021462225.1 of Girardinichthys multiradiatus. Classification (NCBI taxonomy): domain Eukaryota; kingdom Metazoa; phylum Chordata; class Actinopteri; order Cyprinodontiformes; family Goodeidae; genus Girardinichthys; species Girardinichthys multiradiatus. The sequence goes on along the minus strand of NC_061797.1, from coordinate 38,719,631 downwards.
AGCATACCCTGGTTACAGGACTTCAAGGACCTTCTGAGGACATATGGATGCATAAGTTCTGAAACATCCACTGCAGCTTGTCCATGTAGAGCTCTGTACCTTGGACCTTAATCTTGCACTGTAAAGTTGATGGGCTGGGTGGGAAGCAGTGTGATGTGAAATCTTGGGACGACTTATTGTCCAAAGCCTGGCAGAGGGAATTTGAACAACATTAAGGTGCTCCGGCAACATTTTGTTTAGGTATATGAATAATGAATTACAACATGGAAGTCTTGATGAATAAGTTTATATACAATAACGTTTTGACCGTAAAACTGTTATTTCTCATTTCCTAAAAGAATCGGAGTTTAAAGAGGAACATCTCGCATATAGCTTCATTCCCAAGGTTTCTGAAGATATAGCATAAGAGCCTAAAGGAGCAAGAGTTTCCATTGCCTGAGGTATAATCTTTTCTGGTGTGTAAACAAGGCTTTTAATTTTTTGTTTTTATTTAGAGGAGATTTTCAGCCGTCCTATTTTTGTTGGAAGGTCTAAGTATTAATGTAAGACATAAAAAAAATCTCAGTAGATTTAAAACAGATGTATAAATCAATATAAAAAGCATAAGTCATTACAAATTATCTTTAAAAGTGCTCAAAATGTGTTGAAGAGGGAGAATGCACAACAGAAACAATAATGTCCCTGAAACAGAACCTTGAGGAACACCATAATAGGGTGGGCTTGACCAAGACCTGTAATTTGAAACAGCTACAGAGAAGGATCTGTGTGATTGGATTAGTAGTTTCTGATACAATGACCCAGTTTATCAATCATGATCGGATAGTTGATCGTTTTAAAGGCTTAGGTCAGGTCCAGTGGACAGTAAAGTCAGCTCCATCATTTTGTATTGGAATATTTTTTGAGAATCTTGAGAAGGGGTGTTTTGGTTGAACAACCTCCTTGGGAACATGAGTGAAATGCTGCAATAATCCAGAGCACCAGTTAGCTGCTTAGCCACAACCTTTTCTGTTTCAATGCAGTAGTTAGTAATTTGGAGATGGCTCTATAGCTGCTAACACAAAATAAGAGCTTCAAAGGCAACAAAAAGCACAGCAGGACTGTTTGCATTGACCAACTAAGGTAGATGACCTATTTATTTCCTCCCCCCACAGATCAGATGGCCATCCAATCCCACCAAGCTATTATACAACTTCTTATAAGTGATCTGGATCTCAGGAACATTACCCTGTTAGATTTGGTGTTCTGATAGTGCAGGTGTTCCCAGAAAATGGACGTCTTAAAGTGATGGATTCACGAGTGGCCTTGTTTGGTAGCAGTAGGGGCCAACATCGGCTTGGCTCTGCTGCACTCCTTAGTTCTCATATTTTCCATGACTGTGTAAGATACTGCACAGCCAATAACATGTGTTATCCATTATCTGTGCTGAGGCCATGTCCTCATTTTTTTTCTACTTGCTTGGTTATTGTGGGCTTTCACAAACTTAAACTAGTTCTTGATCTGAGAGTGTGTTTTCGCTTTATTTTATCTTAATTAGGATATGCTGCACTGTGATATGAGCCTAAAGCCTCACTATCAGTCTGACTGTGTCCTTTGGTATGTGCAACTTGGAATCAGAGCATATTTTTGTTTTAGTTGAAGATCTTCGTATGTATTGGGATCATTGCTGTGAAAATAAATCTAATTGTGGCCAACATTTATCATCCTCAGAGGATAAAATACGGTATATATTTGTTTAATTTCATGATGTGATCAAGTGCCATCTTCTGGTCAAAGATATATATATTTGTCTTTTTTTCATTATTTTAAATGCATGCAGCAAACAAATAGGAGTAAAAAAAGACTGTAAACGCTTCAAGAAAACATCCCTGACATAACAGACTTCAGCTAGGGCTAAACTATTTGGTTGTATCTTGGCCTGCCTTAGCATTGGTTGGTTCAGAGATTTTGATTTGTTTTTGGCCAAACAGTGTTTGGTAGGAAAGATGGCTAATCAACCACTGAAATAATCTGGCTGGAACAGCAACAAAGGAAATGAGTCAACCAATTCCTCTGGCGGTAATGGATCCGTAAGCGTGTTTTGTTGTCCCACTGAAGCATCCAACATGTGAAATTTTATGGATCCCCCTTATTTCCACGGCTCACTTATGGTTCCCATGAAGTGCGTTGCTGAGGACTGAAAGTGGCTGCGTCCTGTTGTTTCTGCCTGCTGTCGGAATGCGACAGCATATTTCCGTCCTCACAACTCAGCAAATCTCTTGAGATATTTTCAGCAAGTACCTGAAAAAAGAAAACCCTGTGACCATGGTGGGCCCTGTGGTGTCCTGTTTCTCTCCCGCTAACCAGCAAACAAGGCAGAACTATTCTCTCAGCACAAATGGACTTGCAACGTAGTAGTTCCAGAACGATGTATGGAGAAAATTGAAAAAACACTATGAAGAGTAATGAAGGGCTTTTGTTTTTAATAATGGTGAAAACAACAGACCAGCACAGTTAAAAACAACAGGTCCTCTGGATTGCTTTAAAAATATAAAAAATATTTTATTTTGGTGCTTTATGTATTACACAGTTCATGGTTGATCACAAAGTTGGGTATAAACATGCACTTTTATAATCTTAGCCAGAGTTCAGGGAACTTTCATTCTGAAAGTGTTTGTTTTAACTTGTGTACATGCTCAAGGCCTGAGATTCAAGGGGCTTTCCAAAATCCTCCAGAGAAAAAGGACGTACACTACTGGTCAAACGTTTTAGATACATTTTCTCAATTACTTGTACTCGTACTTGTTGTCTTCCGCTTATCCGGGACCGGGTCGCGGGGGCAGCAGAGTCAGCAGAGACGCCCAGACGTCCCTCTCCCCAGACACCTCATCCAGGGGGAGCCCAAGTCGTTCCCAGGCCAGCCGAGAGACATAGTCCCTCCAGCGTGTCCTGAGCCGTCCCCTGGGCCTCCTCCCGGTGGGACATGCCTGGAACACCTCCCGAGGAAGGCGTCCAGGAGGCATCCGGTATAGATGCCCGAGCCACCTCAACTGGCTCTCCCCTCGATGTGGAGCATTTTCTCAATTAATGGGTCTCTTTATTTTCATGACTATTAACATTGTAGATTCTCACCAAAGGCAACAAAACTGTGAATGAACACTTATGGAATTATGTAGCAAACAAAAAGTGTGAAATCATTCTAAACATCTTTATATTTCAGATTCAAAATAGCCACCCTTTGCTTTGGTTACTGCTTTGCTCTCTTAGCGTTCTCTCCATGAGCTTCATGAGGTGGTAACCTGAAATAATTTACCAAAGAGTTTTGAAAGAATTTCCTAGAGTTGCATTGAGAGACAGCCAGAGGTTAATATTTCAGTCATCACAGCAAAGGGATGTCTACTTTAAGGAATCTAAAATATAAAACATAAAACATCTTACAATTTTTTTGTTTGTTACATAATTGCATATGAGTTCATTTGCTGTTTTGATGCCTTCAGTGAGAATCTACGTACAATATAAATAGTCATAAACATAAAGAAAACCATTAAATAAGAAACACATTCTAAAACTTTTGATCAGTAGTGTAGTACCTTTTGTAAAATTATTAACACCCCTTAAACTTTTCCTATTTTGTCACATTACAACCACAAACTTCACTGTATTTTACTGAGATTTTCAGTGACGGACCAACACAAAGTAGTGCATTATTATGAAATGGAAGGAAACAAACACATAGTTTTACAAGTTGTTTACAATTCAAAGTCTTAAAAATGTGCTGTGCATTGTTATTCTGCCTCCCTGAGTCAGTACTTGGTAGAACCACCTTCCACTGCAATTACAGCTGGAAGTGTTCAGGGTTATGTCTCTACCAGCTTTGCGTTTCTAGAGAAGGAAATTTTCAACTGTTCTTGTTTTCAAAACAAAAACCGGCATTAGGATGTGCAAACACTCAAGTCTGGGACAGTTTTGAGTGTTTTGCACATCCTAATGCGTCTTTTCCATTCACGGTTCCAGCATTGGCTCCACTCCACTCGATCTCACTCTACTCAGCACGAAAGCTGCTTTGTTACCACGGACAGCTGGAGTTATGGCTTGAAGCCCTGCCTCCAGCCATCAGTGTTGTGTGCTGTGCCACTACTAACCCTTACTGTGATATGGTTCAGTGTGAGCCTACCAAACATGATATAAGTTTCAAGTACCAACATCACCGTTGGGCATGGAAACCATCGCAAAACCAGTGGAGTGAAGCCGACCAAGATAAAACCCCTGGAAAAGGAGGCATAGCAGCTTCCCTGTCACTGCTGACGGAAATCCCCAGAGCTACCGGGGACCTCTTGGCTGCTTCTCTGATTAAGGCTCTCCTGAACTAGTCTGTCAGTTTGGTGGATGGCCATGTCTTTGTAGGTTTTCATGTTCATATCACAAATTAGATAATACTCTGTGAGATGTTCAAAACCTGAGGTATTTATTTACACCCTAACCCTGCTTTACACTTCCTCACAGCTTTTCCTACTGACCTGTCTGCTGTGTTCGTTGGTCTTCATGATGCCCTTTGTTCACTTCTCTATCAAACCTCTGAGGTCTTCACAGAGCAGCTGGATTTAGACTGTTTGGCTGATTTCTGAAGGCAGTGTGTTGCATTGAATTTTATTAATGGGTCTCAGAGGAAAGTGGACTGAATAGAAATGCACAGCACACTTTTTCGACTCCTAATTGGAAAATATGTAGAAAATGTGTGTATATCTATCGCATAAAATCTCTATAAATTTTAAGGCAAGTTTGTGGTTGTACTGTGACAATAGGAAGAAGGTCAATGGGTACGAAAACGTTTTAGCAAGGCACTGTATGGTAAGAAAGGAAAAGAAAGCATTACTGTCTCCTAAATAAACCTAAGCTGATTAAGTTGTAAAGGGTAATCACCTGGGAGGAAGACATCCTTTTGAATGATTCATAGTCTTATCATTAAACAGATTAGCAGGATGACGGTCTGCTGACAGTCATGTGGCTACAAATGTAGGCAAATGTGCTAGATGATTCAGCAGTTTAATGGTGCAGAGCTGTTTTAAAATGTGTTGTACTGGTCAGTCTGCTGCAATTAAAAATAAAAACAAGGTTTGTGTTATAGCCATATCACATATGTTGTTATTAACGAGCAAAACTGACAGTTTTACAGTTTTTGTCACATTTCATGTCTTAATAAATGGTCAGTGATTATATTTTGTTCAGCACCCATTCACTATACTTAACTCTTCCAGGGGTATCCATTTTCTTTAACTGTTTAACTGGTTTAACTGGTGATGTTTCTTTGTCTGTCCAGGTGCTGGGTCGGTGCTTCGTTACAGTGATGCAGGTCCATTTCCAGTTTCTTTCACAAGCTTTGCAAAAGGTCCAGCCTGTGGCCCAGAACTGCCTGGCAGAGGCTCTTGCCCAGGCTCAAGAGCGCTGCGTTAACTCCCGCTCCCAAAGCTCTGACCTCGGGCCCCTAACAGAGCTGGAAGAAGCCTCTCGCTCATGGAAAGGTGCAGCTGAGGTATGCAGCCACTAGCCCCAGGAGTTTTCCGGGGGCTCGTTGCACATTGAGCTGAATGCTAGCCGTATGATTTCCAGCCACAATTTCCTATTTCCTCTTTGCCGGGCTGCAGCGTGTCTGTGAATCTGTGTTTCTATGACTGCACGCCTCTAGTTCCAGCCCATGTAAGGGAGCCTTTTGCTGTAAAAGGACCCAACTAATCGTTGGGCTAATCAACCTCTTTGGCTCCCATTTGGGTAACGTATACAGAGAGGCAAAGAGGAGAGTTGTAGGTTGTTTGATCTGTTAAATCCTGGCATGCTGAGTGGTGGCCCTGGAGGAAACCAGAGCTGCATATAGGGTGACGGCATGGAGTGTATTTTATAAGCTAAACTCTTTTTCTTTTTATAGCACTCTGAAAATATTTTTTGTTTTCTAAAATTGTATCTGACAAGATTTGTGCAGTGTTATGAGGTAATTTGTTTTACTTACCTAGTGTATTTATTTAGAAAATAGTTAATGATTTTCAAATAGAAAATTGAAAGTAGTTGTACTGCTCTTGTGAATGTGTTGAACTCTGCTGTATGCTGTTCTGTCTTCAGGCCACAGCCAGACTGAGAGAAAGGGGCCGGGACGGCTGCCTGGCTGGCCTCCAGGTTCAGCAGCTCTTTTGCTCCAACAGCACCACCATCCCCGAACACCAGCTGAAGGAGCTCAACATGAAGATTGACAGTGCATTACAGGTATGCCGTCAACCAGTTCATCAAACCTAATTTTACCTTTTAAAAGCTGCTGCTGTTTGAGTGGTTTGATTTTGTAAGGGCATCATCCAAAGGTTTATGTATTTCAGTAAGAAAGTGGAAATAGTGTTATCTAGACCATTACACTCAGAGGGATTTAATTCAAGCATTTATTTTTGTTTGTTTAAATGATTGTGTTTTAACATGCATGAAAACTCTAAATTCAGTTTCTCAGAAAATTTTTATATTACAAAAGACCAATAAAAGATTTTTAGTAAAGAATTTTACAACAAATAGATTTTTAGTCCTCTCAGGGCTGCTCTAGTACTTGTCTGCTACTTTAAACCACATATTTTCCTTTCACCCAGCTTTCCATGAATATGCTTGTAAATGGCACTGTTTGGCATCAGTATTCCCCATGTTTGAGTGGGCCACAACATGGCCATAATGTTTGTTGTAAAATTATTTTTTATTGATCTTATGTAACATAACATTTTTGAGAAACTGAATTTTGAATTTTTATTAGCTGTAAGACATAATAATCAAAAGTAAAAGGAATAAGTGCTTGAAAATATATAATATATAATTACTAAAATAAAAAAATGTGATATTCAAAGTTATTGAGAAGCAGTGGTGTAAAACTGTTTTTCTTTTTTTAAGTTATCTTTGTTGAACATATTGATGTATCTGTTCATGTTTTCTTCTAATCCAGGTCTATAAAGCAGCTCTAGAAAGCCTGGGTCACAGTGAGTATGCACTGAAGGCAGGATTTCACCTCAATCCTAAAGCTGTGGAGGCAGCCTTACAGGTGAGCTCACTTTAACAATCTTATAGATTTAATAATATTTTACGAGATATGGGTTTAGGTTTGAATGTCTGTTTGCAAACTAAGTATCATAATAGAGTTCGTGTAATGTGTCTGGGCTGTTTTCTGTACAGGGCTGTTGCAGTGAGGCTGAGGCTCAGCAGGCAGGCAGGAGGCAGACCACCTCCCAGCCCATCCAGTGCGAGCTTCCCACCATCCCTGTGCAGATAGGCTCACACTTCCTTAAAGGGGTCTCCTTCAATGAATCAGCGGCTGAAAACCTCAAATTGAAAACGGTATAATCTGTTTTCTAATCTCTACAAAACACAAAACCTTTTGTATATTGTAAAATATGAGTCTGGTCTTAAAGATTAGATGGTGTCTTTTTCATGATCAACTTTCTTTTTTATTATTTTTAGTTTTAAGTGTCCTTCTAGTTTTTTAGCAATGTCCAATTTTCTGTGCGAAACAATGACGTCTCTATAGAGGTTCTCAAACTTGTTATAACAAGTTCCACCTCAGTAAATACCATGTTTTCCTAGTATCACCATACTGGCAGTCATTTTAAAAATGTTTTACATCAGGACTTGCTTGGACAAAGTTGGAATTCCAAGTGGAGAAGTTGGTTTCTCATGAAACCAACCTCAAAATCCAATATGGCTTCCTAGTGTGAAATATTGGTGATAGTCATGGCAAAAAACTGTTAATTCACACTTTTGAAGATTTGTATGGTAATAAATTTACCAGGCACAGTATTTTACGGCCCCCTTTGTTCATTTAACGAGAATACATTTCTTTTGCAACAGGGGTGAAGCGATGTGAGATTCTTACAGTATGATAACCTTGCGTAAATATACCCTGGTTTTACCACGATGTTTACGTAAAAATAAAAAAAAGTATTCAGCGTGACAGTGAGGGATAAGTTTAATAGCCTTCTTTCAGCCAGCGGATTGGCAGTGTGTAGCAACTGGTAGGTATAGCACTGTGTTACTCCAAGCTCTGTAGAGTTGGTGGAATCTTCTTTGTCTGGCATCTCATAAAAAAATTTCCAATTGTAGCAATAATATGATGGGAAACTTGAGGAATTTTTAAAACATCGGTAAACCGGCCAACAGGCCCATTTCTAATTGCTATAAGCAGTCAGCCTCGTCACTGAGAATCTCAGTTAGCAAATCCAACTGGTTGTCTAAATACTACTAAAGGCAGACAGAGTACCACCAGTGGTGCCTGTACCACACTTTGAGAATGCCTCTAGTAGATTTTCTTGGTGCCATCTCTGCTGTAACATCATCAGATGACATATTAGTTGACGTCCATCCCATGTTTTGTCTGCAGCACACGATGCTTCAGCTCATTAAAGAGCTGCTGGGACAGAATGGAATGACCCCGAGGGATGAGTCTCCGGTCACCGAGGTCCTCAATCAGGTTTGCCCGTCCAGTTGGAGGGGAGCCTGTAAGACGGCTGTCCAGCTGCTGTTTGCCCAAGCTGGTCTGGTGAGAAGCAATCCTTTCACTTTATGTTGGCTTTTAAGTCTGAGGTTTGTTGTCCTCGTGTTTTGAACAGGTCTCTGAAAATAGTTGCTAAATGCTTGGTGTTTCTCCAAGTTTCCTGTCTTGCACTTCATTATTTAAATTAGCAACAGAGATGAGCAGGTCTCTGTAATGGCTTAAAGGTGTAAACAAACACCAGGGAGACGTAAAAGAGAAAAAAACATTCTTGCAGCATCTGAATACAGAATAGGCTTGCCTGAACGGGTCCACAAACAAAGCGCCTTTGGCCTCTATCCTTTTTTCCCCTTTCACTGTTAAACCGAAGAGTCAAAATGAAGTGGGTCATAGTTGTGTTTGTTAGTTTTTTTCCCCTCTGTGTAGTCTTCCTTGTTTCTTGGATTAAAATTGAGTTTTCCCATCAAGCCCCCCAGCTCAATTCAGACTGTAAAACAATCCTTGGATGATAAATGAGGGCTTTGCATTAGCTCCTTATCTGAGCCTATCGCCTCTAAGCTGAAAATAGACCACAGTGCTACTTGCATGGGGAATCACACGCATAATAAATTCCTCGCTCTTTTCCAAAACACCTGCATTCACTCACTTGCTGTCAGTGTTTGTTCTTTATCGTTCACATGGCAGTCACAGTTGAACTCCTGGAGACTTTACACTTTTAGCACAGAAATTAAGATTTTTGACCATATTTCTGATATATATATATATATATATATATATATTTGACAAAATGGCTTAGAAGATACAGGGAAGTTGTATTGTTGTATATCCAGAAGACTGAAAACCAGCGGGCATATTTAGTGCTAGATTTGATACTGAAATCTTGACTTATGGATGTCTACCTATTAAGTTCTTCAGAATATACCAAGATGTAAATAAGCTTCAATGTAACACAGAAACAGTAAAACATTGTGTTGCAGAGTCATTGATAGCTGCAAAGAGGTTTTCAATCCAAATGAAAATAAAGGGATTACAAGATAATTCTCATGTATGCATCAAAGCAACTGTCCCCAACTTTTATGTGATCAGAACCAATTATTGAAATAAAAAAAGTGCTGTAAAATATATCCTCTTGGTCAATGTACTAATGGAGCATAATCAGTGTTCCCTTTTTTTGATACATTTGATAAATGGTAGAAAAATATTTGACCTGCTGATCCCAGATCAGAGCCACTAAATATTATAATAACTATTATAATATGAAATTATAGTTTCTACTTTCAGAGATCAGTAAAATAAATAAGATGTCTGTTTGGCTGCTGATCTTTATTGGATAAATTTGAAATGACTTACTGACAGTATGTGTTTATCTGTGCGAGTCTTTTTAGGTAAAAATAACAAAACACCAAGCGGGTTTTTTAAGGATACACCTGCTCTGACAAAAACAATAGTCATTTCCTGTAATACAGGAAATGGACTCCTCCCTGCTTCCCTCCCTCTCTGTGACCCAGCTTACATCGGTTTCGAGGAGCCATGGCCGCTCTCAGAGAACGTGTGAATAGATTTGCTCACAGTTAGCAGGAAGACATGCCGCTTTGTCGCTGTCTGATTAAAAGGATTTGGCTTCCTCGCCTTGACCTGGCCCTCGCTGCTAGGTGGTGAATAAATGCAAAACACCAGCTGCAAGTGGCAAATCTAAAATGGTTTATAAACTATCCAGTTACTGCATAGTTGAAGGAAGTCTGCTTCATTTGCAGGTTCTTCTAATTCATTTAATTTTTTTAAATGGGACTGGTGTGCAAACTGTTAGAAGCTGATTGAGCTGTTTTTTTCTGTCTCTACAGGTGGTTGTTGATACGGCTCAGATTGAAAATAAGGAGGCCTACGCTCCCCACATCACTCTGGAGGGATCCAAGGTGGTGGTCCAGGTTCCCTCTACATGGTGGGTCTCTCGACAGATTTTTCTACGAGAGCTAATAACTTTCTGTTATTTTTGGCTCTAGTGAATGAGGGTTTGGCCAGTGTTGATAGGAAATCCCAGCAGTTGGGATCTTTATTATATACTGCTCAAAAAAATAAACGGAACGCTTAAACAACACAATATAACTCCAAGTAGATCAAACTTCTGTGAAATCAAACTGTCCACTTAGGAAGCAACACTGATTGACAATAAACTTCATATGTTGTTGTCCAAATGGAATAGACAACAAGGGGAAATCTTTGGTGATTAGCAAGACACTCAATAAAGGAGTGGTTCTGCAGGTGGGGACCACAGACCACTTCTCAGTACCTATTCTTTCTGGCTGATGCTTTGGTCACTTTTGAACGTTGGTGGTGCTTTCACACTCGTAGCATGAGACGGACTCTACAACCCACACAAGTGGCTCAGGTAGTGCAGCTCATCCAGGATGGCACATCAATGCGAGCTGTGGCAAGAAGGTTTGCTGTGTCTGTCAGTGTAGTGTCTAGAGGTGCTACCAGGAGACAGGCCAGTACACCAGGAGACGTGGAGGAGGCCGTAGGAGGGCAACAACCCAGCAGCAGGACCGCTACCTCCACCTTTGTGCAAGGAGGAACAGGAGGAGCACTGCCAGAGCCCTCCAAAATGACCTCCAGCAGGCCACAAATGTGCATGTGTCTGCACAAACGGTTAGAAACCGACTCCATGAGGATGGTATGAGGGACCGACATCCACAAATGGGGGTTGTGCTAACAGCCCAACACCGTGCAGGACGCTTGGCATTTGCCAGAGAACACCAGGATTGGCTAATTCACCACTGGTGCCCTGAGCTCTTCACAGATGAAAGCAGGTTCACACTGAGCACATGTGACAGACCCCCTCCGGCCCTTGGCTGCGTCTAGAAATCCTGTCCATAAAAGTTATGAACAGGACTGGTGACAAAGGGCAGCCCTGCCGGAGTCCAACATGCACCGGGAACAGATCCGACTTAGTGCCGACAATGCTGACCAAACTCCTGCTTCGCTTGCACAGAGACCGGATGGCCCCTAATAAAGGGGCCCCGACTCCATACTCCTGGAGCACCCCCCACAGGGCACCATGAGGGACACAGTCGAGTGCCTTCTCCAGGTCCACAAAACACATGTGGACCGGTTGGGCAAACTCCCATGAACCCTCGAGTACCCTGTAGAGTGTATAGAGCTGGTCCAGTGTTCCATGGCCGGCACGAAAACCACACTGCTCCTCCTGAAGCTGAGGTTCGACTATCGGCTGGGCTCTCCTCTCCAATACCCTGGCGTAGACCTTACCAGGGATGTTGAGAATTGTGATCCCCCTATAGCTAGAACACACCCTCCGGTCACCCATCTTATGAAGGGGGACCACCACCCCAGTCTGCCAGTCCAGAGGCACTGTCCTCAACCGCCACACAGTGTTGAAGAGGCGTGTCAACCATGAAAGCCCAAAAACACCCAGAGACTTGAGGTACTCAAGGCGGATCTCATCCACCCTCGAAGCCCTGCCACCGTGGAGCTTTTTAACCACCTTGGTGACTTCAGCCTGGGTGATGAAAGAGTCCAACTCCGAGTCCCCAGCCTCTGTTTCCACCAGGGAATGCGTGACAGCAGGATTGAGGAGATCCTCGAAGTACTCCTTCCACCGCCCGATAATGTCCCCAGTCGAGGTCAGGAGCTCCCAACCCACACTAAAAAGTGTTGGCGAAGCATCCCCCTCAGAAGGCGCCAGATGGTTTGCCAGAATTGCTTCGAGGCCAACCGGTAGTCCTTCTTCATGGCCTCACCGAACTCCTCCCAGGCCCGGGTTTTTGCCTCTGCTACAGCCCAGGCCGCGACACGCTTGGCCTCACGGTACCCATCAGCCGCCTCAGGAGTCCCACAAGCCAACCACAGCCAATAGGACTTCTCCTTCAGCTTGACAGCGTCCCTTACTGCCGGTGTCAACCACTGGGTTCAGGGATTGCCGCTGCGACAGGCACCGCAGACCTTACAGCCGCAGTTACGGGCAGCAGCATCGACAATAGATGCGGAGAACATGGTCCACTCGGACTCTATGAGTTGGGCTCGGGCTCTGCCAGACGTTCCCAGCAGACCCTCACTATGCGCTTGGGCCTGCCAAGTCTGTGCGGCTTTCTCCTCTTCCAGCGGATCCAACTCACTACCAGGTGGTGATCAGTGGACAGCTCAGCCCCTCTCTTCACCCGAGTGTCCAAAACATGCGGCCGAAGGTCTGCATCACGACAGTAAAGTCGATCATCGACCTCCTGCCTAAAGGTGTCCTGCCAGGTGCACTGATGAACACCCTTATGCTTGAATATCGTGTTCATTATGGACAATCCGTGACTAGCACAGAAGTCCAATAATGAAACATCACTCGAATTTAGATCGGGGAGGCCATTCCTCCCGATCTCCAGGTGTCACTGTCGTTTCCCACGTGGGCGTTGAAGTCCCCCAGCAGAATAATGGAGTCCCCGGGAGCGGCGCTATCAAGCACCCCCGATTGGTACGCTAAGAAGGCCGGGTACTCCAAACTACTGCTCGGCCCATTGGCCGAAACTACAGTCAGAGACCTGTCCCCAACCCGAAGGCACAGAGATGCGACCCTCTCATCCACTGGGGTCCAATGTCTGCTTGGTTTTCTTTTTGATTATGGCATAAAATGTGCAATCGTGAAGAAGAAAATGCAAATGCAAATAGGATGATTGATTACTAATTTTATTTATGGGTCAAATAATGCAGCCACATTCTTAAAATGAAAAAGCATTTCTGGAAATGCTTTTTCATTTTCAAATTTTACATTTCAAATTGAATTTTGGTATCTATTTGCTGGAATACATTTTGAAAAATAAATCTCAAATGTCTTTTTCTTTTTCATTTTAATTAAGTGAAAGAATGAGCAGTCTTGAAGAAGAAAATTAAAATGCAAATAGGATGATTGATTACTAATTTCATTTATGAGTCAAACAATGCAGCCACATTCTTAAAATGAAAAAGCATTTCTGAAAATGCTTTTTCATTTGAAATATGGTAACGATTTGCTTCCATATTTTATTGGCTTTGAAACTTTTTAAAACCTTTGTTTTTAAATAAAAATCTGTCTTTTAATAAGACAGGACCCCATGTGAGATATTTGTCTTCAAGGCAGGGACCTCAGATTTGCACCACATAGTTTTGAATATCTTGTTAATGTTACATCTTCCTGTTAACGTTCAGGTGTCTGAAGGAGGACCCTGCCACCATGTCCCTGCTCCAGAGAAGCCTGGACCCGGAAAAGACACTCGGACTTGTAGATGTACTTTACACAGCAGTGTTTGACATCAGCAGATGGAAAGAGAGAAAGTAAGAGGATGTTAAGCTGTTTTTTTCTATGATCAGATTGTTTCAAGCACTGTGGGTAACACTCTGTGTCTTTCTCTGAAAAAGGGAGCAGACCTTGCCGACCATTCAGATACAGCTTCAGCGGGAAAGCCCAGAATACGGCAGCCAAACAGACTTGCCTACGGGTACCAGCTCCAAAACCTCCAGTGGGTTGCCAAAAACTATATCTAAACTGACTTCCAAGTTTGCCAAGAAGGTCTCATCCAGCTCCAACAGTGGAGGCAGCTATTCCATCCCCAGCACTCCATCTCGCAGCGTGCTTTCTACCAGTAGCTCTGACGATAAGGCTAAAGGCATCGGGCACAGTGATGGAAGGCTACAGAGTATTCTACCAACGGGCGTCTTTTCCACCAACCCTGACACCACCCAGCAAAACCAGCTGGCTAATGGCTCAGTATCTGATGACCAGGGGATGAACCTTCCCACTGACCAAGAGATGCAAGATGTCATTGACTTTCTCTCAGGATTCAACATGGGTAAATCCCAGCAGGCCTCACCCCTGGTCAAGAGGAGGAACTCTGTGGCCTCTGCTAACCCTGCGGAGCTCAAGCCCACCAGTGGTCATCCACCTGCTTCCCAGTCTATTTCTTACACTGCTCTACAGACCACATCTAACTCCCTGCCTCAGCCTCCTCCGTCAGTGCAGAAGCAGCAGACTCAGCCTCAAACACAGCTGCCCCCATCCCAGCAACAGCAGCAGCCTCCCCCTCCTCAGCAGCCCTCCCCACCTGCCCTGCAGTACTATCAGCATCTCCTGCAGCCCATCACTCAGCAGCAGGCTCCTCCTTCCCAGCTGCCTCCCCAACAGACCCCACCCCAGGTTCTACCACAACAGAGGGTGGCAAACAAGTGGCTTGGCACCTCAGGGCAACAGCCTGCAGCACAAGCCCCCCCAGCAGGACTGTCACCGTTAGGTCCCATCAACCAGTGGGGATCCCCCGGGCTGCCAGACCTGAGTTCAGACCTGTACAGTCTGGGCCTGGACAGCACCTACATGGAAAGCGTTATCTCAGCTATGCTGGGTCAGAAGCCACAGGGGCCCCGCAACAATACTTGGCCCAACAGGGAGCAGAGTGAGGGAATGTTTGGAGTCCTGGGAGACACACTACCTTTTGACCCAGCAGGTGAGGCCATGAGTTACTGTCCACATGTGCATATCTGTAAAGTAGAACATCACAAATAGTTTAATAAGTTCAAAATCTAGTATATCTAGTTAAAGAGTAAAACCTCTTTCATACAAATTCATTGCACACACTGTGATATATTTCGAGTATTTATTTTTGTTGAGTTTGATAAATGTGAGCCATACAGGCAAACAGACATAAATATTATGTTAAATTGAGGCCCATGTGATAGCACAATCATGGGAAAGACTGCTGACCTGGCGGTTGTCCAGCAAAAAGTCACCATCTCCCTCCACAAGGAGAGTAAAATCCAAAAGGTCTGTGCTTAAATAGCTGGCTAATTGTTTCCAAGTATAATAATTGGAAAGTCGAGTGGAAGGGAAAGGCGTGGCGGAAAAGGTGCACAGCCTTGAATAAGACTGTGGAAAAAGGTCCACATAAGAGTGTGAGGAAGATGCAGAATGTGTTGACTGCAATTTTTTCTACATGTTTTCCTTCCACTCAGTTTTCCAAGTAATATGTCTGTATATCACAGTAACAAGGGACTTTCAAGAGCAGCTCACCCAAAAATAGGTAGAATGTAGATGTAGACCCTAGGGTGTAGCTTCAGCTGTCGTCATCTGATTGTTTTATGATGTTCTAAATCACAATCATCTCACTTCTGAACATTTCTCCATATTTGGTCTTTTCACCTAGAAGAAAATGAATTAAACTGGATGCTATAAGCAAACGTATACCCTTTTTATAATAAATTGAATGATGTTTTTGTTCAGGCTTCATTTGTTTGAACTTGAACACAGTCATTCTTAATGCTGACATCAGTCCACAGGATAAACCCAATTGATTGTGGTGTAAAGATGCCAACAAATGAAATATTTTGTGTCTGTTGCACCAAGAGAGGTTGCTGTGAGCAGAACTGTAAAATCCAACTGAAACCACTGAATGTGGGCACTGGGTGTTTTGCTGACCCATAAAAAGGTTATCACCTAAACTGAAATCTTTCTTGGCTCATAAAAGAAAATTAGTTTGCAGAGATCCAATTAAATAAACAAGGAGGGACTGCCAGATAGGAGAACATCGGGTCATCACACAAACAAAAGCCCTTTAATACCATTTAGTAATCATGTCTGTAATTATGTACCATACTAATTTGAATAATCTAATAGGATATCTAATGCAGGGGAAAACTGTTTTCCACTGCATTATCGGAGTATAAATTGAGGTTATGTGCTGAGTTGGGCTTATCTGTTTCTATTCACCGTGCAGCACTGTAGACTCTTTGGTTGCAGTCAAAACAGACTGTGCAGAGTTGACTTATGGCTATTGTGATTTTTCTGCCATCGTAGACAGTCTGGCTTAAATGGATTGAGCTCCTGGGTACGAAAGAGAAAAGCTGAGGGCGTCAGAAACTCACGTGTGTATCCCCTTTCTCTGTTCATGCACAGTTGGCTCTGACCCAGAGTTTGCACGTTACGTTGCCGGCGTCAGTCAGGCCATGCAGCAGAAAAGGCAGGCGCAGCACATCCGTCGCCCCAGCAACACACGCAGCAACTGGCCAATGCCTGATGAGCAACACAGGACATGGTCCCATCCAGAGTACTTTGAGGGGTAGGTGTCCGCAAAACACATCCACGCTATCATGTGATCATCCCTATAAAAAGCAAATGTTTTGGCAGTTTGCGGATCTGGAGCATACACTGTTTTAACACAATGCCAAAGTGGAAAACCATCAGCAGTGACCTTGGAAAAGCAATTGCTAGGAAAGGTTATAAAGCCATTTTAGAACAATTTCAATTCCATCATTCAGTGTTGAGAACGTTTATTGGAAAACATGGAAGACGTGTGCTAGAGCAGATGTCCCAGCAAATTCATCCCAAGCTCTGATTGCAAAATGCTCAGCGAAATTGCAAAAAACCCAAGAAGCTCCGTCTCAGACTACAGGCATCTGTCAGCATGTTAAATGTTAAACCTCATGACATTAGTGAGTAACAAAATGAACTAGTATGGCGGTTTTGAAATGGTTGCCAGGTCAAAGCCTCTCTAAAAACAACATGGGTTTGCAAAGTTGCATTTGAATGAACTGCCAAAACCTTTTTTTAAGACCTGTTGGACAGACGAGACCAGTGTGGAGATGTTTGGTCATGATGCATAGACCCATTCTTGGTGAAAACCAAACTGTATATCAGCACCTCATGTCAACTGTCAAACACAGTGGTGGAGTGGTGATGATGTGGGCACTTTGCAGTCATTGAGCTGACAGTGATCTCCTCTCTATACCAAAATATCTGGAGTCCATCTGCCTGACACCTGAGGCTTGGTCCAAACTGGGTCATCAACAGAACAAAGATCCCAAACACAACAGCAAATCTGCAAGTCTGTTAACAGTGTCCTTCTTTCTTCCCTCTGTACTTCTTCCCTCCTTCATTGTACCCTACATCCATTTCCTACTGTCCATCCATCCATAATGCACTTTTTCTATCTTACTGTTGAAAATATGCATAAATAACTGAGAATAAAATAAATTCTGCAGAAGTACAGAATTTTTTACATGAACATTGGAATTGATCAAAAATGTCTGGATCCAAACATCTTTATATGTCACAACACTGACTCATTGTGATCTAAATCTAAGTTCAAGTCATTCTTGTAGCCTGCAGCCAAAAATGTTTTTCCATTTCAGTGATCAGGTGGTTGATTCTGCGGCATTGCTCTACAACACAGGACCATGCTTGTAAATGTCACCTAACCTGCTCTGGTCATAATTTATAGCTGGAAGTTAAACTAACTAAACGTCTAGATGCCAAGTGGGATTGATGGTGGCATTGATGACCGACATCGAAGCTTTCCTTCTTCTGGTTTTCTTTGTGGAAATGATGCAAACGGATTTAACAGAGATTTACTGGTAAAGAAGCCAGCAGAGGGAAAGCAGAGACGGTATTTTTTCTGGTACGCATTCACTCGCCCACTGTATTATAAATACACATTACGAGTGTAGTCTGAGGTACCTGGATAATAACAAGCTGACTTTTACTTTAGAAGCAGTTGGGTCTAATACAGGGCATGCTTCTATACGCAGTGGAACCGCACTGAAGCAGATGGAGAGTTATTTAAACCAGTGTTTCATCATCTTTCACAATAACAATTGTCAGTGTTTTAATTCAAGTCCTAATACGGCTGACACCATCAGGAATTTGCCACATTTATCATGGCTGATGTCATTTAGTTCCACCTTCAAGTGTGAGACACCACCCTGCTTACAGAATAGTCCAGGAAGGCAACCGAGACGTAAACAAGCAGCCAATACAAACACTGTCATCTCACATCTCCACTCATGCAGTAACAACATTAAATGAATGCATGACACTTATTTACCATTAAATATCCTTTACTTGGTCGCAGCAGGTCCCAGGCTATTTTTCAGCTATATAAATGATGAGCTATTCTAAGAACGTCATGAAAACACAGTGGTTGCTTTCTCAGGGAGGCCGTAAACAGCGGCTGGGCAGCCAATCAGGGAGACTCGGCCAGCTCCAGTGATGAGACTTCGTCAGCCAATGGCGACAGCCTGTTCTCCATGTTTTCCGGACCAGACCTCGTAGCAGCAGTTAAACAAAGGAGGTGAGGCCCGTGTTCATCGACTGTTTTTTTTTTTTTTATATTTAGATTTTTTTAACAAACTGAATGTTGGGTTTTCTCTAGCTGCAGGCCACAATCATCATAATTAACAGACATAAACACTATATATATATAAATAAATGATTCTATGCAGTAAATGAGTTTCACTTCTTGAACTGGATTATGAAATAAATTATTTTATTACTCAGATGCACCCGTTAGTAAAATTATGATTCCAGTTTTAATGAAACTTCCTGTTCAATGTTGATGCCTTCTTGGTGTAGGAAGCACAGCTGTGGTGAGCCAGAGGTGTGCACCCTGCCATCACCCCCTCTACATCACATTGGCGATGATAACCAGGTAACAGGCAAAACAAAATGCGTTTTTCATTTCCAGTTTGAAAGTGATTGTTGAATTGTGATTTTCTGTTAACTCTCTGCACCCACAGGAGAGCAAAACTAAAACCTGGCCCCCGAAAGCACCTTGGCAGCACACCACTCACACCCACACCATGCCCAGTCCCAATCCCAGCTCTTCCTTGTACCAGATGAACCTGCCTCCTTCCTCCCAGTGGAGCGACTCCATGCAGATGCTGCAGTCCCCTGTGTGGTCTACTGCCAGTGACTGCTCCGCCTCCTCTGGGATCTCCTCCGGTTTCCCCTTCACCCAACAACAACAGCAGCAGCAACAACAACACAAACCCATGACCAAGGGCTACAAATCCTTCCCCCTCAAACACGAGCATAGGCCCTCTTACCTTCACCAGTACTGATTGAACGGGTCCAAAGTAATGTGGCACTGAGGATCTGCAGCTCCACTCATTACACTCCACACCCACTGAATTGGAAAATTTGTAAGCCTCAGAGGCAACGTTAAGTACACACACTGGCTCAGCATTTTTGTATTTATATTTTTCCATGTCAAACATCTCCATATTAAAAGAAGAAAAAGATGTATTTTGATGTTTTTTGAACTGCCATCTTTTAACTAGGAAACGGTGCATGTGTCATTCTGGCAGCAGTTAGTCTAGTGGTTGTTTCTCTGTCCTCAGACGAGCTGGAGACGTGCACGGCCGTCACCCACTTGCTTCTGCAGCTGCGTGTGTGTGAGTGTGTGTGTGACTAGAGGGAGGGGATTATGAGGGGCTTGGAATGCTCTCCTTTCTGCCCATAATAAGTATACTGTGTCTACATAGCTGTAACTGCCAAATCTCATGCAAGATGACTCAGAGTACAGCTAGCATCTACTGTTTCATAGCTTGTAAAATAAGTTCAAATATAAATATTTAGTTCTTTTTATCGAGAGGCTTTGAGCAGGCTCAGCATAAAAAAGTAAGCCACTGCAGAGGTGTAATTTGAGAGAAATACACTACTTTTACATCAACTGACCAGAGTTCAGTTATAGCTGTATCTATGTGCCATGTTGGTATTGATAGCACTTGCAGATTACTTTTCCAACCAAAGCGTTGTTCAGAGGACGAATGGTGCTGAGGAGACAAGATTACCGACAAACATGAAGTTCATTTCCTCCTCTCTAATTGGCGTTTTTGTTTTTCTTCCTTTTGCTTGGAAATTCAAAAAAAATAAGACACTAACTCCCGTAAACCTAAAGTTTTCAGATATTTTTGTGTACAAGTATTGACAGTATTAATCTTATTTTTGTATTACGTTATACCATAACTGTATGTTAGTATTTTAGACATTACATAAAAGTTATTTTCCACCTCCCCTGTATGTGAAAAAAGCTAATTTCTTTCCAACAGTCAGATTACACCATAGATCTACAAAGCTTACCAAATATACCATGCTAAACACTAAAACGTGTGAAGAGGGGTTTGGTTTTCTTTACAGCCCTTGTTCCTTTGGTTTTATGGCAGGGGGCTGCATTTAAAGGCCCAGAATGTTCTTTTTGTGTTGTTTGCGGATGCCAATGTTGCCTGTATTTATGAAATGACACCATGTTTTCAGATAACTAACATACTTAACATGTTTACAGAGAATCGTTTGTTGTATATACCTATAAATATATATCTTTTTATAGTTAATGTGCTTTGCACAATCAAGATATAGGGTTTGTTGCTTTTTGTCTGTGTTATCTCCCTAACTGTTGTAGCCTTTTTTTTTTTTTTAAAGACATCATTACAGACCTTGGACTGTAACTGTTGGCTTCTCGGCTGTGTACAAATGGTTTACTAGTGGCTTCTACAAAAAGGTGGAGAAAAATAATAAAAACAAGTTACCCTGAAAGAAGAGACAAAGGGGGACTGCTTGGCTTATGTTGCTTATTGTTCTTTTGAGCTGGCAACTGACTTTTTTCCAAGTGTACCAGCAATGCAAAAAATCAATAAAAATAACTAGCAATTTGAAATGCAGAGCGTTGTTTTTATAGGTTAAGTTCACACATCTGAAAACAAGTCTTTATTGTACATTCCACTGACATTAAAAAGTACACATCATGCATGAACTACAGAGTAATGCAACCATTTAGCTGCAATTTTTACGTCACAAATATTTCATTATGAAAATCCTCTTGAACGTGAAAACTTTTCACCCAGAGACCCGCAGTCACTGAGGAGTCCCTCCGTGTCCATTCAGAGCAGGTGTTGAGGCGTTGCTAGAGGAACACTAGGAACAAAGAACAGAGTTAGGGATAATGAGCCCTTACTGTTTCACTTTAATAAGCATTCTGGTCCTTCTTACGTTTGTGATGGCCGGTATGTCATCAGGGCTGGCGTCGGCTATGGTCGCCAGATAAACAATGTTCCGGTGCAGAATCTGTTGGTACCTGTTTTACATGAAGAACAAGCCATGCTGAAGTAATGTAACGTCGACTACCTTCGATCTGTTGTGGTTCAAGCCTAAATGGATCGTTTTATACCCATTACATTTTCTTTAAAATACAGTTTGAATTGTAAAACATTTATTCATTTTGTGAAAACTCAAGCTATTTTACAACTTTTTGGTTTCTGCACCACTTTTTCAATCAAAACTCAAGGGGTGATTTGAGGCTTTTTTTTTTTTTTTGACAATACATGTATATGTAAAATATATACTATCTAGACAAGGTGACCCTGGACAGAAATACTAGGAACTAATGACAGATCTTAAAAAACGTTTGATCTTTTCAAACTGTTATACAATTACTGAAATCCCAAGATTGGGACTTTAAGGCTTTTTTGGCGCAAGAACACCTTTCATGGGGTCCAGTTTGAGAACTACACCACCCAGAAAGAATTATGCTACACCTTAACAAATCACAAATTATGTTTTCTATGTCCTGTCACTTTGTGTAAAATTAAATAAGTAAAATACACGGCTTAAAAATCACAATCCACGAGGCAGAAGTTGGCAACCAAGTCGAGGCAACCTTTCATCCTTTCTAGCTTAAATGTAACATACCTAGGATGCTCAAATCTGTCCTGAATTGTTTTATAACTGATATATAGTTTGTGATGTGAAACGTTAATTCTATTTGTGAAAACAAAAAAGGCTGACTTCAGGACTTTTTGGGTATCAGACCATCTAAGATAGGATCCTTCTTAAAAAACTCAAACCTGGACAGGAATATTCTACAGTAGTGACAGATTATAGTAAAACCCAGTTTATGATTTGTGAAGAAATCCCAGCTTTTGTCAATACCCAGTCTGTGAAATGCTACTATATGATTTCTGGCTCCAAGAGGGTGTGTCACCTTCAGGTAGTCTAATACCCTACTTTGTGTATCACACATAAGATTTTAACAAATCACAAACTGTTTTCTATAATCCTAACTCTGGGTTAATATGTCTAATTAATGTAGCTTTAGGATCTAGTGAAAAAAGGCCCACTTGAAGTATTTTAGATGATAAACTAGCGTGGATCGAAAGAAATCAGAGGGTAGTTTCAGCATAAACATGCAGCAACAGGCTGTCCCTAAATGAACGGATTTAACTTACTGCACACACTCCACAGCGCGTCCTTTCTGCATGTACTCCGTGATGCATCTTATCAGCTGATCGTTTTCATCCAGTAGCTACAGCAGAAAAAAAACAAACAAAAAAAAAAAAACAAGTGAGGCAGCATTGACACCATTACTGGCCATCATCTTGTTCTATCAGAAGCAGCTTGCGTTACTAAATCTGTTTTTAGTATTAGCAAGTGCTGTCGCTGCTTGCAACCAGCTACTCTGCTGGCTTCTTCAACGTTACCCAACAGCTTCTTACCCTCTGTATTGTTTCTTGGTTGATTTTTGCCTTTCCTCGTAGTTTCTTTGGGACAAAGACAATCGACATGTCTGAAAAGCCCTTGTTAACTCTTGTTTACGTCTGATGGCCGCGCATTTCCCTCAGTCCCATGTTTTCTTCGTCTCCTGAATTGAACGACGGCTGTGTTGCCTCCGCAGTAATAGCGCCATCTGCTGGAGAGCTCACGGTCAGACGCAGCTTCTCATGAAGTTCGTTTTTACTCATCAGTGGGGCCACTATCTAAGGAGTTACAAGGTGTTTATAAATATATACCTTATATCTTTAAATGATTTAAATAAATAACATTTTCTCCACTATTTTTATTGACAAACACTGTTCTGTTTTTGTTTGATCCATTGTTTGTAAAGAGCTCAATCTGAAGAAAAAGCATAACACTAACGCACATCTGTACATGAGAAATTTAAAATGATCCAGCTGTAAATCTTCATTTAGTCCTTTGGTTTAAAAACCCAACCTGTGCTACTTTTATTCAAAAATGTACACCCCTGAAATATGATATAAATGTATCTAAAATAAAATTAAATGAATGCAACAGTTAAACATCCTAGCTCTGTAAAACAACCAAACAATGTAAATAATGGCCTTAACAAAAAAACCAAAAAACAATAAGAGAACATGTTTGACGGCATTTTTAGAAGAAAAAAAAAATGGTTCTCCCTGAAATGTAAAACAAATACCTGTACAAGTCAAATTGTGCCAATGAAAGTTAATGTACAAGAAAGCTTGCAGACTTAGATGAGCTGTTTGACCGGAAGGGAACTTTCATTGAAGCAAGAAGGAAATCGGCTGCACTGGATTTTACCAGTCCAGGGTACACCCTGGACTGGTCACCAGTCTCGCCACGGGAAAGTGACGCGCCACGGGAAAACCAGGAACAAGTCGGCAGAGCACAAACGGAGAAAATGAGGAAAAACCGTCAATTTCTGAGAAAATGGTGATTTTCGTTTTATTGCAAAATGTGCAAGTTGAAATTGTGAAGTATCCAATCGATTCTTTAAATGACAATTTCGGAGGTTTTAAAATGGTACATTTTATGTTTAAACTCGGCTTGTTTTCAGCCTAAAACTCCATTTTTGGGGAGGGGAAAAGCCTCAGCTCATTTCTGTAGCAACTTTGTTTGGCTCCACGCTGGATTTTGTTCTGCTTGTCGACCAATAACCCAGCGTGCTTCAAGAAACCTCGTGGCTACTTAACATCTCCTATGAAAAATAATATATTTCTTCACGATGGACCAAGCTCAACGTGTTGCAGACGAACTGAATCGCGGCTGTTACAGCGCTTCGCTGTGGGAGAACATGTTCAGCAGCACCGCCACCGCCGGACTCTCTTCAGATTCTGAATCAGAAGGAGATGAAGAGGAAGAGGAAGATGACAGCGACTGCATTACTTTGGAGAACATTCCTAGTCTGCAGCTGTCTTCAACCCAAAACGAGGATGACGAAGAAAGCTTTGGACTGGCGGCTGAAGAGCTAAAACGTAAGATATCAGAAGCTATAACACATTTGAGGAAAACAGAGACAGTGAAATGGAGAAGATGCGTAACTCTGACTGGAAATGTTACGGAGGAAGAAAGGAGAACTCTTCACTTGGGACACAGTCCTGTAGCCGCAAACTTTCTCCAGAGATCAGGTGCAACATACGGATGGATTCATTAGCAGCAGAAAGGGAGCGGCAGGACGTGAGAATAATCGGACATCTTGAAGCAAACAGTAGAAACCTCAGCGATGACAACATCCACCAAGAAGACACCACGGAAAAGAAAACACGCCAGGACAACTTATTCCATCGGTGGCATCGAAGTCTGCCGGAATACCTCTCAGTTTCTCATGGGGTGAGTTTATAACTTTTTAAAAAAAACTATTATGATGCATCATACTGTAAATAAATCATGTACTGAAGCGGACAAATCACATAAACCTGACCAGTTAAATATTAAAATCGACTTGAGTGAGGTTTGTGTTTGTATTTTTAATCTAAGCTTGAGGTTGAGGTGCAAACCTTCAGGAGGAGAGGAAGACTGCAGCAATCAAGAAGCGACAGGATCATCTTCAGCTTGTTCAAAAAGAGAGGGCCGTCTACAACGAGATGACTGCTGCCTGCAAAAAGACCTGCGACGACTATCAGTTGGCCATCGGCCCCTCCCCACCTTCAAGTAAGAAGATCAGGAGGCACTACAGCTTTGACTTTGCACAGCAGGTATTTGTCCCACATTGCAGTTTTTTTTCTTATAAAGTATAAACATAAGACTGCTTTAACGATACACAGCTTTTGTTTAATCTAATCCCTGTTTTTTTTGTCCTCCGTCTTCATCAGATGCACTTCCCCTCGAACCCACTGCAGCCTGGGCCAATGTACTTCCTGACACCACAGAAATTTGGACTTTTTGGTGTCTCTTGTGAAGGCCTGCAGAAACAGGTGAATTTCCTTATTGATGAAGGGATGTTCATCAGGGAAGGGGAACAATGAAGTCATCAGCTTCATGCACCACTTCACTCATTTTGGAGTTGGAGAAACTGATGTGGATCTTCATTGTGACAACTGCACTGGGCAAAACAGAAACAATTTTATGTTGTGGTATGGCGCCTGGCCAAGCTTCACTCCACACTAAATATCCACTTCCTGATTGCTGGCCACACCAAATTTGCCCCGGACTGCGGCTTTGGGCTTATCAAACAAGCATACAAGAGGTCAGCACGTTGGCAGATATCACCAAAGTAAGTCTATTCCACCTGATAGAAAATCGAAAAAGAAAGTCGGTCATATGCACGAAAACTAAAATGCTTATTTCTATTATGGTCCTTCTGTGTGCAGGTAGTGGAAAACAGCTCGCCAGAAAGTCGCCTCAACATCCCACAGCTGGTCGGACTGGAAGATGGCACAGTGTTAGTCAACACGTTTGACTGGCAGGCACACCTAAGTCCCTACTTCCGAAAACTCCCACATATCAAGAGTTATCAGCACTTCAGGTTTCTATTATGCAGACTTCCACAATCTGTATTTGTCAATAACAAAGAGACATGCAATATTTTAATTGTCTTTTGTGTGCTTTTATTAACAGCTTTGATGCCAAAAGACCTGGTGTGGTCCTAACTAGGACTCACAGCGATGCAGAGCCCGTTAGCTTTCAGCTGCTGTGTGACCCAGAAGTTCTACCCCCTGTCGTGTGTGTTCCTGCCCTGCCTGCACCTGGACTGGCCACGGACAGCAGGCCTTTCTGTTCCGATGAAGCGGAGGACATTACACCACAAAGCACAACACAGAAGAGGATGATGGTGTGACATTGGCGTTTTGGCAATTTGTAATCTGTATAAAGTTGTAAATAAAAATCACATTTGTGACATGATCAAAGTCAAGTTAATGCCCATTTCTCTTCCTGGGTTCATTAAAGTCAAGAGGTTTGCAGACATATCATTTGATGGGTACAGATTAAATAGCTGTAGCACCAGCCTCTTCTAGATTAACACGTATTCAAAAGGTGTAAACTATTAGCCCATAGCTCTATTCATACCTGCACACATAAAATGAAGACTGATAAACAATATTTCTTCATGCTACAATAATCTTTGGACATTTCATATTACATATTAAGAAGAACACATCCATATTACCCTGATATTTTGATAATTGCGTGAGATTGGATTTCAAACTCTGCCTGAGGCAGAACATTTAATAGTCTGGAACTTTAAGTGAGACTTATCTAAAAACAAGAGGAAACCAAACCAATCACTAGGATGCAGTCATGATGCAATTTGCAGACATAAATAATATTTAAAAAAAATAGATTGTAATGCATTGCTGTAAATTATCTTTACATAGAAAAAGTTCAGTGACAGTCAGTTGGAGCTTCTCTTGACAAACAGTTGGGGGAGGTTGGCTATTCAAAGTTATTGAAATTAGCAGCTTTTGTCACCACCCTGCTTTCAGGGAGAGAAAACAATGAATCTTTCAGGGCTGATTTCTCAGAAAAATAGTCTGGTGAGTGCAGACATTCAGATGGTCATATCTTTTTTGATTTCCACAAGTATGACATCATTGGAAAGCTTAGACTCCACTCTTTTCGGATCTGTAAATAACTCAAAACGACCCCAGGTAGACTTGTTCCTGGTTTTGCCACGGCCAGTCTGTGTCCCTTCAGTGTAAATTTTACACTGAAGGGACATTTAGACTGGCCAGTTAAACGAACACGTTTTTAGATGAGAAGAAGCAGGAAAACCATGCATGCAAAGGGGGAACATGCACACCAAGGCTTTGCATGCACGAGATTTGAACGCAGGACATTTAACTGAAAAACAACAGTGCTACAACATGCAAAAAGGAATATAATAAACAGAGGAAGACATGAAAATTGTACAACTCTTTATTTTCGTATAAACTCAATTTTGATGATTAACCAAGAAAACAATTCCAGTGACTGGAAGGAGTAGCAAACGTGAAAAATGTCAGTTCTGAATAGTATAACAATTTTGCCTCAAATTAAATCTAATTTGTTGCTGTTAGAGCCAACATAAAGCATTATTTCCACAGGCTATCGCGCATTTATCAGCTGTTTGTGTGATAACCTTTGAAGACATTTACTGCGCTGCCATCTGAACCACATTTACAGAAGAGGATCTATTTTCACCTCATATTGCTAGCAGCACTTATCTCCAAATGTCACATCTAAGTTAAAGGGAGAAACATGGGGCGAAAGGCACTCCCTAAAAAGGTTTGAGGATTGGATTTTTTTTTTTTTTTTAAACGAACGAGAACCTTGTAAATACTGGCACCACATCCAGCTTTTGTCCATTTAACAAGTTGGTAAAAAAATAAATTCACTCCTGAGAACAATCACATTGACGATGCAACAAATGGAGTTACAACTGATCAGAAATGCAGTTACAAATGTAGCTGAATTTGTTTCCGACATGTCCCATCTGGAGTATAAAACTCCTGTACCGCTACAAGTGCTTAATTTAGCAGTGTGAATTGCTGGCTGTTGACATAGTGAGGGCAAAGTCAATGAGACAAAAGTACAACAACACAAAGCAACGCCTTTACATACAAGAAAATGTTGAGAAATACTGAAGTTACAAGAGCGTACATATAAATGAAAATTCTTCTATTGCAATTACTTTTTTTTTTTTTTTGGCAAAACAGCAAATTTAGGTAAATAGAACTTGTTTATGTGTCTTTTGCTAAGACCTTGTAAGATAATAATAAACAACTTTTCTAATGTACACAAATCAGAAAAATCATCATCCTGTGTCATTAACTACGTAAACACAGCTAGAACCAAATAAAAATCCCTGTACAGCTGAAGCTTTGTGACACATACCAAACCAAAGGACTCGGACGCCTGCATTTGACAGCCCCACCTGCAGAAATCCAGCAGGGAAACTAGAAGGAAAGCAAGTCACCTGACGCAGGAGGTCTGAGGGCTCACGTACGATTTAACAAGGGTACACACAGAACTCAACGGGGGAAAAAAAAAACCCATCTGGTTTGAGCTAGTTTTACATTCATTGTTTACAAATGACCAGTTCTGAGTTATGATTCTTTTAGCTGCACTACTTCATAGAAAATGAATGTTGAAGGAAAAAACAAAACAACCATACTAACGAAGTACAAACGCTGAACACATGGCAACCTAACTGAGCAGAAAAAATACATGGTGCAACAGGCAGTGGTGACAGATTTGGTGCTGAAAAATATCACAAATTGAGGGAAAAGGAATAAAGCTATCGATCATGTCCGCTGTGATCTGCTCACAGTTTGAGAGTGTGTACTGCTCCTAATATCAAAGACAACTTTAGTAAGAAAGGAATTTGACTGATGCAAAAGTACGCAATTACTTCAAAGCTTTGTATTTACATGTGGTCTTCTAATTTTTCAACAAAACCTCTGGAAAAAAGAAACTGGAAAGTCTCAAAGTGGAGAGAGGGAGTAGGACCAGTACCCCCTGATGTCAAACAGTCCACCGAGGTGCTGGTGTCCAAATATTGTCTTTAATGTAGAGACCACAAGAAACTTCTACAACTGACATAATTTCATAATAAGTGGCTACAATTCTCCGGTGGATCCGTAACTGAAGTACTACGCAGCCGCCTTGTTATCCTTCTGGAAGAGAAAAGAGGAAAATAAAGATTTAGGAATCAGCCGTAAGTGGATTGCACCAGGTTTTCTGCCAGTCCAACTTTTTGAGAGCGTAATACTTGAGTTTAAGATCTACACAGATTACAAAATAAGCTTGTATTTATAATGTTATAAATCATGCTTGTATTATAGCTTAGATTTAACATTGGGCTCATGAGTCCAGAGCTTTTTCCAACCAACATGAATCCCTTCTAACAGCAGACAGTGAAGCTCCGGTAGAACGGATCTTAACTAAACAACCAAACCTTGTTAAATGTACTTTCCTATGGGCTAATTAGTGGATAATAAAACTAGAACCAACATTTGGATTTTGACCTTTGACTTCTAAGGACTCTTTACTCCACCGCCCGCTGCAGCTGGCCAGCTTGATTTTATACTTTAGCCAAAAATGAACCTTTTGTTTAGCTGTTAAAATACATAAAACGTTTTTTGGACTTGCTGAACTGGTTTGTTTGGAACTAGTGGTCTTGATTGACAGGTACCATACAGGAAATTAGCAGAGATGAAATGGGGGGACGACATGCAGCTGTGGTCTCAAGGCCGGGAATCGAACCCTGGGTCGGGGACGCCACAAGTGAAGCAATAAATGAACCAACATACAAATTTAGAACACAACTAAATGCAACTTTTATTAAAAAAAATCTGAACGCAAGACCTTTTAAAGGCCTAAAATAGACTTTATTATCAATACTAAATTTTTAAACTAAGGATCATAAGGAAGATTAATACATTTGAAGGTTTTTAAAAAAGGCACAAAAAGTCTAAAATAAGTTTAATATTAAAAGATTTTAAGTCCTAGAATTGAGTATAATAAATTCAAAGCTTTTAAAAACGTTAATCTGCAGAAACCCTGCTGCATAACCAAATACAGGATAATGCTGTAATAATACAGTAATAGGCTTGTGCTCATTTGACTCACCCTGTATTCAAAATCGAAATCGCGGCCTCCTCTGCCACCTCTGAATCCGCCCCTGAAAAACGGCATGGCCCTCTGGGGCGGCCCAAAAAAACCTCTGCTTGACGACCGCCCCCGGCCTCCACGGGGCCCCATGAACCCTCGGCCGCGGAAACCTCCTCCTCTTCCACGATGGTGGTGTCGGAGCGGGATGCCAAAAGTCTCCGAGTTCATTCGTCTCTCCTCTGCCCAGGTTGACCTGCGCTCCCTGACACACACACACACACACACACACACACACACACACACACACACACACACACACACACACACACACACACACGATTTTTTAATACAACCGCATCAAAGCTTTTGACTCTAAAAAATAAAAATAAAAACTAAAACAAAATGTGGCCACTTCATATTTTAACTATATCCAATCTAAAAAGTAATTAAACATACAATGACTTGAGACTCGACTCTGTTGACCATGTTGTGAAAGTCAGTTATAAATGTGGGGCCTCAGTGAATGGAGAGAGAATATTTGACTTACTTTGGATATCCACCTTCACCTGTTTTGCTTGAAGAGACAAAAACACAAAGTATTTTAGTGATAGTAGAGGACATTTCACAAGCTAAAATACATGCCAAGTACTTTAGGAGGATCCAGCTCAGGCAGTGATGACCCAGTCTTCAATCAGGCTCTAATATTTGCCTTGCTCAGTGAATTGTTAATGACAAAAACTAACAGCCAACGTGTGACTTTTACTCATTGCTGTGCTGAGACAGATGTAGGTACAATAATAAAACATGAAGGGAGCCATATCAGCGGTGTGTGCGCGCTGTAGTACCTCCTTGCATCCTCACAGGACAGATTATCGAAGAAGGACTTGGTCTTGTCATAGTAACACGTATTGATGGCAGCCTCCTCCTCCTCAGTGGTGCCCGCATTGGCTGGATGTTCTGAGTCAGCGGTTTCTTCTCCATTGAGTGCCTTTTCAGGTTTGTCATCTGTTTGTGGGAAGAAATTGGAAACAACTCTTTGAATCTGCTTTTGTATTGTTCTTAGAGTGCTTCATCTCTTAAAGAGAGGGAGGAGCCTGTCTTGTGATGAAGAATCAGCGGTGGGGGGGGGGGGGGGGGGGGGGGGAGGTCGCTAAATCAATAGCGGTACTAAGAAAAACATTCAGCATGTTATAAGGGAACAGGGCTCTTTCTAGTTAAGAGAAAAACATATAATGAGTTACAATACAACAATATTTTAACTTTCTTTATTAGGGCAAAACCAATTTATGAAAGTATGGAGCAATTTAGAAGTGTCACTTCCCTGTTGGCATAACTATAGTTAAGATAACAATTGCTTATCTTTAGTGCGACGCTGTGTGGGTCCATTTTCCTGTCAATTTCCTTTCATTACAGCTTAAGGAAAAAATAAAGGATCATTTTATACTAAAATTAATTGTGTTTAAAAAACAAACATGGGTCTGACGCATACAAAACTATTTTTTTACAAGGCAAACAAGAATCTGATCCATGCAAATGTATTCATGTACGATTTCATCTTTCTGGTAATTTCGCTGAGAATTTTCTTTAACAATAATCCATAGCAGCAGGGTGGGTTGCTGCAGGTTGCTACTTTTTTCGTTCCTAATCGTCAGCTTCAGCCTGGCTCCTGGTTGCCGCGTCACTATTTTCTAACCGTCTGAGCAGTCAGCTCATTAATATTGTCCTGCGCTAATTCGTAACGCAGTAAAACGGAGTCGAGCTCAGACCAACAGAACTCCGTCATTTGGCTCTCCATGTAGCTAATATTAAAACATACAGCTTTAGCCTACGCCACCTGGGAGGTTTACTGCATTACTGTTGCAGAAACAGGAGCTTTACTGACCTTTTTAAGTTGCTCTCAAACATCAGTGTCGTTGCGTTAGCGCAGCTAGCATGTAGAATCCTTCGGCATTTTGTTTTTTTCCTGTCCAACTGCCTCATAAGGAAAGTACCAACGCTTTTTGTGTTTGCCTTATTGGCTAATGATGTTAGCATATGTTTTTTTTCTGTTTGTACTTGCCATGTTAGCAGAGTTTGAACACCCAGCAGCAGCTCATGGTTTTGTCAGGTGAGGCAACAGGTAAGAAGGGCTGAGTGTCTCTGATATTGTAGCGCTGCTGCCGCTGGAAGAACAGGTCAGTTTTTATTGATTTTGATGCAAATTATTATCCTTAAATAATTAATTTTCTAGTGTCCATTATATCGATTGTACACCAATCAGTGGTTTGTCATCTTATTTCATGGCTGACATTTCTTTCTTTTACAAATAGGTGCATTAACAAAGGCTGCAATTCTGCTTCATGTCATGTCCAAGGGATACCTTTAAAGAAGCTGTTTTTGTTATATTAGGAGGTAAAATTATTCAGCGTCCTACATTTTGGATTTTTTAAAAACTGAGTTGACAGAATGTATATTTAATTTCTAAGAAAAAATAACTGGGTGATACAGAAGAAACATTTGTATTATTTTTAAAGTTGACATCCAGAGTCGTATTGAAAGGTTGACAGCACTGTAAAAAAACCCTATTTACACAAGAAACTGCACCTGGGCCAAAGTAAGGTGAGAGTTATACCGAGCTCCCCAAGCTACGCTCATACAATGTGCAGTTTAGCTAACGCCGGTAGCTGCTGTATCGGACAACACTGCACTGAAATGCTACCTTTCAGTTTCAGCTTGTTTTGGAACTCCTTGTCAATCTCATCCTTGTGAAACTGGGCGTTGGCGGTTTCAAAATCAAAGTCCTCGTCAAACTTCATGGTGCCATCCTTGCGCATGTTCACTCTGCCCCTGCTGCGGTTTCCTCGTCCCCGGCCTCGGCGGTTGGACTGAACGCCAGCTAAAATAGGGAGAAATCTCAAAATAAGAATATAGTGTACATTCGACAAATTTAAGGTGAACAATGTGTCTGGGCTTTTACTACCACTGTTCAATGCTCAATAATATTAAAAACCTCAAGTTAGCAATACTATAAAAGGAAAAAACAGATTTCTCTAAAGAATGTACTTTATGTCACCTACCAATGTGACGCCTGTTGGGGTCCCGGTTTTCAACAGCACCTTGTTCATGATCTGGCTGGGATGTCTTCTGAACGTCAGGAGCTGAATAATGAGACATTGTGATGGTTATCAGGGAATGCAGCAACCCACCAAGCAGACATGAATGTGAGCAGAAAAACTAATATACATCCGCTCTCTGTTTTCTTGCAGACCTTTTCAGCTCTGCCGACACATGTTCTATAGGGCTGAGAATTTTGCTATAATATCCCCAACATAATTTTTTTTTTCCTTGTGAGGCCTTGAAGTGCAGGGGTCTCTACACACCCCAAAAAATGTAAATCTTTGTCCCCAACTTGAATCTATCTTTTTTATATGGCTTTTAAAGTAATGGCTTCTTCCTCTCGGAGTGAGATTTCAGACCGTGTCAGTACAGGACTCGTTTCCCTGTGGATAATGACATTCTCTCAACATCTTCAGCCAGCCTCTTTGCTTTTATTCTGGAGTTAATACACATGTTCACACCTGAACACGTTCATCTCTGGGACACAAGCCAGCTCCTACCTGAATGGCAGCTGGACACTCCTATGGGGTTTACACTTGCATGAGATTGTTTAAACCCAAGGATGAACCACGCTTGTGCAGATTCACAACTCTTCCTGATATCATGCCTGATTTCTTTGGACTTTCTCAGGATGTCAAACAAGGTTTGAGGTTTTGCTTTAAAATACATCAACAAGTGTCCTTATATTTAGCTTAAATGTTGTAAATTGACCAATCAGAGGTTCTACCAAATTGTTTAAAGGCATAGGAATATTTGGGTATGCAAACGCTCATTTTTATTCTGGCTTTAACACTAGAACTCCCAAGCCCGTCAATTTGACGGCGAGCATTCTGGATGCGAGGCGGTGATGACGTCATCGCATTACATCGGTCAGAATGCTAAAGGTTTTCTTGCACGCTATAAAATTATGGTTTTGACAAGAATTAATAACAGTATTTGATCAAAACCTATTATGTTTTATTATTATTTATAAATAGTACTGAAAAATAATACAGAGTAGTGGGTACATTTAAAAAAAAAGCTTTACTAATCTGACCAAAAGCTGGACAGCTCCATGTTACGCCCCCCTTTCACTTCGCGGACATAAACTAGTGCTAAAAATCCCTCCTGCTCATCCACACTCATGTCCGAGGAGGAATCATCTCCTAAAACTCTGCGGGCCTCAGCCACCCTGCAGCCCTGAACATGGATGAGCATCTCGGCGTCCACCAAGCAGAGGAACGCGGTCTGGGCTTCTTGGATCTAGCGCTCTGTCAACGCATTCTGGCTCTGATGCCTCCCTCTACTTTCTTCCTCCCCTACCACTGTCCACACAGTCCCATCCTTTCCAATCTCCTACTCCTTCTCAGGTGTGCGCTCGTCTTGCGATGAAAACGCTGTAAAGCGCAGAATAGATTGTTGTTACTGGGCTACTATATCTATGACCTTACTTATTGTTTATTTCTTTTTCCATTATCAGTACCTTGTTTTTTAGTTTCTCTCCTGCCAGTGAGCTGGATTGCTGGGTTTATAGCTGGACACTGGACACCAGGCTCGTCTCCCTGTCTCTGAACCTACGCTGATTGTAGCACTGTTGCTATAGTTTATATATTATTAGTTCACTAATCTGTAAACTATAGCCTAAAATGATAAAATCATTACATAGGCGAGTCTTTTACTTCCTTGAAATAATGCGCCACAACCTCCTGCTAACGGGACGACTCGTGTTTTTTAGCTGGGGGGGAGGCTCACTCTCTGACCCGCTGTCACTGGAACTGAATGCTGACCAAGAGCCGTCAGAATCCCTCTCGACCCCAGAATCACAATCATGTAATTTTTGAAGCATTTCCAATGCCTCTTGAGCAGAAAATATCCTTCTAGAAGCCATTTGTAGGATGACAACAATCTCTTTCTCAGACTGCGTTCTAGAGTGGCGGTTGCTAGGCAACGCTCACGCGTTCTCGGCCGCGGGAAAAAAATATAAATGTAAATAATAGGGCCGTCAAAATAGCGGCTGTGGTAGTTAGAGGTAGAAATACTTAATCTTTTATTTACTTTGTTATTTTAGTTTATACATAGGAACACACAAGACAGGTTTATAAAAAGTCAGGATGCCAGGAAGATAACAGTTTTAATAAACCAGAATTATGGCATGTCAAACTTTCAAAACCGTCAAATTGACGGCCCTGGGAGTTCTAGTGTTAAGCAAACAGAAATAACTTTGGTAACCCTACTTGGCCTAAAACTGGAGCCATTTAATCTGATTCTGTCTTTTTATGTAGCGCAAATGAAATATCTGGCACTGCATACAAACTTTTTGTGAACTTATTAAAGCCTCACCCTTTTTCTGCTCAAGAAGGTCAGGGGGTTTCTGGGTGCCAGTGGTAGAGCTGGTGGGTTTGGTGGTCACTCCTGTCTGACTCCTCTGTCCACCAGCTGCAGATAGACCAGGGGCAGCTGACGGGGGAACCTTCACAGACTGCTCCACTGGGGAACTTTTTGCCCGTTGAGGACTAGTTCGGCCTACAGGGCAAAGGAAAAAGAAAATAAGTTGAAGGCAGCAAGTTTATTTCAAGCTGCCTGCTGCTTTCTACACAGCTTTGCCCAATTCACAAGAGCTGTATATAAACAGGTGCACATGAACTATCATTCTTTTCATTATTTATCAAGTATTTGACAATAGTGTGGCCAAAGGATGTTTGGTCAACTTTTCTTGTAAACCACTGATTGGGCCATCTTTTGGGTATTGTCTTAGAAGTCCACTTCACTAGTAAAACAAAATAAAATGTTTAAAACTTTGATTTCATTATAAAGCCAGTTCCCTTTGTTATTTAATGACAAGCCAATTTAACCTATAGGAGGGCACACAGAAGCATCCAGAGACAAACAGCCAGCAAACGATTCTCAAAATTGTATGGATGGTTACGTATCAGAATATCTTAAAAACCAGTCATATTCCAGATTCTCAAATCTAAAATATCTCGTTTTGAATTGAGACTACTACTTACCTCCAGTGGATGCAAACTGCTGCGATCCAATTGGTGTAACGCCAAACTGGCTGTAGGATGGAACAGAGGCCCTGCTGAATGATGCATAGGAACCAGCAGACTGGAATAATGGTGCAGATGCTGCACTGGTGGATCCGATGGATGACTAATAAATAAAGACATAGCCAGTTGTGAACATAAACATACATTTGGACCAGAATTAGTTCATATAATCCCACAACACAAAGACTGCTATTTAAAAACCTGTTAAATACACCTTGTTATAAGTGCTGCGAATTAGCGCTATTCAAGAAATTATATCAAATCTTCTGCACATGAAAACTTGATTTCCAGAAAATAGAGAAATGTAGCTCAACTGCAACATCCAACAATGATATCACGGTTACAAGTTCTCTGCAGTCATAGTAAATGTTAGGGGTGTAACGATACACAAAACTCATGATTTAGTACATTTTCAATCAAAATAAATAAAAATATAACAATATTATTTCTTTTGGTCAGGAGGAAACAAAGAATCTTTTTTCACTTTTTGAAATTAATTAGGTTTTATTATGTTTTAAAACATAAAAAAGTGGAAAGTTGAGAAGTGACTGGAGATTTGGTTGGATTTTTTTTTTCCAATGACTAAAGTAGTGTAAGCAGTAGAGCCCATATTTGAGAATAAAATGAGTTTAAATTACTTTGGAATAGTTTTGATATTTCAACAAGTGTCCTAGCTGCACCTAAACCCAGCATGCTGTTGGGAAAATCTCGCCTCAACAACAGAGATTCCTCCAACTTGTATTTCATACAAAATGTACGGGGATGCTCCAAGTAACAATTTGGACTAACAATGTTTTGGTTCAGTCCACCTTTCTTTCTCCACTGTAGCTGTGCGAGAAACCTTAATGTTCCAAAATAAAGTTTATTGATAGCTGGGAGTCCTCTCTGTTTTGTTCTGGTATCAACGTAGCATTGAGCACTTAGTTCTGAACATAAACATTCTGCATGAGCTCAGGTTTAAAACAATACATACATTCTGAACACGTGCGTACCGAACCGAAAGGGCTGTACCAAGTATTCGCTGTATGAATACACGCACTGTTACACCCTTAGTAAAAATATGTAGATATTTTTTATCTAAAAGACGTGATGGGTGCTAGCAACTTAAATCCGTATTCGTCAAAGTTCTACTTAGGTGAGCATTACCCACAGTTTGGTAGCTGGAGTTAGTTATGAGATACAAATGTGCCGATGCAAGCCGAAGATACGTGCCATGAGGAAGGCTTATATGAAACCTGAGCACAATAAAAGGATTGTTCTTATATTTTATATATCCCAACTCCATTAGAAATATACTACCAAATTTAAAGATATGACTGCAGTAATACATAAATAATCTAGTTTGTCAAGCTTTTAGACCTTGATATAAATGTACTTTTAAATTAAATTTGTTTGGTCATATTTGATGGAATGTAAAGAAAAAGGGTTGTCACTGAATATAATACACATGCACTTTTAATAAAAAAAAAAAACACTTTCAGGTATTAGGCATGTACCAGCAAACCAATATGTGGGGGCTAAAAGCCCCACAGTTAAGTAAATATATCTTTACATATTTTTTAATGCCATAATCTAAATAAAATCAGACTTAAAGTAGTAGTAGATATTGTAGTTTAGGTTTAATGGCATATTAAACAGTCTTGTTACAAATATGGAAACTTACCTGAACTATAGCAGGGTCCTGGGGCAGGGTGCTAGTGGCTTTGGGTGGCTCACAAACTGTTAGGTCTTTTATATCGCTTCCTCTGAAGATGATGTACTCAAACACTTCCTCCCGAGGTGGTATAGGCCTCTCCGTGGGACGGTCTTCAGTGCCAAAGGAGCGAACTGTTTTGGAGAAGAAAAAAAACGCAACATTACAAACAGTAGGTGTGTTACTATCAGTGATTCTGTGGCTCGAACCGCTTGATTGGTGATTACGCTCCTGGCAGCGATGTCCCATCAAAACACCGTCTTATTTGCTATGGAAGGTTTGAAGTTTTAACAATCCCATTTGATAAACATACCCAGAATTCAATATGTTGCCCATTTATTTACTTTCTGTTAACAACATAGTCAGGCCATAGGACTAACGTTTTAGACTAACAAAGCCGTTTCTGATTTATCTGATGGTGAGATTTTTTTGATACACTGCTGATTTTGCAGGTTTTCCCACTTGCAAAGCATGTAAAAGTCTTTCATTTTTAATCATAGGTACTATTCAACTTTGAGTTACAGAATCTTACACAAAAATCCAGGAAACCCCATGGTGTGATGTTTAAGTAATTAATTTGCATTTTTGTGTACTTTGTGTGGCCAGCCAGCAGCAGGATCCCCCATGTCTCCACTCTGCTGGAAGCAAACTCTTTGAACCTCATTGTTTTATCAAATTGCTAGTGTTAAACGTGCTGGGCTTCCTTCCTCCTCTTGACAAATTTGCTGAGCATAATCTTGCAGTCTGCTTTACTTTTGTCCCCTTTTTTCACTTGGAACTACCTCCACAAGGCTGACGTCGCTCCTTCTCTACCATCAGACTCTTAAGTTAAGGAAAATCATGATGCATTTCAGTCCTTCTTACCCGTCTGCCTCAATATGCTATATTACTGCTGCTTACTGGGCTGGAGTATGTGTGGGCAGACTGACGCTATCTACTGCTGTAGTATCAGAACACATAAATATCCGTAGACGTAGTCACACATGGCTTCGGACAAATATCTGATGCTGCCTTCATGAGCCAGGATTTTCCACAGTAACAAACTTGATCTTTTGGTCAAATAAAAGACTATCAGAAGTTAATAAAAAATGTAAACATTCAAGCATTGAATTTCTTTGGAAACTATACATATTTGACAATGGATGTTTTCGGGTCTAAAGTTTTCCCAGGTTTTAATGTAAATTGAGACACATAACAAAATAATGCAGCTCTCTTAATGTCTAAAGTAGACCCAATGTCTTGGTATCATTTCAACGTTTTTAACGCTTCTTAGATTAAATAGGTTGTTTTAACATACCTTGATTACACTTCAACTAAAATGACTCTCCAAATTTCATGTTTTCTAAGTGTGTTTTTTCAACAAAGATCCCATCAATAAGAACATTCAGAAAAACGAACAATGGGTGATCGTCAACGTTCACCCTGTACGATTAGTTCATCATCACGTTTAAAACTTACAAAACTGTACCGGATAAAAATCAAGTGTTTAAGTTTAACCTTAAAGACAATGTTTGAGAATATTAAAATGTGACTTCAATGTCCCTATAATGTTATCAAAAACCGTGAATCCAAACTTAAATATAATCGGAAACAGCAAAAAAACAGTGTACAGTATCGACAAACTGACTTTTGATTCTATTGTTCTCTGAACGGCGGATTAAACATGAGGCCGAAATCAACGTAAACAAAAGAGAGAGCAGCACAACACCGTTTAGCCGTTAGCCGGCTAACGAAACACTAGCTAACTCCGCTAACTGCGTTACCAGCACAGTGGAAAAACTACGATCAGAAAGTCCAGAATTATGACCTTCTCAGAGATAAAATACATTTTTGGTGCGTCTTCTTACCTTTAGCGAGAGCTACTGTCGAGTTTTCAGTGTCGATGGTGTATAAAATCCCTTCATAGCGGATCTCGGCCTTAGAGATTAGGCTAATTTTGCTACCAATGTACGGCGTTCCTCCGCTCATTTTTATCAGCTGAGTTAACTCAAGCACTTACTTCCAAATAATATGTTTATCGTCCAAAGTTAGGTCAAATGTTAAATTTTCCGAGGCGCTGTTTTACGTCTGCATAACACAGATAAGTGAGTTGTTTCGTCCGTGTCGTGACTCTAACACGACATGGCCGACTTCATTTTGCTTCTTCCGCCGCAAAGACTTCTGGGACAAAGATTGTGTTCTTAAAAAAACGCATCCTCTCTACGTTTTCTCTTTAAGCAGTTGATCATGTAAAACTACTCCAATATAATCAATCTCCTTCACAGTACCGAATATATACAATACACATTAGCGTAACATATTTAATTTTTGCCCTAAAAAAAGATAAATCATCAATGACAGTGAACCTCTTTGTGCTCTCGCGATATTACACATGGCCTGAACCGATAGGTTGCACCCTACCGTGTTATATTTTCCTTATTTGCATACCATGTCAATGGGGATTTGGTGTACTCTAAGCTGTACACAGCGTAAGCACAGCAAAAATAAAATAAAATAAACCATATATATAGAAATTTTAGCTTATTGAAATGTATGTCAATTTCCTGTACTGATAATGTGTGTGTGTGCATGTTTGTGTGCCTTGTGTGTCTGTTCTGCACTGTAATGGAATGGCGACCTGTCCAGGGTGTTCCTGGCCTCTCAGTCAATGACTGCTAGAGATAGACCCTGCAATGATGAGTAGGTATTGATGATGGATGAATGTACAGAATCTGCAGTCAGTACTTGTTGAGGCTCTTTTCCCCTGAATTACTCCATCAATGCAGCATGGACTAGAGGCAATCCACCTGCTAAGGTGTTAATGAAGCCCAGGTCACTTTATTATCAGCCTTAAGTTCATTTGCATTGTTGGGTGCGGTGTCTCTCATCTTTCTCTTGACAATACCTCCAGAGTTTCTGAATGCCATTCAGGTCAGGCCAGTTTCCTGGCCAATCAAGCACAATCAAACCATGGTCATTAAACCAGGTATTGGTACTTTTGCCACCATGGGCAGGTGCCAAGTCCTGCAAGAAAATAAAATCACCATCTCTATGAGGCTTATTTCCAAAGGGGAGCATGAAGTGCTTTAAAACATTCTGGTCAATGACTATGCCAATTTGGGATTTGAGAAGACAATACAAATACAAACAGTTGACATGCCCCCCACCTTGGTGTTTTTTTTCGTTCCACTCAATTTCCCAGTAATATGCCTGAATACATGCTATCAATAGACAGTCAGCCTATTGCAATTTTTTGTGGCTTGCATCTGCTTTATTCCTGCACTTTCTGTCCTTGCAAATGGTGTCTTGAGATAGAAATGCTGAATAGAGCGCTGTCAGGTCAGCCTCAGCCAAAGGTATAGGCTTCAAATGGTTTTGGACGTTGTAGAGGCCAGAATTCTTTTATAACGTTTTCAACATTTCAATGTTGAAAAGATGCACTCCTGCTTTGTTTTCTATCACTTATTTGCATAATTGTTTTCTGGGCCTCTAGTCCAAAAAAAATAAAATACTTATACCGGTTAAACCTGAACTGGATTATTCAGGTTTTTAAGACACAGTTTGAGATTTATGAGGCCTTGGTGCTGTCCAGGTCGGTGGCCCAAAAGAAAAGGGCTTGCCTACAGTGCCATTGATGGAAGAACCTTCACTGAACGTACAGTACTACCTCACTAAATCCAAAGTTTTCAAACTACCGCCGTGCTGTAAAGACCTTTTCCAACATTACTACTATATTGACTTTTTTTCATTTGTTATATTTCACAGAAAATACAGAAAAAAACATTCCTATCTATTTGTACATGTTAAAGGAAAACATTTCAAATTCCCAGCTGGAAAAATAAGCAAGAAGGCCCTAGGGGTCAGAATCTGAAGTAAGAAACCAAATCTTTCTCAGCTACCCTGACGTTGACATTCAATATGGCTGCTCTGCATTTAAAACATGGTTATAGCTGCAGTAATAAAGGGAATTTTGTACTTCTGCAGTTTGTATCTCATTACATTTTTCCCGCAAATCAATACTGTTAATGAACATCAAACTTTAGTGTTTGAATGCATAAAATGCAGAGACGTACATTGCTATTAGCTTGTATTGCTAATTGTACTTAGCTTGGTTAATAGGTAACAAAAAGAGCAAATCCCACAATTTGAGCTGGCCAGTATGAATAAAACATAAAAATATTATTAATTTATTATTAATTATCTGTACAAAACATTTTTCTTATTTGTCTTATGTAACATTCACATTTTCTGAGACACTGAACTTAGGCTTTCATTAGCTGTAAGCCATGATCATCCATCTAGAGTTTAGGCAATGCTTTCAGTTTGAACCACTTGTTTTCATTTGAAAGATTCAGTATCTATAAGGATGAGTCAAATATGAAATCCAACAATAACCAGTTCGGGACTGAAATGGACCTTTTCTTTTAATTAACCTCATTTCTGAGTTTATCTTTATTTGGACACGTGTTCCAAGTGTATGTTTAATGTTGAAAAGACTAATAAACAGGCGGCAAGAATTTAAATATTTCCCTACCTTTATCCAGTAGGGTTCTGCTTGGGTTTTTAAAGGTTCCCATGTATCAATATATTTCTCAATTTTCTTATGAATGCCAATATTAAATTCAGTCCATACATACATAAATACAAATATCTGAGAATTATCTTAGTTTTTAACTCCTTAAATGCTAGTTATATTTATTAACATCTCTTTCAAAAAACAAGACAAAAAAATTCCACTGATTCTGATCAATTTTTTGTTTTTATGCAAATTCATTAAAATAGTCAACCAAAAGTTCATTTTCTCTCATCCTTTATATTTAAACTGGGAGATAGACAGTTAAGCCCAAATGTATTCATACCCATGGAAGATTTAGGTTCAGAATAACCTTTTAATTATACCAACATGTTTCTTCTGACTCAAAGAAATAAGAATGTTTGGAAGCGCTTTGGACACTCTCAATTTGTTTCTGATAGAGAATTTGTGGAGGGAGCGGAAGATTAGGGTAATGGCAAGGAGGCCTTCCAACTTCAAAGACCTAGAGCTGGTCACCAACAATAAATGCTCAAAATATCCGAGGAAGGACACAATTAACGTGGTCAGAAATTATCTGAAGGGTTTAATTCATGCCAATAAAGATCATTGTATTAAATATTAAGAAGGATATGGATAATTTGCCATTTTGATTAAATGTAAGAAAAACACAAATCGTAAAAAACATATTCATTTACATTGCTTTTTTTTATTTTTATCTTTTGCAAGATTCCTGTTTTCATTTCCTGTCATTTTAATAAATGATTAAAAATAATAAATGATAAAAAGCATAAGTCAAATCCGCACCCCCACCCCAAATAGACAACCTAAACACGTTTTATGCTATTTACCTGAGTAAAGGTATGCAAAAATAGCACAAAAAAACCAAGCAAAACAAAAAATGTCCAGGGACCCTGGAGGGTTAAAATCTCCCGTGGAGCCCCCCCCCCCTCCCCTGCACCCCTCATCTGATGACGTTAGGCTCATTCCCACAATGCCTAGTAACACGCAGGCGCGGTGTGGCAGCTATAACACTGCTATCTGATGCGCAGAGATGGCGGGTGCCTCCGACCCCCTGGAAGATATGCTCTTTTCAGAGGTGGATGAGAAGGCTGTTAGCGACCTGGTGGGCTCATTGGAGTCTCAGTTGGCTGGGCAGAGCAACTCAGCCGGGAAAGCAGATGAAAGCGGAGGCGCTGGCTCTGTGGCCCCTGCTAACCATCACTTAGGAAAAACGCTCCCAGCTCCAGTGAGTGCCACAACACTAGAACAACAACAACAACCAGGACGGCGGATTAAACCTGAGATGCACCAGGAGGTGAACTCTAAAGACGATAGCCCAGATAAAACTGTCACCTCTCCATCGCTGGGCTGCTCCTCTTCTTTTGGCGAGGCTCCCACCACTCCGACTGCCGGTGTGAGCGCCACTAGCAGCGGCATTCAATCACATGGAGCATCCATCACACCACTAACTGCATCTGG
This sequence comes from Girardinichthys multiradiatus, assembly GCF_021462225.1. Taxonomy (NCBI): domain Eukaryota; kingdom Metazoa; phylum Chordata; class Actinopteri; order Cyprinodontiformes; family Goodeidae; genus Girardinichthys; species Girardinichthys multiradiatus. The sequence continues at coordinate 38,675,981 of NC_061797.1, read as the reverse complement.
CGTGTCAACTTTGGCATCCCCGCAGGACAGCATCAGCACCGCGTCCAGCCGGAGCTCTAAGGTTAGCCCGGGAACAGGTGAGGCGCCCACAGAAGCCAGCGCTCCGAGAAAGCGCGTCGCGACGCCGAGAAGGAGCCCCTCAGCGCGGATTAAGAGTTTGAACGGCGCAGCGGTAACGACGAGGAGGAGCAGCATCACTGCGGTGACCGACGGCATCATCAGCTCGGTGGATCCCGGCGCGACTCCTCCAAACTCCACTCGGTCGTCCACCTCCTCCATCAACACTTCCACGTTCACCCTGTCCAACGCAAACCTCCCCGTGGGTCAGTCAGCTATTGTTCTGGACAGGGGGACTCCCACCATTGCCTTGCACAGACTTCCGAATCACATCGTAGCCAGTATAGCCCAGAACGGCAACGGGACCAGCGTTTCGGCGCTGGTCCAGCAGGGTACCCCTCAAGAACCCGCCGCCGCATCATCCCCCACGGGCGACCTCAGCAAAGCGACCACGGACACTGGAGCTTCCAAAACAGACGACTGCCCGTCCAACATTGTAACACAAAGCCAGGTTGGTAGTGTGAGTTCTGTAATAAACACCGTATCACCGTCTGCGTCCTGCGCTATCACGCCAGCAACATCCACTACAGCAGCTCCTACCACCACCACCACCACAGTGACCCAGCCTCTGAGCTCTACTACAACAGCTGCGTGTCCCACAGCCATGGCAACCATTTCTGTCTGTGGAACCGTTCAGACCACATCTGTGACCACCACCATGAGCATGGTCAGGCCCACAGCTCCCTCTCCAACACCTACAGTGGCCACCCCTGCCCAACCTCAACCCCGTCCAGGGCTTGCAACGCCTCAGAGGATAGTAGCCCCCCAGCTGATTGTCAGACCTTCACAACAGCAGACCACCATTCAGCTTCCCCCTGGCTTTACCATCCCACCGGGTAAGGTTTTTATGGAGGGCCGCTTTGTGCTTGTTATCCAGTATGTTTATGTAAATGTTACAGGGAAGCTCTTTATGTATAAGCTTTGCCCTCCACAATTACTGTCAACAGAGGTAAAGATGTACAATTATTGCTGTTGTAGCATAACCCCACAAAAAGTAAAATCCATCTTTTAAAATGAGCGGATTTACTCAGTTGGGGAAAAATCCCAAATCATGAATTCATTGATATTAGGGAAATCACCAATTTTACAATTAATGGGACCCTTTAAAATTTCTGCAAAAAAACAAACAAACAGTGGTTCTCAAACTTTTCATAACAAATACCCAGTGGTGGTTTTTGAGCGATGTGGCTACGTGCCCAGGGGGACATGTCTTTGGGTGGGGGGCGTTGCGGCACAAGCATTTTGAAAGATGCACTCCTGCTGTGTTTTCTATCACTTATTTGCATGTTTGTTTTCTATGCCTCTAGTTAAAAAAAAAAAAAATACTTAAACCGGTTAAACCTGAACTAGATTATTTAGGTTTTTAAGACACAGTTTGAGATTTATGAGGCCTTGGTGCTGTCCAGGTCGGTGGCCCAGAGAAAAAGGCTTGCGCACGGTGCCATTGATGGAAGGACCGCCACTGAATGTGCTGTACTACCTCCCTAAATCCAAAGTTTTCAAACTACCGCCGTGCTGTAAAGACCTTTTCCAACATTACTACTACATTAGTAATGTTGGAAAATGTTAGTGCACATGTATCTTTAGTGTTTGAATGCATAAAATGTGGAGACGTACATTGCTATTAGCTTGTATTCTAACTGTACTTAGCCTGGTCGATAGGTAACAAAAAGAGCAAATCCTACAAGTACAGCTGGCCAGTATGGATAAAACATAAAAATATAATTTTTCTGCCTTAAATGGATTTACATAATTACCATTTTAAAATATAAGTCTAGTTTCTAAGATCGTATCTGTTTCAACACAAACCTTTTTAATGTTTTTTGGCGGCACTAGTGGCCTTTATTTTCATATTTTTTGATAGTGAGCTGACAGGTAGGAGAGGGGAGAAGACATGCAGCAAAGGTCAACGGGCAGTGACTCGAACCCGTGTCGGCCTGCGTCGAGGACTAAGGCCTCCGAACATGGGGAGCAGCACCACTGCTGCTCCCCAGTTTCAATACAAACTTAAGGAATAAATTAAATTAGGAATAAAATATTAATAACGAATGAGATTTATTTTCCAAAAGTTATCATAAACTAAACACTGACTTTCCTTAAGAATTACTGGACTTAATAATGACACTTTCTCAATCAGCAATATATTGATGTACAATTCCCATTTGCTGGGCTGTTTTAAGTGCAAACATGCTTGAGGATTACCAGAAAATAATGGGAATCAAGTTCACACTACTGCTTCCAGTCTCTTCTCGCTCTTGTAAATGCTTAAATGCTGGTAACCCCGTGTACTGCCTGTTAGGCTACATGTATTGTCTTATCTAATTTCAGAAGTAAATGGAGCAGAACAATAAAAATCACTAGCACTTCTTGGTTCTCGCCTTTCTGTCATCTGTTTCAGTTTCTACAGGAAAGTGAAATATTTTCCACTGCACTTCTCCTTAGAAGAAGTATCTCATTGATGCAAAGATCACTGTGCTTAAACTACAATCTTTTAGAGAGTTTAGGCTTAATAGCTTTCTCCTTATAGCTAGTTTAAGTACTTTAAGTACCACTAAAGGTAATCCAACTGCCAGCTGTGGTATACAGACTTAGAACAATACCTATAAAACAATGTAAGTGCAATATGTTTTGTAATTTATACTAAAATGTTGGGCTGCACGGTGGCGCAGTTGGTAGCACTGTTGCCTTGCAGCAAGAAGGTCCTGGCTTCGATTCCCAGCCGGGGGTCATGAAGTTTGCATGTTCTCCCAGTGCATGCGTGGGTTCTCACTGGGTACTCTGGCTTCCTCCCACAGTCCAAAGACATGCCTGTTAGGTTAATTGGTCACTCTAAATTGCGCTTAGGTGTATGAATGAGTGTGTGCATGGTTGTTTGTGTGTTGCCCTGTGATGGACTGGCGATCTGTCCAGGGTGTACCCCACCTCCTGCCCATAGACTGCTGGAGATAGGCACCAGCTCCCCCGCGATCCAATATGGAATAAGTGGTAGAAAATGACTGACTGACTAAAATGTTTTTAAGTTAATCAGAGTGTCTATAGACTTTTAATTTAAGAAATTTAATAATCCATTACCTCCTGTTTTCCTGGGGTACAAATATGTTCCACACAGGCCCGTTTGTTTTAGCCATTCTTCAGAATGGGAAAGACAAGAGAACATGCCATTGAAGTAGGGATGATTTGTGTTGACCTTTGCAAGGTAGGAAACGGCAACAAGAAAACAGCAGTTTGCCCTATTAAACTTTGAATCATTCATGATCCTGGAAGATTTAGGTTTAAAGTAATTTACCTTTATTTTAACAACTTGTTTCTTCTGACTGGAAGAAAGGTTAACCTTTTGTAGCGGCCTAGCCAGGCCTAATTGTACAGTTCAAGTAATAATTAACAAGTTCTAAAACGACTTGAACTGTGACAGACAAGGCTTAACGAGGACCCAAGTTTATCTTGCCACCCAAAAAATCTCATGATTTACTGTGAACCACTAAGAACTGCCGCAAATAGAGCATTTTGAGGTCATCAAATCTCTATAACAACAGTTAGACGCTATCCATATGCCAACCCATTCTTTGGGAGGCATGCAAAGAAAAAGCTTTTTCTGTCCTAGCATCACAAATTTAGATATGCGACGTTTGCCAAACTACTGACTTTAATTGTAATCCTGTGCAGTAGTCAGATGAGACTTATATTGAGCTTTACAGGTAACAAGCAGTCCAGGTGGGCTTTGCATACAGCTAAGGATGAATATTTATGGAAAAGCACCTTATGCCTGCTATAAGTATGGTGACGGATCTGTGATGCTGTGGGACCGTTCCTCTTCTCAAGGCCCCAGAAACCTTGTTAAAGTGTATCACATCATGAACACTTTAAAACTGATTTTGAATTGATTTATAAATGAGATCAGTTTCACTACCACCAATCAAATGTTTTCCTTTCCACAACAAACTTAGTGCTCTGGTAGATAATAGTACTAATGCTCCATGTCTCCACCAGGCTTCATTTAAATCTATCTCTTACTAATAATAATAATAAAAAAAACAGATGCAAAGCAATAATCACAGGATAAACTCATCTTTGTTGGGAAATTCAGAATGATTTGGGCCAAGAACAGACATACAACCCATGCAGTACGTCCTAAATCATAGGAATAAACAGGAACCGATATCAGAAAACAAACTAAGATCACAGAGATTCTGCATTTAAAAAGTCTGTCAGTGTAGCTCACTGGCTGCTGGAAACTTGAGGATCCACAGAGAAACATTTTGAGCCAGACTGATGGGCAAATATAAATCACTGAATTTCAAATATTTCACAAACCGAGAATTCATCTATTTCTCCAAATGAAAATCACAATTTAGTCAATAGATATGTTGTTTTCTTAGATGTAATTTAGCAGTTTTATTCATTGTGCAACTATTCTTCCTCTGCATTCTGCATGTACATGGTCAGTAGCCTGAAGGGTTTCTGTACTGCCCTTGAATGCTGCTCTGAGTCACCTGACCTCAGAAGAAAAATAATGGTTCAGTCTAATAGTACCATAGCAGGGTCAGAATATGCAGTTAACCTTATTATTTGCCCATGTTAGCTTAGTTTGACCTGACATGGGAGCTGTTCAGCAGTGGTGCTGCTGTATGAAAAATGTGGTGTAGCTGAATTAGCATGAAATGGAAGCTCAAGTCAAGTTAATGTGTAATAATCAAACTCTTAATAATGTATTATTTGCTGATGTTAATGACAATAAACTTTGACAGGTTGCTCTTGTTTTAAATAGAGATGGACCAAAAAAATAAGCCATAGATCAGAATCAGACAATTGTACTTTAATTGGCTGTTATTGGCTGATCTATATATGCATTAACCAACAGCATGTGCTTTAATGCATTTTCTTTGAGTTTAATAAAGGTAGAGACATATGCCTTATACCTAGATGTGGATAATCTTATAGTTTTTTCATTTTTTGTTGGTTCCAAAGTTTCTATCTTAGTTGAAGAACCTGCTGTGCAGTTTTGGCTCTTTCATGTGTTACAGTTTGTGAAATGTATTCAAATCTGAATTGTCAAGTCAGACCTCAAAGAAAAAGTGTAGATCGTGTTCCTGACAGTAAACCTTTCTTCTCCCCTCTCTTCTACTCTGCCTGGGTTATAAGTCAACCCAATGATTAAGCCGCCCTACACCCAGCTACATCCGGTAAAGCAGCAGGAGACCATAACTAGTTCACTGCTAAGCTTTCATTCAGATTTATATAAAACTGCAGTTCACTGCAGAAGTCACATGTTACAAAGGTGGACACCCTAAAATTCCCTGTCGATGGATAGTTAACATCTGGGAGAAATAACCTTGGTTAAAACAAGGAGAAATACAGACTTGTGGAGGACAGCCGACCGAGAGGTGCAGGTTCAGAAAGAATGAAAAGAAGACTACGGAACGAGGTGCACACTGTTTTGACTAAATGAGAAACGTGCTGGAAACAGGTACCTGCAGAAAAGCAGATGGAGGGAAATTAGAGGTGGATGAGAGAATGTTGTCAACATACAAAAGGAAATCCTCTGTAGAAGAATCAACGGAGTTGTGAAGATGGCGCCTTATGTGTTTATAGTAAGCATACCTCACTGTTTTTTTGTCTGTGATAATGTGATGAAATACTGATATGGCTTAAGTGCTAACTGTTGTTCCTTGCTGCATTGCAGGAATGGTGCTAGTACGTACTGAATTGGGCCAATTGGTGATGGTTCCTCAGCAGGCTTTGGCTCAAGCTCAAGCTCAGGCTCAGGCCCAGAACAACATCTCCCCAAGACCCGCTGCCCCTTCCACGGGGACGCCCTTCAGAGTAACAACCCCACAGGTGAGACTCACCTCCAGAGCCCAGTGCTAGATACCATCGTGCAATGACTGACACGACAAAATAGGTTAACGGGCTTGCTATTTGAATACATTTAAATATATCTGGTTGTTCCCCATGACATCTCTTGTTATGGTTTGTGTTATGTGTCAGTGTGGCATGGTTTGCTTTTACACTCATTATTATCTGGTTGTTTATAGGTAGGGACTAAAACTGCAAGTATGCTAACTTACATGTAGACTCATTCAAATAATTTTTTCTTCCATTTCTCATTTCTTCAGATGATTTTAGTTTTCGGGGTGTTGCTATACAATTTCTCTGAAAACCGAAACAGCATAGTTTCTTTGAGTTGACGAAAGTATAGATATTGAGAATAAAAATGTAATTATGCACTTTTAATTGTAGAAAAACATAAATATTTCACCTGTTGGTAGGATTGACAGGCAATAAAAGCAGATACACCCGAAGCATACAGAGCTTGATCTCCTTAATTCTAATGATATCCCTGTGACACAAAGTGCTAATAGGATGCTTAATATTCTAATTGAAATATTAAGAGACTCTGTGAGAGATGAATTCAGTGCTTTCAAGGATTGTCCAGGTGTAGTCTGAAAAAGTGGAACAATAAAGTTCTCACTTCAGTAAGGCCCCCTTCACACCAGATTATAACCACCATATGCTCTCCAAGATCTTCTAACGTTTGAACATACTGGATCACGAAATTCTCAGAAAACATAATTTCCCTGTGGAGGTAAGTGTAACCCTACAGCGCTTTTCTCTACACATAGGTTTTACCGTACAGCTTTGTTGTCCATCCAGTTACAATCCAGTTACACAGGTATCACATATACAGTACAGACCAAAGGTTTGGACACACCTTGTCATTCAAAGAGTTGTCTTTATTTTCACGACTATGAATATTGTAGCTTCACACTGAAGGCATCAAAACTATGAATTAACACATGTGGAATTATATACTGAACAAAAAAGTGTGAAACAACTGAAAATATGTCTTACATTCTAGGTTATTCAAAGTAGCCACCTTTTGCTTTGATTACTGCTCCGCACACTCTTGGCATTCTGTTGATGAGCTTCAAGAGGTAGTCACCTGAAATGGTTTTCACTTCACAGGTGTGCCCTGTCAGGTTTAATAAGTGGGATTTCAAGCCTTATAAATGGGGTTGGGACCATCAGTTGTGTTGTGCAGGAGGTGGATACAGTACACAGCTGATAGTCCTACTGAATAGACTGTTAGAATTTGTATTATGGCAAGAAAAAAGCAGCTAAATAAAGAAAAACAAGTGGCCATCATTACTTTAAGAAATGAAGGTCAGTCAGTCCGAACAATTGGGAAAACTTTGAAAGTGTCCCCAAGTGCAGTCGCTAAAACCATCAAGCGCTACAAAGAAACTGGCTCACATGAGGACCGCCCCAGGAAAGGAAGACCAAGAGTCACCTCTGCTGTGGACGATAAGTTCATCCGAGTCACCAGCCTCAGAAATCACAGGTTAACAGCAGCTCAGATTAGAGAACAGGTCAATGCCACACAGAGTTCTAGCAGCAGACACATCTCTAGAACAACTGTTAAGAGGAGACTGTGTGAATCAGGCCTTCATGGTAAAATAGCTGCTAGGAAACCACTGCTGAGGACAGGCAACAAGCAGAAGAGACTTGTTTGGGCTAAAAAACACAAGGAATGGACATTAGACCAGTGGAAATCTGTGCTTTGGTCTGATGAGTCCAGGTTTGAGATCTTTGGTTCCAACCACCGTGTCTTTGTGCAGCACAGAAGAGGTGAACGGATGGACTCTACATGCATGGTTCCCACTGTGAAGCATGGAGGAGGAGGTGTGATGGTGTGGGGGTGTTTTGCTGGTGACACTGTTGGGGATTTATTCAAAATTGAAGGCATACTGAACCAGCATGGCTAGTACAGCATCTTGCAGCGGCATGCTATTCCATCCGGTTTGCGTTTAGTTGGACCAGCATTTATTTTTCAACAGGACAATGACCCCAAACACACCTCCAGGCTGTGTAAGGGCTATTTGAGCAAGAAGGAGAGTGATGGGGTGCTGCGCCAGATGACCTGGCCTCGACAGTCACCGGACCTGAACCCAGTCGAGATGGTTTGGGTGAGCTGGACCGCAGAGTGAAGGCAAAAGGGCCAACAAGTGCTAAGCATCTCTGGGAACTCCTTCAAGACTGTTGGAAAACCATTTCAGGTGACTACCTCTTGAAGCTCATCAACAGAATGCCAAGAGTGTGCGTAGCAGTAATCAAAGCAAAAGGTGGCTACTTTGAAGAACCTAGAATATAAGACATATTTTCAGTTGTTTCACACTATTTTGTTCAGTATATAATTCCACATGTGTTAATTCATAGTTTTGATTCCTTCAGTGTGAAGCTACAATATTCATAGTCATGAAAATAAAGACAACTCTTTGAATGAGAAGGTGTGTCCAAACTTTTGGTCTGTACTGTACACTGTGACGTTTTCTCATGATCTGCAGAATTTCCCCTTATCTATACTAGAGATTTCTGCACCTTCACCATCAGTTTTTTTTCCTTATCCCTTACTGTGGAGACATTACTGTTTTTAACAGTTTATTTGCAGCATTAAAGGATTTAGTTGAAGGGGTTTTCAGAATAAACTCAGTGGACTGCCAATCATGCTATATAGCTCTACAATTTTATCATTCTGCATCAAAATCTATAGGTTTTTAACCGATCAGTCTGGGCTCAACACACCAAGGACTTTTGTGATATTATATCATCAACCCACGGTGCTCTTTGGTGCAGTTGTTAGCGCTGTGTCCTTGCAACAAGAAGGCTCTGGGTTCCAATCCCAGCCTGGGGTCTTTCTGCATGGCAAACATGATTGTTGTTTACTCTAAATTGCCCTTAGGTATGAGTTTGTGTCCATGGTTGTTTGTCGTGTGTTTGCGTGAAGCCCTATGATGGACTGGTGATCTCCTCTGGGTGTACTCCTCTTTGCCAAACGACCCTGCCATGACAAGCTGGTATAGACGAAAAATATAAAGCCTACGAGCTGCTGGTTGCGTGTTTTTTCCTTTTGGTCCTCCTAAATAAAATGCTTCTTTGACAATGTCCAAGAGACATGTTTGTTTTAACTGCACCCTAGAGATTTTACAACGTCCCTTGGTCTCCAAGCAACCATATGCCCAATCTGGAGGTATGAGTGCTTCTCACCATCTTGGATCTCTATCCATAGGGAGCGCTTTTCAGCAACAAGGCACTCAAGGCACTGTACATATGGAAAACATTACAATGATTCAGAAAATCAAACAACAGAGGTAATTAAAAAAATTAAAAATAAATAAATAAAATAAAGAGAATAGAATGATGGATAAGAAAATGAAAGGAAAATTGGACTGAAAACTTAACTAATTATGCTTAGATGACACATCCAAAGGCCACTCTAAACAAATAGGTTTTTAATGTTGATTTAAAGCAATTTAGGGTTTCGGCGCTTTTACAGTTTTCTGGGAGTTTATTCCAGATTAGTGGAGCATAAGAACTAAAAGCTGCTTCTCCATGTTTGGTTCTGGTTCTGGGTATGCAGAGTAGATTTGAGCCAGATGACCTGAGAGGTCTGGGTGGTTGGTACACTGACAACAAGTCTGTAATGTATTTTGGTGGTAAGCCATTCAGTGATTTATAGACTAACAGAAGTATTTTAAAGTCTATTCTCTGAGCTACAGGGAGCCAGTGTAGGGACTTTAGAACCGGGGTGATGTGCTCCACTTTCTTAGTTCTAGTGAGGACGCGGGCAGCAGCGTTCTGGATCAACTGTCTGATCGACTTTTTAGGCAGACCTGTGAAGACACCGTTGCAGTAATCAATTCTACTAAAGATGAACGCATGAATTAGTTTTTCAACGTCCTGCTGAGACATTAGTCCTTTAATCCTGGAGATGTTCTTTAGGGGATAGAAGGTCGACCTTGTTACTGTCTTTATGTGCCTCTGAAGGTTCAGGTCTGAGTCCATCACTACACCCAGGTTTTGAGCCTGACTGGTGGTTTCTAGCTGTATTAACTGAAGCTGTGTGCTAACTTTTAAACATTTAAAATAGTCACATTTGCCCAGAAATACTTTTTTACACTTTAGTAAATCTTTAAACAAAGTGGCCACCCCTCCACCTTTTCTTTGCTGTCTGCTCTCACAAAGAAAATTGTAGTTTGGAGGCGTCGCCTCTTATCAGAATGGGAGCTTCATTAAATTCATGTAACCATGTTTCTGTTAAAAACATAAAATCAAGATCGTGTTCAGTAATTAAGTCATTGATTAAAAAAGATTTTCCTGGCAGAGATCTAATGTTCAGTAAAGCCACTTTATATGACTTAGTTGCTGATATTAACTCTGTGTCTGGTTGTATCTGACAGTTTATGGCTTTCGTTGATTGTTTATTACTGTCTCTTATCCTTTTGGCTTTGTTCTTTCTGTCACATATAAACAAAGAGATTTTACAACTATCTCCTATTGGGGGCCCAGGTTTTTCCTGGACACGCTCATTTTTGATAGAGTTACCACTGGGGCCCAGACTGTATCACAGAGAAGTGATTTGAAGGTCCTGATTAGGAGGAGATAGATTAGGAGGTGGTGGAGCTCTGCGGCATTTGGAAGATTTCGACGGGGAAGCCTTTAGTGATGACCTCTCTATCTCTATCTCAGCCAACTGGCCGGCTGTTTCTGCTGGAGCTGTTGGAGGCAGCGTTATTGTTGTTGATGCTCCATGTTCTCTGCTGAAGGTTGAAGCTGCTGGTGGATTATTTACTGAATAGAAGAGATTATATGTGAGACGTCTGGCTCCTGGCTTGTTCAAACAGAAACCATCTTGCTTGAAGAGTTGTCTTTTTTCTCAAAAAATATTAAAGTTGTGGATGAAGTTCACAGGTGTGGTGGCACATGTTTTTTTCAACCACTTATTAATCATCAGAAGTCTCAAAAAAACCTCATCTCCACAGAAAATCGGTGTAAAGGGTCCGCTGAGAGACACCTTGATATTGAGACCTCCAACAATATTCAGAAGACGAGTGAAATCCTCCTTCAGTCCTTCTGATTTCTTCTTATCCACGTCATCCATGGCTCCACAGTGTATAATAAGGTTTTCTAGAGACGGGCGCTTTTCTGTGATTGCAAGAATATTCTTTGAGATATCGGACACCACGTTACTGGTACCAATCATAACTTTTGTGTTTTTCCTGTTGCAGAAGTTTTTAATCCCATCCACAGCTGTGTGGCCCACTGTTAGGGGTCTTGGTCCGGTGGGGCGCTTTTTCTCTGGCAATTTAGGAGAAGACTGTTTAGAGTGAAGGTTGTTCTCAAACCTTTTATTGTTCTCAGAAGATGGATCATTTTCCTGGTTTTCATTCTGTAGTGGAGCAAATCTGTTTTGGAGGGGAATTCCTTTATTTCCAGCTGTCTCACTCCTATCAGTTGTTGTGACAGCAGCTCGCTGTCGAAGTCTCCTTTTCCCAGGGGAAACGGGGACATTTCTCTGTAAGTCTGGCCATTCTAAGTTATTTAATTGCTGAGAACTTCCAGTGAGTCGTCCACCTTGATTTTTTGGGCATGCCCCTAAAACATGCCAGGGGGGTCTGCCGGTAGGTTTATTCTCAGTGTTCTGATTGCCGGCTGAGTTGTTGAGCTGGCTGTCACTGTTTGGGATCACAGGCAGAGTTGAATCATCGTTGTACCCCATATTCACCTCCACATTCACTTCTAGTCATGGATAAGATACCTCTGCTGCTACCCAGGCTCCTCTTTGCAGCACCAAAGACTCGAATACGCTGCAAAAACAATAACAAACCTTCACAATTTCACCAGGGAAGCTTTGTGCACACTCAAAAAAGTCTTGAAACTCATGTTATAATGGGGAGCACTGTTGTCCTTCTTTTCCTAGTTTTTCCATAAATTCTAAATATTCTTGCTATTGAAGTTACAAGATCTGTTACCTACCATCACAACCATTTAGGCTAAAAAATCACTAGTTATTACAAGACATCTAATGAAGGTTTTGGAATTACTGAATTCAGAATTCCCACTTTTCAGGAAATGACTGACAATAATTTTTCATGCATTTCCTTTCGTAAAACCATCAGATAACTCAGATTTAGAGCAGAACAACCGAATAAGTTTATAGATTTTACAGAGGCCTTGGTTTCCTCTATGGTCATCAGGTCCTATTAAATGAAGTGCAGAAGTCACATGCGAGCTCCTACGCAAATCTAGAAAACTCTAGATTTGATTTAATTATTTTCCAGGCCTGAATAAGTCTGGAAAAACTGAAGAGAGTGTAAAAAAATATTTGTGCCACCACACATTATTCCTTATCCCATCGTTTAAGTATTTTGTCATTTCCTTTCTTGTGTCCTTCCTTCCTTCTTTCCTTCATGTCATCCCTTTCACCTTTATGTCTATCCATCTGTTTTCCTTTCTAACTAGTGTCCCTCTATCTATTCTCCCTTGTGTCCTTCCTTCTTCCATCCTCCCTTCCTAATGTCCCTCCTTCTTTCTTTCCTCCCTACTTTCTCTTCTTTTTGTTCTTTCTTTTGTCCCTCATGCCTTTCTTTCCTTCCTTTCTTCCTTGTGTTGTCTCCTCTTTCCCTCCTTCCTCCTTCATGTGTTTCCTTGTTTTCATAGTTTCTTCTGTTTATCATTCCTCTTTGTGTCCCTCTGCCTTCCTGTACCCTTGATTAGTGCTAAATTGAGGTCTGATTAACTCACCATATTCGATAAAACATAACCTTTTTAATTAATGATTTAGTTAAGTTTATGTTTATTTCTCATAGAAACTGCTTTGTGTGGAACTAGAAGTAAACAACGTTAATCCCAAATCTCCTAATATGTGCACCAACACACAGTTTTTATTTACTTTAAAGGAAGATAAGATAGCAGCAAAAAGTTAATTGCAATTTGAAGTACCATTTTAGAGGAATCAACTATTCTTAGCTCTAGAGAGCCAGCATGATCACATTTAAGGCGTAACCCAATGTCTTCAGCTCTGCATAATCTGAGATAATGTCACGGTCGGTGACCTTTCTGAAAACTAATTTGACTGATTGAATTTGATTAACTTTGATCTTGGTTCACACTGTTTGGCCCAGACTCCCTGAATAAATGCATGGTTTAGCTCTAGTCGCTAATTGCAGTGTGATTAATATATTAAAATGCCTAATTAGAACAAATGAATATACTTGATTATTTGATCCATAAATTCAATTGAGATTAATTGGTGAATTAACATCTCAATGACTCCATGGGGTCTTCTCATCAAAATTTAACGAGCTACTGAATCATTAATAGGAATTTGATTATTATCACCTGTGGATACATCATCATTCATGGAACGTAATTTTCTGGGTGCACACCTTTGGAAATTAATTGCTTTTAATAATGTTAGTAAAAGTTTAGGTCCTCAGCTCAGATGTTTCACTGACACCAGAACACCTGCCAGGTGCACAAATGTTTTTATTGCTGATTTTCTGAACAGATCTTAGAATTTTCTTTGTGTTTTATTGTGGTTTTAAATGCTTTAGTTAGCATATTAAATATTTTTATCTGGAGTCCGCATTTAAATGTTTAAATTCTTGTTTAATAATTTACCTAGGAAATTGCGATTAATTCACTGTATTGTAAAAAAAGTGCATGTCCCTTGATTTGTCACTATGAGGAAAATAGTATTTAAATTCAGTTTTTTTCACAGATCCAGCCCTCTTTACTAAAATCCACTGCAACCACTTACCTTCAGAAGTCAGTATAAATCCAGCTGTCCTGTGCAGGGCTCAGAGGTTAGAGAACATTAATAAACAAACAGCTTCATGAAGATGTTTAAAGCAGTGTTAGCATCATAAAACAGTATACCAAGTTTTGAAAAATTCTTTGGAGAGAGTAGCCAAGAGATCCTGGTAACTCTGGAGGAGCTGCAGAGATCCACAACTCAGGTCCAACAATTGTGGACAAGTCAACTATTGGCCATGAGCTTCAGAAATCTGTCAGAAAGCCATTGTGAAATCATGTATCATCTTTCCACTTTACAATTATTCACTACTTTGTTTTAGTGAGTTCATAATAAATATTCATAAAAATTAGAATAAAATGTGGTTGCAATGTTAAAAAAAATAAAAACTTTTGCAAAAACACTTTAAATCGATCTGTGATATTAAATCAAATCATTACCTGCAAACACAAAACACAGACAGTAGAGGGCAGCATCTCATTATTTGGTTTTTCCAGTTTGCATACCCGACTCCTGCGTTTTAGTCACTGACGTTTACTGTGATCAGTCCCTCCTAAATTCTGTGCAAAACTCAAGATAAGATAGTATTTTAGTTTTATATTACTATACTTTGTGTCAAAAGTCTATCGATGGCGGTGATAGTTAAACCAGATATTATTTTAACATAAATAATGAGACAAATGCAGAAATTATGTGAGAACTGACATAAAATGTTAAAAACTGTATCCTGTGGCTGAGCTCATAAACAAATTGCAGAATACCAGGCTTTAAAATTCAGCAGCGTATTATTCTGGTGTATAATATGACCTTGCAGGCAGTTCTGCTCCCTCTAAGAATAAACTTTTCTAACCTGCGTTTGAGTGGTTGTTCTCATTAAAGGTTTTCACCTAAATATTCATTGGAAATAATTGAAAATGTTAGACAGTGAGTTGGTCAGGATGTTGTAGATAGAAATCTGTACCAGTTCAGAGCAACACTCTGCTTCCAGAAAGCCAGCCTGCCTCTATCTTGACATGCTCAGCTCAAAAGAGAGTCGCAGATTGTCGTTGCCTCTCCCAGCCACTCTGTTGACAAATTAGTGGGCTGCGGCATTGCCATCTCGACAGGAAAAGCAGTAGCAGCGAAATGAAAGGGAATGGTGTTTATTCCCAGAGCTCAACCCCTCTGTCGGCCTGTCACTCTTCCTATGAGCCTGAGGGGAGAAACGGAAGGCATCCTGAGCTTCCTTCCTTCCATACCTGTTAAATCATTCATCATCCAACTGCCTGATTATTTTAAAAAGCTAACAAGGCTTTGGTTCTCCAGTGTGCTCGAGTGGGATAGAGAGTGAGTACGAGTGGGGCATTGCTGGGGGTGGGATGCACCCCGTGGCTCCTATCCCCCCATTCTAGCATACACCACAGCCCCATCCCCTCTACCCTCATCCGTCATACACCTACTTCCCCCAACTCTTTAGCTGTACAAAACTTTTCCTCCTCTTCTTACCCTACTTCCTCCCCCTCTGCGTGTCCCCCTTTTTTTTCTTGTATGCAAAACTCTGCAGTTTACTTTAGTGTAAAAATGCAGAATATATAGAATCGCAGCGTCGCTGTATCAATATTTGCAATATTACATTCTCAAAGGACGGGTTGGAAGAAATTGAGTTCATATTTGAAGGGCCATCCATTCACACACTGAGTGCCAATCATATATTTAGCCAGTTGGATGATCTCTGACTGTCCTCGATTCACACCAAGTGTACATTTAGTGGCTGAGTTGCAAAAGCTTGAAGAACATGGACTTTGTGGGGTTGTCTGAGTACCAGAGGTCAGTAGACCAGTGTTGGCCAGTAGACACGCTAGCAGAGCATATAGTAGCACAGCCCTTCCCCCACTTGTTGCTTTCCCTGGCTTATAGGAAATACAGATCCAACTGAAAATATTTCTCTTTGCAGAAAACACAAGACAGTTATTGTCTCCAAGCTAAAAGCACGCCACCCCTCACTCTTAAATTAAATGGTAAATTTAGCAGGTGTTAATATATTTGCAGATGTTTATTTATCAATATCAAAAATACAGCAATGGTATAGATAACATTATTAGAGCTATAATAATCTACACAATATCTTTGTTTTAACAGCAGTAGGAATAAATGTGGCTTTGATGAAAATAATGTGAAACTGTGGGTGACATCCTGTTCTTATTGATAAGATGGAGTAAAAATGTAAGTTTGGATTACTAAAAAATGGGTTTTCAAACAATTATAAAGTCAGCTTGGTGAATTAGCAATACTTTCTCATTTATGTCAGGCATTTTCTTCTAAAAACTGAAAAGCAGTTTAGACTCCCTGCCTTAAGATGTTTAAAGCAGAAGGAACCCAGCAGAGATTTGGACCACCTTCCTGTGACGTAAGCTGTCGAACCGCTACACCACTGTGCATCCTAGGAAAACTGCGGTGAATTATTTTTTGTTCCTTCATCTAATAGAGATATTTTCTATTTGCCTTTTGCTGGAGGAAAGGGATCCCTTCATCCTGCTCATAAGATTTTTCCAGCTTTCCAACGTATTGTGCTTCTTTTTTTCTGCTTTTACACATTACATAAAGGGAATAGCCAGTGCCTCCATGAAATCCCGAGCCTCGGCAACTTGACTTTGTGTCAGTCTTTACCGCTGCCATCAGCTTACACCATCTTTTCTCCTGCCATAGTGACCTTTCCCTACGTCCGCAAGGCATGCTGCTGCCTTTTCCTTATCCTGTTGCTCTTTTTCTTTCCAGCAGTCTCCTGCAACCTCTCAGACCACAAGGCCGTGTCCCTTGACCCCAGCTAAGATGACGCCATCTCCCTCTCCCACACCTTCCAGCCCTGCCCTCCAGACCTCTTCCTCCTCTTCCTCCTCCTCTTGTCCTGCACTCCGCCCTGTGAGCTAACAGTTCTTAAATGCAGAATTCATGTTTTATTCCTGCAGCCTTCATGAAAGCTCATGTCAGGAAACAATGTTAGGATGTGGCTTTGTTTTAAAGTTTAATAAAAGAACGTTTAACGTTTTCACATTTTAGCACGCTACAATCACAAACTTCAATTTATGTAAGTGGGATTTTTATGTGATAAAACAACAAAGTAATGCATACTTAAGTGATTCAATTTCTTCAATTGTTTTACAACTACAAGTTTGAAAAGTTTTGTGTGCATTTGTTTTCAGATTCCTTTACTCGTATACCCCTAAATAAAATCCAGTGCGACATTCAGAAGTCATCTAATTAATAAATGGAGTCCACCTTTATGTATTTAAACTAAATGCAGCTGTTCTGTGAAGACCTCAGAGGTATGTTAGATAACATTAGTGGACAAAAGGCATCATGAAGACAGGAGACAGCTCAGCGGTGTTCAGTTAATCATCTGTAAAATGGAAAGTTTAAAAACTAACATTGCACATTGCCCTGAACATATTACCCCCATGGTTAAACATGGCGGTGGCAGCATCATGATGTGGGAATGCTTTTATCCAGCAATAACAAGAAAGCTGTAAAATGCATTAAAGTTTGTGGTTGTATTGTGATGCTTCAGGGAGACGGATACTTTTGCAAGGCACTGAGTGTAGTATCACGTAAGATGTGTTGTAATGCCAAGAGGAAGCAGAACCTATAAGGTGAAACTGCTGATAGCGCCTCAATATGTGTTTTGTCTTGTCATTCAGTCATGCACATGTTAATAAATATGTCATTTGATATATAATTTAATAGATAACTGTCTCTCCAAGCTACTTGCTTGTCACTTCCTCCCCTCTCCTCCTCCTTTTCTGTTAAAAGATGTCCAGTGAAGTCAGTAGACCAGATGTGACAGGAGCGCCGTGGCGCCTGCCTCCTGTTCTCTTTGGCCTTGCTGAGAGCAAAGCGTCATGTTCTGTTTATCTCTCTGTCTCTTCCTTGCTCTCCCAGAAGGGCCCTGTGGCGGCGACCGTGGCAGTGACATCTCCACAGCAGACCCCCGTGGTCATGACCCCCCAGGCCCCAGCCCAGTTTACCTCCCAGCCTACGCAACCAACACAGACGAACATCGCAGCGGCCCCCGGAGGTCCAATCGTGTCCCAGGTCTGTTCCCCGCCGTCGCCCACCCTAAGGGGCACAGCCGCCAGGAGGCAGCTGCGTCACAAGTCCCTCAGCTTTACCACGTCACACAGCTGGGCATGGACAAGGAGTCTCACACATGCCCACAAACATTTGCACCCGTGCATTCACACCACTGCATACTAAAGGACATGCAGGATCACCATGAAGTCTTGCTTGTATGCAGGCAGGAACTAGTAGAGCTACATGGACACATAGATAAACATGAATTTAATGCAGACAAACAGATCCTCACCACTGTATAAATACCCATGAGACTAATAGTATGATTAAAAACATGCAACATTTCAGCACCTTTCTGGTGAAGGCAGATAAATTGCCTTCATAAAAATATATTAATAGTTTGATCTCAATTTTTTCATTTGATTCACCTTTAGTAATGCCTTTTTGAAAACATGAAAATAATTATTCACTATATTTCACAGGAAATGCAAGAAAATGTGAAGAAGTGTAAGAATTTCCTGGCCACACTCATCAAGCTGGCGTCTCACAATTCTCCATCTCCTGAGACTTCCAAGAACGTCAAGGCCCTGGTTCAGGATCTGCTGGTGGGTGTCCGAAATCAAACAAACTTTATTGAGTTAATTATTACAGGAAGTACATACTGGTACTAACAGATGGCTCTTTTTAACATGGCAGATATTAATGAAACTGTATTCCTTATGCATCTGAATTACTTCAGTGAGTAAATAACGTGTTTGAACAAGTCCACTTTGACCTTTGTGTTTTTGTATTGAATATTTCCAACCTGTAGATGGCAGCATGAAACTTTTTCCAAAATAATTTCTCTATCATGAATTTTCAGCCTTCACAATAAGATATACCCTGAGGTTCCAGAATGAGGGTTTAAAAGGATTGTCATGTTTGGAAGTGTTTGGGTTTCATGATATTATGCTCAAGTCAACATGTTAACCTGCCTGGTCCTTGTTTTTTCCCTTCTCTCTACCCAACAGGATGCTAAGATTGAGCCAGAGGAGTTCACCAGCAGGCTGCAGACTGAGCTCAAGTCGTCTCCGCAGCCTTACCTGGTGCCTTTTCTTAAGGTGTGTTTTTTGTTTGGGGACTTCCTTTTAATTTTGCTCTTGAAGTTAAAAGTTGATTCCTACATTGATATCTACAGCAGAAATTTACCTCATGACAAAACTTTTCAAGGCAATTTTTATAGATTAATCCTGAAATCAAACCTTCTTTGATCCGACCCCATCAGCTTCCACTGTCAGAAAAAGGGTATTGCTTTTCAAAACAATTCATGACCGTTTGAACTTCTTCTTTTTTTAAAATTTGTCACCTTACAACCACAATTTATTGCATTTAAGTAGGATTTTGCGTAATAGACTAAAAGGTAGTCCATAAATGTAAGGTGGAAGGAAAAGGACACTTGGTTTTTAATTGTTATTACAAGTAAAAATCATAAATGTATTTGTGCATTTGGCTTTAACTCTGTTGAGTCAATACGTGTAGAAAACCTTTCTCTGCATTGATAGCTGCTAGTTTTTTTGGAACATTTCTCTATCAGCTTTGCATATCTTTGCCCATTCTTCTTTGCAAAAAAGCTCAAGCTCAGTGAGATTGGTTAGAGGATGCCTTTGAGCATCGGCTTTCAGGTCTTGCTCAGATTCTCCTTCGAATTTCAAACACATGAAAATGCATTGGTCTGAATCATTCCACTGTACCTCTGGCTGTGTGTAGGATCGTTGTCTTGCTTGAGGACGAACCTCTGCCTCATTTTTAGGTCTTTTGAAGCCACCTTTGCTGTTGTTTAGTGTGACAGGCACACTGACCGTCAAATTAGCTGTCTGCCAACCAAACGTTACCAGTGTGAGAAATTTCTTTGGAAAGTTGTGTGGTGTGATTGCTGCTGCTACAGATGTTTGTTATCTTCTTCTTTCACGATCGTTCTAAATGGCATCTTTAACGTACAAAAGGGACATTTTGCTATTAAGATTATAGTGATTTAAAATCACACTGCTTGTACAAGGCTTAACAGTTTTCCTTCAGGGCTGTTCTGTATTTAGCTACATCCATCTTCCAATTAACTCTGGCCAGCTTCCCTGTCCCTGCTGAAGAGAAGGATCTCTGCAGCATGATGCTGCCACCACCACCTGCTGCTATAGGGAAGATGTTTTTCAGGGTGATGTGCAGTTTTAGTTTTCTTTCACACACAGTGTAGTGCATAGATAAAAAAAAATAAAAAATGTTAATCTCATCTGACCACTGGACCTTCTTCCACATGTTTGGTGTCCTATGGTCCTATGTATGGTTTGTGGCTTTCTTTTACGCATTGAAAGGGGCCGAACACATGCAGGCAAAGATCACATAAAATATCATGAAGGTTGAAGTTCATGGTAGTAATATGACAAAATGCTAAATTGTTCAAGTGGTATGAATACTTTTGGAAGCTACGTTAGGCTCCTTAAAACAAATGGAAATAAAGTAACTTGTACATTATTATTACCCTTATGACAAATGCTCATTGATATGGTTACCTATGTCACTTATAGTCATTATTTAATAAATCCTAATAAAATAAGCAGTGAATCCAGCAGTTGGATTTGTAGTTTCAGTTGTATATGCTGTTTTCTTTATATCTGTCTGTTTTGCTGTGTGACTGTAATCTTCATGACCTCCCTGCGTTCATCAACAGAAGAGCCTCCCGGCCCTGAGGCTGTCTTTGCTGAACAGTCAGCAGTCCCTGACCCAGCCCCTGCAGCAGGGAGTCAAACCAGCAGCTGGCAGCACCCCTCCTGCCATGGTAGCTGGGCCAGCTGTCCGCATACGGCACCCTAACAGCATCAGCACCCCTGCGGGTGCCACCGTGCTGCCCGCCGGGACCATTGGACATGCAGCTCCCATGGTATGTACAGAGTAGAGCAGTGCTGCTGTGTAGACACAGATACGACAGCCATGTTTATGAGCATGGGTCCAATTTAAATTGAACTAATGCCCTCAGTGACTCACAAGAAAAAAAAAGCTACCCTGAATTTATGAAACGTGAATGAGGAAAATATTTGGATCACCGTTATATCATTATGTATTGATTAATGCTGATTTAATGCGATTTACTGCAATTATACATAAACATTCAAATATGTATATTCACCCCACCTTTGATAAAGGGGTCTCAGCAAGTTGCAGAGAAACCAGATGCTTTTTGTGGTCATGAAGAAACTTCTAGCTTCATTCATTCTCATGTTTATCCTCTATACTGACTTTTGGCGCAGCAGCACTTGCTCCAAAATCAACGCCTTTTAAGCTGGATTGAAATTTGCAGAGGGCCACATGGAAAAGCCAAATGCCACAATGATTGAGGTGTTTGCCCTATATGACAAAATGTTTTTTGGAGGTGTCAAGGTGAGGCTTTCAGGGCTAGAAGCTCTACAGCAACTTTCAAACATGATGGAGGTAGCATTATACTGGGGGTTGTTGCCAGTGGTACTGATGCATTGCACAAATTGAATAGGATCATGAAGACAGAAGACTAAACCTCTAAATTAAATCAAAATTAAAATTCTGTCCAAATCATCTGGATGATTAAAACTCCTCTGGAGAGCCTAGAAGTACACAATGTTTAGTGCTCAGAGACATGGCCAAGGTTGGGAGTATTTACTGAACAAGGCACACAAGTTGAAACGTCAAGACTGGACCAGAAATATGTAAAGACAGATTCCTCACAGGTTTTAAAGGAGTGAAGAGATGAGAGTGACTCTTTACGGACTAGATGGATGGGCCTGTGATTGGATCAGTAATGGGCACAAAGCTCTGCTTCAACTCAGACGCTAGCATGGTGGAGGTTGGATATATTATGGGCTGGTATTATTAAGGTTGAGCTAGTTGGACCTCTTCAAATTAAATTTGGACTCAAAATTAACTTCCAAACCTAAAGCCAGTTTTTCAGAAGACACTTTCTTCAAGCAGTGGTGCAGGAAAAAGTCTGCGCCTATCGAGTAGACCATGATTTTTAAAATGTTCCGTCTCATACAGAGAAGTACTCCACTGCGTGCCTAGACAGGAGACTGGGATTGTTACTGTTTTTATCAAAGTTAAGTTCACCGATCAGAACTTTGTGGCTGATTTTTGATCTACAGCTTTGACCTGCTGACATTGATTTTGGCGAATCCTGATTTATTCTTGTCTCATTGTGTATACTGTAGAAAATGTAGGTCTGTCCTTTAACTTCCAGATTTCCTAAGGAATGCCAACATTTCCATATCCAGCATGTCCCGTGACAGAGGTTGAAAGCACAAAAGAACAAAACAGACCAACTTTATTGTTCTCCATTCAATCTTCCAGTAAATCTACAAGAAGTCTTGCTCTCTCTTGCTCTTTCGCAGCCTGGATGAATCGCAGACATGTCTAAACCTGTAGTAGAGAGTAGTTCCCACTTAAATAGCTTCTTACATCTCTGTTCTTCTTCTCAGTTCAATTTAAACTCCTCACTGATACTAAAACTTAACTTTGAGTCTTCTCTCAGTACAGTGTCCACACTGGTCAGGATCGATCAAGTTGAAAATGGTCTGATTTCCGTCACTAGCTGATATTTTTCAGTGCATCTCACTTTTATCAAATCTTTGTACAGCTATATATTTGTATTTATTTACAACAGCAATAAAATTCTAACTGAAAGTGTCAGTAGGGCCGGTGGAGCAGTTGGTAGCACTGTAGCCTTGCAGCAAGAAGGTCTTTCTGCATTAAGTTTGCATGTTCTCCTCCATGCATACATGGGTTCTCACTGGCTACTCTGGCTTCCTCCCACAGTCCAAAACCTCGACTGTTAGGTTAATTGTTTTTTCTAAAATTGCCCTTAGGTATGAGTGTGTGTGTGTGCGCGTGTGTGTGTGCATGTTTGTTTTGTGTGTCTCTGTGTTGCCCTGTGATGAAGTGGCGGTCGGTCCAGCTTGTACCCCGCCTCTCACCCAATGACCGCTGTAGATAGGCACCAGCCACCCCACGTGACCCTGCAAGGACAAGCAGGCATAGACAACGGATGGATGGATTAAAGTGTCAGTGGATTTATCACTTAGACTGAAATATTGGGTTATTTTTGTGCATTTCGCTTTAAGTCCATAGTAGTAATAATGCAACTGCATGTCTGCTGTTCTACATATTCTTACTGCAACTCTTGATAGTGAGCACAGGGTCTGTTTGGTTTTACTCCAGCTCAAGGTTCTGGGATAATAAGACTAGATGAACTGCAGAGTCCACTTCTAGAAACCAGTAGCCTCACCACACACCTGTTATGCATTACAGAGCGAGCAAACACTCTGGGTGTTTGTGGGATTGTTGAAGGTTTGCAGTCTGTGGATAGCAGATGTTTCAGCACAGTTCAAGGTCAGAAGCAGATTAGCCTGTTTCAAGTGGAGGGTTGGGCTCTTTCTCTTCCGCTCATCTCGTGTTTCATCTTTCACCTACTTCCTCTCCTTTTCTTTCCTCCTGCTGCATCTTTTCTTCAGTCCTTCTCAATCGCATATGTTCATGGGCCTTTGGTCCCTCTCACTGTTTCTCATTCTTTTCTTGACTCTTTAACACATACAATCCCAGCTTTAGTTAGTAAATGCCACCTCAAAACTCTGAAACCAGACAGACATATGGATTAAATTAAAAAAAGCTTGTACAGATATGGAAATATAAAAATCTGGAGTTACATTACCGTGAATATAATTTTTTATTCGTAAAACACAAGGATATGCACCACTGCACTATGATTACATTAGTTGTCCAAAATGCTGCTGCCGTTTGTCTAATAAATTCCTCCAAGTTTCACATCTGACTCCAATCTTGATGCAGATTAAGATTCTTTAACTCACTGGGACAGAAACCAGGTTATCTCAGAGGACTTCTGCACCCATATTTCCCTGGCAGGCCACCATACTAAGCTGACAACATCAGGTGACAGAGCGTCCTGTTTAGTGGCTCCCAGACTCTGGAACTCCTCCTATGGACCTGACATCGGTGGACTATGTGGTCTCTTTGAAAAGCCGCTTAAAAACAGATCTGCTTTGTATTCATTTCTATTGACTTTCATGCATTGTTGGCTTTTGAGAAGTACCTTGTGATTATTATAACTTGAAAGTCGGTATATAAAAAAAGTATCACTTACTTATTACCTTTAATGTATGAGGAATCCTGGAAGAACAATAAGTTGTGTCTATATGTACAGTATGTATTTTGTAAGTAATACAAATTGTAAAAATGAATAATACTACTAATAATGATAATAATAAAAAAGGTTATAGTACAAACTAATTTAACAACAAGTACTTATAAATCACTTACGATTCTGCATAAAAGTCCAAGGAAGTTTATAGGTGATTTGAATTATTACTATAATTGGTAAAATGCTAAAAATATAGTACTCATACATCAGGGGAAAATTAAAGTTAAAAAAGAACATTAAAATTAAGTAAAATAAAATTAAGGACATAATTAGAACCTGAGTGAAGAGATAAGATCGTTAGACAATGTAGAATAATTTTTACATCACTTTTAAAAATTTCCCCACTCCCAGCTATTCTCTGGTCTTCAGGTAGTCCATAACAGAGGTGAGGACCATATAATGATCAAGGCCTAGTTAAAATCGTGCTTCGGGAAGACCTGAGGATTCTGGAGGGTTCATAAAATTAGAACAGTTCTGACAAATAAGATGGACTTAAACCATAAAGGGCTTTATAAACACATAAAGGGCCCTAAAATAAATCCTTAAGGCAATAGGTTGCCAGTGTAGAGTTTATTTTTGGTGTGATATGTGCTCTCTTTATGTTTTTTGTTAACAAATGTGCAACTGAATTTAGTTGCTGCTGTATGCTTATGAACAACAGAAGGTAATATATATTATAATTTGAGAAATCTGAAAGAAATAAAAGCTTGCACTATTGCTTCTATGTTTGAGAGAGATGGTTGTACTCATCTCCCTCAGGTGATAAGTTCAAGCTTTAACAATCGATTAAATAAATACCACATCAAAGGAACAACAGGTAATATAATTACTTGTCACTACTCAAAAAACGAAGCAACGTTGTAGAGTAGGTATGTGGGGAAAACAATTGGGCTTGTTTCATAGTCCAACAGCCTGCAGAACAATGTCACATCAGTGGGGAGGATTTTTTGATCCACGCTTTAGTACCGTAATTCTTCAGCTAATTGTACTTGGTAGCTGTTAACTGTATAAAAAAATCACCACAGCAAATGATTTAGTTCCAAGTCTGGACATTAATTTGGCTTTTGCGTTGCAGATGTTTTGCAATGATTGCAGTAAGTTCGCTGAGTTTCAGCAGTCAGACAGAGGACCTCACTTTTACCTCCAGAATATTGTTATATACTGATGATTTACTATCTAAAAAAAGGTTGGAAATGCTTAACCTTCCTGATCATCTAAGGACTGCATAATCCTAATTAAAATGGTGATAATGCTTATTTTGCTAAATATTGAGATCATGATAATTTATTGAACATATTAATTAATTTTTATCTGTAAATGTTTACTGACATTGTCGCATGAAAACAATATTTTTTTTATATCATTGTAGTGCAATCTACCTGCCTGCTAATGTATACATTTTTGCTTCAAAATAAATTTGATCTTCTTAATTCTTCAAAAAGTAAGATCCCTTTCACACCAGGCAGCTTCGAGTGGCTTGCAAAAGCATTGAAATCTTTTACATTTTGTCACGTTACAACCACAAACTTCAATGTGTTTTATTGGGGTGTTATTTTAGGGACCAACACACAGTAGTGTATAATTGTGAAGTGACAAATAAAAATTTGCATCACTATTTGTATTTAGACCCCTTCAGTCCCCCTTAACACCCCCACACAAAACATTCAGATTCCAAAAACTGAAAGTCTGGACAAAGGAGAGCAGTTTTTCAGAGAAAGCAGCCAAAAGGCACATGGCAACTCTGGAGGAGCTGCACAGATCCATAGCTCAGTTGGGAGAATCTGGTGACAGGACTATTAGTTGTGCATCATCCTACGAAACATGATGGTGGCAGCATCATGCTGTGGGGATGCTTTTCTGCAGCAGTGAGAGGAGAGCTCGTGAGGGCTGATTGGAAGATGGATGGAGTTTTTGGAAAAACCGAGCTCACATTTTTCTTCCAATCTACAAATATGCATGACTGTATTTGTCGATCACATAAAATCCCAATAAAATACACTGAAGTTAATGGCTGTAATGTAACAAAATGTGAAAAAGTCAAATACTTAAAGGCACTTAAACTAAATATTTAGAAGGTTTTTGTATAATATTTTATTCTAGTGGTTGTAAAATCTCAATTATTCTCTCATTTGACAGATTTTAGTAAGAAGGGGATTGACTCCATGCTTTGGGGTCACAAGTTGTCATCCCCGGATCAGAAAATTGTTAAATGTCAAAGTAGGGGTTCTGCTTTCAGAGCAAACAGAAAAGAGGAATACTCAGTTATCTTTTGCCTAGAGCTGGACCTGTGGGTTATACACCTGATCCGCTTTTGCTCAGTGTTGCCAAAAATCCTCAT
The DNA here is from genome assembly GCF_021462225.1 of Girardinichthys multiradiatus. Lineage (NCBI taxonomy): Eukaryota > Metazoa > Chordata > Actinopteri > Cyprinodontiformes > Goodeidae > Girardinichthys > Girardinichthys multiradiatus. The sequence goes on along the minus strand of NC_061797.1, from coordinate 38,649,677 downwards.
TTTGTGATTTAAAATTGGAATTTAATTAACTTTTATCAACTTGAACCATGCAATGCTGTGCTTGAAAGTTTGCATAATATATATGTGCTTATATGTTGCAGATGGTTTGCAACAAACATGCTTCCGCACACTATGGCGGTATCTCATGTGTCCAGAGGGACATTGTGCAAACTTTATAAAGTATATACTTTCAAATTATACAGTCCAAATATAAAGGTTTACTAAATTTTACCTTCATGCCGCAGCCCTTGCGGTTTTGATTTAAATGTTGAAACTATGATGAAGATTTTCATTTATTGCAGTTGCAATTGAGAGTGTTTTCCTTTTAGAATAACTGACTGTAAAACTGCTGTCCAAATTTGTCACCTTCTACATTCAGATTTGTTAAACTTTTGTTAAATATCCTTCCAATGACTTTATTGCAAAAACATTAATGCATACATTAATCATGTTATTCTTAAATGAAGCCTAACATTTAGTTAAACACATTTTAAATGTAAGCTGGGCACGGCGGTTTTGCTTTTAACCCCTTCTCTTTGTGATTCTCAAACTTCCTACCTTTTTCTAGCTTTTTATTTTTTTTTCCTGTGTTAACTGTGTCGCCAGCTAGCCAGAGGTGCTAGCTATCTCTGCCTATTATGAATGTATTTTTACCCTTCCCTCCCACTCCTGCAGACCCCTGCAGTGGATCTCTGGGAAAAATAGCCTCTGTCTTTTTTTTCTGTAGCTTGAACAGTAATATAGCATGTGTCAGGGAATGGAAAACAAGGCTAAAAAATATGCAGCAAGAAGCAAACTGGTTGGAATGGATGGTTGAGCCTGGGGCTCGGCCTGTAGCTGCTACCAAGGAAGGAAGTGACTCTAATAGCCCAGCATCGTGCTCCCCCTGCATTCTGCTCCATCTTATTTTTCTCCCTGTTTGTCTAAACTACTATTTCCCCCAGATCCTGACTTTATTTCGCCTTTTTGTTATCTGAAAATAGGCAAATGTAGATCACACAGAGAGCACCTTGTAAAAGTATTGATACGTGTGAACTATTTCACACTTTGTCACTTTACAACCACAAACTTCAATGTATTTAATAGGACTTGTATGTGACAGACCAACCCAAAGCTGTCAATAATTGTGAAGTCTAACATAATACATGTTTTTAGTTTTTTTACAAATAGAAATCAAAAATTTGTGGCATGCGTATCACCTGCCCCCTTTGCTCTGATACCCCTAAAAAATCTAGTTCAATCAACTGCATTCAGAGGTCACTTGCGTGCAATGTCGGGGGCACAACAAACATGTGGAATAAGGTGGTCTGATCAGATGTGTCCAAAACTGAATTTTTGGACCAAACTCCACTACTTTGTAGTGGGAACCTGTACATATGGCAAAATTGTAGATAGTAGGAAATGTAGATAAATGTTAAGCAGCTTTTGGTCAGTTTATCTAATTTCATGTTGTCCAGTAAATGATATGGAAACTTATTATCCTTTATACGATGAAGCAGCAGTTAACCAGGCATGCAGAAAAAGTTTTGTTGTTCTTCCTCTTTTTGTTTTTCATCTCTGTCTTTCTTCAAAACTCTTTAATAAAGTTTTTCTCCTAAGGGCGTCAAGACAGGAGGGACTGTCAGTGGCCAGGTCCGGATGCCGATGGTGATCACGCAGTCTATCAGGCCGCAAGGTAAGGCGCTTTTAGAGCCTCTCAAACCTTATTGGACATCGCTGAAGCAGTCATGTGTCGGAAAAATAATAAAATAAACTTTACTCTGGGAGATGACACTGAGATTTGTACACCTTTCAGTCAGATATCCAGCAAAATGGATTAAACTTAAGCTTGCCATTAGTGAAACTGTAAATGTTCCCTTAGTGGGCTGGAAGATGTGTAAACAGACAGGAACTGCAGAGAGAACAGGTGTTTTTTTCCTGCTCGGTTATAGAGCCTCCTCAAACATTTGCGCTGCTGCTTACTCACACTGATTCACAATCACTCTTCCCACAGAAGCCCGCAAATATCGCCCCCGACACCAACCGAGTGGAATGCTCCCCTAAGAGAGCTTTGTGCTCTCAAGTGGTGCATGTAACCGTGCGTGTGTGTGTAACGTGTGTACCTGCTTTTGCTTCAGCGTGTGTCTATGTATGATCGGAGGTGCATACAAATTTGATCTATCCCTCTTCTCAAAGATCGCCTGCAGTAAAAGATCTGTAGGTTGTTTATGCCCATAAATTGGAATGCGGGGATAGGTCTAAAAATACTTCTCTGTGCCTCTTGGCTGGGAACATGCCTGTTAAAATCAAGTTTAAATTCACTCTGGCAGTCCTTGTGCCTCTCCGGAAAAACGTGTCTTGGAGCAGGATGCGGTTTAGGAGTGTAAGGAAAGCCGCTGAACCGCAGTGATATTGACAGCAACGCCAACCTAGGTTGGTTCTAGGTTGGCGGATGCTACACCCCCACCCCCCCACCCATCTGCCCCTATGAGGGAGACAGAGACAGCTGAAGCTAGTCCTTGGACAGGAGGATATCTGATGCAGATAGAAGGGGACACTTCAATGATAACATTACTTTTTATGGTTTGTTTGTTTGTCCCCTCTCCTGAACAGGAACGATGGGAAAGGGAGCCATCATACAAGCAGGCAAAAGTCCCATGGGCCCGCCTGCTCAGATCTCTGGGAATCAGAAAAACAAGTTCAACGACCCCGGAGGAGGCTCTTTCAGGTACAGGAGACTTTGTGTGACCCACATGTTGTTCCCAGCTGGCACCACATGGGGGCAGCCTTTATTCAAGCAGGTTTCTCAATGACTACGGGCTACTCTCTCAGCTAAGGCTATGAGTGTTTATCCTAGCTGCCTGCCCAACCACCTGGCTGCCTGCCTGACCGGCTGGATGATCGGTGGTCCTTTCTCTCTCCGCGCTCATCACATAGCAACACACTGCCAACCAATAGATCACCCTCACACTCGTCCTCTTTGTGTCAGTGTCACAAGTCATTGGCAGGACTGCAAATGAGCTAGATCTTAATTTAGAAAAAAGATAATTGTGTCCAGATGGTTGGAAATTCTGGATGCTGTTCTGAAAATACCTTTTGGTTAAGTCAGACATGCAGTATTATGCCTGCAGCTTTGCTCTCTTTCTCTCTCACTCTCTGGTCTTGTCTCTGCTTCTGGTGGGCCTTTGTCTCCAAACATAAAAGGTTCCTCGCCCACATGCTGGCCTTTGTGGTCTATGCTGTGCATGTTTTTCTGTTTGTGCACCATTTCTGTGCTGGTTTGAACGTACATGTTTGCATTGCTTACATCTTGTTTGTACTCCTGCGAGCGTGCACTTTGAAGACTTCAAAAATATTTGCAGTTTAAGCTTGAACGCACACACAAGCAGGAGCAGGGGGCTTGGAATGACCTCAGCGTGACTGGGCCAGGGCAAGAAGAGTCTGGGTCATATGGGCCAACGGGTTCATGGTAATGGCCTCCGTCTCCTCAGGGGAAAGGCATTGCCTGCAGCTCTGATTGATAAACCAATAAATCTTTAGCGGCTTTGGTAATTAAGCTGTCAGGCTCGCTTGTTACTGACGACCTTTTCCCCCCTGCGGTGATCACAGTGGCCCACCACGCACGAACGCACTGGTTTCATTATGAACCCAATAACGCACACAGCACCACAGTCCCAGAGGAAACACGTCCTGACATCACACACCATATTTTCCTTTAATAAAGGTCAGGTAGTAAACACATCTTCAGTGCTGTCAAAAATATTTGCCCCCTCACTGATTTCTTCTGTTTTTGCATTATTGTCACACTAAAATGTTTCAGCTCGTCGAACAAATTTTAATAACACAAAAAAATATGTTGAGTAAATAGAAAAAGATGTTTTTTTAAATGAGGATGTTATCAACTGAGTGGAAAAATTGTGTCAAACCAACCTGGACAGATGTGAAAAGTAATAGCCCTCCAAACCTAATAACTTGTTCCTCCACCCTTAAGGTCGACAACTGCCATCAAGTGAGTTTGAGAAGTGGCAATGAGTTTTTACATTGCTGTGAAGGAATTTTGTCTCACTCTTCGCCAGAGAATTGTTTAATTCAGCCACACTGGAGGGGTTTCAAGAATGAAAGGCCTTTTTAAGGCCATGCCACAGCATCTCAATGGATTTAGCTCTGGGCTTTGACTGGGCCACTTCAAAACCTTTTTTTTGAGCAAATCAGAGGTGGACTTGCTGGTGTGCTTTTGATTGCAGCCCAAAGTAACTCAAGTGCGCTGGAACTAGAGGTCACCACCTACTGGCCGAACATTCTGCATCATGATTTTCTGCAAGAGAGCAAAGCAACCCCAAACCACTACCATCATCATGATTTTTTTTTAAATCCAGTTAGTTTTATGCCAGATGTAATGGTACAGACATCTTCCAAAAACTTCTGCTTTTGTCTTGTCAGTCTTGGAGATCACTAAGATCTTTTTTTGGGAAATGTTAGACGGACCTTTTTGGTATTTTGGCTCAACAGTGATTTTTGTCTTGGATTTCTAACTCTTTCTTATTGATGAATCATGAACTAGCTAATAGAGGCCTGCAGTATGTTATAGGTTCTTGACCTCCTGGATGAGTTGTTGATTGGCTCTTAGAGTAATTTTGGTTGGCTGGCCACTCCTAGGAAGGTTCACCATTGTTCTGTTTTGTGGATAAAGGCTCACTGTGGTTTGCTGGAGTACCAAAGCCTTAGAAATAGCGTTGCAAGCCGTTCCAGATTGATATATGTCAAAGACTTTGTTTCTCATCTGTTCTTGAATATCTTTAGATCAGGGCATGATGTCTTGCAAAAAATGTAATTAATCACCATTATTGAATGATTAAACAACTGGGGGGTAATTAGTTTTTCAGTTTGGTTTGGATAGCTTTTTTCCCTTGGCAAATAAACTCATTTGAAAACTGGTTTTATGTTTTCTCAGGTTATTGTTTGGTATTAAAATTTGTTTGATCACATGTTGCTGAAATATTTAAGTGTGATAAAAAGCAAAGAAGAAAAAACAATATTTTATCACTAAAACTGCAGGTTTCTCATGGCATGGCCTTTTTTTAATCTGTTCATTTCTCACTATATAACAATTTAGCTCTCTTCAAACAAACATTTAGAACTTGGTTTGATTTTTTTGTCACAAGCTTTGTTGGGCTTTATTACCTGATGTATCACAATGTTTTCATCATTTGAGACATTTTCTATTCATATGTGTGTGTTGTGGCTGTGCAATTAATGTTTTTTTTCCAATTATGTTGGGTTCCAACAATTATGGAAACAATCTAATTGAGATGAAGCAATTATTGGAGATGAAACAATTATTGGGCTGCAGTCTGTTTCACAGTGATGCACTCGTTTTGTTATAAATCTAATACAGCAGCGTGCCCTCAACTCACCCTCAAAGCTTAGACTCTCCTTGTGCAATGTTGATCAATACAGCTCAAACTAAGGTGATGAAAATAAAGACTTAAGTCTTTGTTTTCAAGGAGTGGGCATGAATACGTGTTTTTTATTTAGCCAAATACATTGCATTGCTAAAGATTTTAGACCCTTTAAACATTCTTCATTGCCAGATAGCTCCAGCTCAGTGAGATTGGATGGAGAACGTATGACCATCAACTTTCTAATCTTGCCCCAGATTCTCAGTTGGATTTTGGTCTGGGCTTCATCTGGTCTATTTAAATACATATATTTTGATCTAAACCTTTCAATTGTAGCTCTGGCTGTATGTTTAAATGTGTTGTCCTGTTGAAAGGTGAACTTTCACCCCAGGCTTTTACTGTATTTAACAGGTTTTCTTCCAGGGTTACCCTGTATTTACTTCCATCTATCTTCCCATCAGCTCTGTACCTTGCCACTGCTGGAAAAAAAACAAAACAAAAAAAAAAAAACATCCCCTCAGCATGATGCCGCCACCACCATGTTTCACTGTGGGATGGTGTGTTCAGGGTGATGTTCAGTGTTTTATGCCAGATGTAATGGTACAGACATCTTCCAAAAACCTCTGCTTTTGTCTTGTCAGTCTTGGAGATCACTAAGATCTTTTTTTGGGAAATGTTAGACGGACCTTTTTGGTATTTTGGCTCAACAGTGATTTTTGTCTTGGATTTCTAACTCTTTCTTATTGATGAATCATGAACTAGCTAATAGAGGCCTGCAGTATGTTATAGGTTCTTGACCTCCTGGATGAGTTGTTGATTGGCTCTTAGAGTAATTTTGGTTGGCTGGCCACTCCTAGGAAGGTTCACCATTGTTCTGTTTTGTGGATAAAGGCTCACTGTGGTTTGCTGGAGTACCAAAGCCTTAGAAATAGCGTTGCAAGCCATTCCAGATTGATATATGTCAAAGACTTTGTTTCTCATCTGTTCTTGAATATCTTTAGATCAGGGCATGATGTCTTGCAAAAAATGTAATTAATCACCATTATTGAATGATTAAACAACTGGGGGGGGGGGGGGGTAATTAGTTTTTCAGTTTGGTTTGGATAGCTTTTTTCCCTTGGCAAATAAACTCATTTGAAAACTGGTTTTATGTTTTCTCAGGTTATTGTTGTCTGGTATTAATTCAATTCAATTCAGTTTTATTTATATAGTGCCAATTCACATGTTGCTGAAATATTTAAGTGTGATAAAAAGCAAAGAAGAAAAAACAATATTTTATCACTGTTCAGTGTTAGTTTCTCCCACATACAGGTCCTTCTCAAAATATTAGCATATTGTGATAAAGTTCATTATTTTCCATAATGTCATGATGAAAATTTAACATTCATATATTTTAGATTCATTGCACACTAACTGAAATATTTCAGGTCTTTTATTGTCTTAATATGGATGATTTTGGCATACAGCTCATGAAAACCCAAAATTCCTATCTCACAAAATTAGCATATTTCATCCGACCAATAAAAGAAAAGTGTTTTTAATACAAATAACGTCAACCTTCAAATAATCATGTACAGTTATGCACTCAATACTTGGTCGGGAATCCTTTTGCAGAAATGACTGCTTCAATGCAGCATGGCATGGAGGCAATCAGCCTGTGGCACTGCTGAGGTCTTATGGAGGCCCAGGATGCTTCGATAGCGGCCTTTAGCTCATCCAGAGTGTTGGGTCTTGAGTCTCTCAACGTTCTCTTCACAATATCCCACAGATTCTCTACGGGGTTCAGGTCAGGAGAGTTGGCAGGCCAATTGAGCACAGTGATACCATGGTCAGTAAACCATTTACCAGTGGTTTTGGCACTGTGAGCAGGTGCCAGGTCGTGCTGAAAAATGAAATCTTCATCTCCATAAAGCTTTTCAGCAGATGGAAGCATGAAGTGCTCCAAAATCTCCTGATAGCTAGCTGCATTGACCCTGCCCTTGATAAAACACAGTGGACCAACACCAGCAGCTGACACGGCACCCCAGACCATCACTGACTGTGGGTACTTGACACTGGACTTCTGGCATTTTGGCATTTCCTTCTCCGCAGTCTTCCTCCAGACTCTGGCACCTTGATTTCTGAATGACATGCAGAATTTGCTTTCATCCGAAAAAAGTACTTTGGACCACTGAGCAACAGTCCAGTGCTGCTTCTCTGTAGCCCAGGTCAGGCGCTTCTGCTGCTGTTTCTGGTTCAAAAGTGGCTTGACCTGGGGAATGCGGCACCTGTAGCCCATTTCCTGCACACGCCTGTGCACGGTGGCTCTGGATGTTTCTACTCCAGACTCAGTCCACTGCTTCCGCAGGTCCCCCAAGGTCTGGAATTGGCCCTTCTCCACAATCTTCCTCAGGGTCCGGTCACCTCTTTTCGTTGTGCAGCGTTTTCTGCCACACTTTTTCCTTCCCACAGACCTCCCACTGAGGTGCCTTGATACTCTGGGAACAGCCTATTCGTTCAGAAATTTCTTTCTGTGTCTTACCCTCTTGCTTGAGGGTGTCAATAGTGGCCTTCTGGACAGCAGTCAGGTCGGCAGTCTTACCCATGATTGGGGTTTTGAGTGATAAACCAGGCTGGGAGTTTTAAAGGCCTCAGGAATCTTTTGCAGGTGTTTAGAGTTAACTCGTTGATTCAGATGATTAGGTTCATAGCTCATTTAGAGACCCTTTTAATGATATGCTAATTTTGTGAGATAGGAATTTTGGGTTTTCATGAGCTGTATGCCAAAATCATCCGTATTAAGACAATAAAAGACCTGAAATATTTCAGTTAGTGTGCAATGAATCTAAAATATATGAATGTTAAATTTTCCTCATGACATTATGGAAAATAATGAACTTTATCACAATATGCTAATATTTTGAGAAGGACCTGTATAGCATTTGTTTTACCAATAAGTCCAGTTTTGGTCTCATTTGACCACCGCACCTTCCACATGTTTGGAGTGCCCCGTACATGGTTGGGGGACCACTGCAAACCGGACTTCTTATCACTTCCAAATTATGGTTTTCTTCCTGTTATTTTTTCCACAAAGTCCAGGTTCATGGATTCTCCTGTCTCCTGGCAACCACTAGTACTGTCAATAGGTGGACAGTCATGTCTTGGTTTGATAACCTAACCCTGCTTTACACTTCTCCACAAATTTAGGATTTCTGTAGAAAAAGTGGTTGCACTGGAGTTTGTTTAAAATGCTATTTTAAGTGAAGGGGACTGAATAGAAATGCATGTCAAACTTTTTATTTGTTAAAAAACCTTTGAGAACAATGTATCCTTTTCCTTTTACGTCACAATTGCACTACTTAGTGTTTCTCTGTCACATAAAAATCCCAATAAAAATCTCAATAAAAGTTCAAGGAATACTTGCATAAGACGCTGTAAAAAAAGATAATATATCCAACCGATGATAAAAACAGCTGGAAAATGTGTGCAAATTTGTGCATACTTTTGCATTACACGTGCACACGAATGAAGTGATTATTTCTCTGTCCTCCGATGGCTTTGTTACACTTTGATTCCCCTGGTGCCTCTCTGTCTCAACTCTATAGCAGAAACCTGTAGCTTCAGAGTAGGTTACTTTGTAAAAAATACTCTCGACAAAGTTGACTCTGACCTTAACTGCACAAAGAGTTAATTTTGCACTTTGAGGTCTAGGTTGTGGTGTAAGAGTGTCAGTGTTCACAATCACAGCACACAGTTTGCTTAACATACTCAACATACTCAAATCAAGTCAGACCTTTTTAATGCAATTCATAAAATGATACAAGGTAAAGGATCAACTGAAGAAAACGGACCTAAAAGTTTATTCGTTACAAAGATACGTTTATTCACAAAAACCTTATGACTTATTGATAACATCAGCGTAGCAACAAGTAGATGAAAACATACAACTACTGCTTGGCTGTAGAAAAAATAAACTGACAGCTGGCTTGGTCAGTTAGCACCCACCAGCCTCTCCTCCACCCAGCCTATGTCGTTTTCAGCTGCAGCCAGGCCCTGATGTGTGTATGGCTGTCACTCTGAACCACTGGTCCCAGCGGGCCAGCTGTAGCACAAACACACACATACTCACTGCAGGGCTTGTGGGGTTTCCAATGTACCGACAGCCTTCTGTGCAAGTACTTGAGTGTGTGTGTGTGGTTTACAGTGCAGAGTGAAAGCAGCTGTCTCTGTGCCCCTCTCTACCTCCCCTCTTTCTCCCTCTGTAAACACTCAACATCCGCTGTAATCACTGGCGAGCCAGCCGAGGCCCTTAGCCCTTCGCCAATCGACAAGCTCAGTTTCAGTCCCACAAATCCAACCCTGTTCAACATGCTGCACATCCAGCTGTGTGTGTTGCTGTGGAAGATAAATGAGTAAAGGGCCCTGCAAAGTATTCATACCACTTAAACTTTTCTACATTTTATGATACAACCACAACATTTGATTGGATTTTATGTGATAGACCAACACAAAGTAGTCCATGCCTGTGGTATGGAAGGGAAAAGATACATGGTTTCCAAAACATTTTACACATACAAAGTCAAGGTATATTTGTATTTAGAGCCCTAATTCAATCCATTGCAAACAACTGCATCAAGAAGTCACCTATTTTGTAAACAGATGTGACCTCTGTGATTGCCTCAGAGGTTAGTAAGAGTAAAGTTAAGGGATCAGCAGGGTTATCTTGTAAAACATTGCCATGGAACATCTAACAAAGCATGTGAGATGTTAAAATGACTGCAAACCTATCTAGACATGTCCATCCACCCCAAATGTCTGGGAGGAAAAAACATCAGTCAGATAAGCAGCCAAGACACCCATGGTTGCTCCTCCAGAGCAACCATGGGTGTCATGGGATAGCAAGAAGAAAATCATTGTTGAAAGAAAGACCTTAGAAGCTCTGACTGCAGTTTGCCACAAGCCAGGTAGGGGATGTTACAAACGTGGAAGGATGGCCTCTGTTCAGGTTAGACCAAAAGGAAACTTTTTTGGGCTACAGGCAAAATGCACTATTTGTGGAGGCAAACTAGCAATGCACATCACCCTATACACACTATGTCCATCTGTGAAACATGATGTTGGCAGTGTCATGATGTAGGGATGCTTTTCTTCAGTGGGACAGAGAATCTGGTCTGAGTTGATAGGAAGATGAATGGAGCTAAATACCAGGCTATACTTTAAGCAATCTTGTTAGAGGCTGCAAAAGATCTTAGAATAGGGTAAAGGTTCACATCTGAAGCTCCAGCGGTTCAGATCAAAGCATATAGACGTGCAAAGCTAGTGAAAGGTGGCTCTACAAAATATCAAATTTGTAGAGCTAATTGCACACATCGCGTTTAAATATTTGTTTGTAAAACAATTTGAAAACCCTGGATCCCTTTCCTCCAATTTTGTGCTGGTCTACCATATAAATGCATTGAAGTTTGTGGTTGTAACATGGCTAAATGTAAACAGCTAAAGGGGTATAAATACTTTTCAAGGTAGTGTACGTGTACCTAATAAGGAAAAAGGTTTTGACCCTTTTCAGTGGATTTAAAAATCCCACAGTTTTCCATGCCTCGGTGGTTTCATCTTTTGTTGACCGGTAAGCTGCCAGGTGGGGTCCTTGTTATGTTTTGAAAGGCTTCACAAATACAATTTGTCTTAGTTACCTTTCAAGAAACAGTTCAGCTTGGAATCACGGACAGCCACAAGTTTAAATTATGTCCAGATGGGTGTGTAACTGTAATATAGATTTTTAGAAAGATTCCTGAAGGATTCTCTTAGAATTTAAAGAGAAAGCTTTTGCGTTTAGGGGGTAGGACTCTCACCTCCATTCACACAATTTCGTCTACCCTCATTAGAGCTTCATTTACACTACCATCAATTCCTAGCACAAGTCAGTGTGGAAGGCTCTCTGAATTAATTTCAGTCACTTCATAAACATCATATTTGTTAGCTTGTTGCTGAGTTGTTCGGCATATCTTTAGCCATCACTATCACTGAAACCATTCAGGTCATGAGCACACATCCAGTGAACTGCCCAGGGAACCTAAAGGTGCCTTAAGGAGAATAACTCGCTCCAGTGGCTCATCTCTCAGCATAGATGCAACAACATGCATGGCCTGGGTGTTAGTCACAGGGATCAATCAGGGCCCCCTTCAAGGGCTCAGAGACCTTTATCCACAGGGAAAGGGAGAGGGTGGTGGTGGGTGTGAGGGACACAGAAGATCTGGATATACACCCATACACTGTCACGCACACACACCTACACACACAACATTTAAATGACGGGTATAGTTCAGTTCTCCCACCACCTATGGCATCACTTTGCTGAGACACATACTTGATATGGAAACAGCATGCATATGTATTCATGTGGCCCCCAGCTTCATGTCCCCAAGCCAAACCAAACCAGTAACTGAGAGCTTGTCCTTTTAGCTTCTGCAGAAGCTAATTACATCTCCTCTTTATTACTTCAGAGGTACTATCCAGAATGTTTTGGATTTCATATTTAGTTACTTTCATTTAATGTAAAATCTGTCTATGCCATTGTTATTTGATTTCAGTCACAATGGTACCTTATAACCATAAAACCAGACCATCTGTTAAAGTAGGCATCATTTTAAATATTGGTTGGACAAGGGTCATAGTGATGAAGCACATGTTTGAGTTCAGGTTTAACTGCAGCTGTAGTTGTACCAGCATACTGAACAGCAATTTGCAAATATTTTCACATTTTGTCAAGTTGAAACCACAAACTTTAGTGTATTTTGGGAGATTTTATGTGATAGACCAACACAAAGTAGTGGATAATTGTGAAACCAAAGGAAAATGAAAGATGGTGTTCAAATTTCTTTACAAATGCAGAACCACCTTTCCCCCTTTTTAAGTCTTTTGGGGTATTTCTCAACAACTTTGCACATCTAGAGACATTTTTGCTCCGTCTTGCAAAATAGTTTAAAATTTAGTCAGACTGGATGAAGAGAATTTGTGAACATCAGTTCTCAATTCTTCCTCCAAATTCTTAACGCGATTTAGGTCTGGACTTTGACTGGGCCGTTCCAGCCAATGAATATGCTTTATTATAAACCTTTCCATTGGCTGTATGTTTAGGATCATTGCTGCAAGGTAAACTTCCACAGCATTTTTTTTTCCAGGGTTGCCCTGTAGGTTCAGACAGAGGATGAAAATTTTGATTTTTATCAATAAAAAGCATGTGCACAGCATAGTGCTACCACCATCGTGCTTCACCATGGGGCTGGTTTGTTTATGGTAATGTGGAGTGTTAGGTTTCCTCCTCATGTAGCATTTTTCATGAAAGCCAAAAAGTTATATTTGGGTCTTATCTGTGTCGCTATATGGGTTGTGGCAATCTTTAAAATGGCTTTTTTTCAACAATAGCTTTGTTAATGCTACTTTTCCATAAAACTCACAAAATGTTGTGCTGATTGTAGAATTGTTTAAAGAAATCTTTAGATTTCAAACCGCTTATTGGTGGGCTAAAATGAAATTTTAGAAAGTTGGTTAACTTTTCTACAAAGAGGTGCTATAGCCAGGCAGATACTAGTGAGAAGATAAACGACATAGTTATACTACATAGCATTGCTCTGCTTCCTTTAAAAGGTTTTACAAATATGTGACAATTATAGAAAACATTTGTGTATTAAGACTTCTCTCATTGCTTAATTTCTGATAAGCTAAACATTGGACTTTCTAAATCATAATTATTGAAGGAAATTAAGTAATTTTTAGATTAGACAGTCCAGTTCAAGATTGTTGTAAAACCATTAGTTGACCATCTCATTATTTTGAGAAACAAACCTAATTTATGAAAAGCTTAATATGTCACAAAAATTGATAATTTGCATGTTGCACCCATTTTTATGACACTCAGGATAATATGTAGCAGTAATGTGTTGCCTGGATCACTGTTGTGATCTCTGGATTTAAATGCATTTGTTCAAGCTTTAACATTTTGAGTGTTGGGGCAATCCATTTTGGTCGCACATTTTGACATGCGCAGCTCAATAGACGTCACAGCTCTGATGTCACTGGGAGTATAAACCGGCTGAGATGCAGAGTTTCAGGGCCATTTCCGGCGTGTCTCACAGGACAGCGCAAAGGAGGCGCATATCTGGAGAAACAAAGCTCGCAGGCAAACTTTTGCTCCTCATGGCCACTCCCGCCCAGAAGAGCTTGAAAGCTGGAAATTTGTCTGATACGTGAAGATCAGAGGATTTATTTGCCGATCGAAGACCGTGCCACACCCGGTGCAGGTGAAAACCTACAGAGGTTCTATTTTCCAAGGAGAAGAGTTTCCTCCTTGTGTATGCAGTCGACTAACGGTTCAACATCTTTTCCCTTCCTGGACGGACGAGAAGTTACCGTTTTGTTTTCATAATTTGATCATGGACGCGTGATCCCCGCCTCCCCTCCTTTTTTGTCAGACCTGATCCATCCTCAACCGGTGATTCACGGAAGTGAGTAGAGCCATGCTCTCCCTCATTAAACTATTTTAGGCTGAAGTTTGTGATGTAAGCATCACCAGCTGGGTGGAGATGGACATCACACTCAAAGACATGTCTCTGGTGCACCCCATCTATATGTGCACGTTGAACACAGAGCTTTTTCGTGGTGGCCAGGACCTGCTGGACAGGCTGGCCCCACTCATTGTCTGCCACCAGGACCAACTCTGGGTCCAGGTGGAGGTGCAAACACCACTGGGTGCATGCAGCAAACCATCCTTGGTGATAAACCAGGTTGCCAGCTTAGAGGAGCCCAAAGAACCTCTCAGGCCCCAGTCGGTGCCAGACATGGGCACCTCTGTGACACAGCTGCACCCAGCCACCCAGAAAACTCCTCCCAGATGCAGTCATGCATCATTTCTTTGCTCTTTAAAGAACCCAGGTGTGAAAACTTGCAACCCCAAAGTGGTGGAAGGTGTACACCTGGAAACCATGTTCATACCAGAAGTGCTCCTAGCATTCTGGCTAGGGCAGTTATCAACTGGTAGAGAGCTGTATGACCGCTTGTGCCAAGAAGATCCCCTTTTAACTGAGGCACGACACAGCCACACACTCCTCTTAGCAGACGGGCTCCGTCCTCTCCTTAAGACAGACAGAGTGTGCACCTCCAGTGTGCAGATTGGCATCAAACAGCTCTCTCAAGCTTTCAGCATTGTTCCAACAGACCAAAGGAGGGTCACATTTTCCTACGCCCATTACTCTCCTATAGGGGGCCATAGGAGCTGCAAAGCCACACTCCACACCCTCCAACAGATGGCGTACTGGCCTCCAACGTCTCACAACATTCAGGTCTACATCCAAGGATGCTTAACTGGCTGCTAGTTTCAGCCATCCCAGCCAATCGGTCAACCTCCGCTTCAGCGAAGGGGGGTTATATTACTTTGGTTCCACCTTCAGACCAACTGGGTCGAACCAGCTCCAAAATTAGCAGGAGGTAACAAATTACTCCTAACTGTGACATGCAGCTTCATTAAGTCAGCACCAAATGACACTGTCATCCCAGCTGCTGCTCTTTTGCTGAACCAGATGAACTTCTACATCAAAGTCTCCTCCCCAAGAACAGAGCTTGTCTCCATGCCCGGGAAAGGAGAGACCAGTGCGTAGGACCAGTTTAAAGAGGCGCATGTTTCAAAACTCACACTAACATGCACTAACCACTAACAACTTTCTCCAACAGGAACTGTTAAAAATATCACTACCTTTCATGTAGACACAGTGTTAAACTGCAAGTTGCACGCTATTTTTCCATTAACCCTCTGCATGCACTGCAGACCCTCACAGAAGTGATTAAGAATGATTTAATGGACACACATGCTGCCAGAGATTTCATGCAAAGTCTTATTAAGAGAAGTTGGTTCATCTGTAGGCGGTCTCACCGAGGCACGGATACCTACTTGCCGAGTTCTGCTGGATTTAGTAGAGAAAATCCTAAAAAGTCCACCACAGCAGACACCTTGCAACCTTCACATACACACCTGGTTGATAGCCTAAGTAGCGCGGTTCCATTATTATTATTATGAATTTATTTTCCTTTCCCTTTTCCAATCTAAAAAGTTTAGAGACAGGAGATATGTTAAATCCCATCATCATTTGAAAGAGCTAATTTGTTTAAACCCAAACCCATGTGAAACATTGGATTCTGTTAAGATAACACACTGCATAGTTGGTTACAAACCAGGATTGTCTCCTTCACATTTATTTTCCCTTGGTTCATAGCGCTACCTTTGCCAATGCCACAGGCTGATTCCCGTGCCTGACTGGAATTGGACAACTAAGCTATGACCCCATTATGTGGTTATCTTGTTTTTTTTTCTTTCTTTTTTTGGTTGTTTCACTTTGTCTCAGGGTTACCAAAGCTGATGACCAAAAGAATGTGATGTGAAGATGATGTGAATGTATTGTTTTGTGTTTCTCATTGAATGACATAGACAGGTATGAGTTAGTTAGAGTTTAGTCCTGCCCAGGCTAACCTGGTCCTGCCCAGTCATAGGCCTTTGAGAAACAAACTGAACTGTGAACTCCCGTTCCTGCCAAGAGGAACACAGGGACAGTATTTTTGTTTTTTCTTTATTTCTTTTGCTTCTTCACGGATCATGGATCATTGAGTCTCAGCTCCTATGATGGATGGACCCAGTAGCTTCAAAGACTGCGATTAATCACACCCTTCGAACGTAGGGGGGATGTTGGGGCCATCCATTTTGGTCGCACATTTTGACATGCGCAGCTCAACAGACGTCGCAGCTCTGACGTCACTGGGAGTATAAACCGGCTGAGATGCAGAGTTTCGGGGCCATTTCCCGCGTGTCTCACTGGACAGCGCAAAGGAGGCGCATATCTGGAGAAACAAAGCTCGCAGACGAACTTTTGCTCCACAAAGCCATTCCCGGCTTGAGAGCTTGAAAGCTGGAAATCTGTCTAATACGAGAAGATCAGTGGATTTATTTGCCGATCGAAGACCGCGCCGCACCCGGCGCAGGTGAAAACCTACAGAGGTTCTATTTTCCAAGGAGAAGAGTTTATCCTTGTGTATGCAGTCGACTAACGATTCTTCATCTTTTCCCCTCCTGGATGGACGAGAAGTTACCGTTTTGTTTTCATAATTTGATCACGGACACGTGATCCCCGCCTCCCCTCCTTTTTCGTCAGACCTGATCCATCCTCAACCGGTGGAGAGAAGAAATTAAGCTCAAAGTAATTTCTTTCTTTTTATATTAAACCGGATTGGTGCATTTAGAGGTCTGGGCAGGATGAGGCATAGTGAAGGTGATTTATAATCACCAGTAGTTAATCTAAGGTATTAACTTGTTGCATGCAATACTGATGGAAGTATTTTATGCTAAGCTGGGTTTTGATTTGTCTGGCTGATCTCGAATCAGCCAGGAGTTAGAAGTCGGAGTTTTAAAAGTTTTTCATTAAAAGCAACTGCGGTCTGTACCTCGTGGTCTGACCCCTCCTTGTTCCAGTTTTATTGCTGGAGTTTTTCCACTGAGTTCCCGCTTCAGAGTTTATGACTCTTTGTTAAAGATTTGGGGCTTTCAACTGGTTGTGGCTAAAGGGGCGTGGCCCCACCGTTTCATCAGCTGATCACTGCAAGCTTGACATCAACACACCAGGAGGATTTCTCTTCCATTTAACCCAAGTTACACATTTTGTCCATAAAACTGCTGGTTTGATCTCCATAGACACTAAATGCATGTATATTTTTCTTCTATTATTATTGTTAGGTAGTCATTTTTATTCCCTTTTGTAGAACTGTGCTTGTTAGTTAGATGAAGGTTTTGGACCAGAATAATGATATATTAGAATTATTTGGCTTCAATAAATCTTCAAATATATAATTAAGTGAAGCATTTGTGTTTATCTCGTGCAAGAGTGATTTATCTGTCAAAACAAGGTCGAAGATCCCCCACCTTCGGTGAAGTGGTTGAATAAACAGTGACAGTTTGTGGTTTTGGTTAATAATTAATAATTATTAAAGAGCGTTGAGCCCGTAATCACAACACCAGAGGACATCTCTGATTTCTATTCGTAAGTAATGATTTTTGGTTAAGAAATTAATATTTTCCAAATTATGATTTTAAATTATAATTCTTGATGAATATTAATTAATCAATAATCATAATCCTTACATGAGTTACTAAGAAAAATAAACATATATGCTACCAACACAAGGTATGGGTCTTGTTATTTCACAGTAATTGAAAAATTAAACTCATCTCTAGAAGAGAGCTCAGTACATTCTTAAATATAAAATATAAAATGAGTTCAAAATCTGGTTTTCACGAGACGACATTGATACTGGAACAGCAGCTAATGCTAAAGCTAAAGCTTGAGGTCTCATCTCAAAATGATGAGATTATAAAATTTTTATCATGACATCCTGAGGTTCTGTTATTTTTGAAATAAGCGTATTGAACTGTCTCCACCATAAAACCAAAGCCTGAAGTTTATATATATATAACAAGATATAACAGGATAATGTCTGAAGTCAATGAAATAAGCAGCTCCTCTGCAGACGTTTCATTAAAATAAATTTCAGTGCATGACATTTGGGTAAATCCACTGACATGTTCATGTCAATACAACTTTACGCTTCACAGTGGCTCTGTTTTAGACCCTGTGACGATTAGGGCAAACTAATATCCCAGACACTGTTAGAAATCTGCACCAAATCACATTATATAGTTGCACCCACATATAAAAAAAAATTGTCAGATGATCAGCAGAGATATTTGGAAAAGTCTAAGCATACAGTCTGTTAGGGGCACTGTAAGTGACAAAAGAGATCAAAATGTTAGCAGATGATCTCCTACAGTTTTTCATTAGGATTTTATGTAAGTCCAACAAAGCAGATGCTGCCACCACTGCAATGTTTTCCGCATGCAGGCAAAAATGTTAAATTTTTGGCTTATCTGACCCGAGCACCTTCTTCTAGATGTTTGCTGCTGTCTTCTGCAAGACTTGAGCAAAGCCTAAAAACAGGACTTCATTTGTATTTCTTTTTTCACTCGTACATAAAAGCCAGATTTGTGGAGTATACGAGCAAAGCATTTCTGATGATGCATTGGACAGTGCTCCGTGTAGGGCTAAAACAATTAATTAGATTAATTGTCTTTAATTGAAATAATCATCAACTAATTTAGTATTCGAATAATCGTTAACTGGAGTATACAGACTCTACAACATGCCATTTGCTGAAAGAACAACCCACACAGAGCGGTAATTAGGCAAATATTGTACAATAAATATATATAAACATTTTGCATTTAGGATGAAAAACCTTTTTTTTCTGTAAATATGTTCTATCTAGAACTCCTCAAGTGGCTTAGTTTTAGCTTCACCTGGTTGAAGGTTTGAAAATGATCTCCAATTAAGCACCTTTTCCTATGCAATTATTAATCGATTAATAAAAAAAAATTGTCAACAGATTAATCCATTAGCAAAATAAGCATTAGTGGCAACCCTAGCTCCCTGAGATCTCCAAAGCTTTGGAACTTTGGTTTAAACCTCTCCATAACTTTATGCCTGGATATGCAAGCCGCGCCTTTTAGAGTCATATTTGTAAAAGATTTTTAAAACAAAAATATTTAGTTTTAAGTTGTTGAACTGGCAGCCTCCCTTTAGACCTGAATAACATGGCCGCCAGCATGTCATCCTATTTCTGTGAGCTTGTGATGATGTAAAATGGAGATCCTATGGTATCTCTGAAGGTTTAATTAGAGTGCTGGAAAAACAAGGAAGGAAGGAGAGAAGGTAAAAGTGTGTGGTGTTTTGGGAACTACTCTAATTGTCTTTGTCAACCTCCCGCCGTGGTGTCAGGTTTCATATCGGCTCTCTGCGGCTTCACCAAGAAGCAGTAGGGCCTCGGTAGGGTGGAGCTGGCTGAAGGTCTGTGCCCACTCTACAAGATGCCTGTGAGGACTCCTGGACCCGAGGCTGCAAACCTGAATGCACAACAGCACAGCAACACAAGTGAAAACACCAACCTACAGCAGCGGCACGGACGTAAATGACCACTGAGTTGAGCCAGTGAGTGGCGAGAGGCCACCCTGTGCGTGTTCTGTGGGTCTTTGTTCTCTCTGTCAAAGAGACTCATAAAATCGGCTGCTTGCTTTGAGCCAGTCCTGTAAACACAACATGTCACTGCTCTGCTAATTCAGGCCAGAATAACAATCGTTACTTGCCAAGTATAATTATCGTAGGGGAATTTTTCATGGTGTCAAATCACAAAGAAACATCCAGGCAGGAAATGTTGCGGATGGCAAGTAAAACGACCAGAGAACAAGTTCTGTATGTTGTTTTTCTCCTGTTTCTGCTAAAATGCAATAACATCTAAACATTGTGAAGTCAACATTACACCTGGGAGAAATGATCAGCGCATAAAGAAAATACATAAGGAGGTGTTGCAGAGCAGTGTGTAAATAGAGCTTGTTGACTGTTGTTTATTGCCAATCCTCAGGAGCATCCTTACCCTGCAAACTCCTTCCAAACACTCTTCATCTCCCTGCCTTTCTAAGTGTTGACACTAATAGACCCTGGAATGAGAAGCCTGTGCCATTATGACCAAAGTATATCCCGATGTAAAAAAAAAAAAAAAGAAAAGCTAATGCATAATTTCTTCCAGGCAAATAGTATTCATGAGCAAAAAATGGATCCGTGAGATATTTTTTTTTCAAGGAGTAAATGTTAATAATGTTGTGACATGAATACTGATAAAGAAAGAGGTTTTAAATGTTGAATATATGTTTTTTTCATGCTTCAGTACAGCTGCATAACACTGTGATGTGAAGCTATAGCATTGTAATGTTGTTCTTACCAGAGAGCAACGTTACTTCCCTACTGTCTATTTATTTGATCCGTGTTGCAGCAGTCTGTCCAGTCAAACAGGCACGATGCTGCATGGGAGTCCAAAACAACTGCTGCCTCCCATAAATAGAGTAGCAGAAACCTTGTTTTGGTTTTCCCAAGCTCTAAACATCTGCATGTTTCTTAAGATCAATTTTGATTTTAACTTTATATTTCTGGAAGTTTTTATTTATTTGTTTTGTCTTAATTACTATGTTTTTTACATTTACTGGCACCCTTTGTGTATAAAAAGCCTTACAATTAAATTCATCATCAATTTAATACTTTGTACAACCACCTTTCGCTGCAATTGCAGCTGCAAGTCTGAAACCCAGATTGGATGGTGAACATCCACAAACATCAATTTTCAAGTTTTGACACAATTTCTCAATTAGATTCTGATCCAGACTTTGACCTGACCCTTTTAACACATGAATAGACTAAGGCGTGATGTAAACTATCAACTTTGACCTCTGGTGTTCCAGCTAAATAAAAAAAAACAGAAAGCACCCCCACATCATGATGCTGCCACCACCATGTATCACAGTGAGGATGATGTGTGTTTCCTCTACACTCACGGCACCGTTTTACATGCAAGCCACAACCTTCAGTTTTGGTCTCATCTGACCAGAGCACCTACTGCATGTTTGCTGCGTCCCCTACGTGACTTGTGGCGCACTGCTAGTGGGACGTCTTGTAGCTTTGTTTCAAAATGTGTTTCTTTGCCACTTTTTCATGTTTGTGAAGTTAATGACAGAGCGTTATCTCTCACTGCAGCTCTTTCAGAAGTATCGTAAGTTATCTGAGACCTGGAGTTTTTCTTGGTCTTAATGATGCTATTTGTTTACTAAAGTTTCCTAAAAAACCTCTGAGGCTTTCCCAGAACAGCTGCGGCCATCAGGGATTAAATTACACAGGCAGACTCTGTTTGCTGCTTAGGGGACTTTCATAGGCATGGTTGCACTGGATTTTTATTTAGGGGTATCAGAGTAAAACAAGCTGAATTCAAATGCACCCCAATTATGATCTACTTCATGTTGGTCTACCTCATAAAATCCCAATGAATAAAGTAGACTGAAGTTTGAGGTCGTAGTATGACAAAATAAGAAAATGTTTAAGTGGTATAAATACTTTTGCAGAGCACTTTATAAAATAAAATTCTACTGAGGTATTTTTGTAACTCATACTTTACTTTTTAAGTTGATCAGAGCACCAATATGCTTTTTATTAGTAATCCAATCTTCAAAATGGTGAAGATAAAAGAACATGGCATTCAGGTAAGGCAGATGTGTTGTTCTTCTTGGTCAGAAAAAGTCTTCATGTGAACAGCTACTCACATAAACTTAGTTCACATTCAAAGTAATGATTTAGGAGTTGCAAACAACTGGAACTGTGACAAACGAGGCGGGATGACGATGACCATGTGGATTTTGCCAACACACACAATGAAGAGGATCCTGGGGTAAAAAAAAAAATCTTGTTCACTGCATCAAAGAGGGGTCACTGAAGCTCCATAACTGCATTTTGAGGCCTTTGTAAACATTTTTACCAGGGGTGTTAGTGGCGGGTGCTGTATTACCAGCCTATATCCTGTAAACCTCTCAATGAGTACGCCATCTCAATGTCTCTACTTTAGACTACCTTTTTATGTATATTTTGGTAAAAAACAAACAAACTATTATTTAAAAAAAAAAAAGCCTTATGTTAGCCTTTACTCTCACGTTACAGAGATGATGATGACATCAATGATGTGGCCTCAATGGCTGGGGTGAATCTGAACGAGGAGAGCGCCAGAATACTTGCAACCAATTCTGAGCTGGTGGGAACGCAGATCCGGTCGTGTAAAGACGAGGCCTTTCTCCATCCGGGGCTGCTACACCGACGAATCTTGGAAACTGGTGAGACCTTTTCAAATCAGCCACCATGCAACACTGCAACGTCTTCACTAGAAATGTTCAGATCCGAGTAAAGTGGTTAATTTTTGATCTACAGCTTTTGTAAAGCTTTGACGTGGCAATATGGATTTTAGCCAATTTCAAATATTCCTAAGAACTTTAAACCAAGACAATATAAGAATAGCATCAAAAGTATCATTTTTTGTAGCCTTGCTACTGTGAACATTAATTACTTTTGTTAGGAGCAAAGTCAATATTATATCACTGTGATTGAAAGCAGATGCTTTAAAGGAGATTTCTGTTATTTTAAAAAAAGGTCTAAATTATTACAGTTTCAAACTTCCTTAGCATCTCAAATTGGAATTAGCACAGTTAGCATGGCTATCTTTACATCTATCTTTGCAAAACACAATGATCACCCAAAAGGAAAATAACAAACGATAACAAAGACTTTAGCACCACTGTTTGCATATAAAAACCACAAAATGCTTTCCAAAAACCAAAAAACATTTGGAAGGATGGGCTGTGCTCTGTCTCTCAGGTGTGGGTTCTTCCTTTTCTTACCTCCAATTTTCTAGCTATTTCATAATCCCGGTGCAGTATTTGCCAAAATATGACTTAGGCATTTATGCTATGAGGCTAATGTTATGTTTCCTACATTATTTTGCTGGTTTTCTAACTCTAAAATATGATATTTAGCTTCTAAATATTTTTAGGATCCACACTGAAAAATATAAAAAGCTATAATAAGTGTTACTACTCCAAATAAAACTTTGCCTTGCATCTTTGTCCTGTGTACCCGATCAAAAAACACACAGCGTAATTCCACAAGACGGGGAGCCTGGCGCCCTCATCTTATTTCATCTCAATTAAAGTATCTTTAGTGTAGCATGGGGACCTGCAGGTCATGTTTCGTTACGTAGACTCTTGGCATGGTTGTTATCCCGTCACCTTGGGGTAGAAGGGTTGTTTTAAAATATAAATCTTACTTTGGGGGAGAACACAGCATGATACGGGGCAGGAGGCTAGGGTGCCCCCTGCTGGGGAAGTGGCACTTATGCAGCTTTGTTGTGTCAGTGATTGGTCTCTGTGCGCTTGTAGCTGACAGCAGTCCAAGGGAGGCTCCCCCAGCCTGCCAGCTCTACTCAATCAAAGAAGTGCCGCTGCTCCTCTCCTGTACAGTCCTGGTTTACAATATTAGCACCCTTTTAAACTTCATTAGGATACTTTCCTCCATAAAATGTATATATTTTTAAATTTCCTAAATTATTTCTTAACATTTTTAGTATAAATGTTCAGATTCCCCAGATTAATTTTTTATTTTGCAAAGGCAAATGTTACGGTGAGATGTTCCAACTTATATTCTTTTT
Source organism: Girardinichthys multiradiatus (assembly GCF_021462225.1). Lineage (NCBI taxonomy): Eukaryota > Metazoa > Chordata > Actinopteri > Cyprinodontiformes > Goodeidae > Girardinichthys > Girardinichthys multiradiatus. The sequence continues at coordinate 38,626,164 of NC_061797.1, read as the reverse complement.
CCACTCTCTTATTTATTCCCCCTCAAACAAACACTGCCAGGCGTACTTTAGCAAACTTCTCTCCACCTCCCCTCATTACTCTCCAGACATGTCCACAACTGGGGGAGTGGGGACCCTGAACACAGCTGGAGTTCTCTAGAAAAGACTCTTCAAAGTAATGATGGTCCCCTTCTACCTAACAGGTCCATGTACGCTCTTGAGCACATGTAGTAGTGCTTGAAAATATTTTCTGAAAATATGGTCTGAGTAAGTTCTTTGACTATTTGAGAAGAAGTCAAATAAATACATTCGATAACTTGTTTCTCTAATATGTTAATAAATGTCTTTTAGAGCATAAACATGTTTTTGAAGTAGCCTTTACACTCGCTTATACCTAAAGTCTAAGATTCACAACATATGAAGTGAAGCTTGTCTTCAAGGTAAAAATAACAAATGAAAAGACCTTGGAAAAGTATTGACATCTCATTACAACAACAAACTTCAATGTATTTTATGCGATAGAGCAATAAAAGTTGTGCATTAGTATAAAGAGGAAGGGGGGGGGGGGTCTCTACCTGCTTTTCCACATCTTGAGACTGAAATGTTTTTGCCGGTTCTTCTTACAAATAGCTAACACTTTCCACAATGCAAGCTAAAGTTTGTGGTTGTAACACTATGAGCCCTATGGACAATTCTTCAGCATAGCTTACATCGCATTAATAATTAGGATTATCAAGTTAACATGCATGCTTTTACAATAAAATGATTAATTCATCTACCTAACACTTTGGCCTTCTGATACCCATAATACCTCCGGAAGAGCCTTGTGCTCTAACTATCTTTAATTATTTATGACTCCAGGTTTAACAGTTTTAACAATCAGGATCAGTAGATCCGTTTTAGAGGTATCAAACATTGTAATTTCCCAAGAAAACTACAATCATGGATTTCTAGTGATTACATATGGCATAATATTCTCAACATCTTTCCAGTCACTCTAATGAGTAAATGGTCTGAATTTAAATTGCACCTTTCTAGTTATTTCAAGCCACATTCACCCAGTTACCCTCACAAATAGCAATACCCAGATCGGTAGGCAACTTAAGTGCCTTGCCCAGGGGCACATGTGACAGGAGGAAGCTGGAACCTTCAACTTTCAGGGTGCGAGGCAACCTCTCTTCCCATTGAGCCACAGTCACCCAACATCCAGAGGCTTTGTTGATCATTAGTCTGTTCTGGTTCTAGGTGAAGTATCATAATTAGTCCGAACTCCAGAAACTGTTTTTGCTCAGAGAAATTTCTTTCTAATTCTGTATCTAATTCTCCTAAACTTTTTCTGAAATATTAATGTCCCAGAAAGATTGTATTTTTAGGGAGTGAAAGCCTCTTAGCGGTTTTCTGTGACCTCGTGACATTGCCACATGTGTTGCCACTGCAATTACACCAGCAAGAAGGCTCCCTCCATCTATTTCAAAGCTTGAGTAGTTGAAGAGTGTATGTATTGTTCGGCTGATTTAAATAATTGGTGTGGTTTACTTAAAAGGGTGCCAGAGAAAAATTATGTTAATGGAATAATTTAAAAGGAAGTTGGAAACAGATAGTAACCCTACCAAAGTCTTTCCTCCTCTCTTTTGTTATGTCTTCTGATGAATTTCGCTCCGGGGAAACTAAATTATCCTTCTGCAAAAAGAGATGGTCAATTTCGTTTGCACACTGGAAGGGGATCAGCTAGTATAACCACTCTGGAATTTACACTAAGACTGTGAAACAAATTAACTTATCTGTGTGACGAGTCCTCGATCTGGGAGTTAATTGCCCATAATAAGTTTAGTTCCCCATGTGTGTGGATGCTAAACAGTAGATGTGGATGTGTGTAATTGTGGGAATTCTGGTCTTTTGTGTTTTGTCCCATAACATTATTTCTTTATTGTTTGTTGGTTGGCTTACTTGAAAAATGTGCTACAAGAATATTGATTTCTGTTTAGGATAAAATACATCCCATTTTGAGGTGTTGCATTTAACTATACCTATATCTCCTTCGCAGCTAAGAAGTTTGGAGTGACGGAAGTTCCCATGGAAGCCGTGACATTCATCTCACACGCCACACAGTCACGACTTCGAACTGTGTTAGAAAAAGTTTCCATCATCGCACAGCATCGACTCGACTCCTGTAAGGTAGGAAGAAATGTATATACAGTACCTTGCAAAAGCATTCCTGCAACCTTTGCTCTTTAACATTTTGTCATATTACAGTCACAAACTCCAAAGTATGTTTTTAGTGTTTTAGGTGATAAACAAACACAAAATAAAAGTACATACCTAAGAAGTTGGAGGGAAAATAATGCATTGTTTTTATGATTTTCTTTCAATAAAAATCTGAAAAGTGCAGTATGTATTTGTATTCAGCCTCTTTTACTCTGATACTCTTTAATAAACTCTTAACAAGTTGGCCATAAAGCAGTTAGAGCTTTATTCAAAGAAGACGTTACTCTGGAGGATCTGCAGAGATCTAGAGCTCAGGTGGCAAAAAGTGTTGACAGGACAACTGCTAGTTGTGTGGCCTAAAAATCTCATTTTAATATAAGAGTAAAGAAGTGTGAAGAAAACCATAACAGGCCCCATTTGCAGTTAGCCAACATCAAATCAAATTTATTTGTAAAGCACATTTAAAACCCAGCTGTCGATGCTGAACAGAAAATTGGAAAATCAGAGCAGAACAGACATAAAATCACTTTTCAAAACAAAAAGGAAAAAAAGTCCTAAAAACAATGTAACCCTTAACAAAAAAAAATAAAGTGGCCATAATCCCCTTTTGAAGTGAATTAAAAGACATGTAGGAGACACACGGAACATGTGCGAAAAGGTGCTTTGGTGACTTGGTAAGGTTGCAATTGCATTCAACTCTTTCTACTTTTGGATGATTTATTGATCAGTGATCTGTGAGATGTTCCAAGCTTGGATTATTATTTTATATTCTAACCCTGCTCTAAGCATCTCCATAACTTTATCCCTAACATGTCTGCTGTTTTAATGTATTCGTCCATGTTGTCTACTTGTTGATTATGCATTACTTTATGTTAGTCTATCACATAAAGACCCAGTAAAATACATAACGTTTGTTTTTTAATGTAATGAAACGTGAAAACGCTCCAGGAGTATGACTTTTGCAAGGCACTGTACCTCAACAACACCTGTCACCTTACATTCATTGTTGTTTATTTTTATATCTTTTATTAATTAACACTATGCTTTAAACCTATTCATAAACTCTCTGATGTTGTAAATTTCTTACATAATAAAATAGACATTTTGGTCAAATCCTGTAAATACAGTGTCTCTTAGCATTTGTTTATGAGCCCCTCCGTTAAGGTCCTGCCGGAGAATTCATTCATTGGGAGGTCTAAGGTTTAACTAGGCCATTGCAACACTTAATCAGTTTTACAGCAGATGAAATGATAAAAAAAAATGTTAAACCCTCCTTTGCAGTAAAGCTGTTGCTGTTTATTAAACCTGAATCACAGAATCTGCAACGGAAATTCAAACTCTGGGTATCATTGGGGCCTGAGGAAAAATCTTTAATTTTATCATTTTACTGTCAGGCCTTAAATGTTTTGAAAATATCCAGGGTATATCTATACCAGGTCTTCAATTTGCATCTTAATTTAATTGTTAAATTTTTTTATTCATTGCACCATATTCACATCCCAGAGTGAAGAAACATAAGTTAAGTTGTATTTAAATTGTTTACATTATTAGGTAAGTTAAATGCAAAAAGTTTTTTAAAAGTTTTCAATGTAATTTACTCAAACTTGCAGACACTGTGTCAATCCATCTTTCCATCATATCGATCCAGATATCCTGTCCCTGCTAAAGAGAAGCATGGCCACAGCATGATGCTGCTACTGCCATGCTTCACAGTGGAGGGGTGAAATCATGGTCATGTACAGTGTTAGTTTTCAACCACTCAAAGCACTTTGCATGTCAGCCAAATAGTTCAGTTCTTGTCTAATCTGACTAGAGTACCTTTTTCTACTATTCTGAGTTGTTCAGAGCTTGTGAGCTTGTTTTATACCCTTCATTGGTTTTTTCTAATAGGAGCCTTTTAAAGGTGTTACTAAACAGCAGTATTTATACTGAGGGTAAATTGCAAACAGCTGGACTCTGAACAAATATGCTAAACATTTGCGATTTTTCTTCCAGTTTCCAAGTACAACCTACTTTGTTTCGGTCTGCCACCTAAAATTTAAATAAGACTCACATATGAGACAAATTAACCTCCATATCACTGAAATTTGTAACTTGTTTTATTGTAATATGAAGAAATGTGAAAAAGTTCAGCGGCACTTTATGTTTGCAGCTTTTGACCTACATTAGCAAAAGATTTTGTTAGGACACCATACAGTAAATATTCAGATTAAATTATCATGGGACTTTTACGACAGCGTAGGAAGAAACTTCAACAAGCTTTTGCAACTTCTTATTTAGCTACATGTGGCAACATCTGTGCATCACAAAAAGAATTCAAGATTATACCTAATACAAACACCTAAAACTTAGCATGCTAGCTCCTTAAATGCCCTCAAGTTGTTACCAAACATGAGAGCTGTAAGTTTTTACCCAGTCACTGAAAACCCGAAAAAAGTGCTCGCCTACGTATACCTTCATGCTTTTCTCATTATGGGTGACTGTACCTCTCACATCCCATAAATGTAACCATATAACAACATTTAATTGGTCTACATTAAAGCAAAATCCATCTCCACAACAAGATGAAGTCCTTGCGTTGTGAGGAGAACTGGGGGGAAACTTTGAAAACATGTTTTTCTTGATGCCGAGGCGGCGGGAGGGAAAGCATTGGCACAGTTGTCCCCTTCTTGTTTTTGCGCAGCTTCTGTCTATTCGTTCTTCTTTTTTGTGGTTTTCCAAATGAGGTGCGCTCGAGAGAGAGAGAGAGAGAGAGAGAGAGAGAGAGGCACAGAGCTCTGTGAAGCCACTCTGTTGACATCAGCGAAAAAAAGAAAAAGAAAGAGGGAGCGATGGAGAAAGACCAAAAGACAAAGCGGCCTCTTAAAGAGCAGCCGGGCTTCAACAGGAGCTACGGCAAGAGTGCAGGCTCAGCTCTGCAACAAAGAGAAGGGAGGATGGATGAGAGAGACGGAGGAGTGGGGTGGAGGTAGGGTTGCTGGTGAAGAGCCCCCTCTGATGTGTCTTTGTGTTCTGTGCCACTCAACTTCTCTCATCCCCGTATGGAAACACACACACTCACATATAGGCACAAAATGAGAGGAGAGTGACACAGAAATCCAGCGCAACACGAGAACAGAGCTGCATCAGAGACATGCAGTCACACAGGGTGAAATAAGCAATTATCCCATTAACTTTTGATGACCTAAAAAAGTTGTTTTTATGTTTGCCTTCCTATTTCCCACATGGGAGGTGAAGCAAAGAGTCTGTAAATAGTGGACTTTTGTGTAGTAAAGTGTTTAGTTTCAGCTGAGCTCCGTCTTAAAGTTGTTGTTTAACCAAATGTGTTTAGATGGTTTCTCATCTGTTTTTGAATTGAAACCATAGATTTTAATTGTCAATATGACAGTGACTTTAAGCGTTCCTAAACTTTATGTTCGAGGTCTAAATCTGATCTCTAGATAAACTCAAGCGCCACAATAACCAGTGATAAGCAAATGAATTATCTTTGACTCTAGGCCACACTTATTTGTTGACAGTAAAGCGTAACGAGCTCTCTAATTTTATAAGAAATTTTGGCTTAAAGTTCAAGATCAACTTAATTACTATTCATGCCTCGACAAATAATGGGCCTTTTCTACACACAAGACTAAAGAAAATACTTAAATGGAACTTAGGCACATTAACATTAAAACACCTGAGGAAAAAGTTAAAGATATCCAGAGACGGTTATAATATAGAGAAACCTAGCGTTAAAAGTGGTCCTGTGTGATTTCAATGAGCTGCCTATTAAATTAGGGTAACATGTAGAAATTTGTAGAATAAACCAAATTTATTAGGATGAACAAATGTTTTTGCCACCTACTTTTGTAATAAAGTAGTGGCACAAATTTAATAAGAATATATAAAAAAAAAAAAGAAATTATATGACAGAAAAAAGCTTTAATCCAAATTATTCATGGCTCAGAATGGTTTCATAACTGTCTTTTAACACTGCTGTGATGTTCTAACAACAACTAAAAACCTAGAACCAACGTGGCTTCATCATTTTATTTTTTTCACTCTGCTGAGGATCTTTACTGAGAGATGATATTGCTGGAACAGCGGGTTAATGCTAGCATTGTCCTCTCTGTTGATAAGATTCGTTCAGCTCATACAATGTTCTCTGTGTTGGTCCAATTAGTTGTATGTGGACAAAACCTAAAGAAAGAGTCCTGCTTCATAAATGAACATAATTACTAATGAAAAGTGTTGTAGCAGGGCCCTGAGCACAGCACTTCGGTCTTTCCACGTGGCTGTCAGTTTCAGGGAGAGCTGAGCCTCGTCAGAGTGGGTCAAAGCAGGCATTTGGACTCTTGGAAAACCCAAGATTTGTTAGATCAAATCCAAAAGTTCTATTATATTCCTTATTCCTACATGTCCACATCCACGATTCTGCTCTCTGCTGTAAAGTTGATTAAGTTTATTGCCAAAGCCCAATAAGGAGGTTCTTAATTCATTCGTTGTCGTAATGCTGCCGCTGCTGTAATCTTCTCTCCATCTGCTTGCCAGGACGACGAGTGCTACGAGCAGTCTGCAGACGTTCGCTCGCAGCTTCGGTTCTTCGAGCAGCTGGAGAGAATCGAGAAGCAGAGAAAGGACGAGCAGGAGAGAGAGATCCTTCTGAAAGCCGCTAAAGTAAGTTACCGCCACCTTACCGACCTGCTTTGTGCATATGTGTGATAAAGTGCATGCGCATGCATATGTGTGTGTCTTGCTCTTGTGTCGTCCCGGACAGATGAATTAGAGTGTGACTCCCATGGATGAGGTGACCCAGGTTGCTGGCCCCAGGCCTCCTCTGTCCTGGCGATTCTTCCCTGGACACAAAGAGAAGGGGTGGGATCCGTACGATATGAAACTCCCATCCAGCACACCGTCAAAATGGACACTTTCCAATCCAAACAGTGTTCCTTCTGATGTTAATACAGACTAAAAATGCACTAGTCAATCAGCCAAAGATCAGAGATCAATCAGCTCTGATTGGTGATCTGCATTTCAAATGCTAAAAACATCTGATTTATCTTTCTTTTCATTGAATGCATCAAAATTAACTCCCACTATTTTCCGTCTGTTAACACATCAATATCATTTGTGAGTTTCCTAAAAGTCTGTTAAAGGTTAGGGACATCCTTTGATAGATTAATTAGTAAAATCTTGTTGTTCCTTAATTTTTTCTTCTTGTATTCCAGAGTCTTGCCTCTATTAAAGAACCTGTAGCACATTTTTTCTATTTCACATTAATAGTCCATAAATGGGAAAAAAATCATAATCAGCAGGTCAGACCTTAAAGAAAACCAGAAATCATTGATGGCCAGAAAAATACTGATTAATGCATGTCCAATAAAGGCTTTCAGCAAATGGCTTACTCAGAAAGTAAACCACATTGCATTAAAAAAAACAAAAACATTACTGATTAGTTAAGTCCGAAGAAAAAAACTTGTGCCTTCATGCAAAGTTCAGTTATTAAACATTACTTAGTGTTGATTATTAAAAATGTTACAGATGACCGCTTAAAGAAATAGAGTTGAAAAGAGAGAAGAGTTGAAAAATATTAGTCTAATTTTTAATGGAACACTGAAATTGCAATGTATAAAAATCTGAAAGGTAAAAACAGGAGGTGTGAAAGTCAATGAAAAAACCCAGCACACTCCAAGCCAATGTTTTTGTTTTCCATAAAGGTCTTCCAGTACCAGCTGGAGCTTTCTGTGGTCAAAGACTGTATTTTACCTGTAGCTTGGAGTCATTGTGCAGGCGTTAGGGGAAAAAAATTATCGGTCAAATAAACAGATACTGCATTTGTAATTGTTCTAAAACTTCAGGACAAGAGAAGAGGACTCTGCAACTGTATATTATGCTGAAATGTTTATTGTGTGTAACCAGTAGTGTACACCTGAATGTTGCATATGCATTGGGTGTATGCATGGTTTATAACTAATAATAATCTGCTTACAAACCACAAAGATTGTCTTAATTTATGTTTTTAAATACCAGAAAGTACAGGGGCATCTCAGTCAATTAAAACATTCAATTTATTTTGTAACAGGGTTCAAAAAGTGAAACTCATAGGATATATAAACTCATGACACACAGAGTGGTATTGTTACAGAATTTATTTCTTTTATTTTGGTAAACATGGCTTATAGCTAATGAAAGCCCAAAATCAATGTTATGGCCTACACAGTCATGACTGACCATCACTGACACACCATCCACAAGGATGGTAAGTCACAAAAGCTAATTGTTAAAGAAGCTGACTGTTCACAGAATGCTGTATCTAAACATATTAGTTTGAGTGGAAGAGGAAGTTGAGTGGAAGGAAAAAGTGGAGTAGAAAAGGATGAACAGGTAACAGGGACAACCACATCCTTGAGAGGATTGCATAAAAAGAGTTTGGGGGAGATTCTCAAGGTGTGGACTGCACCTGAAGTAAAGAACTTCAGTATCCACCACTTATCCATGATTGGGCTACAACTTTTATTCCTTGTTTTAAACCACAACATCATGATGTCAGAAGTGTCTTACCTAGTGGCAAAAAAACAAAGGTCAGTAATCAGTAGCCTCTTTTCTGATCAAAATAATGTAGCATTTTATTTGTAAATCAAGGTGCCAGAGGCTGGAGGAAGAGAAGATCCAAGTTGCTTGAGAACCAGTATGAAGTTCTCAAAATCAGTGATGGTTTGAGGAGCCATGTCATGTGCATGTGTTAGTCTAACGTGTTTCTTCAGGTTCAAAGGTGCCACAACCATCTACCAGGGAATTTTAGAGCGCTTCACACTTTCCCTTGCTGCCTAGCTTAATAGAGATGCTGATCTTATTTTCTGCCCACACTGACAAAAGTAGCTATACCAGCATTAATTAACATGGTATCAATGTACTTGATTGGCCACCAAACTGGCCCAACCTGAACTTGATAGACAAACTATGGAGGATTGTAAGAAGGAAGTTCAGAGACACGTGGGTTGAAGGCTGCAATTAAAGTAGCCTGAGCTTCCCTCACACCACAACAGTGCCAGAGACTAGTCACCTCCATGGCATGCTGCAGGGATGCAGTAATTCATGCAAGAGGAGCCCCAGACCACGTAATGAGTGCATATGCTGGACTGTACATGGACATACTTTTCAGTAGGCTGACATTTCTTTATTCTCATGTTGTGAAGCCAATTTTCTCTCGTCTAATTTAGAAAGTTCACCACAGACCAAAAAAAACAAAACAAATCCAAATGAAAATGCCCTGCAGTGCAACATTAGCAGAAAGCTAGGTTAATTTAATTATCTCTGATGGAACCAGGGTCCCACAGTACAGACTCTCTTAAAAGCTCACCCCGCTTTCTTAATTGTATTATTTTACTCCAGTCCTTGCACTCCATAAAGGGTATTAGAAAAATCCTCTTGTTTATGAACTTTGACCACCTTACGTTAAGACATGCTTGTCTTTTTGGGTCTTCTGGAACAACCATAGAGTTTCTGCTGGTCAGCTGTGAAAATAATCCTTTGCATCAACACAAACTACCTCTCCAAACTGTATTATTTTAAAAAAAGAACGGTAAAAAGGAATAGCTTTTAGATCCCTTATGTCAGCACCTTGCGCTGCATTATTAAACACACTGAGCTTCATTTTTGACAGTATAAAACTGTTTTATTTACAGTATTAGCAAATAACTCTTCAAAATGAAGGCTGGTCCTTTTTGGAGGAGTTACACTTGAGGCTGTTTGGATTGCATGAGACTCGCAGTGGAAAGTTTGACTTCAGCCCAGAGCTATAACTGTGGCTTTTCGGCTCCTGTTGCCATGGCGTTTTGGTTTAAGGAGAAGTTTGGAGAGCAGATCTTTGCGTAATGATTATACAAGTTGTTCCACTAACAGTTGCTGAGAAAACACCATCAGCTTCCCACATGTACTGTCTTCATGTCCTCTGTATACTTGTCGTGCTTTATATAGGGACAAATATATAGTTGTCACATCTGTTTTATTAGTAAACTGGCTTTAAACACAGTGAACATTATAACTTCTTATGTTCAAGAAAAACCCCTTAGCACCAAACTGACAGTTAAAAGAGGCTGTGAAACCAACTTTTTTTTCTTAACCAAGATATATCATAATATGTGGTATATTTTTCTCTCTAAAAATATTTCCAGACTTCATTATTTTTAGGTGTCAGGCTCTGAGGCTGCTGGCCTGTGGCTTTCCTGTTATATTCCCTTAGGAGTTTTCCTGCAGTATGCTGTTACTGCATTCATAATAATACAGCTAAATTATCTGACTCCATGTTTTCCATTTCAAGCTTCTTTACATCTTGATGGAATTTTATGTGATTGACCAACATATGAGTGCATGATTGTGACTTGGAAGGAAATTAATATATAGTTTTATACACTTAAAGTATGTTGAATTTAGCCATGAGGTCCATGGTAGATCTGGAAGATGGTGGGGGAATCTCTTGACAGAACAACTACTAGTGGTGCGCTCCTCAAACCTGAAGAAGAAAGCCATTGTTGAAAAATAAGCCATAAAAAGTTCTGTTTGTAGTTTGCCAGAAGCCATTCAGGGGAGACAGCAAGTATGTAGAAGTCATATTTGAATTGAACACACTATCTCCACAATGAAATATGTAGTACAGGGCAGTACAAGAAAAAAACCTGTTAAAGGCTGTAAAAGACTTAAAACTGGGATGGAGGTTCATGTTGTAACTGGACATAGACCACAAACATTCACCAAGAGCTGCAATGGAATAGTTTAGGTCACAGGATTCAAACTCCAGTCCTTGAGGCTGATATTCTGCAACCTATAGATATGTATCTGTCTCATTACACCTGATTCAGATAAACGGTTCATTAGCAGGACTCTGGACTTATTTACTGCCTGCTCAGGAGTTAACCTTGCCATTTGATTCTAGTGTGTTGAACCAGGGACACATCTGAAAGTTACAGAACAACACCCCTCAAGGATTGGAGTTTTACACTCCTGGTGTAAAATAAAGCATATTCAGGTGTTAGAATGGCCTAGTCCAAGTCCAGTCCTAAAAATTCAACTACAGATCTGTTGCAAAACTTTAAAATTGGCTCGCCATCTAATCTGTATAAGCTTGCCTATTTTACAGTGTAAGATTTGGCACACGTTTCAGTCTCTGGATGTGCAAAGTTGTTAGAGAGATACCCTCAACGACTTACGACTGTAAGTGCTGTGAAAGGTGGTCCTTTCCTTTCATTCCACAATTTTTCACTGATTTGGGTTATTCTGTAACATATAATCTAAATGCAGTACACTGAATTTTGTGGTTGTGACGTTAGAAAATATGAAAATCTTTTAAGGGGTATGGATGCTTTTTGGATAGCATTTCATTTAATATAGATATTACTTTTACTCTTCCACAAAAAGGCAACAGATGAATGAAAAAACTGATACGAAAGAAACTTATCTGAGGTTAGAATACTACCAAATGCATCGCACCATCACAGATTTATGACAAACTACTATAAAACAGTCTTAGTTTGCAATACAATCCATTGAGCAAAGCTCAGTAAATGCTCAGCATCTACAGTGGTATCCAGCCATTGTCTCTCCTCTTCTGTGGTCCCTGCTGTAAGCCGAGAAACCGGGGCAGCTGGCAGAGGAGATGCAGAGTGTGCCAGTGGCACCGCTGGTCTCTGTAAACAGTCCATCTGTACCTACCCCTCCCACTCCTCCTCCCACCCTGCTCGCCATGTCTCCTGCTTCAGCACCCACTAATTTGGCTCCCAGAATTAGAAATTCATTGAAATAATCCCTTCCGCTGTCGTCTTCCCACGTCCCTCCTTCACAGAAAGCCCTCCCCTCGACCGTGCTGGCCATTTAAAATATGACTCAGGACTTGAAGGATGCTCCGGCCCACTGGAGGGCAAACACATTAGTCTTAGTTGAGACACCGACCAATACGTGAACGGCCTGACGTATGTAAAGCCAATTAGCAGGAAGGCTTAGGAGTTGCTGCTCTCTGTCCACACAATGTAATAGATGGGCAAAGGAAAAATAGAAAGAGAGAGGTAATAGTAAAAAATTATGAAAGCATCAGTTCTTAATAAACAATTTGTAGGATGTGTGGCAAAATGTAGCTTACCATTACTATATACCATTTTGAAAGTTGACATGGAATTAGTCTTATGCTACAGTTGTGTATTCAGCCCCCCCTCGAATCAATACTATGTAGAACCACTTTTGGCTGAAATTACGTCTGCAGGTCTTTTTTGAGTGTCTCCACCAGCTTTGCGCATCTAGAGACTGACATTTTTACCCATTCTTTTGCAAAAGAGCTTTTGCAAAAGAGCTCCTATATTGCACAAACAGCGTATTTTAATACCAAATTTCAGGTCTTGCCACATTTTTTAAATTAGATTTCTGGACTTTCTGGACTAGGTCATTCTAAAACACGAATCTGCTTAGATTTAAACTATTCCATTGTAGCTTTGGCTGTATGTTTAGGACAATTGCCCTGCTGGATGGTGAACCTCCAAGCTAATCTCAAGTCTTTCGCAGGCTCTGACACGTTTCTTTTTTTAGGATTACCACTTATTTAGCCCCATGCGTCTTCCCATCAACTCTGATAAGTTTCCCCGATTGTGCTGAAAAAAACATCTCCTTAGCATGATGTCAACACCACTGTGTGTGGCATCACGCTGAGGAGATGCCGCATACAAAAGCATACATGGTGGCATCTCCTCAGCTCTAACCTCAGTGTTAGTTTACCTCTACGCGTACTGTGTCACATGTAAAATGCTAAATTGTGGTCTCTTGTAACCAGAGGACCTTCTTCCTCGCATCTGGTGTTTCTCCAAAATGGCTAACTGCAAACAGGATAACTTATGGCTTTCTATTAAAAGATCTTTCTGATTTTTATTTGCAAAACATTTAGATGAGCATGTATTTTTTACCTGCTACTGCAATGCACTACTTTGTTTTGGTCCATCACATAAAAGTCCTAAAACATATATTGCAATTTGTGTTAATTGTAGGACTGTCATGGTATGACATCCTTGGACTTGGTTTGTGTTTTTGTGTTAACTGTGCTTAGGTCTATGTTTTCCTTTATTGTTAATTAGTTCCACCTGTCCCTTATGCCTCCATGTCTCCTTGCCACACCTGTTCTTAGTTCTTGTGATTACCTGCCTTTCTTTTCTCCCTGTATATTAGTTGGTCTGTGTTCTTTGTTCCCCGCTGGTTCCTCCGTCACTATTCCTCGTTCACTACCCCTGTTTATGCTCAGTTTTGCTACGTTACAGAACTGTGAACACATGTAAGTTTTTGGCTCGACTCTTGTTTGTTCATGCTGGATTATGTTACGTTTTGGAGACCTTTAATTAAAGAGAAGCCTTTCTCTTATCATGCGGCTGCCAAACTCTTATCTGCACTTTGATCCGATCCAAACCCAGAACGTGATAAGGACAATATGTGAAGAAGGTTGAGGGGTGGGAATACTCTTAAAAGACAATCTATTAGGAATATTCATAGAGCAGACTCTGGTTAATGCTGCCACATGAAACGGTGCACCTAATGCCTGCATTCACAAACAACCCTCAGTTAGTCCCCCATGCCATGAGGAGCCTGTATTGCCCGCAGTGGTCATCTGTACATGTGCATTTGGCTCTGTCGTGAAGGATTTCCAGGGACAAGTACATTCACCCAGATCATAGCGGCTGATTAAAATAGAAGTGCTGTGTTGTTACGCCAGGGACACACAGATAGCTACACGGGCTCGCACACAGTGACACACAGACAGCCGTTGCTACTAACACTCACCAACATCCTCGCCTCTGCGTGTGTATGTGCATGTGTGTGTGCTGGCTCCTGCAGACTTTTTAATAACCTCTTTTGATTAGAATCCCCCTGTAGCAGCTTATTTAGGGCTGGATTTGGAGCAGGTTTAAAGGCCACTGCCCCCCAGGGGGTGCTCCATTGCACTTTCCTGTATTCAGATATGATGTCCTTGACACCTCTGTATCCTGTTCCCATTTTGCACTATTTTTTGCTGCTACAGCAACAGATGAGTAGCAGAAGTGTGTGTGTGTGTATTGGGGAAGTGAGCTCCTTAAACCAGCTGTTAACCTGTGTCCCCTCCACCCACCCCCATCCCTCTTCTTTACTCCACAGAGTCGCTCCAGGCAAGAGGACCCAGAGCAAGCTCGACTGAAACAGAAAGCTAAGGAGGTAAGCTGCTGCGGAGATCATTACCCTTGACATTTCCCTGACTCCAGCACATAAATTTTTCATGCCTCACTACATATGTAATGCCATTTAAAGACGGACTCAAAAAAGTTTGAGGAATTATTCGCACCGATTGATGCCAGTGTGTGGAAAATGATTCTCTGCACGCCAAAGACACCCTCCACCTCCTTCACCCCCTTGCCTTTTTTACCATCTATTCAGCCTCCTTATTCTATCTACTGCTCAACAATTAAACAAAAAGCCAAACCAGAACGGTAAGTCCCAAGTTTGCTAGCCACATTTCAACTTCTGCTATTCATCATGTTTCTTTGTGTGGTTCTTCAGTATATTCTGTCCATGTTTCTGCCAATTTGTTCTCTACACATGTTCCTGCCGCAGGTCAGCTCCTTCAGCAGATCAGCTTATCCAACCAACATGCAGAATAATACACACCCCATTGCGCAGTAAATGTGAAATTGTTTGCAAACAGACGGTTCAGTAAAAACAGATCTGTAACTTGAATGAGGGTTACTAAATTATGCTCTGTATTAACTTTTTGCTGTAGAAAATAGTAAAAAAGTTCCCCATATTCCCAAAAGGCCCAGGTATGACACCCACACAAGTGTTGTAGATTAACAACTCTTTTAGAAAGCTTTTTTGATAGAATAGTGCAGTCTTCTTTGTTTCAACTACAGGTTTTAAATTGAATGGATTCCCAGTGGAGCTCCAGAAAGTAGACCACACATCTTTTAGCGAATGGTTAATGTTGTTTACGCAAGACTATTCTTTCACACCACAAGTTTGCTTTTTTGTTTTCCTGGTGTGTTCACACCAGAATAACTTCACTTGGTGCTGTCAGTGCTCGCTAACAAGGATCAAGAGCACTCTGTGGAGCCTCCATAGTAAAATTTCAGTAGGCAGGAGGATGAAACAAGCGACACTCACCTGTTGTTGTTGATGTAGAAGTTAGGGAGCCAATATGGTTTCTTCTAAGTAGTTTACTCTTCAAAGGAAAACGCTTTATTGATCCAAGGAAGGTATACTGGGCATGAATTCACTTTTCTAGCTGACAAACTACTTTGGGCTTGCACATTTCCACACTTTTCCTACCTGACAGCCTCCTGTCTGGTGTTGGCGTCTCCAACTCTATTTTGCGGCATTTGTATTGTTCTTTACTGGTCGGGTACTGAACTTGTGACCTTTGAATGACAAGTTAGTGTCTCTCACTGCACCTCGAGTTAGTCGAAGCGCTCTTGTCTTTTTTCTTCATGTGTCCCAAGCATGTGTTTTTTTACACTGAGCTCTGCTGCAGTTTTGTACAATCATTAGATCTCAGTCTACCCATAAGCCCCCACATATGCAAATTAAGTGGCGTAATAGGCATCATGATAGGTGCCCCCAGGGGGGGCATGTGATCAAAGTGGATCTTCTCCCTGTTAAGTGGCAGTCCCCTCGTCGTCTGGATACGGCCAGATTAGAGCGTTGTGAGAAGACGCGCACATTTTCATTTTCATCAGGAATTTTAAGAAGGTGGATTGGGAATTGTTACTTTATGTAACTGCCCCCCACCCCTTCTACTGACACACACAAACACCCCCACCCCTCCAGCATCCCTCACCTCTTTCTGTTTTGCTTAATGGCCGTCGTTTCTCAGCCCCCGCGCCTCTGCGGTTTTCATCACCTGACTGGCTCAAGGGGACAGAGCTGGCTGTTTGTGTCACTGCAGAGTCTGCCGGCAGCTCACACATCTGCGCAAATTTCATCAGGATAATGAGCCCGAGCCGCCCTTTCAGGCGACGGCCAGAGGAGCCAGCTTCTCTATAAGCCCCTCTGCACAGAGCAACCACTTCCTCCACCAAACTACCATTGAATCGTACAGACGGAATCACGCTTTGTGATGTTCTACCACCAAATGTTGGCTTTAGGCATGGGCCGACATGATGTAATGTTTGAAACAAAAAATAAATTGCCAGCAGATTGTATAAAGCTTGATATGTCAATAATAAAAAAAAAAGTTAAACTGTTACCACATATTTTTAACCAATCCTTTCCGACGGGTATATGCTGGGGCTGCATGATGCCAGGAAAAACATGCAATGCGTTGCTCTTGCCAAATATTGCAATTAGGATTTTTATTGCAATTCACCCACATTTACTTTGACTATGATACATTGACTCTTTTCTTTTTGTGAGCACTGGGACCTCAACCACTAAAGATATACATCCAGTGAGGGCATCAAGGGCAGTTAGTCTATTCAATAGGCCAAAAACGTTTCATGCAGTCCAATTGAAATAGAATATCTTAGCAAATATTGTATCCAAACAGTCCTTTGCAATTGTGAAATAGCTCACATCAAACAACCCAAATTCTTCCTCCGCTCAAGAAATGCCACCTCTCCCAAAACAGCCCACTGACAGCCACACACACAAAGTTGTTTGTAGATTTGATAAGCTCTTACTAAAGCAACACTCTTAATTTAATCGCTTTGCTGCAGATCTGTAGTAAACTGAGAGCACCACTACACAGCCAGCCCACTGATGTTTCTAAGCTGACAGCTCACAACACAGTTGCACCCACCTAGACCACCTAGAGTTGCTTTTATTTAAACCAATGTCATGCAAACACACTGATTAGTTATCACTGCACAGTAAACCAAGGGACAAGTCATGAATTGGAAAGTGAAGAACAAACTGAAGACAAGCCTCCAACAAAAGTGCAAAAACAATTGAATCTGAACAACGTGGACCAACCCAGTTCAATGAGACAGGCTACACCTCTGCAGCAAAAATTACCCGGTTTTATTCAGAGATGCACAGTTAAAACCGTGCAGTTGATGAATCTGTTAGTGATTCCCAAAAACTTCAAAAGTGTCACTGTGATTAATGTCTTAAAATGACCTAGTGTATTTTGCTGTTTCTTGCAGCTTTAGCTTAGCAGCTGAGAGTCTCAAAGCTTTTCTACTTCCATGCAGCAGTCTCAGTGAAGAGATTTCTTCAACCACCAGAAGCTCCTGAGCCAAACTCTGAGCAGAGTTCATCCTTCTGAAGTTGCTAACTGAAAAACAGCGATCAAATACCTTCATCTAATGCCAAAACCTTTTTAACAATGTACCTATTTTTATTTATTTAACAATACACAACTATTTTTAATCCCCCTAATGGCAATTTTAGTCTCCCTGAATGTGTTCCTAAAACCATCTCTGCCTGGGCTTTGCCTGCCAGAAGCCTCAGCATTGCAGTTTTTCCACCCTGGCTATGGGGCATTTGCACAATAAGACTATCCAACTTCATACAAATTCACAATCCGCTCCCATGAAACTAGCAAGAAGCTGTATAATGCATCGACGAGGCATCCTCTTGTCTGACCTTCAATCGCTATTTTGACCATTTGCACTGCTTCTGAGCTGTTTTTGTAAATGTATCACTCTTGTACTGCAACTAAATCTAATTTCCAAAATTGTACAATTGTACCTGCATAGATTTATTAAAATATTTATTTTCAGGTTTGTAAAGATTATTTTAGGCTGTAGGTTTCTCCTGCAACACCTTTTATGTATTTATGTAGCCATGCCTTTACTTTTGTTTGTGGATTTTCACCACAAAATTAAAACACAACATTGTAACCCACAGTGCAGTCTTGTCACATAGGTGCTGCAAAGGTGTAGCATGGGAGATGTTTGTTTCCTCCATTCACTACCATTTGGCCAAAAGGTCAGATGGGCTATTTCAGAAATGCCCCTAGTGAAAATCAATGGGCAAATCATGGAGTTCAGTTCCTGTTTGTTGTTGTCGTTTGTGGGTCTCTGTGTTCTCACTCTTTCAGCACTGAGGCAGAGTTGGGTGGTGGTGGTGGTGGTGGTGGAGGGGTGTCTGTACCCAAGCATTGAGAGCAAGAGAAAGAAAGAGGGATTGACACGGAGAGACAAAGACAAAGAGATGGAAAGCGAAAGGAGGCTGTGGGGATCGGGGACCATTTGAAAGATAGAGAGGGAGTCAAGGCCAGTAGAGATACATCACAATGTCAGACACACAGACACACTGCAGCCACAGATTCATCATTGCAACTGCGTCTGCAGGCACAACTGGACACCAGAAAAGAGTGAGCCAGAGAGGAAAAGGGGAGAGAGGACAGAAGAAGAGCGACAACGGAAAAGAGAAAAGACAAATAGGCTAGCACAGCGGATCGAGTTCTGTCCGAAAGCTCCTACTAGAACCCTCTGAAAGCAAAAATCTCCTTACACTGATATTTCTGCAGGATGTTCATGTGAGTTGCTTACCAGAGGGTTTTTCAAGCTGGACGGTCTGCAAAAGTCCCAAAGTATAAACTCACTTTGGGATGCAAATGATTGCTTTGCTCTACAGCTGACTAGAACAAAACTTCTGGTCATCATGACAGTTGTTAGTGGGAGTTTTGGTGTATATAGTCACAATTACGTAACATATTTCTGGCAGTTTCTGATTAGCTTTTGTCATAAACAATTTTCTCGTCAGTTTGGTAATTATGATGATTTCTAGTTTTTCAGTCTTTGGACACTTTGGGACTCATCATTTTGGATCTAGTGCTTCTTCGTGTAACTGACACAAGTAGGCAAGTAAGAAGTTCACATTTAATCAATATTTGTCCTCTCCAGGTTCTTCTACCTGAGCTGGGGATCTCTGGAGCTCATCCAGAGTTGCCACAAGCCTCTTGGCAACTTCTTTGCTTAATGCACTTCTTGCCTAGTCGGTTAGTTTCCATGTAGGTTTGCAGTTGTGCCATACTTTTTCTTTTTTCTAGGTGATGGAGAGGACATTTCTCTTTGAGATGTTCAAAGCTTAAGTTATTGTTTTGTAACCTAACCCTACTTCAGTCTTCTCCACAACTTTATCCCTGACCTGTCTGGTGTGCTCACAACACATTTCAGATTTATAATTGTAAAAAGAAAAGTACCACATATCTTATTGCATCCATTTAAAAAATAATGCTCTACTTGTGTTGGTCAAACCCCAGTAAAATATCTTCAGGTTTGTCATTGGGACATGACGAAATGTGAAAGTGTAAATGGTTTTAGTAGTTTTGCAAGGCCCTGTAAGATACCCTGGATATACTCAATCATAGGTGAAGATGTTGGGCAGAAGATTTGGTGAGTTCTTGACTTTCCTCCCTTCTCTTTGCAACACTTCTCTTCTAGCGTGGAGTCTTTCCACAAGACTTGTTTGAAAGGGTTTGTTAGAATAATTTTCCTGCGTTGTAACATCAGATATAACATCTTGAAGCCTGGGATTATGTTTATGGCCTGTTTTATACTGAAGCATCTCTTACCAAATTCATTCTGCCTGAGCTGAACTATAAACCTTCTGTGGCCCTATGCTGATGCGACTTCTCAAACTGCATAAACAAATGTGTTAGACCATATGGCTTTAAATACATCATTCCTATTAACTTTTGATCGAGACGCATTCACCAGGCTTTAACACCAACATATGTGCCTTGATAAGAATGGCCTCCATTAGAAGTGATCGGGTCATGGAGATCCTGGAATCCACCCACACTGTAATCCCCATCAGCTACAGCCTTACACTTTTTCTTTCCACAACAGAGATTCTTGTGTGTCAGAGGACAATGTAGCTACTTCGTAGTTTTCATTAGGCTGGTTATATCTTGGAGTTCATTTGCTCTCATCCTCTGGCCCTTCACAAACCGCTCTGCTCAAAGACGCGTTCTCGTCCATCAGGTAGGCCCGAGGGCGAAAGCCTGCTACCCTCCTCCACATTCTCTCCCTTTCTGTGCCGACTTTCAAACAGAATTCCTGCTGTTCTGTGTGTCCCGACTCATAGTTATGTTCTTGTCTTCTGGCCTTAAAGACACACAGTGCAATAATTTCACTGGACTTGCAGCAACTCGCACAATAGACACACAGATGCTCTGCCTAAGGGAAAAAAGCTTCTTTCCCTGTTTTTGTAAGCAATAATGATTGAATAGTTTAGAGTCTTTTGATTTCGTTTCATTTGTAATTTCTTATTATTTCAGTTCAATACAAAACTGCTTGACAAAGATAGATTAATTATCACATAAGAATGGCTTGTTTTGTCCTCAAGATATGCAGGCTACTACATAACACACTGTTACCCTATTTTTATTTGTTGCTTTGTTGTCTGAAGTCTCAACTTCAGTTTTTTTCTTAACCTCAAGACATATCACAGGAAAAAAAACAGAAGTAGGCTTTTAAAGTACCTTTGGTGTTCCTGTGTGTTTTCGAATATTACAAAGTGCTGTAATGAGAAGGAAAACAACAAAAAAAGGAGATTTTGCCTCACAGGGAGATAGCGACTCGTCTACTTGCTGTACGAGCCTTTAGGTTCACTTTTTCTCTTTGTGTGCCGGAGCACTCCTTGGGACTCCAGCAACAGGGGAATTGGACGGGCTGAGCTATGCTGGTGGCGAGGTGTCAGCCTCCTGTGCCGGGGATATGTGTAGGAGGGAGGCAGGACATGTTTCAATTAGGCAAAAAAAACACCACTTGCATGTGGATAGAAAAGAGAGATTAGCTTACCTGTTCCTGGTAACTTTTCCTTCCTGACCTCTCCATAAAATACACTTCCTTGTACCACTGTGCCTAATTTTGTTCTATTTTGCATCTGAATTTTAAGGTGTTGCTTTTCTCAAATTCGTATGGGGAGGACAGTCTTCGTGAGGTGATGCTAAGTGTGCCAGCTTGGCCTGCAAGTTTCCATTAGATTGTCATGTTGGCTAATTAGAGAGTGGCAGCATGATTCACCTTGTTAATTAGGAGGACTTGCACATCATGTGCCTGCAGGCGATGTGGAGAAGAAGAGCCCAGCCCCAGAGCCTGCTAGTCGCCTGCTGCCTGTGAAGATTCCCCCTTCTCATCTACCTTCACTCTTTTTTTTTTTTTTTTTGATTTGGAAATGAATAAATCATTGAGATCGTCCTTTCTCGGAGAGTGAATATCTGAGTTCTCATCTTTTCCTGGATGCAAATTAGCCGTGATCAATAGGAGGTGGCGAGGAACGAATCTTAAAAAAAAAAAATAAAAAATGCGCGAGAAAAGAAGAGAAGACTTCTACATGAAGATGAGACAAAGCGAGAACATTTAAAGCAGGAAATTTTCCCTTAGATAAGCAGTATTTTTAATGATCCCCACGCTCCCCCTACCGCTCCAGTGTAACGCCATCAGAATCTGCTTAACATCGATTTCTGGCTCCTTTGTTAAACACTTTTTCTTGGCAAAATGTAAATACAAATGTTATTTATAGGAATATAACATACCTCAAATCCAGAGTTCAGTATAATTACATGTTTCACTCAAGATCCCTTTATGCAGTTAAGTTCCTGCAAAATAAGTTACAGATGAAGAAAAACCACAGGGTCATGATAGTAACACTCACAGAATGACCTTGGCTCCAGGGACGACTGAGGGCTCTAAATAATTGGTCCAGGGCCCTGAAGCTCTTTTAGCTTCTGAAGAAAAGGGACAGATTGAGCCAAGGCTGTTAGTTCATGCATGTATTTTGAATTCATCTCCATAGGTAAAATATTATCATTCCAGACAGAATTAGCAGAATGTACAGACAATACAGGAGTGGAGAGAGATTGGTCCATATGTAAACAAAAAAGAGATGCATCTCAGTAACTTGAAACGTTTTTTTTCTATTACTAATTCTGTTAAAATGTCAAAGTTGTATATTTTATAGATTTTTTTAAATGCAAACAATATGTTTGTAAGGAAGGTATATGAGTTTCACTTTTTGAATCGATTAACTGAAATGTATTAGTTTTTTGATGATACTCTAATTTGTTGAGATGCCTATAATAGAAATTTACACCTAGTTTGGAACACTGTTTTGAGGACCTCTCCTATGCAAAATTATTGAATAGATATGATGAATCCATACACATTTCCATCTAGTTGGAACTCTCCTTTGAATAGTTAAGAGTGCAGATGGGAAAGCAAAACCTTATTGGTTGCTGCAAATGGCTCCTCTTCCCTGCAGCAAATTAACTGCCAGGCACTTTGCATGAAGAAATGCCCGAAGATGTAGCTCACAGATGTTCACGTAATGCTGCCCATGTGGGTGTCAGGTGAATGAGATGCATGGATTACTGACGCACATTAAACACATACATAAAGCGTCAACACATGCTCGATAGGGGGTGGGAGGCTGGCACAAAGGAACATGTGTTTTTTATGGATGCAAGAATTTTTTGTTGGCGTTGTTGAAATTAAAATAGCTTCTCTGAAACCCTATCTACTGAAAACAATACATTTTCCATTTATCTGACAAAGATGACTGAGAGATCTAATTGTTATGGTCCTGCATAGCCTAGGCAAGAAATGTTTGTTTGTGTACATATACAGCATTTATGCACAAGGCAATTCAAACTGCTTTAAAGAAAAAAAAGGAAGCACATTAAATACTAAAGTGCATTTCAACATAAGACATACATTCAAAAGAGGAAAAGTAAGATTTAAGCCTTACACAAAAAGAAGACACAAATAAATAGCTAAGAACTAATAAGATAGACCAATAAGTTTAACCTCTACAATACATGAAAGGTAAATGGTGCCTCCCCTTGTTTTATTCTGGTTCTGGGAACAGTGAAGACAGTAGGGATCCGTAGCTACATCTAAGGTGTATGGCATGCTGTTTAGTTTTTAGGCCCAGCTAGTCTAGATCAGCAGTGGGATCTAGTTATAGAAGGAGAGAAGTTTTTGATCTTAATACGTACGTCATTTAAAACTTTTACAAGCACATTCTCAGTGCTTTGGTGTGGTCAAACATGTGACTTGACAAATATGTTAGGTTAGATATGGGCCTGTAGTTACCTATTATTACAGGATCTAGATTAGGCTTCTTTAAAATACGTTTAATGACCTTCAGCTTTCAGAACCTGAAAAAACTGAAATGAGTCAAGGAAAGCATTAACAATGTTTCCACTCAGTGTGTTTTCAAATAGGATCAAAGTAGCGTTTTTGTGATTAGACAGGCAGTGTTACCAGGACTGCATAACTGCAGCCTGACATTGATGTAGGTGTATGAGAACCTAGTGGGACTTTGATATCCTGTAAAAAATTCCTTACAGACGTTCTGCTTCTGCCTACTGGTATATTCCATCAACAGTAGACATAGCTTCAAGTTTCCTGGTTACAAACCAGCTCACGGATGGTTTTTTCGTCAGGTTATGAGTTTATACAATCTTTGTTTTCCAAGCCTTAACGCACTGTTTTCTCTGTAAACTTTAGCCCATTTAAATCAACATGCTATAAGAGAATTAACATGGCAATAATGTTTTGTTTGATTTTGCTGGGTTCAGTTGTGCAAATCTGACTGATGCTAAACCTAATAGAAGTTCATGAAAACCTGAACCACATTTTTGTTTGTTCATGGATACCTAACCTCTTTATGCAAATCTGTGTGTCTTTAAATACACCCTCCAAAAATAAATATTGGTTTAGTGTAGTTCTGAAATATAAATAATAAAATACTTATTTTTACTTCCTAACTGACAGCTATCACGCTCGGTCTTCATATAATGTCCTGCAACTATGCCTGAAGACTGCCATGGTGTGTGTTGGAAAAGTTAAGAACTTGCTGATGCCACCTATCCCTGTTTAAACTACATGCTGGTCTTTGTTAATAACTGCATTCAACAAATGTAGCATATGTCATGTCTGCATACTCAGAAAAATCCTGCTGGTTGCTGTTCAACCACAGCTTTTCATGGGGGAGGGCCTGAAATAGATCAATTGAAACCCTATGGTCTGCGTTACATACCGTCGTCTTTGCAAGGCAGACAGCCATTTAGCTTCCTTCACAGCCCCACAGCCGCTTGTGACGTCAAGCTGAGCATGTTCTGCTCTACCAAGGACATCTGTCTGTAAACGTCTGGAGGGCCGTGAGGACCCCCCCAGGCCAGAGCCGAAAGAAGGGTGAGGAGAAAAACCTTTGTTAGAAACAGCAGAGAAGGCGAGCGGCAGGTTGGCCATAACTGCTCCTACAGCTCTTCTCCCTCCCCGCGCCAACCAAATCAGAGAGGTTCTTGCTGTACTTTGGACATGTTTGCATCATAAGGGAACATAATGCTCCTTTGTCTGTGGTGAAAGAAAAATCTTTTATTTCTTGTTTTGGTCTTGAAAGACTTTATTTTTTTTGGATCCATTAAAAGTACAAGTGCGCAGTTTAAAGATAAAGTTTTAAATAAACCAAGATTTAATAAACAAAAGCAATGGAGTCAAGAATATTTGAAGATTGCTATTTTCTCTTTTCGCTGTATATAAAAGTAAGAGTTAAGAATTAAAATGTTTAACATATGCAAGATTCAGTTCCAAAATTTATTCATGAAGGGAATTATTGAAAACCATATTTTAAATAATTGATTTCTAATAATAATATTATGAAACTGAGTTAACACGTCTTTCATTTTTAAAGTTGGAGTGAGTATTTGCAAAAGCTAAAACTCATGTTTACCTCAGCCCACATCTTAGTTTGTTGGCACCAGGTCTCTTGGTTCTGTAATTTACCAACACTTACCATACCTTGCAAAAATAATCATACCCATTGAAGCTTTTCACATTTTGTCATTGCAGCCACAAACTATTTGTATTTTTTTTTTTTAAATCATAACTGAAAAGTGTGGCATGCATTTGTATTAGGTCCCTTTTACTCTTATACTCCATAATAAAATCCAGTGCAACAAATTGCCTTCAGAAATTGCCTATTTAGCAAATAAAATCCACCTGTGTTTAACTTTATGTAAATTTAAATAAAACACACCGTGTGAATTTTAAAGCAGAGTAAGGCTATAAAACATCATTGCATATCATGGGGCACTGTTCACCATCTGAAAATGACAAAGGTTTGGCACAACTGCAAACATACCAAAGCTTGTCTTGCCCAGCCTGTTGGGCCATTGTTGAAAGAAAGTCCCAGGAAATTTTGTTTGCTGTTTGCTGCTACCCATGTAGAGGACATAACAAAATAGTCAGAAGGTGTTCCGGTAAGTAAAAGAAGAGCTGAAATGTTTGGCCTACATGTAAATTCGGTATGTTTGGTGGAAACACTGAACACACCTGAACAACAGTGACACATCACGGTGTTAAGACACTTTTCTTCAGCGGGGACAAGGAAGCTGGTTTGAGTTCATGGGAATATGGATGCAGCTAAATACTGTTAGATGATACAAAAGACCTGAGAGTGGATAGGAGGTTAATCATCCAGCAAGTCAACATCTCTAAACATGCAGCAGAGCTACAGTGGAAGGATTTTGATGAAATCATATTCTTTGAAAGCTAAAAGAGACATGCAGAGGAAATTGCAGTAAAGGTGGTTCTACTGATGCAGGGTAGCTGAACACACATGCATGCCACACTTTTCAGATTTTTCTTTGAGAAAATGTTTTGTATTTCATCGCATGAACATACATACATTTAATTTGTGATTGTAATGCAAGATGTTTCAAGGGTATAATCCATTTGCAGATTACTTTTTGTTGCTGCTAAATTTTGATTTAACTGCTGGCCTCAATTTTAATAATAGGCATTCTAAGCCCACTTATGTCAAATTTGCTAAAAGAAAACAAAACTAACAAGACTTCTAATGTCTTAATGTGTTAGTTGTATCTCATCATGCTAATTAATACACACATAGCAGATTATTATCATTTTGTAGAGGGCTTTGTGCTGCAGCAACTTGATTTCTTTTTTTTAGAAAATTGGTGTTTTTATGTGCACACACTTTGTTATATGACAAAATAGTTGTCACATAACTGTTCGCTTTAGGCACAGCGAATAAATCCTGCTTCTCAAAAAAAACGATCAATTTCTCTGCATTTTTTGACCTTTGTTAATAATATAACTTTACAAGTCCAAGTTCTCTACTTTCAAAGGGCACTGATGCAGACTGGAACCACTGGTATTTAAGTGACTTCAGATCAGCAGGTGGTTTTGTGGTGTCATTGATGGGAGCTGGCAAATGTATGCATCCTGCAAGATGATTATTCTTCGCTTCTGGTACAGCTCTCAGTAATGACCTTTTGTTTAGTTGCTGGCAATTATTGTACTTGTTGTTTAACCTTGGTGACATGGTTCTCCAAGAGCGTACAGGAAGATTATAGCATTTGCATATCATGGAAATGGTTTCCCATTTAGCTCCACCAAATCCAAAACTGTCAAAAAGCTGCTGTTGTTGGAATTTCTGGAAAAGTGCTAATCTGACTTAAATGATAAATACAAGCATCCCCCTGACCGGACTCCAGCAAAATTGAATGATAAGTTTAGCTTTTTCTACCACTTCGAAGCATGTACAGTAAAATAACATATTTTGTGTTGGGTGTTGACCAAATGGTAGAGAGAAAAGCAGGTTCTGCCTCATGGCACCAGATTGAAATCAGGAATTCGTCTCCCAGCGTCATGGCGTCCACTTTACTGACAAGAAACACAGGCTCGCAGATGGTGAAATGAAGTCTTCATTTTTCATGCAGTCATAAATCTGAAATTTCATGGAGTTGCTGTGGGCTCTGGGAGCCCATGCCTGGTGCCAACTGCCAGCCAGAGATGCTGGCATCCTGGTGCCTTTAGGAAGATAGCGAACGTCTCCTGCTCTGTCGATCCTTGCGTTGCGGTGGGATCCTTTAAGGTCAGGCCTGGAGAAAGCTGTCTGGTTCTTGTGGCGAAGCTCGATACAATCGGCACTGATAACATTAGGGACAAAGAATGATCATCCAGCCACAACGTCTGCTTTGTAACTCATGTACTTCAATACATAGTTATATAGCATTAAGCGTCTGATGAAAAATCCTTAATACACATCAGAAATGTATCTACGTCATTATTATTTATTAATTAATATTCTCATATATCGAACTTTCTACAGCCATATACTGTAAAACGAATAAGTAAACAAGGTTTATGCATTCAACTGCTATTATTTCCCTCTCTTTGTCAGCGTGTTTGAATCTTTCAGCAGTTCCGCCGTGCTAAATGTGAAGTGGCAACACCCTAAAGGGCATGCCTTGCCAGCAGGGTTTTTAGAGAAAAATCAGAGGCAAGTGCATGCACATTTTAGATCAGACTGCGTACACCAAAGCAACCTTTTACAGAGCGCCATCTGAAAGCAACATTCATTTTTTTTCCCCTGATCAGACAATATACATGCTTCGCATAAACACCAGCGACCAGCGAACACATGCTGAGAGATAACATAAAAGAACATGAAAGACATCAAGGCGCACAATTGATTGTCCCTGTTTGCTTCAACCCAGGCCTCTCTCCCCCAGCAGGCAGGAACACAGGCAAGCTGGTGGGTAGGCATTCCCTGTGCTGCTGTGGCCAGGATTGATAGGCACGTGTGTGTGTGTGTGTGTGTGTGTGTGTGTGTGTGTGTGCGCGCGCGCGCGCTCTGGCACCCTCCGTGCCTTTGCCTCAGGGCATCACACCTCCACCCAATGGAAAGGGCAGCTCCTAGCGACGCTGGGTCCGCCCACAGCCCTGCAGCTAAACATGACATTACCTTGGGCACTGCCCCTCCCAACCACCCACTTAAACATCACAAACTGCAAAAATCAAAAAGAGCAGGGCCATGTGACTGCACACACACCATCTTTGTGTTCTGTTAATGGCTGACGTCAGTCTTCCATTTTGTTCTGCCCAGGCAAGCATTCTGCTTATGCAGTAAGTTCAAGAGAATGAGCAGAAAAATTTGTCATTCATCTTTATTTTTACTTAGTAATTTATCCCAGATTCACTTTAGTATTCTTACTCTCACCAGTTGTGTTAAACAAAGTTGGTTGCCTTTACTGGTAAAGAAGTTCAAAAATTTTAATCAAAATTTCAACATTTATGATTCCTATTTTAACAGATCTTTTAGTCAGAATATTTAGAGAACACAGTTATTTAACGTAACAGCAGTGTTAGTTAGTTTTAATTTGTCTTAGCCCTTACTCTGTAGGCCCAAACGTTATATTTTGGTCTTATGTGACTAGAGCACCTTCTTGCATGTGCTTGATATCTCCTATGTGTCCTAATGTCCCAGGTGGATCTTCAGAAACTCGTCTTTGTGTTTATCTTTAGTGGAATTAATTACTGCAACAGGTCTGCCTAAAAGTTGACCAGACAGCTGCAGCTGATCTAGAATGCTGCCGTCTGCCTCCTCACTAAAACTAAAAAGTAGAGCACAATCACTCCAGTTTTAAAGTCCTTACACTGGCTCCCTGTGTCTCTGAGAATTGATTTCAAAATACTTCTGTTAGTTTATAAATCAATGAATGGCTTAGCACTAAAATGCATTTAAAGAATTTAACCTACCAGACCACCCAGGTTCTCTGCATCCCCAGAACCTGAGCTGTGGGTCCCTGTAGCCTCTCCAGAATTACCATGGACCATGGACCCCTTGACTTCTTCTCTGATTCATACTTTGCTGAGTTATACTCACTGTTTTTGTCTTCACTAATGTAAAACCCCAAGAAAATGAACAGCAACTTGCAATAATAAAAGATAATAAAACATAAAAAGTTTGAAAAGTGTGAATACTTTTAGGGGGCACTGTATTTATATATTTATAAAAAAGCATGTGAGTAATGTAGAGCAAAACACTGCTTTCTAATCTTTGTGTCCTGGTTTCACTAGATGCAACAACAAGAGCTGGCCCAGATGAGACAACGAGATGCAAATCTAACAGCGCTAGCTGCTATTGGACCTCGAAAGAAACGCAAACTGGACTCACCGGGGGCCACACCATCAGGGACTGAGGTACGAACTGGAACAAATGAAGGGCTTTGTTGTCTTTTGTATATTTGCTAGATGCTGCTACTTGACCGTTTCAACAGGGTCTTTGGCTCAAGTCTTTCAAGCAAAAGCAACTGACTTTTCCCCTTAATTTATTCATAATGCTGTCCTGCAGATATACTTATATTCCTAATGCACAAAATTACCTTATTTATGAAAGTGGTAAAAATGTTATTTTACATTGCCATTTTGCTTCCTGGACAATTAATCAACAATGGAGCCATATTGTGACATTGTAGCTTCTGATTAGGCCGTTTTTGGCAGCCTGTATTTGTGTCTGCTTATAGCATAAAAGCCAAGTTTTTCTGCTGTTCACTGATAGTATAGCATACTTCACAAGCAGAGCGGTTTGTATTGTTCAACAAAACATCTGGTCACACCATTATCTTAGATTTAAAGCTGACTTCTGTGTCAGTGATAATCTGTGATTTAACACCCTGAGATCACCTTTAGTCTAGCACAGGGGTCAGCAACCTTTACAATCTGAAGAGTCATTTTTGCCCTCAGTAATAATGTCACTAATAAGTTTTGATATATATTATAGGAAATTTGTTGTCATTTTAAACAACCACCATTTTATCAGATTTTTAGGTTTTAAATAAAAGGAACGATAGATACATTTTCTTCTATGGAATGTTAATATTTGTGGAAAATGATGTAAAAAAAAACCACATAGTTTTAAATCCAATGACGAGAAAAATAGATACAAACATTTACTGGTACTTTTAGTGTCATTCTATTGTTGGAGTTCAACACAATAAT
Organism: Girardinichthys multiradiatus; assembly: GCF_021462225.1. Lineage (NCBI taxonomy): Eukaryota > Metazoa > Chordata > Actinopteri > Cyprinodontiformes > Goodeidae > Girardinichthys > Girardinichthys multiradiatus. Next base: position 38,596,243 of record NC_061797.1, on the reverse strand, counting down.
TCCATAAAAACACAGAAAAACTATTAAAACCTGTGTTCATTATTATATCAATATTTATTGGTTCTTTACCATTTTTAGCCAAAGTTATAAAGAGCCACTGTATTAGGTCCAAATAGCCACAAGTTACACACCCTTTGGTTTAGCAGATACACAATACACAAAGCTGAGCTTGGAAACTTTTGAGATTTCACTTTATACCATGTGGAATCTTATTGGATGTACAAACTAGTGATAGGCCTGAGACATTTTATCAGTTTTTACTGCATGTTGCACTTCTGTTAGGTTTGTATGGCTCTAAAAGGAATCACTGCTAATCACCCCCTATATCTGGTTTGTATTTGTGAATGTGTGTATGTGTGTGTGTGTTACTATGGCATACTTTGGGCTCAGAGATGCCTGCCATTACAAGAACTACCACAAAAGAGAAGGTATGAGTGTCATGGATGAAAGCAGGGTGTCAAAAGGCTTTTGACCTCTGAGAATCCAATCCAAGATGGCGCCGCAGATGGTCGCCTCGGCGTGTTGGTGCGCATTGTTTTGTTTTGTTTTTTGCTTTAAAACGGTCTTCTGTGATGGTACCCGGAGCTCTCTCACCAGAGAAGAACTCATGAACATCAGGGCTACTACACCAGAGGAGTTATTTCCCACTTTTCTGCCTACTGCTCTGGAATTTTTGGACATTCTGGTCAAAGGTGCGCTCACCTTTGTTCACGCGGTGAAACGCCGGAAGAGAGGGAAACGGGCTGGGATGCTGGTACGTCTTCGCCAGCGTGGACTACGAACACCGTTACCTGGAATATTTCTCTCTAACGTGCGCTCACTTCCCAACAAAATTAAGGAACTACAACTGTTGTTGGGGAAAAACAGGGATTTTTATTCATCGGCAATTTTGTGCTTCACGGAGACGTGGCTGTGTGGATTAATACCGGACTCTGCGCTGCAGCTGGCAGGATTCCAGCTCTACAGAGCGGACAGAGACACGGAACTCTCCGGCAAAGCGAAAGGTGGAGGAATCTGTTTTTACCTCAACAGTGGTTGGTGCAACGACGTGACAGTGATTCAGCAGCACTGTTCTCCAGACCTGGAATCCTTCATCATAAACTGTAAGCCTTTCTATTCCCCCCGTGAGTTCGCTTCGTTCATCCTGGTCGGTGTTTACATCCCGCCGCAAGCTAACGTGCAGGTCGCACAGCGCATGCTCGCCGACCAGATACTGAGTGTGGAGCGGACCAACCCGGACTCCTTAGTAATCGTCGTTGGCGACTTTAACAAAGGTAATCTCACCCACAAACTCCCCAAATATAGACAGTTTATTAAATGTCCGACCAGAAAGGACAAAATTCTGGATCACTGTTACACCACCATCAGAGACGCTTATCACGCCGTCCCACGTGCTGCACTGGGCCAATCCGACCACATCATGGTCCACCTGATTCCTGCATACAGGCAGAAACTGAAGCTCTGCAAACCTGTTGTGAGGACGACAAGGAAGTGGAGCAGTGAGGCTGTGGAGAATCTCCAGGCGTGTTTAGGCTGTACAGACTGGGATGTGTTCAGGACTACTACCAACAGTCTGGACGAGTACACAGAGGCTGTGACTTCCTACTTCAGCTTCTGTGAGGACAGCTGTGCACCATCATGCACCAGGATGAGTTACAACAACTAAACAGCTAAACTCAGAAGGTTAAGACTGGATAAGGAAGAGGCCTTCAGGAGTGGGGACAAAGACATATACAGAGAGGGAAAGTACAAGTTTGGCAAGGCAGTGAAAGAGGCCAAACGACTGTACTCTGAGAAGCTCCAAAACCAGTTCTCAGCCAACGACTCTGCGTCATTCTGGAAAGGGCTCAAGCAAATCACCAACTACAAGCCGAAAGCCCCCCACTCCATCAACGACCGACGCCTCACCAACGACCTGAACGAGTTCTACTGCCGCTTTGAAAGAGAAAGGGACAGTCCTGCAACCATCCCCCACGACGCCCCCCAACAGCTGCAGCCACAATCCACCACCCCCACTTCCCCAACCTCAAGAGGGGCCTTGGCACCTCCAACCCCCACCCTGAAGTTCCCCCCCACCAGCCCCCTACCCACGACGAGGACGGCTCTTTCCATCCAGGAGAGGGACGTCAACAAACTCTTCAGGAGACAGAACCCCCGGAAAGCTGCTGGTCCGGATTCTGTCTCACCAGCCAGCCTGAAGCACTGCGCTGATCAGCTGTCTCCAGTCTTCACAGACATTTTTAACACCTCACTGGAGACATGTCATGTGCCAGCCTGCTTCAAGTCCTCCACCATCGTCCCTGTTCCCAAGAAGCCAAGGACCACAGGGCTTAATGACTTCAGACCCGTCGCCCTGACCTCTGTGGTGATGAAGTCCTTTGAGCGCCTTGTGCTCTCACACCTAAAAGACATCACCGAACCCCTCCTGGACCCCCTGCAGTTTGCCTACAGAGCCAACAGGTCTGTAGATGATGCAGTCAACCTAGCCCTTCACTTCATCCTCCGGCACCTGGACTCCACAGGAACCTATGCCAGGATCCTGTTTGTGGATTTCAGCTCTGCCTTCAACACCATCGTCCCAGTTCTGCTACAGGAGAAGCTCTCCCAGCTGAGTGTGCCCGACTCCACCTGCAGGTGGATCACTGACTTCCTGTCTGACAGGAAGCAGCGCGTGAGGCTGGGGAAGCACGTCTTTGACTCCCTGACCATCAGCACCGGTTCCCCCCAAGGCTGTGTTCTCTCTCCTCTGCTCTTCTCCCTGTACACCAACAGCTGCACCTCCAGTCACCAGTCTGTCAAGCTTCTGAAGTTTGCGAACGACACCACCCTGATCGGACTCATCTCTGATGGTGACGAGTCCGCGTACAGATGGGAGGTGGACCATCTGTTGGACTGGTGCAGCCAGAACAACCTTGAGCTCAACGTTCTAAAGACAGTGGAGATGGTTGTGGACTTCAGGCAGAACCCAGCACCACCTGCCCCCATCACCCTCTGTGACTCCACAATTGACACTGTGGAATCTTTCCGCTTCCTGGGAACCATCATCTCCCAGGATTTCAAGTGGGAGCCAAACATCAGCTCCCTCATCAAGAAAGCCCAGCAGAGGATGTTCTTCCTGCGGCAGCTGAAGAAATTCAACCTGCCAAAGACTATGATGGTGCACTTCTACACAGCCATCATTGAGTCCATCCTCACCTCCTCCATCACCATCTGGTACGCCGCTGCTACAGCCAAGGATAAGGGCAGGCTGCAGCGTGTCATTCGGTCTGCTGAAAAGGTGATTGGCTGCAGTCTACTGTCGCTCCAGGAACTGTACACCTCCAGGACCCTGAAGCGGGCAGTGAAGATTCTGGCTGATCCCTCCCACCCCGGTCACAGACTCTGTGAGACTCTCCCCTCTGGCAGGAGACTGCGGTCCATCCGGACCAAAACCTCACGCCACAAGAACAGTTTTTTCCCATCTGCCACCAGCCTTGTTAACAAAGCCCGGAAACCACCCGTTTCCTTCAACTCCAGGACCAAGGCGTAAGCGTTCCCTGTTCCATTCTCCATCACAAGCATCGGCACCTGAGCACCATTTGGTTGGTTAGCTCACTGAGTCTATGCAGATAAGGATGGAAAGAGCAGATGGAGCTGTTTTTTTGTTGTAAGGGGAGATCTTTCTGAATAACTTGCTCTTTATGTCATGCAGGTATAAATCATCTGCAAAAAGAAGAGACAAAATCCACTGGTCCCCAAACTAGACCCCCTCCGGCCCTTGGCTGCGTCGTCTAGAAATCCTGTCCATAAAAGTTATGAACAGGGCCGGTGACAAAGGGCAGCCCTGCCAGAGTCCAACATGCACCGGGAACAGGTCCGACTTACTGCCGGCAATGCGGACCAAACTCCTGCTTCGCTCGTACAGGAACCGGATGGCCCCTAATAAAGGGCCCCCGATTCCATACTCCTGGAGCACCCCCCACAGGGCATCATGAGGGACACAGTCGAATGCCTTCTCCAAGTCCACAAAACACATGTGGACCGGTTGGGCAAACTCCCATGAACCCTCGAGTACCCTGTAGAGGGTATAGAGCTGGTCCAGTGTTCCACGGCCGGCACAAAAACCACACTGTTCCTCCTGAAGCCGAGGTTCGACTATCGGTCGGACTCTCCTCTCCAATACCCTGGCGTAGGCCTTACCAGGTAGGCTGAGGAGTGTGATCCCCCTGTAGTTGAAACACACACTCCGATCCCCGATGCACTGATGGACACCCATATGTTTGAACATGGTGTTCATTATGGATAATCCGTGACTAGCACAGAAGTCCAATAACAAAACACCACTCGGATTCAGATCGGGGAGGCCATTCCTCCCAATCACGCCTCTCCAGGTGTCACTGTCGTTTCCCACGTGGGCGTGGACCTTTTTAAAAAAACTTTATTTGGCTGTTTCTTCTATATGAACTTTTAGAAATTATGAACTTAATTTATATAGTGCTCTGTATAGTCCATTCAAAGCACGTTACATTTTAGCCATGTTTACCCAATCACACTCTCAAACCTACACTCATTCATACACCGATATTCCCAAAGATTTGACTAGAGCCCAAACTCCATGCTTCAAGACTTGGTGTCTTGGTGTCAAACCACCAAACGGTATGGTCATTTTATGGGTAATTGTTATCTGTTTTCAATCTCATAATAAGTGTTGAAAGTGTTAGTACAGTAAAACAATATGTGTTTAATGTTTTAATATTTATTACGTTAAGTTATAGTTAATACATTTAGAAATAAATTAAGATTAAAAAAACTATCAGAAAAAGGAAATTTTCAATAATAAAAAAAGACCATAAGCTGACGACAGTTAATTATAAGGTGAAATGTTTGAGTTAGGCAAATTTAAATAAAACTTAGAACACTCCAGCAGTAATGGTAGGTTTAACAAGTAATCGGCCAGTGGTTAGAACTGGCTTTTTTCTCCTCATCAAGCTTAACACTTTCTTCAGTCTGTAAATGCAGCAACAACCAATGTGCATTTTGATGCACTTTGTTTTGAGTTTATTAAAAGACTTAGTGAGGTTAAGGACATCTGCTTTCATACACAAGTGCAAAAGATGTTGGAATCCTAATTTATTTTTTTATTTGAATCTACCAGTTTTATCAAGGAGACTCTGGAAAACAAAGTTATTCTAATGATTCCAACTCTTAGTCCAATAACTTCTGCATATAAAAAATTCTTGTTAGCAAAGCCATGATAATCCTGATAACTACAATGAACCTGCACAACATAATCTTTATGCTATTTTGTTTTTCATATCGTTACATCTTGGAACTGTTTAACATCGGCCACTTCAGGCCTGTATTTAAAAGCAAACAATTCACACTCTAAGTTGTGAAAACAGGAAATATTTTTTAGAAGCAACACACTAACATACATCAGCAACTTATCTAGTCTGTTGTAATTAAGCTGTTGTTACAAAGATAATTCTTCTGTTTGAGGCTCTATTAGCAGCAACTAAAGTATCCCGTTTCTCTAACACATGGGTTTACATGAACTTATGCACAGTTGCTGTAGCGAGTCACATTTACCTTGAGGCACCAGGAGAAACATTTAAATTCCACATATTTCTTCATAAATATGATGAATGTAAAATAAGGCTGAATATTGAATGTCAATTGGTCATTTTAATAACCTGCTTATCGAGTTGCATCTTCGCATCCTTCGCTTAACAGCAGCATGCTGCAGAGGAGCGTAGTAATGCACCCGGTAAAAAAGCATAAATAACAAAATAAAAACATTACTTCTGGTCCTTGAGTACAGTGCCAACCTCTTTCAGAATGTTTTACCCTGATGGGTATTAGCCGGCGACCTTCTGCTGCATTTAAAGAAAGCGGGAAAAAAGCTTTCCCAAACCTCATGCCTAAACTCAGTTACACAACATAAGCATTAATATACATTAAGAAGTTGTTGTTTTTTTTTTTAATGTTCCATACCTGTTTAATTAGAAGGCATAATGAAATGAAATCAGAGTGCCCCCTCCTCAGGAGTAATTGCATTGGGGGCGGAGGAGGAATCTTAACTTATTTTCACTTCGTTTTCACCTCCTCACATTTCTTCATTTCACATGGGCTGGAAGCCCCTGCGGCGTTCTCTTTCCCTTCTCCAGAGCAAAGTGAATGTGACTTTTCTAAGGGGGTCACAGGATGCCTGGAGGCCTGTGGGTGTTACTGGACTGTTGCCTGCTCTCAGCCTCACTGAGGGGCTTGTCATAGATTTCATCTCCACAGAAATGAGCCGGGGGCCCTGGCCAGGAGCACAAGCAGCCAACGTTATGAAGGGCCCACGCTGATTATTTTCCTCTGACATCGCATCCTGAGCTTTCCGCATTAATCCCAGACAAAGGCAGCCCTTCAGTGCTGTGCCAGAGCTCAAATTAGGAGTCAGATAATGTCCTTGTTGAGATCCTGTTCTGTTCACTAAGAGGCAGAGCCCGTGTTGAAATCCTGTTTTTTAGAGCTCCTACCATTGTTTTATGGTATATTCACACCAACCACTTTTGTACTGTATTCGGACTAGGAGGAAAATCAGGTTGCAGCATTTTGCTCCACAGTTTTTACAACTATCCTACCCCCACCCTTTCACCCACCTTTAATTTGATGGCGGCTCTGCAGGACTCGGTCCTGTGCCTGGATGTGGATCGCTATGGGCTGTGAAACTGATAGCCTGTCAAGACTGGAAAGTCCATCTCCAGCCTTATCCAGTCTACAGGAGGTAACAAAGAGGGTCTTACAGGACTCTGCAGGGCAGATTAGTTTCAAAGAGCCATTGGCCGAGGCTGCTGGAGGACCTGCTGTGGTCCCAGTGGTGGATCAGTGCACAGGTAGAACTCAGGGGTGTACATGGTGAAGCTCAGTTCAGTTCGGTTTATTTACATATTCACAGCAAATGTCATTTTAATATATCTAATCTAATCAGGCAATTTAATCAGGCAAACAGATTAAGATTCAATTAAATACAGTCCACTTCCATCCTAATTTTAATGCAATGTGGTGAAATTCATTTTACCTTGATAAGTCAGGTATTTAAGGTCATTACTGGGTTTGTCCTCATTCTTCAGCTCTCATCCACTCAACACTAGCTTTTAGTAAATAAGCATATTCTAATAACAATTTTACTTTTTTATTTGGAGAATTCACTGTTCAAAATTACTATATAGGCTATATTTTTCCAAGCATTACCCTTTGGGTTTTTTAAGCTGCCTTCCTAAATGCCAGTGGATTGGTCAGCTTCTGGATCCCTACCAAGACTCACCAGCCACAGTGCTTATTAGCACTGTTCTGAAATCAATTTCAAAACATCTACATGTGTCAGCCACTTTATTAGGTATACCTGTTCAATTGCTTGTTAACACGATTAAGGAATTTGCCAGTAGCGTGGCAGCAAGACGTGGCGAAGGTGACTTGTTGAAGTTGTTGAACTAAGCTTCAGAATGGAAGTAAAGGGGGCCATGTCTTATTTTTAAAGAGAATGGTCCGAAGAAAATACTTTGTTGATGTCAAATGACAGCCAACAGACTGTTTCGGAATGAATGGCAACAGTAGCTCACATAAACCCTTGTGACAACCGCAGTATCAGGAAAATACAACATATTGAACTTTGAAGCAGATGGGCTACAGCAGCAGAAAGCCAGACCAGGTGCTGCTCTTGTCAGTTAAGAACAAAAATCTGCAACTACAATTTGTGCAGGCTCAAAAATGTGGACAAAAAAAGATTTAAAAAATGTATTTCAACTGCGACGTTTAGATAGAGGGGTCAGAATTTGGTGTATGCAACATAATTCAATTCAATTTCGTTAAATTCAATTCAATTTATAAATACCTTATTAATCCTAAAGGGAAATTAAATACAAATGAAATAAAAGCATAAATCCATTCTAACTTGCATCAACAGTTCAGGCTGCTGCCGGTGGTCTAATAGTGTGGGAAATATTCTTGACATATTTTGGCGCCCCTATTGCCAGTTCAGCAAATGTTAAATGTCACAGACTATCTGAGTATTGTTTCTGGTCTTGTCCATCCCTCTATGACCACAGTATAACCATCTGATAATGGCTACTTCTAGCAGGATAATGCATAATGTCATAAAGCTCAAATCACCTGGTTTAACAATGACGATTCCCTGATCTCCAGTAGTCTCCACAGTCACCAGATGTCAATCCTACAGAGCCCCTGTTGGCATGTGGTGGAATGGGAGATTTCCCTTGTTCATATGCTACCAACAAATTCACAGCAAATGGAGGATGCTATCACGTTAATATGGACTAGGAATGTTTTAGAAACCACACTGAATCTGTGCCAATAACAAATTAAGGCAGTTCGGCAAAAGGGGGTCCAACCTGGTCCTCACAATGTGTACTTAATAATAATAAAGTAATTTGCGATTGTATGCTGTAAAGCTAGCTATAAATCTTTTTGTCTTGGTAAAAAGAAAAGGTTAATAGCTAGTTTAAACAGTTATCAAAAAGTTTGTGTTTTTTGATTGATTATCACAACTAGCTGTTCTGTTTTTATGACATTTAGAGCTCAGCTAGTAGTATCTGCTCATGGCATATCTGCTTTCTTACTAAACCACACTGTGTTTAGCAAAAACCAAGGTAAACTCTGGTGGATGCGAGAAAGCTTGTCACGTGCATCCGTACCCATAATGATTACTGTATCACACTCGTTATATTCTGTCCTTTAACACATTTAACATGACTTGAACACTGTGCTGTTTCATTTCCCCCTATTGATTTTCAGATCTTGTGATCTCCTCTTCTCCCATGTGGTGAATCTTGTCTGAATTATGTGAATTTTATATTTTGGGTGTTTATAAGACAGATGGAGACTTCTCTTCGCATCCTACATAGCATTAAGGGTTCTGAGATGTAAAAATTACCCTGATGCACAATCTCCTGCAGTGTTTAACGTGCATAGTGCTTTGAAACATCCTTGACACATTTATGAGCTCTGAGTTATCATCCAGGCACTTAGGCCATTTATCACATCAAAGGAAGAGCTTTGTTTGTTGACGTGGAAGCAACAATACCAGCTAAATTGCCCCAGTTTGTACAGCCATGCAAGCTTCCTCCTATCTGTCTCGGGCAGGCGCAGTGCGAGGGACAAAGGTAGGCGAGCGATTTAATCGTGAGCACAGTCTATTTTTCCATTTGAATTCATTTCACCTTCTTTCTTTGAGGCTGTAGATCAGAAAGAAGGAGTGAGGCAATAGAGTGAGAGGCATGGGGAGAGATGGGGGGAAAAGCACAAGGAAAACTGATGCCCTTTCCTCCAGCTAAATTAACAGGAATCACGTGGAAAACAATCTGAGTCTCCAATGAAGGAGGAAGGAGAAGGAGGGAGGGGGGGCACCATTAAAATTAGCCCCAAGCTATGGACTGCACCCAATATCACTAAAGCTGCACTCACTACAGATGTGGAGGCTGGCTTACAGGCAAACTATGCTCTGTTCTATAGCTACAATTAAAATCAACCTCGCTGCCAAAAAATAGGAGGAGAAAAGAGGGGGTAGAAAGGCAGACATAGAACATCAAAGACAGATTGAAATGTGTAGTCAGTAATAAGAGTGGTCTCCAAGCCCTGAGGTTCTCCACGGTCCCCTTGTTAATGAGAAATTTTGACCTCTGGTTTGTAAGTTAAACTTGTAATCTCGGTTAATGAAGTAAATCAATCCCAACTCGGGAGTGTTCAGTGTCTCTCCCTTTGCCTTCTCCCCGCCAACCTCCCCTCTGTCCTTCTGTCTTGTGCTTTTCTCCTTCGCCCACCCCTCCTCCTTTGTCCCTCACAATGTGCCGCCTGGGAGTAAAATGTCCAGGTCTTCAACCAGACAAACAGGAAACTCATAGAGTACGAGGTTTTCCGGAGCTGGAGGGAGGGGGGTTGTGAGGACTCAGAGGACCAGGACCAACCAGGCTGTTTGGTTAAGAAGGAAACAGGCCAGCTGAGAGGTAGTAGAGGGAAAACTCTGACTCTTCATCTCCATCTTTTTCCTTCCATTCCATCTTTGTCCACTGGGCTGCCCAGAGTATTCTGGTTAGAACTTGGATAAATAGTTTTACCTAGATTCCCGTCTGTTTTAAACCACACACCTGATATATGTTTGAGATGGAAAAGACAGCTAGCTTAACTTTATTTTTATAATAAATGTTGAGCTCCACTGTTGCTGTTTCCCATTTGGAAGCCTCAGTTAAATCCTCTGAGCGCCTTGACATTAACTGCCTATTAGTTGTGGCATAGCTGTATTTATTTACACTCTTCAGGATAGAATTTGAAGTTCTGACTTTAGCTTGACTTATATCAGGATGTAATGAAGCATAAAGATTCCTGTGTGGGCCTCTACTCTGTATATACTACATGAATAACATTAAAGAGGGCACACAGAGGCTGCTATTGGTTTCATAATGTCAAGACGATTATATTGTTAGTTTAACTTTACATCTCAAGGCAATTGAGTATATCCATTGCGGACACAAAGGAGGCAGAGTTTAGTCGTTAAAATGGTTTTTGAGGTCCCTTGGCCAGATGCCATATCTTCTTAGAGTGTTAACACATTGCACTTTGCCAATTTTTACTCCCCCTGTTCAGTGCAAAGTACTATAGTTCTCATAGCTGTTCTATGCTCTCTGCACTGTAGTTTCAAGCAATTAAAATTCAACCACAGCATTAGCATTAGTTGTATGGACTGGTTGTTTTCTATTTTTACTTAAGGCTAAATCCCTTACATACAATATATATATTAGGTTGTAATAAGATGTACAACCCAATATAGTACATTTAAAAGGAAATCATTGTCATTGGTTCTCAAAGAAGCCGACAGTTTTGGGTAAAAAAAAAGTATTTAATGAAGTTAAATAATGTAGCATGAGTACATTAAATTATAAAGTTATAAATTAGTCTGAACATCTATCAAAAATCTTGTGTGCGGTCAGCTCAAATACTCAAATCGCCCAGTTGTTTGATGCAAAGGTAAAACATTTTGCAAATTGTTTTACTTATAAAAGAAGTAAGAATATTTCTGTGTTTTTCTCAGGATAACTTTTATTTCATTTTCAAAAGAAAAAACAGTGGAATCTGGTACTCAACATAAACAAGAATTCATGTTATTATTGATCACACAAAATCGAATTACCAATGATTTCTTTAAGCTAAGGAGGCAAGTTTTTTATGGCTAGGGAATTGTCCTTCTAAAAAGGTTCCACCTCACAAAGCTGGCTGGACTTCTGTAGGTGTGAAGTTTCCAAACTCCTGTCAAGTGGCTTGGCTGAAGGTGAAATCTCAGCACAAAAAGCTATTGATTCAGCTAGAAAATCATTCTAACAGGCAGGCTGTTGATTCTGGTAGGGAGATCAGTTCTGTCTGACCCAGTCAGGCAAGCCTTCCTGATGGATTTTATGGTTTGGTCTTACCTAAACTCTCTGGACTCAACTCTCCTCTCAGTAGTGCGGGCTTCTTGGTGAGGAGTTGTCACAAGGGGCTGGTCAGCCAATCAGAGGTTGACTTGGGGTAATGCAAGGGCTATGTCATGTTAGACAGTCAATTAAATACAATGAATATTTTATATTTCTAATCACATTATTTTGTCTGAAAGACACATCTGTACATGCCAAAATGTCAATGAGCTATCATTTTAGACATAGTAACTCATGACCGAGGCTGAATTAACTTTGCAGTTTATAAAAAAAAAACATGTAATAGTTTCATTGGTAAAAAGCACAGGTTCACATTCAAGGTTAATCACATTAATAAAGTAATTTAACTTTCTAAATTTCTGATCAAGTAAAATACAGTTACATTTAGTGTGAGAAGCTTTGACAAATATTAACAGGCATTCAGATAAAACTTTTTTTAAGCATAACTGTCAAGGTCATAAAAATCTTTATTATTTAGAGATCTCAGTAGGGATGGAATGAGACGTTATTTTGGCTAGACCTAAAAACCTGACCAGGAGATTTTTAACTGAACTGGAGAAAAAAATTTTAAAGTTAGCGAGGTGTCCATGTGTACTGCAGTAAAGTTAGACAGAAATAAAACACTAAGAAAAACACCCTACTAGTATTATGAAATGTCAGTTACCAGTTGGAAGGCATCTCATTGTAAATGCTAGCATGCTAACATGTTCTCAATGATGATGTATGGTTTAGAAGTGGTGCTGGTCATTTTAGCCCCTCACTTTTTAATAACTTTGAAGTTTTCATAGTTTTGTACCTTCAAAAACATGGGTGCTAAATGGAACCGTCTGACATTTTGTGCCAGCCACACGTCAACTGTGGTTTCATAACTCCACTGGCAAAATGTGGATTTTGGTATTTTAATGTGAGTTACAATAAGAGTCAACTGGACCAAACAGGGATTAGAAACAAAATAAATGGAGATGGAATAGACTGGCTAGAATTTATGGATAGGTAAATGTACTTGGAGCATTTAGGATACACACAGGTTCTTGTTTGTTTTGTTAGAATAATGGTTAAATATAATATTCTGACAACAAAGTTGAGCCCCAGGTTATTAATAGATATTCATCTTAAATAAATGAAAGCAAAAAATAAAGCTAAGAACTGCCAACACAACAGTCATGGAGCAACTAGCTAACAAATCTATTAGGCCAATGATTTTGTCAACAAACGATTTAGTATAAGAGTGCAGATAGGAAGATAAAGGACAGCATCCCTTCATGATCATCATATTGGACATGGTGAAACAGATCAACTTTAACTATACATGGTTGAGTGGAAATTCTGACTGACCTAATAAAATATCACAGCTCCACCTGTTTCCTTTCCAGAAATCCATACTGAAGGTGATTATAAGATATCAGACATCTTCACTGCTAAAGTTTTTTCAAGAATATGGGGAGTTTAAACTTCTAGACAGTCCAGAAATCTATCTCTGTTATCTATAACTATTTAAATCAAAAGACTACGCATAAACTGATACCTTCTGCAAAATATTTTAAATAATGATGCAAAGTTGATGCATTTGTGTTCGCTTTTTTTAGGAATGGCTTATCAAACAACTTAATATATATATATGTATGTATATATATATATATATAAACAAGGAAGTGTTAATACTGCAATCCTTTTATTTATTTTTATAAAATAAATAGTAATAAATAAATCATTTAATATTAAAGTTAATTTATTATTGAAATGTAAATGTTCACTTCACGGCAAAGTAGTGAACCCCCTCATTTCTGCCTGTAAAACTTTGCCCTGGAATAATGGTTAAATATACCATTCTGACAACAAAGTTGAGCCCCAGGCAATTAATAGATACTCATCTTAAAGAAATTAATTACCTCCCTTGTTAATCTGATATAATTAAATTTCTGAGGAATGAAATTTGCAGTATTACCCCCCTCTGCCTGGCTTCTGTGGAGGCGTACTGGTAATGGCTGGCTCTCTAGCTAGCCTGCTGGCCAGGGACGTTGGGACAACCTAACATTGTGGGCCCCTCACTATACTATACCACACTGTGCAAACCAACTCTGCTCATCCTACGCCTTCACTTTCTCATAGGAAAAAGCTGGGAAAACGCCTCAGCTTTGCCTGTCTTTAAGCGCTGAAGTTTCCTCCATCTGGGAGGAATGGAACCACCTCCCCTGCCAGTATCTGATTCTTAACTTGTGATAATGTTACCAAATGACTTGAGAATTTTGGAACGCAAGAGCTGCTAATGAAGTTGTCAACACAGAACCGCTGAAAGTTACATGGACGCGCCCTGAAGAGACTAGATAGTTTTACTCTTTTACGGCTTATTCAAGAAACTTGAACTCATTCTTTGCGTGACATACCGTAGGTATTTAAAGGACTCCGTTATAATGTTAGATTTACTCTGATTGTCCTGTGCAGCACACCATTGACAATACAATGAATGATTTTCTGGTTGTGTATTTTAGATGCGTTTGCTTTAAGCTTTATGCCTGATTCCTTGTCTGTCCGGATTTGAAAATGGAGAAAGAAAGTAACTGCTGGCAGAGATCTTTTATTAGATGACGTTTTGGGGGTTGAAGTGCCAATGAGGGGGAGGAGCAGGGATTAATATGGAATAAAGAAATGTGACAACATAGAGAGCAGCTTCAGTTCTCCAGAATCTCATTTAGGGCTAATGTTTTTAAGTTTAACATCATTCTTCAAAATAACTGAGAATTTTTTTTCTAAGGGATTTTTGGAGTGTTTCAATAAAGTTTGAGATTCTTAGCTGTCCTGCAAAAAGCTGTCCCTGCTAAAGACTTGTACAAAATTCTCAAAACTGTTGCTTAACTTTTACTTCATGTTAGCTTCACCACAGATATTTGGTGTCTGCCCACACCCTCTCATCAGTGTAGCGGCGTGGCAGATTGATGTGCATTCAACTTCCCAGGGAGTCGAACAATAAACAAGCAGTTTAGGGCTGACTCAGTGGTTAAGATGGAGCAGGTGTCATCTTCAAAGTCATCACTATGGTTATTCTGGGTTCATGTTATGCAGTAATGCAGCATTAGTATAAAACTTGTGACTAATTATGGAATTTACTGGAATTAAATTGTATTTTTACTTTTTCTTGTTCTAGTATGGGTAAGATAAATTCAACGAAGGCTCATAAAACACAATCTTATGATCTGTCAAGATTATAAACCGTAATCTCAGAATCTATCAGTATCAATCTGAAGGATGAATTGGGTTTTTGTTGTCCTGTTCCTGTGGAGATATGTGTGCCTTTCTGAGGGTGAGGATTTAAGTGGGATTGTTTAGGATACTTTTTAATTAAACAACTGGTGATGAACAAAATCAGGAAATAAAAGAATTATTAATCAAAGTATTATCAATCATATTTACAAATGATAGGCTGCACTGTGGCACAGTTGATGGCACTGTTGCCTTGCAGCAAGAAGTTCCTGGGTTCGAAATTCTACCTGTTGACTTTTTGCATGGAGTTTGCATATTCTTTCTGTGCATACAGGGGTTCTTTCTGGGTACTCCGGCTTCCTCCCACAGTCCAAAACATTCCTGTTAGGTTAATTGGTCTCTCTAAATTGCCCTTACGTATGAGTGTGTGCATGGATGGTTGTTTGTCCTGTGTGGTTCTGTGTTCCCCTATGATTGACTGGCGACCTGTCCAGGGTGTACCCTGCCTCTTGCACAATGACCACTAAAGATAGGCACAAGCCCCTCCGCAACACTGCATCTGATGAATGGATGGAAGGATGTGTGTGGATATTTACAAATTATTTAATTGAGCAAAGGGAAGCACAACTAAATTTGAAGAACAACGATTCAAGTGCTAACTCTACAACCTACTACTGCAGCCTGAAAGAGAAGTTTTATTACTATGAAGTTAAATGTCAAAATAGTAATTAAATTGGTTTATCATGTTGGTCTCTCTAAAATCAAATGCCCATGACATTGTAGCATACGTGATTTGATCACCACCTATGCTAGGCTGCCATAGAAGTTTTTGGACATGCATAAATCTTTAGTGGTATGAGCATGTGAGCTCTCACATGCCATGTATAGCACAAATGTGCACCACCGCTACAGAATGAACATGACCACTGCTCATATCGCATCAATGACCAAGTAGCACCACTACTTAATCTCATCCAGCACTATGGAAACACTGTCTGCGCGGATAAAAGATTGCTAGATTTCTGAAACTGAAAGTGAAACTGGTGGCATGGCCTACTTTCTAAATAAATAAATAAATAATAATCTGGCCACTGGGGGGCACTAGTAGAGTATTGAATTTCAATATCCAAAAGGTCAGTTGATAAATATGTGGGGAAATAATATGAGATGGTGATGTCATAGAAAAACATTACAGACTATGCTAGCACAATTGAAATCTGTTTCCACACCCTTGATCCCCTTACACAAACACTTCAAAAACATAATAGTACTTGATGTTCCCAAAATCCCCTTCATTTTCACTGCAGGAACGTTTTCCTAACCAGAATAGTTTGTGGTCTAGTTTCTCCCCCTTCTTGCATTTTTACTTCAGGTATTAGGGCCAATTTAGAAAAAAAGTGGGTTAAAAGCTACCCCTGAAATGGCCCTGAAAGATGCCATTTTAGATGGACTCTAAACTAAAATTGGACCTTTATAGTGGGAGGATGCTAAGCATTTGTTTAAATATTTGAGTCATCTGCCAGTTGATATTACCTTGCGGTTTATATTTTCTGTTAACTCAAATAGATTGATAAAATCTGCCAAGCTTAGTGGAAAGATCTAATTAAAGGAAGTGCAGACTTCCACTTTTAGCATTGTCATGGATACGGAAAAAGGGAGTAATGCTTTCATCAAAGCCTTTTAAAGAGATTTTAGCTGGTAAAGTTAAAACATTTTTCAGCATTTAGATTTTGAGATGCGGATTAAAGCAATCACAAATGCTTAGGAATATTGATCATCTACTGATTTTAGGTTTGAGTAGAGCAGACACACCTTTGCAGATGGGAGTGGTATCAGTTCTTAAGAGACACGTCTTGCAGGCTTTGCTCTGAGTTAGAATTAATTCATTATAACTATAATGGGTTTTAAGGTATAACTGCTATGAAACAATCTGAAATCACAGATTCTCCGTTTTTAACATATTCTGGACTCTGTTGTTGCAGTGGGCTTCAATCTTCGCCCCTAGATCGAAGCACTACAACAGCAGAGGGAGAAGCCACTTAGTGTCAGGGAATGTAATTTACATAAACAGCCCAGTAAAGTGGAAACTCACATAAAACGGCCTTAAAGATAAAAAGGTTGCGCAAAGTTACATTTTGTTGAAATTTTGAGAAGGCTCTTTATTCTCACAATGAAACCAACCAGTTTCTCCTTATGGGCTCTGACACTTCATGTCACTTGACTGGAACAATAGTCGGCTTTTCTACTCCAACAGCAGTTTATCTAGATAAAGGTCACTCTGATAGTGGCAACTGTTGATTCTGAACCAGGTCCTTGGATATCTTGGAGGATCCTCACTTTGGATGGAGAAGCTAGTTGGACATGAAGGAAAAAGCATGTGACGCTTGATACATATCTCTGGAATAAAGGAAAATTTGGAATTTGCACAACTTTACACAAAAGTAGACAGATGTGTCGTAGAGTAAGATACAAATAGAAACATTTATCTTATCTAAATCTCACTGGGATGAGACGTCCTGGCTCTCTAACCTGGTTGGGCAAAGCTTCTTGATGGATCCACTGGTTCTTTTTTTCCTCTGTCTGAGTCGAAACCTAGCTATCACCATGGCAGAGTGTGCTTCTGGGAAAGGAGTCTTCATGAGGGGCTTATTAACCAATCAGAGGCAGACTTTAGCTAAGTCAAGCTTCCAGTTAGAAAGCCAGGTTAAATAAATTATTATATTAATTTATGATAAATATGCCAATGAACTATTATAGTTTAATTAATACCTCACGACATGTTTAAAATTAAATGTTTTAAGCATGTATTTTTCTATCCAATACAAAATATAGGTTAATGTTTACACTTACTAATCCGTTTTTATAGTTTATCATAGATTGTTTTCCAAGCATTCTTAATTTCTAAATTATGTTTTAAAAATGTTTTAAGAGGGACTTTAACATGTACGTGACACACATTCAGACTAAACTCTCCAGAGTATGTTTTAAGGTCATAAAAATATTTATACCAAATCACCACCTGAATGAAGTACAGGTGGTTTAGGTTTGACCTAAAAGGTCTGACAAGGACATTTTGAGGTAACCTGGAGAAAAGCAGTTCTTGTGGATGAAAGGTCAAATCTGAGATGTTCATGTTTACTAGTGTAAAAAGAGATCTAAACAGGGTATGCATAGTAACGTGGATCAGCAATTAGTAATAAATTAGGTATTGATGTTTTCCACGTATAAAAGCTATTGCAAGTAGCTTAGTCAGTTCCTGTTTTCTCAGCCTCCCACAGATAAACCCCATTTTTGTTTCCAGCTACAAATAGGTAACCTCCATATAATGGTCAGTCAGATACTAATCACAACTGAAGATTCTCATGAAAATTAATATTTTGTCCCTTTTTCTGAAAGTTATTTATTCTTATTTATTTGTTTTTGTCAAAGTATTGTGCGACAATACCCTGATTTGTCTTTTAACAGGAAAACAGAACATCTAAAATTAGCTTTAAAAAACAATCAAAGAGAACCAACAAAGCAATCCATTAGTGAGGATGGGTTATTGGCTGACTTGCCTTTTCTCATGGCGGCCCATTAAAACTGGTAATGTCTGCCTGCGGCAGCGCCGTGGGAAGAAGAAGGAGGCCAAGGAAGGCATATTTCTCATGCATCAGACACTAGAATTAAATAGACCAATGTTCCCTAAAAAGACTGAAGTACATCTCTTTCTGATGTGTGTCCCGGGCAAAAATTCATTGATCTTAGAATGTCCCTTGGCAATTATAAAATATTAAATCCAAGTCGCACTTTTCGGCTCAGCTTAATTTTTTTCCCCCTCGCTTTCCATTTGACCAATTTAGAGAAAAAAGTTAGAGATGGATGGCCCTGTAAAAGAAAAAAAAGACACTGATAATGACGACTGAGCCCACTTTTAGAAATCTTTTGTTATGTTTCTGTATTGTTTTTGGAGAATATCTTGGATCGTTAACGGAAATGAGGTCCCACCAAAGCTGAGA
The DNA here is from genome assembly GCF_021462225.1 of Girardinichthys multiradiatus. NCBI lineage: Eukaryota > Metazoa > Chordata > Actinopteri > Cyprinodontiformes > Goodeidae > Girardinichthys > Girardinichthys multiradiatus. The sequence continues at coordinate 38,577,600 of NC_061797.1, read as the reverse complement.
GTGCCAAGAAGAGTTGTGTTAAAACAGCAGCATGAGACTGAAGCACACTAGGGAGTGTTACCGTTCTGACATCTTGAGTTTTGAATGCAACATCGTCTGATGCCTTTTTCAGCACTCTGGGGATGACAAATATTTGTCAGCTGCTTTCCATTAGGTCTGTGGCCCCCGTGTTTGCCTCCCTGGACCCTTTCTGTCCCTCAGAGATTGCAGAGGGGGTATGCAGCTAATTGCCCAAATCATTAAATTTAACATACATTTCAATAAATATAATCATCCAGCTGTTTGACAAGGTACACAGTTCATTAAGCCCCCTTGCTTGTTTGTCGTTTCCCTAATTAAGATTTAGAATCGATCATTGAGTGTGTAATGTACAGTGGTAGCTCATCTTGCACAGGGAGCCTTTCTTCTCCAACTGGAGGGAGTGGCATCCGCTTGCTAACGCTTTACCATTTAGCACACTGACTGCAATGGGAATTAGACATCCTGTGCTAATTAGGGAGCCCAATTAACTGAAAAATTCAGGCGTTTTTGACAAATAATCTCAGCAGAAATCAGATGCTTGGATGTCATCAGAACTGAATGAACAGAAAGGCACATTTTTTTTAGTTAAATTAAATGCTCCATTGGTGTTTGTGTCAGCTGGTAAAACACTGTCGTACCGAATCTTTCCCAAAATGGGTTAGGCTGATAATTGACGTCAAAAGAAAAGCTCAGTGTTTCTGTGGCTCTCATTGCGATTTGATGCATGACCACATGTATTTTTTAGACTGCATAAATTATGTATTTGTTGGACTAATGAACAGCCTCCACTGAACTTTGGGGGAGTTGTGCATAGCTGGATATGTCCTGTTATCACTTGCTTGTCTAATTTGGTTGTTCCCAAAACCTGAGCAGAACTACTAGAGCTTTACACTGTTCTGTGTTTCTCCCCATCAAACAAGCTTTAGCTCCCTTTATCACCTGTTCGACCTATTCCGAATACTTTGTTCCCTGTCTACAGAGTAACACATTTAGTCGCTCTTGTGTTGCCATTTTCTCTACAGCTGAAACCTAATAGAAAGGCGCCATTACAAAGTGGAAGGTAATGGCTCTGCATGAATGCTGGAGCTGTTTGGATACCAGGAAGCGCCCGTGGCCTGTTTGCAGGGCGCCGGCAGGCAACTCCTGTGGCTGCCCGCCTCAGGTGGAGGAAGCATTCAGCACCTTCTTTTATGAGATGTGTAATTATTATGGCAGACAAGGGTGTGGATTTAAACCAAGTCAATATGTAGATAAGCATTATACACACACAGACACAGCTGCTGAAAAAGGATGCTGTTTATGCGGTATATTAAATCAGGTTGCCAAAATGATCTGCAGGTAGGAAGGAAGCCTTGTGGGCCTGTGGAAAAGGATCGGATGGGAAGAATGAGACCTTTAAGAAACTCATAATGTGAAAAACCTTACCTTCTTACAAGTCTTGCAATACAGCCTCAGATTTCTCTATAGATATATATCTATAGATATATCTATAGATACACAGTGCCTTGCGAAAGTACTCGGGCCCCCTTGAACTGGTCAACCTCTTGCCACATTTCAGGCTTCAAACGTAATGATATAACATTCTAATTTTTGTGAATAATCAACAACAAGTGGGACACAATCGTGAAGTGGAATGAAATTTATTGGATGTGTAAAACTTTTTTAACAAATAAAAAACTGAAAAGTGGGGCGTGCAATATTATTCAACCCCTTTACTTTCAGTGCAGCAAACTCACTCCAGAAGTTCATTGAGGATCTCTGAATGATCCAATGTTGTCCCAAATGACTGATGATGATAAATAGAATCCACCTGTGTGTAATCAAGTCTCCATATAAATGCACCTGCTCTGTGATAGTTTCAGGGTTCTGTTCAAAGCACAGAGAGCATCATGAAGACCAAGGAACACACCAGGCAGGTCCAAGATCATATTGAAATGGAAGGAGTATCAGACCACTGCAAATCTACCAAGACCCGGCCGTCCCTCTAAACTTTCATCTCGAACAAGGAGAAGACTGATCAGATATGCAGCCAAGAGGCCCATGATCACTCTGGATGAACTGCAGAGATCTACAGCTGAGGTGGGAGAGTCTGTCCATAGGACAACAATCAGTCATACACTGCACAAATCTGGCCTTTATGGAAGAGTAGCAAGAAGAAAGCCATTTCTCAAAGATATCCATAAAAACTCTCGTTTAAAGTTGGAGACACATGTGGAAGAAGGTGCTCTGGTCAGATGAAACCAAAATCGAACTGTTTGGCCACAATGCAAAACGATATGTTTGGCGTAAAAGCAACACAGCTCATCACCCTGAACACACCATCCACACTGTCAAACATGGTGGTGGCAGCATCATGGTTTGAGCCTGCTTTTCATCAGGAGGGACAGGGAAGATGGTCAAAATTGATGGGAAGATGGATGGAGCCAAATACAGGACCATTCTGGAAGAAAACCTGTTGGAGTCTGCAAGAGACCTGAGACTGGGACGGAGATTTGTCTTCCAACAAGACAATGATCCAAAACATAAAGCCAAATCTACAATGGAATGGTTCACAAATAAATGTATCCAGGTGTTGGAATGGCCAAGTCAAAGTCCAGACCTGAATCCAATCGAGAATCTGTGGAAAGAGCTGAAGACTGCTGTTCACGAACGCTCTCCATCCAACCTCACTGAGCTCGAGCTGTTTTGCAAGGAAGAATGGACAAGAATTTCAGTCTCTCGATGTGCAAAACTGATAGAGACATACCCCAAGCGACTTGCAGCTGTAATTGCAGCAAAGGGTGGCGCTACAAAGTATTAATGCAAGGGGGCTGAATAATATTGCACGCCCCACTTTTCAGTTTTTTATTTGTTAAACAAGTTTGACACATCCAATAAATTTCATTCCACTTCACGATTGTGTCCCACTTGTTGTTGATTCTTCACAAAAAAATAGAATTTTATATCTTTATGTTTGAAGCCTGAAATGTGGCAAGAAGTTGACCAGTTCAAGGGGGCCGAGTACTTTTGCAAGGCACTGTATATAAAATCACAGTTGTCATTACAATATCAGTGTGTCAATCACAAAGGGATTCACACTAGACCTCAAGCAACTTGGATTCTGTGCTTTTTCCCTCATCCTTCAGTTGCTTGGACTTTGATTTACAAAAAAAAAAAAACAAATACTTTCATTTGAAAAGACGACTTTGGACCACTGAGCAGCAGTCCAGTTTTTCATCCTTAGGCAGGTAATATGCTTGTGATGTTTTAGCTGTTTCAGGAATGGCTTTAAAAAAGGAATGTAACAGTTTGTCACTATGTGGTGGCAGTCAAAGCACCAACTCCAGACCATGTCTTCCTCTTGTGAAGCTCCTCCAAACTGTTGAATGTGCTTTGCTGTTCAATCCTTCCCATCCAAAGCTGTGGCAGTCCCTATGCGTTTCCCTATTGTGTGTTTCTGCCAAAGTTTTTCCTGCCACTCAACCTCCAATAATGTCCTCTTTTGGGTTGAGGACACTGAACAGTCTGCTTTTATAGCAATGGCCTTTGGTGGCTGCTCCTTCTTGTGAGGCTTTCCAGTCAGCAGTCTCTGCTATGGTTGTGTGGGCCATAACATGCTCATAACATACGTTTTGTATTGAATTACTGAAATAACTTTTGATTATATTCTTATTTAGTGAGACTTCTATTAGCGCTCTGCATGCAAACTCCTCATTTTTCCAGTTGCATTGACTCTTAGCGTTTGTAATTTAGGTGGCCAAAGTGCTTAAGGTCATGGAAAGTGTTGGGGTAATCTTGATGATGGAAAACAAAGAGAAGAACTGGAAAATGTGGGTATCGCCATCATAGTATTAAAGAGTATTACAATTACATGTTTTCCTATCATTGTGGAGTCCTAAAACTATTTCCGTATCATTTAACTAATAAATTACCTCCCTCTCCCTGCTTGTAAGGAAGAGTAAAGAATTGTACAAGTAGGTCATTTTTATAAAATTTGCATTACCTTCATAAATGCCCAGATTGTTCAAAGCATTTGTTTAATGTTGGATAAAAAGAATGACACTGGGGGTCATAGTCGTCTCAGAGACACTCTGTTTAACTCTGTTTTTCTCTTTCTGAGCCATTTTTATAAAACATGAAACTCTACCCTTTCCCCCAAAAGAGCATGGATCTTAATCGGAACAGCCATTTTCCTGCAGCATGTGCAGGCGGCACATTGGGTGCACAGGGACCAGTGTCAGCGGCACTGAAACTGAGCCTGAGATGGCTAAAAGATGTCAAAAACTGCCCTATTAATATCAATTTGAGATCAAGGGCCAATGCATAGTGCAATCCTTCACCGTAAACGTGCTTTCTAATCCCCTTTTACTTGGGTGTCTGCTGTGGGCCCTTGGTGCACTCTTTTGTTGTTAAGTAAAATGTGTCACTGCTCATAGGAGGGTTTATTTGAAGAGTGACAGCTCAGAACGCAGCACATTTCTGCAGAGCAGTGGGATCCATCCTTGCCTTTGATGCCTTATTTCATTCTCAAGTTCAGTGTGTGTTACTGTGCACAGTCTCAGTGTCATACCACTTTGCCAGCCTACTATTTTCCCTAATTAGGCCATTTGCAGGAAACTTCATTGTGGTCATTTATGCACAATACCATTATCAACTGATAGGCCTTTGTTAACTGGTTGTTCCTACTTGCGAGCGTTTTGCAACGACATCAAAGGGTGGACCACGAGGCTCATTTGGCAACTTCTCCCAGCGATCCATCGGCTGCAAAACACCCCGTTGCCTTGATTATTAACTCAGTCACCGCCCTCTCATTCAACTTGAATTAAAAATTAAAAACCAGCTGAAATGACAGTGCCACACCATTGAAAGTAAAGTGCGGAAAAACCAACATAGGCTCATTAGTGAATAGTTCTGAAGACAAGCATTCTGACTAGAGACTCATTACACTTCTCCTATTTTAACTCTAATTGGGTTCATTTTATATATGAAACGCCTTGAATATTTAATGTTGCAAAAGTTCTACGTCTGATACTTTATGTAGTCAAAGACTTGGCCTGTGTTAATTGGCCAGGTTATCAGGCAAACTGAGTGGCTTCTTAGTAACTGTAGGAAACACAAACAAAGAAAAATATTCAGGAATGCCTTTCATGGATTGTTTACTGGATTATGATCTTTATGCAAATAGGGCATATTTATTAATAAATAATTTAAAAAGTAATGAAATTAACCGTGCATAAGGCATTGTTTTCCCTGCATATTGTTTTAGTTCCAGCCAGGTTTTTCAATAGTTAATAAAAAGCCAAATTTAGTTTCTGAGAAAATTTAAATATTACATGAAGATCATGATAAATGCTGTGTGGCATTGGTGGGGATCGGCCTGTGACCCTGCTGAGGTGTTAAGGAATCCTGGATTGCTTAGTAGCAGCTTTCAGTTCGTCTGCTGCATTGTTGGGTCTAGTGTCGCTCATCTTTGTCTTGAAAGTGCCTTCTTTTGAATCTTCCTCAAACTCTAAATAGGTTGTCCTTAAAAATCCCCTCAAGACTGGTTATCCTTGTTACTTGTGCAACTTTTTTTTTTACCACACTTTATTCTTCCATTTATCTTCAATAAAAAGCACAGATTCAGCAAAACATTCAGCTTCTTTAGCAATGACCTTTTGTAACTTACCTTTCTTGTTGAGGGTGTCAGTGCATGCCCGCTGGACAACTGTTAAGTCAGCATTCTTCCCTATGGTTGTGTAGACATACCATTTCTATTTTACTTTCTGTGAAACTGAATTTTGTGTTTTCAGTAACTGCAAACCATAATCATCAAACTCAAAATATATTCTAATTTATTGGAATGCACCTATATATGAACTTTACAGTAACATAAATGGTCTTGATAATTTATTGTAATGAAGTGGTGTGGAAGAGGACCTAAATACAGGCTGTCTAAAGAGTCTGCATGGCAGGAGGTCCTGGCAAGGGCAATGTCTGATTTGGTAAAACCAATCCAAGGTTTAAAGCTATGAGGAGGACCTTTAGGAGAAGAAAGAAAATCAGAGAGCAAACCAGGATCAAGTGTGCAGAGTTATCCCACCTCTTTGGACCTTGGATGTAATACAGTGATACAGATTATAAAAAAGCAAACCAGAAAACCAACACAGAACCATAACACACCAACATGAAGAAAACAAGGAGATGACATAAAACCCCAAAACAAATCAAAAACCTACAAGCTAACACAATTATCCATATACCATGGCTCTAAATCCTTTGTAGTATTTATAACAAGTCGTTCAGCTAGTCAGGTTCAGTATGTTTTAATTAAACAGATTCAAAGCAAAGTTTTAGTTTCCTCCTATGGTTTTCTTCACAAAAGCTTTTGTTTCTCTCTGGTTGGAAAGAAAACGAAAGGCGAAACAAAAGCGAGATTGTGTTTCCAGGCAGGAAAGTTTGAAGTTCTTTGTTTGGAAGCGAGGTTCCGGGTGCAGCACACTGTTTAGCTCGGTGACCCTGTGACTGTCTTCTGAGGAATTGTGTGAGCAGCCCTGCAGAACTGTGCTCCAGGGCCGGCTTTCATCTTAGCGGTAACCTGTGGACTTTGGAACTCAGGGCGATGGAATTGCAGCTTTGTCAGTACACTACTAATTAGAAAATTCCTAACCTCGAGCAAGATGTTTTAATTATGTGTTGTGTCAACGAGTTTGCAGATTTAATCCACCGTTGATACACACTCAAGTGTGCAAACTGTGTCGCACATTGTAGTAGATTAAGTGGAATGAAGCAGGGGCTTTCTTTTTTTCTTCATCCTTTCCTTTCCCGTGCAACTTTACGCCTCTTCTGAACCCCTCTTCGTTAACAGACATCATATACTTAATGTGAAATTAGACATGGAGTTAATGTGTTTACCTGGTCTGATTTGCCTTAGTTTGGTGGAGGCTAAATAATGTGACAGCATTGTGCTGGGTGTGAGCTCTCCGTTGCAGTGAGTCAGTGTGAGGGAAGGCAGGAAGGGGTTAAATAGAAATTGAGCGGGGATGCTGGGGGCAGCAGTGCTGCAGAACATAGCAGTGTTCGTGCGAAGGCAAGTCATTTCCCGAAACACTGCAGACACATGGCCTGCGGCGCTCTGAAACCTTTGGAGACCAAAATGGCTTGCAGGAGTTAGAAGTAATAAGGTGTTTTTTTGCCTTCTTTCTCCTTGACTGAAATTCTGCACGGTTGCTATGCATTGCCATGGAGCTGTGTAGCTGTTTTTATGGTTTATGTGGGTATTAAGATACTCTACAACTGGCCATTTTTGAGATTTGTTGTTGTTTAGTTGTGAAGCAAATGGAAGTTGTTTGTTTTGAGAGTAATTCTCCCATTTCTTTTCCCTTTGCAATGATCAGAAAGCCAGACCTCACTCTTGTTCCTCTTCTATTTCCCTCTGTTTGCCCTTTATTTGTTTTTGCTTTCCATCACAAAAAGACAAATTAGCGCGAGCATTGTTTGAGAGAAGAAAAAACAGATGTAGCAAATGTGCTTCTCTTGCTTCCATTTTTGAGAGAGCAGTAAAAAACAGCACTAATATCCTAAGGCTTTTTGACAGAAAAACCCCATTTGTAAGGAACGAAGAACACCTGTGTCAGTGCTGGGACACATAGCCTTGGTATTGGAAGTTTTATAACTTTGTGGTTATTAGAGGTGGGCCTGATTCGATTTAGTGTCAGCATTGGGCCAGAGACTAACACGATTCTTGGAATGGATATCACGGTTATACCGCTGTTCCATCCACCGATCCAAAATCCATGGTCATGTGTTGTTGCAGGTCATATTTTGAGTCATTTTATTTTGGAAGTTCAATCTTACAACCAAAAATATTGTTGGACACTTGAATTAAGTATACATAGTAGTTTCATTCATTGTATATAAAGGCATTATTTGAATATTTTAAGGTACAGAGAGCGCTCTGCTGGTTAGCATCAGCTTCTTCTGAGATATTTTACTGTTGAAAATGGGAAAATACAATGATGTTGGTTTGGTGCAAACATTACGTTTAGGTCGGTGACTCCTGTTGGATTGTTAGAGTAATAAAGTCTGAGAAAACTCAGCAACAGCTACATTGAGATTCAGCATCACAATGAGACTCAATGAAACATAAGGAAGTTGCTTTATTTTATTCCTTTTGACTTTGAAGCTCTATCGACCGAGGAGCAATCAGGATATGGAAATACTGACAGCCTGTTGGTAGACTTTGACACAGAGTAGGAATACTTACAATCAAGAAATTACATGGAGAGACCACTGTTATAGTTAGCGATGCTAACAGCATTGTTAGCACTGTTAAAAACAGTTGTTGAAACATGTTTTTAACTTTGTTTCTTTCTGTTTTACTTCTCCTCACCTCTCACATACATGTCTGTTCTGTTCACAAATACCTGGCAGTAAAGCCTCTTAAATCACACTGCTATGAAATGATTTGTTAATGGCTGTGGTGCCCTTTTCACTCCATTTTATAACATTTTACATCAAGGCTTATTATGTAATTTTTTGTGTTCTAAATGAAAATATAATTCATGATACAATGCTTTGAGACAGTATTTGCCACCATACAGATTTTCTTGTTTTTGCTTTTTTTTTTTCTCAAATTTAAATGTTTCATCAACCACATTTTAACATCAAAGACAACCTTAGGAAATTCAAACAGATTTAAAAAGATGATTTCATTTATGAAGGAAACAAACTGCACAAAGCAACTTGGCCCTATGTGAAAAAGTAATAGCCCTTTCATGTTAAATCATAAGTTAACTGTGATTAATTAATTTTTTGAAAAGCCGCATCTAATTTTACTAGTCTCGCCCAGGCCTGATGTGTAGAATCAATAAATTGCTTAAATAGAACCTGTTTGACAACATGAAGTGGGTAAAAAAAGATCTTACAAAGCAACTCATCATGTCCCAATGTAAAGAAATTTTAATAAACTAATTCACTGGCATTTATTGGTTAGCAAAGCAATATTTCACAGCACTGAATGTTCACATAATGCAGCTTTCTATCTGATATGCTTAGTTTATACAACACCGGGACCAAAAACAACATTGAATGTAAAAAGTTGTGGATCGCAAAACATCGGTATCGGCAGATTTCTGAATTGAGATATGAAGGGAACCCACAAATCCTGGATCAAAGCATCTCTAGTGGTTATCAAAAGAGTGAACCAAAACCTTTTTCATCCTTTCCCTGGTTTTGTTAATCTTGGCCGCCTTGTGCGCTTCAAAGAGGGGTTCTGGCATATAATCTGCGTATGTGCATCTGTGAATTATTATTCTAATTCTTTATACGTTTATTAGAGCTGAATAAACTCCACATCAAATACATCACTCGGGCAATGTCAGGAGGCCCGGGGCAAATCAGCCGACATCTGTTAACTCTTTCAAAATGGCCTCATCCAGCATGTCTGTGGGCGTAGAGGAGCGAGGAAAAAGGGAGAGGCGAGAGAGCCGGAGAGAGAGAGGAGAGCAGAAGTCTCTGTTGCTGATTAATGGCAGCCGTAGGAGAGTCGTTTTTAGGCCGAGAATGGGGATGAAGCGGGGCTGCACTCCCACGGCTGGGCTATACACTGTAAACACAGCGAAGGGGACAAGGCGGCGTTCCTCGACTGAAATGCAGCATGCAGGAGAACATGTGGGAAAGCTTTGCTTCCTGGCACATTCTCAGTCAACCAGGGAGTCGGTAAATGAGTCACTCAGTCAGGCTGTTAGCCAGTCATTCAAACAGCCACTTCTTCTGATAAAATAGTCAGTCAGCAAATCTGTCTTTCAGTCAGACAGCTCACATGCTGGTTGTCAGTTGCACAGGTTTGCAAGAGGAGGCAACGTTAAAGGCAATGTTTGTTGATGACTGGGCATCCAGGACGAACAAGGAACAAAATACCAAATTATCTGCTGGTATTAATGTCTTACAAACTTTTTATTAAGCAAACCACCTGGTTCGACTATTATCTCACCTCTTTGTTTAGCTCGTCAACAGTCTGTCTCTTTGTGCTATATCTGTCCACCTGCCTGAAGCTGAGAAAACAGAGTTTAAACGGGTTTTTCACTATCAAAGTAATAAGAACAATAGAGTAACGTTGCATCATAAACCGCTTATCTGTTTTCTCAAACAGACTTCAGCTGCAGACGTGAATGCTGAGCAATGGTTTCTCCCAGCGTTTTAGTTAACGCAGTATGTTGGCCGGTGTGTTGTCAGACACTGGCACAAACAGCGAGCGCACACACTTTCTCACCACACAGCCTCTATCTGTAACTCCTGCTGCGAGGAGGGGAATGCTGAGGCAGCAGGTTGGACCGCGCCGGGGCCGAGCAGCTCTGTGTGCCTGGCAAAGTGGGCCATTAACCCACCGCCCTGAGGTGTGACCTGGGCCAAATCCAATATTGGCTTCAGCATCAAGGCACAGGTGCCACTCAGGGTTCAAAGCCACAGCTCAGCAAGAAGCCATACTTCTTCTGCGGCCCTACCCCACCACCCCTTTTCGATTGTCTACAATAAAGACGTGAGAGTAAATTTAGACACATGCAAGTACAGCTGCTGCCAATGCGCTGCTGAAACAAGTGTAGGTAAAAACATTGCAAATAAACTGAATTAATTTAAACATTTTCAAGGTTGAATGCAGTTGGTTAATGATCCTCAGATAATATGAAATGGGATTTTGCTTATAAATTTGGTTATAAAGCTTTAACCTACCAACACCAATATTAGCTGATTCATATGCCTTATAACAGCCTTTAAATATTATCTATATTAGGAGCAGATGAGACTTTGTATTGTGACAGAGTAGTCACTGTAAAATCTAATTTAAAACCAAAAAAATGACATTTTAAATTAGTTTGAGCACCCAATATTAAAGCTGTTAGTGCAGCTAGCATTACAAAAACAGTGTATATTCTTGAGCATCTCGATTCCTTACCTTAACTCTGAGATTTCTATTTTTATAAAAGACAGAGGTTGAAAGCTCTTAAGGAAAGCAGGTGCAACTTTGTTGTACTTTGTTCAGCCTTCCTGTTATCTGCTGAAGTCTCGCTCTCTTGCACCATGAATGAACTGCAGATATTTGTCGGCTTGACATTGAAAATTCAGCCCGCAGCCTGATAGTGCTAAGTATGGTGCATTAATTGGCAGGGAAGAAATCTGATTTTTCAGTTTTGAATGGGCAACTAATTAGTCCTGACGGTTCAGTGTAAGCCCATTTGATTCCAGTCAACAGTTGATTTCTAGGTGCATGTCTAATAAATTAATCTGCACCTTTTTAAAAGTTCAACATACCACACTATGGAGTTGTTGGAATATTTGTAAATCTTGTGCAAAATGTCCAGAAGATTTTACTACACTGTGCATTTGTTCTGATTTTGATGAAAGACTGTCAGAACACACATACATTTTTTTGTGCAGGGATAAAATAGTGTTGAGAAAATGTCTGATATATTGGTATTCGGTATGGGCCAGTTAAACATAAAAATTCCCCCCTCGCTGCTCCTACGGTTTTATGTCCTGTTAATGAGATGCCAGAGAAAGTGTTGGAGTGACCAGAGTTTTTCTCGCTATGTGAGGCATAGAGTAATGAAGCACTGTTGGACTTATGTTGGCCTTTTCAGTTCTAACTTTTGCATAAATACCGTAGAAACCATAGAAAAACTGTAGGCCCACGCCTAATTGTTACAAATATTATGCATGCCAACTGAATACTGCTGAGGACTAAAAGTGTTTATGAGACCTTAATACAAACAGGCTTTAAGACCTCTTCTCTCCTTAGGTTCACTCAGTTTTTTTTCTCCATGTCCCCTAATGTGAACAAGTCAAACGTCTGAAGAGATGTATTGAAGTATCCCTGCACATTCTGTACGACGGATATGTCATATGACATAATGCCTTGCAGCAGCCATCACAGATAAAATGACAGATGCTGTTTTTTGCCTCATGGATCTTTCTCGGCGAAGCTGATTTTCAGACTTTCCTTTTTGCTCTGCCCTGCTGTCTCGGTGTCTCAGCTCTCCGGCTTATTCTGTTCTTTTTGCCTTTACATTTCATCCATCGTGAACTTACAAAGGCTGCCTGCTTTGTTCTCTACCGGATTTCAAACACGGTTGGTGTGTAATTGCTGGCGACAAGGAGAGTGTGGTTGTTGATGTCTCACTTTCCTCTTTAACTGACACTCAGCCATCTGCTTTGTTTAGCTTCGATGTTTGCGCTCTACCTCCTCCACATTTTTCTCCATAGATACACCAGGCCAACTCCAGAAAAGTCATGATTTGACAGAACTAGAGGGTGATAATGTTGTGTTGTGAGAATTCCTGGATAAGCCTTAACCTTTTTGTCTGTGTTTCACTAAAGGCTGCCCTTTCCCCTGAGGGAAATGTGGCATTCTGGGAGCTGCAGTGCACTACCTACCATCGCCCACTTCAGTGGAAGCACAGACTGGCTGCCTGTGGCTACTCCTGCACATCTGTCCAGGTGGATGGATGGCTTTGATTGGTAAAAATCCCTGACCCTGTCGTCAGGCTGACTCTTGAGTGGCAGTAATTGGCATGGCAGTAGGCAGGCCCATCTTTCACTTGTGGTCAGTCATGATTGACCTGATTAGGCCTGGGTAGGTCCCCAGAGTGAGGGGGTCTGGTGTGCCCCGAAGCACCGATGAGCTGGCTGTACACATGTGCCCCTCAACCAGCAGCAGAAGATGATACATGTTGCTAAAGTAAGTTGGCAGCAACAGTGGCCTGACTAGCTTCACTTGTCATGTCGAATCCAGGGGTCAGAGAGTTTACCGAGGGGAAATCTGAGACATCATAGAGTGTGCGCAAAGCCAAGCGTATGAGCGGGCGGGTGCTGGAGGGTTTTGGTTTGGTTCCTGTGAATTCAAACCTTTCATATGTTTGCAATTAAAGCTGGTGTGTATAGTGTGTTTACAGAGTGCTGCAATCAATGTAGTTGGGAGAGGGTGTTCCTGACTGAAACGTCTGTCTTACTTCTCTCCACTGGGGTTCATGTAGGCACTTGCTGGACTTGTCCAAATAGAAATTTGTCTCTTTTTCTGTATCAGCTGCTTGCACACTCACGTTTTTAAATCACTCATATATTTTATGGCTCAATTTTTTAAATGAAATGTATTTAAGGAAAAAGTAAATAAGTTAATTTCCATCTCTCCTAGACATGGAAATTGACTGAGCTTTTACTGTAACTAATTATATGTGCTCTCTTTCAGACTCTAACCTTGAAAACTGGCTCAGAGTTTATCTGTTCTTTCTTTTTAGGTGAGACGACTAAAGGAGCTACATCCATTAACATTTACATTTCCTTCCCATAGAAAGTACTCCTGGATCAGTGCTTCTGTGTTCTCTTTGTGTCTCTGGTCTGTTCTCTCAAACCCCAGTCGGTCGTGGCAGATGGCCGCTCACACTGAGCCTGGTTCTGCTGGAGGTTTCTTCCTGTTAAAAGGGAGTTTTTCCTCTCCACTGTTGCTACATGCATGCTCAGTATGAGGGATTGCTGCAAAGTCAACGCCAGTGACTGTCCACTGTCTCTACATGCTCATCCGGGAGGAGTGAATGCTGCAAGTCACTGACTGGATGCAATCTGCTGGGTTTCCTTAGACAGAAAATCTTTTTATCCAATTTGAATAAATAACTGAATCTAACTGAATTGTTCAATGGTTAGGATTAATTGGAATGTATGTACCTGACTGTTGTGAAGTGTCTTGAGACATGTGTTGTGAATTGGCGCTATATAAATAAAACTGAATTGAATTGAATTAAATTACATGAAAAGTTAAATTTAGAGCGAAAAATAATATGATTATCAATGGTTAATGCTGACAAGCAGCAGTGGTGTTTCTGCTGGACTTTCCAGAATTTCTGCGTGTGAATTTCTTGTGACGTATGAAATGTCTTTACCAGAATAAGCGTTGTTCTTGTTCTCTCAAGTAAATTAGCTATTTTTTTTGCTCTTGCAGAGTTTTTACGGGCCTTAAAACTCTCTCGATGTTTATATAAACAGTGTATTGAAAGTCGTTATTGTTGCATATAATGCAATACTACATTTCTATGTGTTTTTAATTAATCATTTATTGTTATCTGTGTTTGTATTAGTTATTCTGAACCATTTTTTATAACCAGTAACTTTCTGACTAATGAGTACAGTGATTGGTCAGCTTGTTAAGGTAACCCAGAAAATGAGTGTATGCCACAGCAGACATTTAGTCTGAGAACCAAGCTTTTGTCAAAACAAAATCAGCTGAATTTATTTGAATAACCATGTGATCAAAAGGTTTCTTGTATATACTTTTTTCCAACTACTCTACAGTTTGCCTTTGATCTTTTTTATGCCAACTGCTTTTTTGTTCAAAGCAAAAATACTGATGTATCACCCAGAGAATCAATCTTTCTTTCTTTCTTTCTTTCTTTCTTTCTTTCTTTCTTTCTTTCTTTCTTTCTTTCTTTCTTTCTTTCTTTCTTTCTTTCTTTCTTTCTTTCTTTCTTTCTTTCTTTCTTTCTTTCTTTCTTTCTTTCTTTCTTTCTTTCTTTCTTTCTTTCTTTCTTTCTTTCTTTCTTTCTTTCTTTCTTTCTTTCTTTCTTCTTTCTTTCTTTCTTTCTTTCTTTCTTTCTTTCTTTCTTTCTTTCTTTCTTTCTTTCTTTCTTTCTTTCTTTCTTTCTTTCTTTCTTTCTTTCTTTCTTTCTTTCTTTCTTTCTTTCTTTCTTTCTTTCTTTCTTTCTTTCTTTCTTTCTTTCTTTCTTTCTTTCTTTCTTTCTTATTTTATGTTTTAAAATGAAGGTAAATGATTGAGAGCTTTGATTTTCAGCTGGATTTGGAAACGTATGGAGTTGTTACATGACAAATATGTAGGAACCCTGTACAAGGAGTTTGGAATCTCAGCTCGGATCAGACCTCTGTCTGCAGCTTTGTTTATTTGGATTGGAGATCTTTTCATATTCCAGGCAGCATAAAGAGCCAGCAACAAACGTTTTTAACTATGGCTTTGGTTTCCGAGGTTATTGAGATCATTTTGTAAATGTTTTTCTCATCCTTTGTTTGAAAAAAAGGTTTCAGTGTGCACCTGAATATCTGGAGGTTATGACACCATCTATTTGATCTTATTCATGCTCTGCAAGAGAGGATTATTTTTTTCTAATTGGAGGTGTATACTTGCTCAGACACCACAGCATCCCTTACTCTTGATACTGTCAATGTGTTTGCCATTCAACAACGATTATCTCATATCGTCAATTGGAAACACTACTACCACTTCCTTCCAAACACTTTTACGGTATGTTTCCCCACAAAAAGCTATTCCTTTAACTGCTGCATAGAAACAAAGACCTTCTCAAAAATAGGAATGAATTTCTTGGAAAATATGCTTTGAAATACCCAAAATTCAAGGGCTAGGGCTTGAAATGAGAATGGTTCAGAATAAAATTGGAATCCATCTTTTGACAACGACTGCTTTATTCAGTGGTGCATCCTGGGAACTTTAGCTGGAGACTGGTTGCCTCTTTATAAAATGGCTTACACAATGTTTCAGAATGTGCAGACAAACACCAGGGACAAAACTACAATCACCAGTTAATATGAAACATAAAGGGATGATAACAAGAAACACACACTGTTATCAGTACATAATACCAATGATCTGATCTTAAATAAGTTCAACAAAAAATGTAATCTGATCTTAAGTGTACAAAAGCACAACATTTATTCCATACAACTACATATTCATTATTTATTAAACAAAAACAAAGCCTAATTGGAAATCCTGTGCATTAAAAAAAACTTACAAAAAGCTTGGAGAACCACAATAAGCAGCAATAACTCGTCACTGTCATTTTGTGAATGACCTGTCTGTCTCATCATTGTGGAGTTGTGGCTGACCCTTCTTTACAACGTTGCTTCAGTTCTTTGCTGTTTTTGTGTTGAAAGTTCTCTAAAGGTCCCAGCACAACCTTTCAGCCTGGCTGATATCTGGACTTTGACTAGACCACTGAAACTCATTGATTCATTTCTTTTTCAGCCAAGCTGTTACAGATGTGCTGCTTCGTTTAAGATTGTTTTTCTTTTGATGACAGATTTAGCTGTCAGACAGATTCAAGAGAGCTCATGGTCAACTCTAAGACCGCAACATGCTAAACAAGACCCCAACCCTTCACCTCCATGCATGACAGTTGGTGTGAAATGTTTGTGCTGATATGCCTTTTTGGAAACTTCACATTTTGCCCAAACATCTTCACTGTCTTCTCATCTGCTTAGGAGACGTTCTAGAGGTCTTAGATTTGTTGCAGTTTCACTGAGCTCAGCGTGGTCTGACAGTGAGGTGAATTTACTGGGATTTCCACAGCTGGAAAGAATGACAGCTGTGCTCAGTGTTTTTAACAGATATTCACATACACTCTGTAGTCACATAATTACCAGATGCTAATGTTTTTGGCTTCTGATCACAACATCTGAGTTAAATGCTGCTGCCACTGTGAATGTATTTTAAGTTACAACTCAATCCCACTACTTCCTTCTGTGGCATCATGGAAAGATCAAAAGAAATCAGCGAAGATATCGGGAACAGAATCCACAAGTCTGGTTGTGGTGCAACGTTCATCTGTTCAAGCAATTATACATAACTCTGTAGCTCCTCCAAAGATACCATGGGCCTATCAGCTGCTTCTGATGCTCCTCTTGCCTGGCCTGTCAGATTAGACAGCCATGTCTTTGTATGTTTGCTGTTGGAATCGAAGCCTCCTTTAAACTTTTTAACTACTTTATCCTTTAACTCTCCGTTGTGTTCCTTGATCTTCATGATGTTGTTTGTTACAACAGCTGAGATGAAATTACACACACGTGTACCTAACTTTCTACTAAGGTGGCCTCTGAAGGTAACTGGTTGCAATGGATTTTATTTCAGGGTATCCGATTAGAGGACGTGGAATACATATACATGCCACACTTTTCAGATTTTCTTAAGTTTATTTACTAAACCATCTATGATCTTCTATCGTCTTCCTTCCATCTGACAGCTATGCGCCCCTTTGTGTTGTTCTATTATATAAGATTCCAATACAATACCTTAAAGTTTGAAAAATAGGTCAAGGGGTATAAATATGTCTGCAAGACGCTGTACATCCTTCTTCTCATCTGAAAACTTCCTGTCTCTAGGTTTCCGGCAGCACGACAGGCTCCCCAGCGTGCGCCTCCGCCCCATCCACCTCATCTCGCCAGTACACTCGGCAGCGCATCACCCGCGTCAACCTCAGGGACTTAATATTCTACATGGAGCAAGAAAGAGAGACCGCCCACTCCCTCCTCCTTTACCGTGCACTGCTCAAGTAGCCTCTGCTCTGCTCAGCACCCACCTCAACCTCCTCCTCCTCCTCCTTAGCCACGTGCCTTCAGATCAGGTCTAATGTTTCAGCTCTATGTCTCTATATGTACTGTAGTGATGTTCGACCCTTGCTTTTAATACACAGAGGCATAGAAAAAAAGCTAAATGTTGTTCCTTGTGCTCTCTGTTTAGCTTCACAGTGTGTAGTTAGATCATTCAATTTAAAGGCCATGTCATGTACTTTGTATTGGATTTGTTGGAGGAAAGATGTCCAGATCCCAAACCTATTCCATGTGTTCTGGGTTGATTTTTATTCGTTCACACTAGCATCAAAAGCTTCAGAAAACCACATATAAGTAAGATTTACATTGACTCAGATGGTTTGTTTGGTTAGATTTTACGCAACATATTTGTTGAACGCAGTTCAATCAATGTACTCTATCTGAGCTCAGAAGTTGAGACTTTATACACCAGACAACAGATTCCAAAAACAGATTCATCTTAATAAATCAGAATGTGTTTGAACAGTTATTAAATTTCTGTAACTTAATTTAAAAAGTGAATACACACAGAGTGATATACAGTATGTGAAACATTTGTTTCTGTCAATTTTGACAATTTTCACTTACAGCGAAAGAAACCCAAAAATTCAGTTTTTCTGATAATTAGAATATGGAATAATAACGAAAAAAAAATTATTTTTTCAATACAGAAATATTGACATTTTGAAATGCAGTTCCCTACAGTATGTCTCAGCACTTTGTCTGGGCTCCTTTTGCTTGAGTTACTTCATCAATCCAGCATGGCATGGAGGAAATCAGCCAGTGGCAACGCTAAGGAACACCAGATGACTTTAATAACAACCTTCAGCTCATCTGCATTGTTGGGTTGGGTGTGTCTCCTCTTCCTCTCAGCAATACTCCATAGATTCTGTGTGGGGTTTAAGTTTGGCAAGATTGCTGGCCAGTCAAGCACAGTGATACCATGATCATCAAACCATATATTGGTTCTTCTGGCAGTGTGGGCAAACTCTTGAATGGGCTTTGCTTCACAACCCACTCAAAGCTGTAGTTACACCTCCACCTGTTTCTTGTGCACCTTTTTTACTGCATTTTTTTCCTTCCACTAAGCTTTCCATTGATATGCTTGGATACAGCACTCTGGGAACAACCGGCTTCTGTACCAGTGACTTTTTGTGGTTTAGCCTCCTTGTGAAGGTTGTCAAATACTGTCTGCTGCACAATTGTCAAGTCCGTCATTCTGGCCATGATTGGGTCGGCCATAATATTTTATTAGTTCTATGTAATATTTTAATTCTTTGAGAAAATTAAATTTGGGTTTTCATTAACTGTAAGCCTTAATCATCAAAATGAACTGAAATACACATTTGAACAACATTCATGTGTGTATAGTAAATCAATATAATATATGAGCTGAATTGAATAAGCAAAAAAAAAATAAACTTTTGGAAGTTATTAAGATGCACCTGTAATATCACTCTGTTATATTTCCTTGCTGTATGTGTAAATAGTTCTTTTTGAATTATTTTACAGCATGTATATTTTTTAACACAAGTAAACTTTGTAAGAAAAGGAAATTATTCCTGTGTGAATATTACATAAAAGCTGATGTTTTGTAAAAGGACGTGCTTTCAGAGATTCAGATTTAGACTGTTTATCCTGTAGAGTATTGGTACATGACAGGCCCCCTTGTTCCCCATCCTGCTGCAGGTATCTGCAAAGGTCTCAACATCGTTGACTGAGTCAGTATTTTATTATAATGTGATGTAAGCAGAGGGGAAAAAGACATTCCTTCACCATTTGCTCCAAACCTCCTGTCTGTACATCACCTGATGTTCATAGGACATAATTAGCTGATCTGCCCCCCTTCACCGTAGCTTTCACAATGACTGAATGGTGAAAGTAGCCCGTTCGTTATGGTGCGCTGCACTTGTATTTTTCGTAATTGTCACCCAAATGAGTAACAGCTGTAAAATAAAGTGAAGTGAAGTGAAGTGGAAAAAATAGAAGGAAACAGTTTTATGATTCCAGATTAATTTTTCTTTTTCTTTGCTTTTACTCATTGGACTGATCATTGTGACAGAAAATGTTTTACATGTCATTTAAAATTCTTGTCTTTTTTATTTTTATTCTTTAACAATCCTTATTGTATTATGTAATATTGTCCAATATGTTTTTTATATATTTAACTAGAATTCTTGGCCTCTATGCAGCTTTTCTTGCCAGACTAAAAGTGTATTTAATTATGGGGGGGGGGTTGAAGCAATTGTTGTGCATCATAAACTTAAGCAGCACTTTTTTAAATCTATTTTACCCGACAACTGAAAGTTGTTCCTGTATGATATCAAATAGTGAGCACTATTGCCAGTTTCTGTCAGTTTTCATCATAAATATGTTTTTTGGGGGGGGGGGGGAGTGTTTGCTTTTATGTTCAACACAAACATTTAAAGTCCAAAATATTTTAGAAACAAGCACAACAGTACCAATTTGTGGTTGGTTCAGTTACATTTTTATTCAGTGATTTTTATTGTTTCTGGTGGCTTCAAAGGAGGACATTTCTACTACTACTACTACTACTACTACTACTACTACTACAACTACTACTACAGCTTTTTAGCCAAAATGAGAAGACAATAATTCAGATGTTAACAGCTGTTGGAAATAGCATTACATTGCGAGGATGATTTGTAAATATTGTTTACAAAACTGTGTTTATTAGAACCACGTTATTTTTGGTAAACTCTTGTACATATCTGGAAAATTTCCTGTTTGTGTGAGAAAAACAAAACTTTCGTATTCGTACTTATTTTGTAAAGGAATAAATAAGCTGTTTACTAAACTGAGCGATCTTGACTTTGTCTAATGCTTCTTCACATTAAAAGCAGGAGTGTGAGCCGAAATGTGAGGTTTGTATAAATGTGTGCAGCTCAAGTGTTAGCTGGGCCCTTTGTTCTTTTATTTGGTTTGATTTTATTTATTTATTTATTTTAGGGCTCCAGATGTTTTCCAGCTCTTTTCCTGTGCAGTCATGCTATTGTTTTGTGTCATTTTGGTGAAAAAACTAAACCATTTCTTGAAATCTTGCCACCTAAACAACTGAATAGTTTGCTCCTCAGTCTGTTTATCATGATCAGCACTGGTTATGAATTTGCAGATGAAGTAATTACATTCATTTATTACTTTCTGGGTTTTTAAAACTAAGTTGTCAATGTCTTGCAAATCCCAGCTTGCCTATCCTTTGTTACGTAAAACCTTCTTAGAAAAATATTGCACAACTGGGACATGCTCCAGAGCACTTCTGAGAAAGTAGCAAGGGGTTGAATTTGCTGCCTCTTGGTGAACTATCATATCATGTTTAATCCTAGTCTAAATCTATTAGAGTTGGGCATGAAAAAATACTAAAGATTGTGGGTAAAGATATTTAGTTGTAAATACATGTCTGCAGGTTGGCATCATGTAGTCTTCATCATTTATTCTTTGTTGACTTTGTAGATAATGTTGCAAATGCTTCATCACTTCTTTAACTTAAAGGATGCAAGGTCCATCGTTTCCAAAAAAAGCTATTTCCCATTACAGTCATCACACTACAGGGCAGTTCTCTACTTAGCCTTAATCTGTAATACATGATCTGGTAGATTTTTGTGTGTTTCTCAGGTTTCTGAAAAATATTGTTTAAAAAATCCATCTTGTTTCATTTCCATTTCAACAGGCAAAGTACAAACTCGGTAAAGCACTGATTTCCAGATTTCTGTTGCAAATCAAGTGGAAGAACAGTTGACTATTTACATCAGACCTTCCTCCTCCTTTACAAAGATGAGCAGGATACACATGTATGTGTACTCCGGCTGGCTAATCTCATCAGGTTATGACTTCTCAAAGAGGCATCCAGAGAAGCAATGAAAGGGCCATGGTATCTCTGGAGCAGCTGTAGAGATCCGCAGATAAGGTGGGATAATCTTTGAACAGGATTTCTATTAGTCACTCAAGAAATTTGATCTTTATTGAAGGGTGGCAAGAAAAAAAGCCATTATTTAACAAAAAATGCTATTACAAGTCCCATTTAAAGTTTGAAGAGGATAGGGTACACTTGGAGAAGAACCTGCATCATTGCTGGGGGAGATGCTTTTCTTCAGCAGGGGCATGGAAGCTGGTCAGGGTTGATGGGAAGATGAATGATGGGATGATGGATGTAGATAAATGCAGGGAATCCTGTTGGAGGCTGCAAAGACTTGATACTAAGGCAGAGGTTCACCTTTCAGCCAGACAGAAACAATAAACATACAGCGGGAATTACATTGTAATGGTTTAGATTAAAGCATGTCCATAAGTTAAAAAGGCCTAATCAAAGTCCAGACTTGAATCTAATTAGGAATTTGTGGCAAAGCTGTAAAAACTGCTATTCAGAGAAGCTCTCCATCCAGGCTGACTGAACTTTATCGTTACATTGTCTTTACCTGTTTGTCATGGCGGACCTGGTGCCTATCTCCAGCACTCAGAGAGGTGGGGTACACCCTGGGGTGAACGGTGTTGCCAGTCCATCCCAGGGAAACACAAAGGCACAGGACAAACAACCAAGCATGCACCTAAAGGCAATTTAGAGACAAGTTAACCTAAAAGTCACGTTTTTTGACTTTGGAGGAAGTTGGAGTATTCTGAGAAAACCACCCACATACAAGGGGAGAACATGCAAACTTTAGTTATTTTTAAAAGAAGGATAAGCAACAGAAAGTGGTTCTACAAATATACACGTAACGTAGGGAGGCTGAGTATGAATACATGCCACACTTCTCAGAACTTATCTGTAAAAAAAGAAAAAAGCGTCTAGCAGTTTCCATCTACTTTGTCTTCCGTACAATATCCCAATAAAATACATTGTTTCTGGTAGTAACTTGACAAAATTTGAAAATCTTCAAGGGGTGTCAATACTTTTCAAAGACACCGTATATCCTCCTTTCAAAAAGAGTCAATGAGACAAAGTTAATTTATACAGTACATCCTTTTATTATCGCAAATATGCAAGAAAAGTCAAATGGAGACACTGTAAATGAACACATGCCCTTTAATACCACAGTCTAATTGTTTTAAACACTTTAAATAATATACATTTGCACCTTATTATACGCTTTGAAATGTGTTTTTTTAATCCATATGTACACAATGTAATGTTCAGAATTTTCTTTTCATTCTTTACTGAGAAGTGGATTTGAGATCTCTCAACAACATGAAGGTCCCATAAAGCCTATGAGTCCTGATAATTCAATACACAGTAACTGTACAAACTGAACCGCCTCAGAGGAGGGGTGAAAGCCAAGTGGACCGCCTGAAATGAACTAGTGCCTCATCTGAAAAGCACCGACAAGTGTCCTAAAAATTTCCAGTCCTGTTGAGTTGTTCCAAATCTGTCGAGATGTCGAAAGGTTAGTATCTTCTTTTTAAATTCAGATATTTTAGCTCCCAAAGAATAATGAGAGTTGCTTTCGGTCTTATTTCACAGAAGCACAAATCAGTTTCAATCAAAGTGCGTTAAGGTCAGCTGCAGAGTAGAGTTGCCTGGCATGTTCTGAGCCAGCTTGTGTTTTGACTCATCAGTCTATTTGGCTTGTTGCGGTGTGGTCCGGCGTAGAAGGGCATTTTGTAAATGGGGAGGCAGGAGGGAGCTGGGGGAGCTCTGCGAGAGGGCCCAACAAGCATCTTCACTTGAAAAAAACATGGTTGACCATTCCTTTTGAGGCAACTGGATCCAAAAGGAACAAATCAGAACAAAAAACGTTTTTGTGAGAAACTTCGTCCACTCCCTTCTCCTGTTCGGACAGCAGAGTCCAAGTTTAATGAACAACGAGAAACACAAGCTAAATTTAAATCAAGTAAATGCCAGCACCAATGAAGTTTAGAGCAAGCTGCTTTTTTTGTTTTAACTCAGGCTTTTGTTATTGAAGAAACAGCATGGTTAAGTTATACACAAATAAAAAGCATGAAAACTTTCTTGCTTCTGACTTTGATCTAAGACAGGCGGAGAATCAGAGCAAAAGAAAAAGAGCAGGACTGACCAAAACGCCGCCAACTTGCCTCCTTGTGAACAACACACTGATGCTGGGAGTGCAGTTGAAGTTTCAGTTCTGCTTTATGTAATATGTGAACAATCTCTAAAGTTATCTGGACTCAGAAGAGACAATATTCAAACACGGGCTTCTCAACAGAACTGTCAGGACTTAGAGGATCAAATGTTTGCATTCTTCATACGGTTTTAAATAATGCAACGTGGCTCAAAGAAAGTCTTTACTTTGCTTCTACAATCAACAAAACCGGCACAGTTTCCTCCATTTGCTTAATTTTTCTCCATGTTTTTCAGTACTTTAATCCCACCATCCACCTCAATGTGAAACAGCTTGGCTTGATGCTGCCTGCTGGTCTCAACCGATTCCTCTGGAGTGGGGTAAAAATGTTCAAGTGCAAACAAACATTTAAAGTACATCTCCTGCTGATCACGAGACGCACTGGTAAACGTCAGCTTTCGCAGGTTCTCAGTTGTTTCACATTCGAAACTCAACTACTTTTTTTTCTCCTGAATTTTAAATATAAAAGCTCAAAAACTTAAACACGAGACAATCCAGTCAGAGATGTATCGCTGTGAAAAAGTATTTACCCCCTTACAAATGTCTTCTCTTTTTTCTTTTTTGTCAGTTTTTGTGTTTCAGTTCAGCAAAGTAGTTTTAAACAGATAGCACTAAATGCAAAAAGCAGTTTTTGCATTTAGTGCTACTTCTGGTATTGTGTGAATAAGCTGTTACCCCTAAATGTAATTACTGGTGGTACCTCCCTGAGTCTTTAACATCACCACGGAGGATTTTCTTCATTACAGAATTATTTTAATTCAGCCACAATGGAGGGTTTTGGGTATGAACAGGCTGTTAACAGCCATGCTACAGCATCTCAATCGGGACTTTGACTAGGCCACTCCAAAACCTTTTTTATTGAGCCATTCAGAGGGGGAATTTTATTTGTGCTTTGGATCACTGTTCTGCGGAAAAACCTGAGAGCACATTAGCTTAATGGCTGAACTTTCTCCTTCAGGACTTCTGCTAATGAACAGAAATTATGGGTCCATCAAAGTTCTACAAATTTTTTCACTCTTGACCATTGCACACCAACATGTGTGACTGTAGGTATAATGTTCCATATTCCATATTTTCCATACAATCTTGGGGATCAAGATGGTTTTTGACAAATGTAAGATGGGTCTTTGTGTTGTTTTGGTCAACAATGATTTTCTCCTTATAACTCTCCCATGTATGCAATTTTTGTCCAGCCTTTCTTATTGTTAAATTTTGAAGACTGATTCAAGTGAGATCTGCAGTGCTTCAGATGTTGTTTCTGATCTTTTCTGACTTACAGGATGAGTTGTTGATTGGCTTTTAAAGTAATTTTGGTAGACCAGCCACTCCTAAGGTTCACCACTGTACCATGTTTTCTTCATTTCTGAATGATTACTCACTGTGGTTCACTGGAGTCCTAAAACCTTAGAAATAGCTGTGTAACCCTTCCCAGAGTGATAGAAGTTATTGACCTTGTTTCTCATCTGTTCTTGAATTTTTTTTAAATCAAGGTGTGATGTGTTGCTTTTATAAGATCTTTTAGCCTACTTCATATCGTCAGACAGGTTCTCTTGATTCAACAGGCCTGCCAGTAATCAGGCCTGGGTGTAGCTGGTGAAAGAGAACCAAAAAAAAAATGGTTAATTGCTTGTTTTGTGTAGCTTTCTTGCCCCTAATGAATAAAATCACCATTTGAAAACTGTCTTCTGCATTTACTCCGGTTATTTTTGTCTCATATTGAAACTTGTTTGATTATCTGAAACAGTATGTTTGACAATAAAGGGGCTTTTTCACGGCACTGTCTGTTTTAGAGCTACCAAGGAGAAATTTTAGAGCTGCTTTCTTTTTTTATGTGTGCAACACATTTGACTATAAACAATGTAGAAACATCAAGGTTTTCTTCCATTCCTGTTTGAACAATGGGACTTTTTCTGGCTCCGATTTCCTTGCCAGTCAGATTGCTTTTGCCACATAGCCTGCAGACATCTGAATTGCTGCAGCCTTTGCCAAGAAACGGTCCCTTGCAAGCTCTCGAAGCCTAATGAATACAATGTTCGTACATCCTTCATTTTGGAGAAAGGGGGGGAGAAGAGACATTAAAAATAATCCTATTAATAATAATTGTTTACACCATGTCATGATAAAAACAGCAAAGCGAGCGAGAAACGGTTTAACAAACAATGCTGAGTCTGCTGAGGTTTAACGGGGGTTTAACGGGGTCACAGAGTTTGGGGGCCTCCTTATCTTATCATCCTTAAAAACATCCTGTCTGCCGAAGCTTTTCTGGACCACAGCAGGCCCCTTGTGTCACCAGTCAGAGAGGACACTGGTCCCACACAAACAGAACTGGATGACGGAGATGGTGCAGATTGCTGTACAATGTTTTCTTAAGTAGTTGTGGGAAAACCAGTCTGTAAATCTGTGCTAAAAACAGAGAGCTGTGAGATGCCAAAAGCACCCAACGGTCCAACAGATTCTTTGGGTATTTTTTCAAACATAATGAAAAACTTTTGTTGCTGATGCTTTCCTCCTCTGTTTGGTCCTACATTCCCCATGGAGTTCAGCAGAGCTGGTGAGGTTTCAAGCCTCAGCTAACACTCAGGTATGCTCTTGGAGTGGAGGCTGTGGTCCAGCTGGGGCAGAAAGGGGGAAGGTGACAGTGAGATGGGGACGGTGTGAAAAGATGGAGGAGGAAGAGGAGGAGGGGAGGGTTTGTTGTCAGTCCTTCTTCCCTCAAAAATATCTCTAGTCCAGGGGTTCCTGTTTTATCCTGATAGGGGTGTTGATTGAGAGACTTCGCCGGTCCTCGCGACACAACACGTACTCGCTGAACTGGGATGAGTCCACTCCGCCTCCACATGATGCTGCCACACTGAAGCCCTTCTGGAAAAGACGCTCCAGAACCTGCGGAGAAGATAAAATATGATTGGGTGTTACAAAAATATAAAAAAGTATCTTGCTGCGGTATTCATTGCTCTTAAAGTACTGCTAATTGTGGTCAGGATAAAGACACTGCAAGCTTTTTTTTGTTCAAAATAGGGAAAATAGTTTGCTTAAAGCAAATACATTGATTTTGAAACTTTAAATGTTTGTTTTATTCATGCAAAGTGAAAAAACAACTCTTGTTTAGAGCACTAATATCACTGGAAACACAAAATAACTGTTCAAATAAATAGTTTGACACATGACCTGTTTTAAAGACAATAATTTATGAAATTCACACTTTCCTTCACTGGTGCCAAACACAAAATAAGACATGTTAATTAGTGCTATTTGGAGGTGTTGATAAGCAACTAAACAGATGCAGATTTATTAATTTTTCAGCCATGGTAAAGATGTGTAAAAAGCCTGAAAATAAATTCCTCTTTTATTGCAGCAGCATAACATCACATTGGAAATGAATCCCATGTTAGGAAACCATTGTTTTTGGGTGTCTCTAAGATTGCTGTGACACTGGTGGTTTTTACTCAATGGTTTCAGACAGGAAATGCGCAGAGCTAGAAGGAGGAACACATGCAGCAGAGGTATCAAGGTTGGGAGGGCTAATATTCTTTGCGTATTGGGCGCTCGCTATACCACCAAGCCATGAAGAAATAGTTGTAACACAATTACAGGTATCACACTTATTGACACCCTATAGTTAATACTTCAGCAACTTAGTCTTCTCCTATAGCATTTTACAAGGTTGGTGCGTAGATCTTGGGTCCTCTCTTATTCTGTCTTCTATTCAACTCACTCACTTTACTTTAGCATTTAGGTCTGAGAACTCTGGGAACAAAAGTGTTGATTTGTCCGTATGTTTAGGAGCATTATCCTGTTTAAAGACCAGGATTGACCCATCTTGACTTTTTTAGAAGAGGCAACCAGTTTATTATTTAAAATGTCCTGGTATTTCAAAAGGTTCACAATGCCATGCCTGCTAGCAATGGCTTTTGGAGGAGAAAGAGGCCCACAGCCTCATATGTCCTCCACCATACTTAACAGTAGGCATAAGGTGGTTTTTCCACACACTCATCCTTGTTTGACTGACCTAGAGGGTTTGTTGCTTGATTTCGGTCTCATCAGATTGAAGCATGTGCCTCCAGTTAAAGTCCTGGTGGAGTTTACCAAAATCCACCTTTTTGCATTTGTGATGGTAGGCCTTTTTCAGACATCTCTCCCATCTCTCTTGGTTTCTGTAAATGACTTAGTGCTACATTTTATTCATGTGCTTAACTAACACTGATAAATGACTGATATTTGAACAGGAAGAAGGAACTCAAGGTTCATTCTGGAAACCTTAGACACAAAAACCTTCTTTACAGCCTAATTTTTATCTACCTCTGGACCTCTTTCAGTTAAATAACAAGTATAGTGATCAGAAGAAATAAATTAAGCAAAAAATACCACATCTTTATGAAAAGTTTGTGCTTTATATTTGGGAGTGACTGCTTTCTATCCACTAAGATCTAAGTCATATGCTGTATACACAATAAAGAAGCAACCAATTAACGAAGATAAATTAATATTTAGAAATAGACGTGAGAGGAGCACTGGTGTTTGGGTATAGAAATTCCTCGGATAGTCATCAGTTACACCACGCAGCATGTGCCATTAAACTTCTCCTCAATCCAATCACAGAAAGTGATTAAAACCAGAGGGCATTCCCAACATCACACCACCTCTGCAATATTCATACGACTCGCTCCGGATCGGCCACTGAGCTGGGGGCACGAGGAGCTCAAAGGGATGCCTGAGTGTGAGCAGGGTGTGTTAAGGGGCCTGACTAGAGCTCGGCTTGGTGATTACTGGAGCTCCTAATTTGAGTAATGAGGCTGGGGTGAGGGAAGAAGTGAGGTCTGTGAGCGAGAGAGGGAAAGGCAACGACGTGCGGCGAATGAGGATAAGGAACGAGATGTGGCTGATCGGTGCAAGGACAAAGTGCTTGAGCTGCAGGGAGAGAGCAGGAGATGGGGATGCATGTTAGCCCTCCAGTCTGGGCCTTAACACACATACACACACTCCAACAAACAGAGATACACTCAGACACATGAACTCCAGCATCACTTTTCTCTCCTCGTCTGCTGTAATCAGAATGAGATGTAGTTTATTTATTTAATTTTATTTTAGGGGGTAGAGCATATATCTAAATCCCAGC
Organism: Girardinichthys multiradiatus; assembly: GCF_021462225.1. NCBI lineage: Eukaryota > Metazoa > Chordata > Actinopteri > Cyprinodontiformes > Goodeidae > Girardinichthys > Girardinichthys multiradiatus. The sequence continues at coordinate 38,549,031 of NC_061797.1, read as the reverse complement.
GAGAGAAGTAGTCTCTATTTACTTTTTCCCCCTTCCTTTTAACAGCGTGTGGAGTGCATGAAAATGAAAGTTCTCGCCAAGGGCAAACCTGTTCTGCCAGACACAGAGAGAGGTTCATCCAAACATCATGTTTTTCTCTTAAAGCTTGCACACGCTGACATGTAGACTCATGGTGAAGGAAGACCTCTATAATAATTACAGGAATGCGAGCCCCTTCCCAGGCTAAAGTGGGCTTTTTGGGAGCCGAACGCAGAAATCAGACATACAGAAACATGAAAACTTGCAAAAACTTTTTGAGCAGACCAGAAGCCCCTGTCTGCTCATGCATCTCTTTATTAAAACTAAAATGCAGATCGATGTGCTGCTTGTAAGTCTAACGGACCACTCAGAAGAGTCCGCCCCCTCCCCCACTTTCATCCTCTGGCCATTCGACGGTGACAAACTCAGTAATTTGTGAGACAGAAGGAGCCGCAGACAGATGATGGCGAGGATGGCTAATTAAGAGACCTGCCCAAGCATCAAACACTTCAGAATCCATGACAGGCGACGGAGGAGCCTAACGATTATGGAAATGATATTACATAGCCTTCTTTGATCATTGCATCACATTGCATTTTCCCCCAATCATCTCTTAACACATGTGGGACTCCGTCATGTTCAGCAGCAAAATTTGGTCACAGAGGAGAAGGGCCTGATCAATAAAGATAGTCTGAAAAGACTTTTATGATTAACGCACTGCAGCACAAAAGACTTAAGGATATTATTATAGATGGTTGTAACTGATTCAAGGATACTGTAATGACTATAAGATGCCATAAAAAAAAGTTCACGTTCAGTTTTGTCACAGTGAATTAGAGCCATGGGGGGATAAACAATACACAGAATAATTAGGCAGTATCTAAGCTGAGGCTTCCAATGTCCAGAGGACTATGTCCTAAAATCAATCCCCGCTGACAAGAGAAAGGAATGCACTGCGTTAAAAAGCACAAACATGTCTGGTTGCTCCGTTCTGTGCTACGTTCTTGTGACTGCAGGCCTTCACATCCCAGCTTATGTTGTACTTATGCAGATTTCCTTGCTTACTTTCCTAACTCAATTGAGCGAAACCATAAAAAAAAAGCCTAACTGTGAGTTCTGCACAAGCAATCAGATTGGATGAAGACTGAGTATGGGGATAATTGTTTCCATGATATGAAATTATAGATCATTAGCAGTTTTTCTCATTTCTACCTAATTTGCAACAATAACCGTTTTTAGTGCCTTGTAAAAATATTGAACTTTTTCACATTTTGTCACAACTTCACTGTATTTGAAAAGGAAATGATGTTATAGACCTGCATTTGTATTTAGCTTATTTTACTCTGTTACCCCTAAACAAAATCAAGTACAAGGCCACCTAAATAATAAATAGAGTTCACTTGTGTTAAATTTAATGTGAAGACCAAGGAACACACTGGAGAGGATAGAAGTAAAGTTTTATAGAGGTTTAAAGCAGGGTTAGGTTATATAAATGAAACGTTTTGGTCTACATTACAAATGTCATTTGTGATGGAAAACTAGCATGAAACATGGTGGTGGCATGACCATGATGCGGGATCGTATCTTTCAGGAGTGACAGGGAAGCTGCTAAGACTTGATAGGAAGATGGATGGAGCTAAAAACATGTTAGATACTGCAAAAGACAGAAGACTGTAGCCGAGGTTTACATTCCAATAAGACAACAATGATTTAAATCAAATCATATTCATTTCTTAGAATGGTCCAGTCAAAGGACTTGCAAGTGATGGGCAAAAAGCTGTCATTTTGGTGAGCAGTGGTCCTACAAAGGTTTTACCACGGGATGCTGAATACATGCCAGGTTCACCCCAGGGCACAACACACTTTTCCAATTTTTATTCCTAAAAACTTAAAAAGCAGTGCGTCATTTTCTTTTACCTAAATTCTGTTTGAATATCGCCTACAATTGCTGTAAAAGACATTCATGTGTGTGGATGTAATTTGACAAAATGTGAAAAAGTTCAACTAGTAAGAACAAGTTTATAAAGTATTGTACAATATGGATAACGTTGTACTCAATACAGGAAATCTGGATCAAACAGTGCAGAGGATGTAACAGAAACTGAGTTCTTTATCAGACTTCATTACTTCTGTCTGTCTTTTCCTGCCAGTAAGACTAAAACTGATCAAAAGTGTCTCCTAACCCTCTATGTCCCCAGTGAGCTGAAAACACGGCTTTTTCAAACAAATGCGAACTGTTCCATATTTAACCAAGTGAACCAGCTGCCACTCAGCCCGAGGTTGCCACTGTTGTAAAGAAGGGATAATATCGGTCACACTTTTCCACCTCCCTATAAATGCAACAAAGAGGGTGAAGCGGGAATCAAGGTGGATGAGTCTCAGGGCTGGAAAACAGGAACATGATGCAATATTGATGGCTGCCGGAACGTACAGAGAATCTGAACACCTCTGAGGAGGAGCTGGAAGACTCCTGCTCCTCGTGGCCCACGATTCAGAGCTGATTGACACGTGTGACACAGGCAGGCTGACGTTTTAGGCGGGTGCCGCACTCAGGAGGGGTTGGTGCTTTGTTTAACGATGCAAAAGCTCAACAAGGAATGTTCACTGCACCCTAAGCATCTGGCGTCAAGCAGCGGTGAAGCTCCAGCTCTTTGTAATTCTCTAAGCTGTGTGCCAGCTTTTCTAGTACATGCAAGTGATAAAAGCACTTTGACTGGGGAGTATTTTCATGCAGACCTTGAAGCAAATGAGTTGGGTTTACCATTGCAAATGGACATTTTAAGATGTCTACAAGCACCATGTGTTGACAATGTGAACATACAGAGTACTTGAGCAATTGATGGGTTCCCTCCCTTTCCTAAAACTTTGCTGTCACTTGTTTCATTCTTTAAAACACAAGATCCACAGGAAAAAATGAAACTTAATATTCCACTGCAGAGAAGAATTGTATAGCTGCTTTACATTTGAATCAACTTTAGACTTGAATTTGAAAATACAACATACTGTTAAAACTACTTCCTCTGCCACAATACATCAACAGCAACTAAGCAATGTGATTCTGTAATTCCTGTTCAGTCTTTTGTTCCCATTAAGGTCAAAAATGATTTTATAGACTTTTCCAATGAATTGACATTTTTCTTTCAAATAAAACATTGCAGGTGGTGGGCCCCAGTGGGCCCACCACCTGCAGGGGGAACCGTGAGGGACCGGTGCAAAGAGGATTGGGTGGCGGACGAAGGTGGAGACCTCAGCGGCCCGATCCCCGGATGCTTAGGCTGGCTCTAGGGATGTGGAATGTCAGTGACACCTGGAGAGGCGTGATCGGGAGGAATGGCCTCCTCGATCTGAATCCGAGTGGTGTTTTGTTATTGGACTTCTGTGCTAGTCACGGATTGTCCATAACGAACACCATGTTCAAACATAAGGGTGTCCATCAGTGCACTTGGCACCAGGACACCCTAGGCAGGAGGTCGATGATCGACTTTGTTGTCGTATCATCAGACCTTCGGCCGCATGTTTTGGACACTCGGGTGAAGAGAGGGGCTGAGCTGTCCACTGATCATCACCTGGTGGTGAGTTGGATCCGCTGGAGGAGGAGAAAGCCAGACAGACTTGGCAGCCCCGAGTGCATAGTGAGGGTCTGCTGGGAACGCCTGGCGGAGCCCTCGGCCAGGGATGTATTCAACTCCCACCTCCGGGAGAGCTTCGACCAGATCCTGGGGGATGTTGGAGACATAGAGTCCGAGTGGACCATGTTCTCTGCATCTATTGTCGATGCTGCTGCCCATAGCTGCGGCCGTAAGGTCTGCGGTGCCTGTCGTGGCGGCAATCCCAGAACCCGGTGGTGGACACCGGCAGTAAGGGATGCTGTTAAGCTGAAGAAGGAGTCCTATCGGCTGTGGTTGGCTTGTGGGACTCCTGAGGCGGCTGACGGGTACCGTGAGGCCAAGCGTGCTGCGGCCCGGGCTGTGGCAGAGGCAAAAACTCGGGCCTGGGAAGAGTTCAGTGAGGCCATGGAGAAGGACTACCGGTTGGCCTCGAAGCGATTCTGGCAAACCGTCCGGCGCCTCAGGAGGGGGAAGCAGTGCTTTGCCAACACTGTTTATAGTGGGGGCAGGAGACTGCTGACCTCGACTGAGGACATTATCGGGCGGTGGAAGGAGTACTTCGAGGATCTCCTCAATCCTGCCATCACGCATTCCGTGGTGGAAACAGAGGCTGGGGACTCGGGGTTGGACTCTTTCATCACCCAGGCTGAAGTCACCGAGGTGGTTAAAAAGCTCCGCGGTGACAAGGCTTCGGGGGTGGATGAGATCCGCCCTGAGTACCTCAAGTGTCTGGATGTTGTAGGGCTGTCATGGTTGACACACCTCTTCAACATTGCGTGGCGGTCGGGGACAGTGCCTCTGGACTGGCAGACTGGGGTGGTGATCCCCCTTTATAAGAAGGGGGACCGGAGGGTGTGTTCCAACTACAGGGGGATCACACTCCTCAGCCTCCCTGGTAAGGCCTACGCCAGGGTATTGGAGAGGAGAGTCCGACCGATAGTCGAACCTCGGCTTCAGGAGGAACAGTGTGGTTTTCGTCCCAGCCGTGGAACACTGGACCAGCTCTATACCCTCTACAGGGTGCTCGAGGGTTCATGGGAGTTTGCCCAACCGGTTCACATGTGTTTTGTGGACCTGGAGAAGGCATTCGACTGTGTCCCTCGTGATGCCCTGTGGGGGGTGCTCCAGGAGTATGGAATCGGGGGCCCTTTATTAGGGGCCATCCGGTCCCTGTACGAGCGGAGCAGGAGTTTGGTCCGCATTGCCGGCACTAAGTCGGACCTGTTCCCAGTGCATGTTGGACTCCGGCAGGGCCGCCGGTCCTGTTCATAACTTTTATGGACAGGATTTCTAGACGCAGCCAAGGGCCGGAGGGGGTCTGGTTTGGGGACCAGTGGATTTCGTCTCTTCTTTTTGCGGATGACGTGGTCCTGCTGGCCCCCTCTAGCCAAGACCTACAGCATGCGCTGTGGCGGTTCGCAGCCGAGTGTGAAGCGGCTGGGATGAGGATCAGCTCCTCCAAGTCCGAGGCCATGGTACTCGACCGGAAAAGGGTGGCTTGTCCTCTTCAGGTTGGAGGGGAGTTCCTGCCTCAAGTGGAGGAGTTTAAGTATCTCGGGGTCTTGTTCACGAGTGTGGGAAGAATGGAGCGGGAGATCGACAGACGGATCGGTGCGGCTGCCACAGTAATGGGGGCGCTGTGCCGGTCCATTGTGGTGAAGAGAGAGCTGAGCCACAAAGCGAAACTCTCAATTTACCGGTCGGTCTACGTTCCTACCGTCACCTATTACCATGAACTTTGGGTCATGACCGAAAGAACGAGATCCCGGATACAAGCGGCTGAAATGAGCTTCCCCTGGAGGAGCTGGAGGAGGTGTCTGGAGAGAGGGACGTCTGGGCGTTTCTGCTGAGTCTGCTGCCCCCGCGACCCGGTCCTGGATAAGCGGAAGACGACGAACGAACGATAAAACATTTAAGCACCTCCTTTACCACTGATGTCTACATTTATACGTCTATAGAATTTAGCATAAAGTTTGGATCAGTTAAATCAACTTGGACATTTGGTTTTTTGTGTATTAATTTTATAAAACCTCACTACTCAGTCCAGAACCAGACAGTGTCGAACAAAAGTATTACACACTTTTAAAAAAAGATGTTTCTACTGCTGAATCTGTCAGAGCGACTCCAGAAAGTTTTCAAATGGGTAGCAAAACGGACACCACAATGATAATACTGGGTTGATAAAACAAAGTCAAAATCTGAAAACATAATGTGAAGGTTATTATTGTGATGTGGTCATACTCAATAAATGATGAATACATTTTAATAACACACATATAATAAATAATTAATAATAATAAATCTAATCCTTAGATGTTTCATCTGTTTTTGCTTTTTCATCACACTTAAATCCCAGACCTACCGGAAAAATAACTGCTTAAACAGAACCTCTATGACAACATGAAGTAGGCCCATAAACAGCAAGACACCATACCCTGATCTGAAAAGGGTTACAAAGGCATTTCTAAGGCTTTAGGACTCCAGTGAACCACAGTGAGAACCCCTATCCACAACCGTAGAAAACGTGGAACAATGGTGAACCTTTCTAGGCGTGGCAGGCCAACTAAAATTACTCGGCAACTCATGCAGGAAGTCACAAAAGAACCCAGAACAACTTCAAAAGCACTGCAGGCCTCAGCCGCCTCAGTTAAGAAACTGCATCCACGTTTCAAGAAAACCAATGTTGACTAAAAAGAAACCTTTTGATGATCTCCACAATTTTTAGGAAAATATTCTGACAAGTTACTGACAAGTTAATAGTCAAACGTTTTGGCAGGCGAGCGTCCCATTACATCTGGAGTAAAACTAACACAGAGGATCATAGCAAAAGTAATGCATGGTGGTGGTAGTGTGATCTTGCCTCACTTGATGGAACCGTAAACTTTGCTCAACAATACAAAGCACACCAGTAAGTCCCCAGCTAAATGGCTCAACAAAAAACTAAATGAAGGTATTGGAGCAGCTGAGTCCTGATTTAAATTCAAATGAGAGGCTGTGTCCAGACCTCATACTCGCTGTCCATGCCTGAAAACCCTCCAATGTGGCTGAATGGGCCAAAATTCCTCCACAGCTATAGATATATCATTGCTAGTTATCACAAATGCTTCATTACAGTTGTTGCCTTTAATTTAGGCACAATTAGTTTTTACGTTTAGGGGAGAAATACTTTTTCCACATGTTGTTTTAGTATATTTACCTTATTTAAAAAAAGTCATTTGAAAACTACTTTTTGTATTTTCTCAGGTTATCTTTATTTAATATTAAAATGTTTGTGATGTGCGTGTGTGTCAATATACGTGTACTATACATAATAATTTAAATACACAGATATAAAAGTAAATATTAATATTAACACATAAAATGTATATGGGTGCCCAAACCCCACCTATTTTTAGAGGTGGGTGGTCAGAAATATCTGTCAGGAGGCAGAGTAATCTGGTTTTTAGCACCTCCACCTGACAGAACAACCTGCTTCTTGCTGAGCCTCACATTGTGTTGGACCCATAGTGCCACACAAAGGGACCTAAAAACTGGAGCAGTATTACAGTTTAACTCTGCCACTCAGGCCACTGAGGAACACTGCGGTGGTGTTTGTGTGGCCTTGTCTGCTGTGATGGGCTTTGCTCTCCTTCTTCAGTCGACTCAGGATTGATGGAGTGACAGAGTGACATGTGAGAGGGTGTTGCAGCATGTTGCATACCCTGCCTGGGCATTGGGGGGGATAGGCCCTCTTATCCATGTCTGCCTGTGCTGTCACATTGATGAAGGACGGATTGGCTCTGGTGTGATCTGAGCGCTTCATCATGGTGATGTATGGAGCAGCGGCTCCGGCTCTAGAGCTGGGACACGTTTTGTACACCTCTGTGACTCTTAGGTTAAATGTTTTCCCTCCTTTCTTTTTGCTTCCCTGCACTGGGTCTACATCACAACGCAGGTGTTTTGCATTATTCCCAAAATTCCAGTCATGGAGAATAACTTGCCAAGATGGAGCTGTTTGTTCGGACTGTTCCACATTTTATACACAAGAACAAAAACAAACGGCTGGGCTAAATTTACTCAATATCACAGGGTTGAATTTTTCTTCCTTTTTTGTAGCTTTAAAGAAAAGCTCAACAGTGAATTCAGGATAAAAAACAACTCAGCATGCAGTTCAGTCATATTGTTCAACAGTTTCTATTTAGAAAATACACCTGCCTACAATCTAAGCTTCCTTTCATACATCTTTCTTTTTCCTCTCAAAAACCTATGTAAAAATGTTTAAATAGGTTTTCTGCCCCGTCAACAACCCCCTCACATTTTTACCCTGACTGCTCTGCCTAATGGCAGGGTGGGGTGGTGTGAGAGTTCTGCCGGGTCGATGCCCAGAACTGAAACCAGATCAGAGGCTCTTTGTCTTGCAGGTAAGATGAGAAATATTTTGCAAACGTTTTTATACCTACAGCATGCGCTGTGGCGGTTTGCAGCCGAGTGTGAAGCGGCTGGGATGAAGATCAGCTCCTCCAAGTCCGAGGCCATGGTTCTCGACCGGAAAAGGGTGGCTTGTCCTCTTCAGGTTGGAGGGGAGTTCCTGCCTCAAGTGGAGGAGTTTAAATATATCGGGGTCTTGTTCACGAGTGAGGGAAGAATGGAGCGGGAGATCGACAGATGGATCGGTGCGGCTGCCACAGTAATGGGAACGCTGTGCCAGTCCGTTGTGGTGAAGAGAGAGCTGAGCCACAAAGCGAAACTCTCAATTTACCGGTCGGTCTACGTTCCTACCGTCACCTATTACCATGAACTTTGGGTCATGACCGAAAGAACGAGATCCCGGATACAAGCGGCTGAAATGAGCTTCCTCCGTAGGGTGGCCGGGCACTCCCTTAGAGATAGGGTGAGGAGCTCGGCCATCCGGGAGGAGCTCGGAGTAGAGCCACTGCTCCTCCACATCGAGAGGAGCCAGTTGAGGTGGCTCGGGCATCTATACCGGATGCCTCTTGGACGCCTTCCTTGGGAGGTGTTCCAGGCACGTCCCACCAGGAGTAGGCCCAGGACACACCGGAGGGACTATGTCTCTCGGCTGGCCTGGGAACGCCTTGGGCTCCATCTGGAGGAGCTGGAGGAGGTGTCTGGGGAGAGGGACGTCTGGGCGTCTCTGCTGAGTTTGCTGCCCCCGCAACCCGGTCCCGGATAAGCGGAAGACGACGAGTACGAGTACGAGTACGTTTTTATACCTGCATGACATAAAGAGCAAGTTATTCAGAAAGATCTCCCCTTACAACAAAAAAACAGCTCCATCTGCTCTTTCCATCCTTATCTGCATAGACTCAGTGAGCTAAACCCTGCATCTGTTTTGATTATGTTTTTAATGGACCTATTTTGTTGTATGTATGCCACTGCCACTACTAGAACTGCACAGTATATTGTACCATAATTGTCACTGCAATATCAACGTGTGCTAAAACACAATCACAGATTGCTGCTTGGATGCTATATTTAGTCAGTAATTATATTTTTACAGACATACATTAATGCTCTGCATGCAAATAATACAGTGCCTTGCAAAACTACTTATTACTCTAGGACTTTTTCACACTTTGTGATAGTACAACCAGAAACTTCAATATATTTTACTGGGATTTTATGTGATAGTCTAACACAAAGTAGAGCGTTATTATAATTTGGAAGGAAAACAAAAGATGTTAGTGGTGTACAATTTTATCCAGCCCCCTTGTTAAGTGCTTTGTAGAACCATCCTTCGCTGTTATTACAGCTGGATGTCTTTTATAGTATTTCTTTCAGCTTTGTACATCTACATAGTGACATTTTGCCTATTCTTCTTGGCAAATAGCTCAAGCTAAGCCAGACTGGATGAAGGACATGTGTTAAGACCAATTTTTAAAATCTTGCCATAGATTCTCAATTGGATTTAGGTGTGGACTTTAACTGAAAGGGGAACCTCTGCCATAGTCTCAAGTCTCCACCATCCAAACAACTATGACCAGCTTCCCTGTCCATGCTGAAGAAAGGGATCTTCAGCATAATGCTGCCACCACCGTGTTTCACTGTGGGGATGGTATGTTGATGGGTGATGCACAATGTTAGTTTTCCACCCCACACGTAAGCATGTAAGCCAAAAAGTCCAACCAGGGTCTGACCAGAGTAATTTTGTCCAGGTTTGCTGTGTCCCTATATGAATTATGGCATACTGCAGTTTTGCAATGCTGATTGCCTTTTCTTGCCACTTTTACACAAAGAGCATATTTTTGGGGTGGACTACTGCTTCCTATCATGCCGGATTATCCCACCTGAGCTACGGATATCTGCAGTTACAATGGGCATCTTGGCTGCTTCTATGATTAATGTTCTTCTTAGTTGGACAGCCATGGGCCGCTACTCCATGAGATGTTCAAATCTTTATCCCTGACTTGTCTGCTGCCTTCCCTGGTCTTCATGATGCTGTTTGTTCACTAACATTTCATAACAAACCTCTGAAGCCTTCACAGAACAGCTATATTTATAATAGGGTTAAACTACACACAGGTCGACTATATATTAAGTAGATGACTTTCTGAGTGAAGGGGGCTGAGTACAAATGCAGGACCCACTTTTCAGATTTTCATTTGTAAAAAAGATTTAAAGGTATATATCCTTTTCCTTTGACTTAACAGTTTGGCTTGAATTTCTGTGTTCTATCACATCAAACACCAATACAAATCATGAAGGTTTGAGGTTAAAACTTGTGAAAAGCTTCAAGGGGATTGACTACTTTTGCAAGGCAGTGCAATACTAATAATATGAAACAACAATACCCCAAAATAGGTTTTCCTAGTACTGGTCATACCACTTTAACTGAGAGACGCTGTGGTATGAGTGAATGTTGGGGCTTTACTCCCCGTAAAACCTTAACAATCCAGCTACTCTTGCCATTAGCGGTTTGTTCTGAGAGGAACATCTCAGCTCACCTCGCCTTCACAGGAGCAGCCTTATAATAAAACAAAAAGCTGAAACAATAAAGTATCCTCTCAAATTGTGTTAGTCAGATGAGCACACATCCTGTAACAAGTCTCGCTGGTAAACAGAGTGGGAGACTGTTGTGTTAGTTGATGCAGCCAATTAATTATATTGTAAGTCATTTAAAAATCTATAAAGGAAGTATAAACTGGTTTAGGCTGTTTGAGAAATTGTAAGTATGGTATTAAAAAATGCAATACGTGTATTTCAATTGCCCTAAGCAGTGTTATATTGGAGTCTTTTTAAAAAAAGGAGCTGTGTCTTAAAAAGGAGTAAAACGTAAATTATGCATATCATTTCCCCCCCTTTCCATTCCTCTTCATTTTTTTGTGCAGGAAAACATGGCCGCAGTCTACACATGCTTTGTCCCACACGCTGCGCTCACCTCCCTGGAGGTGGTCTCTCACACCGACAGGGGGTGTATGGTGAGGGGCGAGGTGGAGAGGTGTCAGAGTGCACTAGCTTGCCTTGGAGAGGCTCTCTCTGGGTGCTGGAGGGGTGAAGGCTCCTCTGTGTGTTAGTCTGTTCGTGGCTGTAGGCTCTTAAGTGTGTTATATCGAGCCCGTGGTGTGAGACTGTTACTTTCCCCCCTCAATCTTTCGCTTTCAGATCTCAGTGGTTAACACAACTGTGAAAGTAGTTTTCTGAGGTAGTTTATATAGTATCTCAACAATAGAATGAACTATGCTTCGACAAAAGAGGCTAAAGACTGCCAGTGGTCTTTTTAAATCAAAGATATGAGTTTGGTGAATAAATTAATACCATAAATATAAATTAAACATACATACTTACCATATTTATCAGACTGGACCACAGTGGTAAAAACAAAACAAAACAAAAAAAGAAATCCAAAATGAAACATGCATCAAGTGTTAATTCTGCATGAAAATACTACTATGCTGGCTTCATTCTGAAGGTGACCGCTGCTGTTTTTCTGCTTGGGTAGCTACAATAACACTCTCAGGTATGCTCCATGCAGTAAAGAGAAACTGATACAGAATGAAGATTTTTTTAACAATTAACAATCCATGGACCTCTAAGAAGGGGTGCCACAATATATCATCACAATATTAGTGTGTGAATTAATAACAAGGCCAGGGACTGATTGCAATGCCTTATTCCAAATGTTGAGAATGTGCACTTTGCATGGCAATAAGATGTTCATGCAGTTGCTCACACCTGAAAAGATGATAGTATCCAAGATGCTAACGGCTACAGAAAGTGTTTGAAGCAATAATGTGCATCTCTACAAATTTAAAGTGACACTGTGGGGATCAATCTTTCACATGTTTTTCTTTTCAAAAGAACGGAATCAAAAGCAACTGGACTTCTTGTAATTCTTGAAGACATTTCAACCGTTTCCAGGGGTCTTCTGGACCACTAAGTACCTGAGTTGAAACTTCTTCGGCTACTTTCACCAGGATGACTAAAAATCACACCAGCATGTTTTTCTTTTTTTTGACAATGTCAAATGTTTGGTGGTGGAAAAGGCTCAGCTAGCTCAATGCAGGTTTTTATTGGATAAACAGGGTTGCCAACTTTTGAGTGGAGCTCACATAGAATGAGACGGAGATCTGGGTGCAGTCAGTAGTTTAAAAAGTGGTCACAAAACAGAGGAATAACATATGGCTCCAGGTTTGTCATTATGAACATTAAGGGGACTGAACTATTTACAAAATGAATGTTTTAATGAACAAGCTTCTTTTAAGTTATTTAACAAATAATTTCCTGTTGGATAGCCAAACCTTGAGTAATCAGCTTGCTCTTTAAATGAGGCTGATTGGATCTGATAACGAACAACTTTACAAGCTAATTCCTAAACAATTTTAGATATCTCCAGTTGTGTACATGCACAACTATCATTTTAAAAGCGGATTTTGCATGGCTGCAAAACAAAAAATAAAGCTAAAACTGCCAGTATGGTAAAAGTATTTGGCTTTGAGAACAGGCAGGCTCCTTATTTGTAGTGTAATCTGGGCTGACTGAGAAATAGAGGAAAAGCTTGAGTCTCAATCCAGAAGGGTGAGAGTTGGTAACCCCATTTAGTGTAAAGCCAGTCTGTTTCTGATTAGTTAAAAGAACAATTTTATTAATAGAAAAAAAAACAAATGCTAAAATATTCTACTTATATTGCATATACTGTGGTGTTACACCAACATTTTGATGCAAATTAACCTTTATTACAAAACAGATATTTTGATGTTCTAATTCTAAGAATCTCTTTTAATATTAGTACACATTGTATTATTAATAATATCAACAGCAGTATGAATAATAATTTCTTTTTTCCTCTTTATCCTTGTCATCTTTATCTTGTTAAAAGTTGTCCAGATACAGTTTGTGGTGCCACTGACTTAATAAAATCAACTGCACAAGCGCAGTATCTAATTTTTCCCACTTTGTAGAGTAAATATGCCACTAACACTACAAGGCACCCAGACCCACTATACTATTCAATGAAGGACAAAAAGACTGGCTGATAATGGGAAGCTACTGTAGATAACTATTGACTAGACTTGATCAGACTTATTCCATATTAAAGCTGGAATGTTCTTTATGATGACTGTGTTTCCCCGAAGCTCATCCAGGCACATCTTTCATTTTTCAAACAGCTAAAAATGTTCTCCTGTAGTAATGAGAGGATGATGTAAACTGGGTGGGCGTTCGTGAACAGCAACTCTGTGGCTAATTAGTCAGATTTCAATGTTTTTTTTAGAAAATGGATAAATGTGAGACGGGCAACTGTGCTTAGGTTTTTTATAAAAAGCTTTAATGTATCAAAAATACTCTCTTCTAAATCAAAGCGCATTGATGCATTACCTGGACGGAGTTGAGCCTGCAGTAGCCGTTGAGGGGAAAGCGGATGACATGCGTCGGGTCCTGGTTCCAGCCAGCATTGACAGAGTTACACATAACGTCCCCAGTCTCAGGGAAGATCTCCTCTATAAGGACCTTCTCCCCACTCAGGGCGATCCTCTCACCAAGGTCTGGTGTGACCCGGACCACAAGGCAGTCGCAGGGCTGTGCCATCCGCCGCTGTTCGCGGTCCTGCTTCCAGCGCTCCAGCTCTTTGATCATGGGTGTCAGTTGGTAATAACGCGCCTCCTCGTACAGCAGGTGGAAGTCCTGCACAGACAGATCAACATGGAGATTAGAGCGATGAGTTACAGTCCTCTTGGCTATAAGTGTGACTAACACACTGTGTCTTTCACTACATTACATCTCTCCACCAAGGTCAAAAGGACAAAATCCAGCACATATGCAGCACAGTGCAAATTAGGCATATTAACTGGGGGGATATACTATATGTGTTTTTTCTCTCTCTCTGTGTGTGTGTTATGTGTTTTGGAAGTGAACGGTTGATCTTTTGTCCTTACTTCCACAAACCAAAGATATTGCATGCTTGAACAAGACTGTTCTCTTCTTAGTCCAGGATTGACCGCTGTACCTTTATATGCACTCTGGCCATTCATTAGTAGTGAAAACTGTTCGTGCAGCACAGGTGCTCTTCGAGTGAAGCCCTGTATTTATCCATCTTCTTATTAACTCTGAACATCTTACCTGTTCCTGTTGAAGAAAAGTATTCCCACAGCATGATGCTGCCACCACCATGTTTTACCATGGGGTTGATGTTTTTAAGGTGATGTGCAATGTAAGCTTTCTGCCACAAATTGTGCTTTACATGTCACCCAGAAAGCTAAATTTTGGGCTCATCAAACCAGAACACCTTCTTCCACATACAGGTCCTTCTCAAAATATTAGCATATTGTGATAAAGTTCATTATTTTCCATAATGTCATGATGAAAATTTAACATTCATATATTTTGGATTCATTGCACACTAACTGAAATATTTCAGGTCTTTTATTGTCTTAATACAGATGATTGTGGCATACAACTCATGAAAACCCAAAATTCCTATCTCACAAAATTAGCATATCATTAAAAGGGTCTCTAAACGAGCTATGAACCTAATCATCTGAATCAACGAGTTAACTCTAAACACCTGCAAAAGATTCCTGAGGCCTTTAAAACTCCCAGCCTGGTTCATCACTCAAAACCCCAATCATGGGTAAGACTGCCGACCTGACTGCTGTCCAGAAGGCCACTATTGACACCCTCAAGCAAGAGGGTAAGACACAGAAAGAAATTTCTGAACGAATAGGCTGTTCCCAGAGTGCTGTATCAAGGCACCTCAGTGGGAAGTCTGTGGGAAGGAAAAAGTGTGGCAGAAAACGCTGCACAACGAGAAGAGGTGACCGGACCCTGAGGAAGATTGTGGAGAAGGGCCGATTCCAGACCTTGGGGGACCTGCAGAAGCAGTGGACTGAGTCTGGAGTAGAAACATCCAGAGCCACCGTGCACAGGCGTGTGCAGGAAATGGGCTACAGGTGCCGCATTCCCCAGGTCAAGCCACTTTTGAACCAGAAACAGCGGCAGAAGCACCTGACCTGGGCTACAGAGAAGCAGCACTGGACTGTTGCTCAGTGGTCCAAAGTACTTTTTTCGGATGAAAGCAAATTCTGCATGTCATTCGGAAATCAAGGTGCCAGAATCTGGAGGAAGACTGGGGAGAAGGAAATGCCAAAATGCCAGAAGTCCAGTGTCAAGTACCCACAGTCAGTGATGGTCTGGGGTGCCGTGTCAGCTGCTGGTGTTGGTCCACTGTGTTTTATCAAGGGCAGGGTCAATGCAGCTAGCTATCAGGAGATTTTGGAGCACTTCATGCTTCCATCTGCTGAAAAGCTTTATGGAGATGAAGATTTCATTTTTCAGCACGACCTGGCACCTGCTCACAGTGCCAAAACCACTGGTAAATGGTTTACTGACCATGGTATCACTGTGCTCAATTGGCCTACCAACTCTCCTGACCTGAACCCCATAGAGAATCTGTGGGATATTATGAAGAGAACGTTGAGAGACTCAAGACCCAACACTCTGGATGAGCTAAAGGCCGCTATCGAAGCATCCTGGGCCTCCATAAGACCTCAGCAGTGCCACAGGCTGATTGCCTCCATGCCACGCCGCATTGAAGCAGTCATTTCTGCCAAAGGATTCCCGACCAAGTATTGAGTGCATAACTGTACATGATTATTTGAAGGTTGACGTTTTTTGTATTAAAAACACTTTTCTTTTATTGGTCGGATGAAATATGCTAATTTTGTGAGATAGGAATTTTGGGTTTTCATGAGCTGTATGCCAAAATCATCCGTATTAAGACAATAAAAGACCTGAAATATTTCAGTTAGTGTGCAATGAATCTAAAATATATGAATGTTAAATTTTCATCATGACATTATGGAAAATAATTAACTTTATCACAATATGCTAATATTTTGAGAAGGACCTGTATTTGCTGTCCGCTCTTCATGGCTCAAACAGGACTTTTTGTGGTTTTCTTCCACCTTGACACTATTCTCTAAAAGCTGAAGCCTACCTGAGCTTTTGACCCTCTGCAGCTCTTATATTATTATTATGGCTCCTTCTCTGATTGATGCTCTCCTTGCCTATGGTTTATTGGGTGACCATTATTACATACTCTTTCCAGTTTTCATTTTTCAACAGTCCCTGATTTGTTGCGATGTTTTAGTGGTCCTCTTGATGCTGAGCAGATTAAACGACACTGAAAACATTTTAAAACTATGAAACATTTTACTTACACTTCACAATTATTTACACCCACCTTTTGTGGGTCTATCCCACTGCATCAAATATATTAGTTTGTGCTTGTAATGTGGTTATATGTGAATACTTTTGCAAAGCACTATATCATGAGAGTAGTGCTTCTCACATGTAAATAGAAGAACTGAAGTCAGCCTGAGAAGATAAAATATAAACTTAATTGCCTTGCAGAGTGACAGTACAGTTTCGGCAGAGAGGAACAATAAACTAAGATCAGTGATGGCCTACGACCAGCAGGACAACATTCTCAGTAAACAAAGCATAGCCGCGCTGTAGCTTTCCTCCATAGCGGCTCTTGGCAGAGCTGTGCTGGCCTTTAGCATATTTTGGTGAGCTGACTCCAGAAAGGCCATCAGTGGTGCTCCAGCAAAGTGTGATGGTGCATTTCTGTGTGCAGACAGTCTGCAGCAGATTGCTTGCCTCTCACTTCGGGGCAGGGCTAGCTTGGGGCTATTTCCCCTGGTGCGCTTGCTTCTAATTTCCCACAAGACCAGATGGCACCATCATTCACCACTACTATAGAAAATACAGGGGAAGCGGAAGAAATGTGCAAGAGAACATGAGGACAGTTATCAGCCAAGAAGGCTTTTTAATAGATTCCTCATATGGGTGGGTGGATGGGGGGGTGTTGGAGAGCGTATTGGGGGTTATGTTAATAAAGCTTGTGGCGCGATGTTAAGCTCCTATTGGAACAAGATCTAATTAGGTTACATCTAAACCCTGCAAATCTTTTTGCTAAACAATCAGTAATTAATCCATCTGTGTTCTGATTAGTGTCTCACAAGGAAAAAGAATGACAACTTAATCCATTCATTGTTTGCGAACTGTCATCCCTGACGCACAGATATTTTCCCTACATGATGCACATGTTGCTGAGATCCTGGCTGGAACCATTGCCTGTTTATATTTATAAGCCAAACAAGGAGATGTGGCAAACATCAGCATCCAAAAACCTTTAAAAAAATTGGACAATGCAAATTTGTAGTGGCAGAAAGTATATGCTTCATCCAGTGAACACAAATGGCACAGTCCCTTGCAGAAGTGTTCATACTCTGAACATTTGGGATTTGGATTTAAATTTTTCACACATAAAAATCTGGAAAGTGTGTATTTCAGCATTTCAATTTTCCCGATTCAACATATTCTCGAACCACCTTTTGTTGCAAGTCTGCAACAAGTTTTTTGGGAGTATGTCTCTACCAGTTTTGCACATCTAAAAACTGAAACTTCTGCCCATTTTTCCCTTTTTTCATCTGTGACACCTGATCGACATTGTAGGAGAGGTATGCTCAGGGTTTTTCACCACCTATTGCACTTTGCATTTAGGCCAAGAAGTTTGATGTTGGATTTGTCTGACCAGAGAAGATACTTGCACATGTGTACCCTACATGGTTTGTGGCAAAAGGCAAACAGGAAACTTAGACATTTTCTTTAACAATGTTTTTCTTCTTTCCCTAAAGGCCAGATTTATGAGAGGCATGACTAATATTTGTCCTTATGAGATGTTAAAAGCTTGGAATATTGTTTTATAACATAACTTTATGTTACAGTTCTCCACAATTTTATCACTGACCTTTGCTGGATCCCCTTTCTCTTTAAAGCTGGATTTATACTGAAAATAAATTATACACAGGTGGACTATATTCACTAATTAGGTGACTTAACAGTTTTTTTGGTTGCACTGGATTTTATGTAGGGGTATTAGAGTAAAGGGTTCTGAATACCTATACCCACCATGTTTTATAATTTTACCTGGTAAAACAATGTTAAAACTATGTATCGCCTTCCCCCCACTTAACATCTATGCACTACCTTATGTTTGTCATCAATGCTCAATAAAACATTGGATTGTGGTTGCAATGTGACAAAATGAAAAACAGGTATAAAGGTATTACAATGTTTGCAAGGCACTGTAGTTGTGGTTATGTTTTATTTTTTTCCAGCTCTACATCTTTGGGCCACTGCTGGACACAGAATCAGAGGATGGCAGCAAACAGCGTATTCATTAACCCCCCTGCTTCTGCCAGACTCTTTACCCCTTCGTCTAAACTGCGCTTTCATCTAAGACGTGAAAACAACACCCAAATACAACTCCATCGGGTCTTAGAGTTGACGCAACACATCTTAGGCTCAAGTTCTAATATTTAGGATTTTAGATCGTGAACGAATTATGGCGTGTCCATTTTTTCCCTTTTTTCTCCTCCTTTTTCCGTCTATTTTTTTATTCTCTCTGCCGGCCTTCTTGCTGCAGCTGACAAAACTCATAGCGAGACGCCCCCCTTCAGGCAGCTCTCTGTATCAAAGTGTAGCTCCTCATCCTTCACAGGTCTGAAGCCATGGATGGATATGTTTTTAACAGGGGTCTGTCTGCGAGGCACTTTAGTCATCCTGAGCAGCGCAGAAAACAACAGAGTAAATCCTAAGCGCTGAGGTGAGGATGAGAAGGAGACAAGGCCAACAGCTCTGTCCTGGTTGCTGATGCTGCTGTTACCGCTGCCAGCTCTACGAGACGATTCATCCCCCAATCCTATGTCCAGACAGCCCGTTTGAGCTTCAAAATAATGATCCGACCTGATAGCCCGACGGCAAGGCAACATTTCAGGGAAGGACAGGGGGAGGGATAGATGGATAAAGACAAGAAGGAGAGAAAAATGATGGAGAATGTCACTATGAGGGAGTTGGACTAATAAAGACCAGCTGTGTGTCTTAAACCAATACAATGACTAAAACCACACAAGTAGAGGCTCGCAGGTTGTTGATTAAACAAGCCACTGAGAAAAAAAATACAGCCGACTCCCATATAATGCAGATCAGTCACAGGAATAGAAACACAAAGCTTGAGTCTATACATAAACAAAGCGGAAACCGACTTAACTGAATAATCTGACACGAACGTCACTAACTCGCTCCGCTTTAAACCATACCCTCCATATGACTGAGCATTGCCTACACTCTTCTGATTAATTGTAGTTTGAATAATGAGCCAAGTAGTGGATATTAATAGGGAATGTTTTTTTCCACTGATACAAGCTGAAAAAAAATCTTTTCCTATTCTGCTCAGACTTTCACATTGATTTAGCAAAACACACTGCGCCGTGGCTGCCAGCAGCAGAAACAGACCTAGCCCTGGGGCGACGGCAAACCTGATTGTGTTCAGATAAGGACATGCTCAATTCCGCCTCGCACTATTTGCATTTTGTTCTTCTGGCTTCACGCAAATTCGAAAGGTATGCAGATCAACACGAGCTTATGCGAGTGGGTCGTAATGAGTCGAAACAATGAAGTCTAACGCTTTCTGTAAAAACCATGGTGCCTGATTGGACTGTCAAGACTTCACAGAAAGCAATTGAGGGTGGGGGGCAAGGGGGAGGGGGTAAGCCTGGGGGAGGGGGGATGAATGCAAAAAGGAAAAAAGTAATCAGCTATGAGTCAGGCAATCTTCTGCCAAAATATACAGGGCTTTCATGTCATGTTCTGCTGTTTGAGGTTTGGCTCTTGTTTCTGCTATCCATGGTGCCCATGGAGTTCGCCCCCAGCTCTGAGTGATTTGGTCTTGCGTTGTTACCTTGTGGGGAAGGATGAATGAGTGAAAAGGTCGCACAACTTTAAGGTTGAGAAGTGAAAAGAAGAGTACACCTAGGAAACTGTATCACCGAATACAACCTTAAGAAGGTTGCAGCTGCAGGCACAGATATGCAGCCATTCATGCAAAAGCCACGTATGATAGTGTGCATGAATGTTGGTTGAGATGTTATACTTTATATTACAACACATTTAAAAATAAGCTGCTGTAATACAAAAAAACACTACTGATAGAAAACTGACATGTGCAAAACATTATTTGATACACAACTAGACAGTGTGTGTTTACAAACGTGCTTCGCATTTGTCTTATATGGGCCAAGTGTGATAAGGAACAATAATTTATGGTGACTGTTTTTACTTCATAAACTTGGTCAGTGGAGTGTGAGTTCTCTCTCTAAGGTTGAAATGGATTCGGTGGTTCGTGAAGTGTACAAGTGCACTGAAGAATGTTTGTGCAATTAATTGGGAAAGTATTCATGCCCCTTAAGGTTTTTCCCATCTAGGCATGTTACACAAAGTACAATGTATTTTATTGGTGTTTTATGTGAGACTAACAAAGAATAGAAAATCCAAATGTGAGGTGTATATATCAATTCCCCTTTACTGTGATACCCTAAAAAAATGTAGTGCAATAAGCTGTCTTGAGAAGTCACCTAATTAGTAAATAGAGCCTACCAGCGTGTAATTAAAGCTCATCATGACTCAAGGTGTTCTGTAAAGACCTCAGAGGTTCATTAGAAAACATCAATGAGCAAAAAACATCATGAAGGCCAAGGAGTGCATGGGTAAAGTTATTGAGAATTTCCACAGAGATCTACAGAACAGGTGGGAACGCATATCTACAGGTGTGTACTACAAAAATCTGGCCTTTATGGAAAGAAGGACAATAGCCATTGTTGAAAGAAAGCTCCAAAACGTCCTGATTGCAATTTGCTACAAGCCGTGAAAGAAAAAACTTGTGGAAGAAGGTGCTCCAGTCAGCTGAGAACCAAATGAAACATTTTGTCTAACAAAGAAACATTGTGTCACGGAAAACTTTCAAGACTACATGTTCCTTCCACTTCATAATTGTATAAAAATAAACTACCTTGTGCTAGGGTATCACATAAAACTCAAATAAAGTACAATGAAGTTTTTGGTAGTAAAGTAATAAAAGTGGTGTGAACAATTTTGCAGAGTAGTTGATTAGGAAACCACAACTAACAATAAAAAATAAAAAAATGCAACCAATGAGAGGACAGCGAAGCATTAATAAATATTAACATGATTACATCAAGATGTCATCTCTAGAAAATGAAAAATAATCAATTTGTCCAAAAAAAAAAAGGTCTTTAACTACTTCTGATTTTCCAGGACAGACAGACAGAAACACATGGTGAATAAATACCTTGAAGTCCTCTGGAAGGAGCAGCTTGCTGGTCCTCAGAAAACTGAGAATGTACCGGAATATCTCGCCGTCCCGATCTATGAAGTAGTGCTGCTTCAAGCTGTCCAACACGATGGGCTCGGTGCCATTGAACAGGCGACTGATTCTGAAAATTGAAACAGATACACACACACACACACACACACACACACACACACAAACACAAACCACATAATGGAATGAGCCAGCTCCCTTCAAATGCATGAAACAATTACCCTCCATTTATTTTTCAATTTTATTAGCACTAAGCTTGAAATGCATTAGCATCTCAGGTTGAAACAAGGGGCTTAAGGCGCAGTTATCCCATTCCAGACTTGTTTGAAGTGTCCCTTCTGTAGTGAGATTACAACAACACACACACACGCACCCACACGTACGTGACTGCTGGTTGTACTTACAGAAATTAATAGTATGAATATAGCATTACAGCTCTATTATTCCATCTGTCAGAGGGGTACAAATGAATCAGAGGTAGGAAATGGGGAAGGGCCACATGTTAAAATGAGGAAAGCATGCGAAAAATGATATTTTACTGTTACAGTTTAATTTTCTTATGAATTTCAATGGAATTCAGAAGCGGCACTCTACTGTATGCAGTGCTGCTTGACTTGCATGTTTGAATTAGATGTTTTACAAAGCTACAATTTGTTTGTAAGAGAGATGATCCCACAGCATAACAACTTCTCTGACAACTCCACTGAATAAATAAATACATAGAAAATAAATATCTATATATGTTGTAGTAAATCAAAACGTTTAGAGCATTAAATGACAGAAATGCATACTAAATAAAATTCCCTACAGACAGGAGACGCTTATCTTAGATGTTGAAGCTAAATAATTTGTGTGAATGACATCGGTGTTACCGGAAAACATTTTGGAGAAATTCTTTTTTTATACTGAAAATCACAATGATTATCAAGAAAACAGTAGCTAGATCAAGACTTAATTTTTCACCTTAATTTGACCAACTTTTTTTAAAGTAATAAGACACTTGTTGCTGCCCACTATCTCAGTCCTTTAGTGTACTGCGTGATTAAGAGCTTATTTGATGTTGGCTACAGGGGCTCATCAAGGCAAACAGTCGAAATTGCTATTATCTTTAAACTTTCATCACACAGCGCTGGCGCCACGCCTCGAGATACCCTTGGACAGATATTCATCCCCACCCCCTCATCTTCATGCGGGTTTCCTGCAGGTCCCACTCTCACTGCTCTAATAATCTCATCTAAACATGTCCACTTTATCTGTTTGTTCATTTCCAGTTGCTAGAGATCCTCATTTCACTGTTATGTACAATTGTCTGGTTGGTGTAAATAAACAATGTGTAGAATCAGCAGCATGTAACCACTTTTACAAATGTACTACTCATTTACAGCACCTCAGCCTACAGAGAAGGAGCTCTTGGCAGGTTGCTGCATTGCTATCATTATCATTTTTAAAGTAATCATGGTTTAAATCATATTAACAGCTTCCAAGTTGGCTGACAAACCTGTGGTGACAAGAGAAATCATAAAATCCATTTGGGAATTGGCCAACCGATGATTCATTCACCTCTGACAGAGGGCTTGAGTTGGTAAACTCAGTTGGAGACACTTAAAAATGAAAGATGTACCAATTAGTCGGCCACTTTTTGTCTTGCGCAACTCTGATTGGCGATCAAAAGGTGAAATACTGAGAAATCATATTTTTTTTCTCTCTATTCATTTAACATCTCAAAACTAAGAACTACAATCATTTTGGTCTATAATCGAATAAACGATCAGCATGCAGTTCAATTGGAACTTTTGGGTTTAGTAAATATCAGATTAAGGTTCAAGACAGATGTTTGATACCTATGAGCTGAAGTCTTTACAATAAAATCTGAATTGGTCAAAATTGGAATTGTCAGGAAAGACCTCAAAGAATAATGAAAATCGATATCAGCCCACAAAGACGAGCGGTGCATCTCTACTAAAAGGGGGTAGGAATGTCAGGATACCAACAGCGGTCCTGCCTTCAACCACAAATTCACTTTGGTAAATTTACAACCAGCTTGTGTCTTACTGAGGCTTTGAGCTTGAGCTATCAAGTCCAACTAGCTGGCTCTGTTTTCTTTAACGCAACTGTGTAAAGAAGCAAAGACTCTTTTCCCTCCCCTCCTGCCATTCTTTATCTTTTCCGTCCCTGTCTGTCTGTCTGTCTTTCAGTCTTTCTTTTCTTCTTTTTTTCTCACACCCCGTCTCCATCCTCTCCCTTCCTCGCTTTCTCTGGAAATCGATGCAAAATGCTTTATAAAAAACCAATACTCATCTCCCTGTTTGGCCCGGGGTGTTCCTTTCTCATATGGTCTTGCAATTCTTCCAGCTAGAATTTCACCATACCCCTCCAGGCAAACTCTGTTTTTCATCTCCACTTTTTTTCTTTTTTTAAAAAAAAGCAATTAAAATGCTGCCTGTTTTTCTTTTTCTTTCCTCTTCCACTACTCCCTCTCCCTCTTGTCTGTTGGTCTCCTTGTTTTTCCTCTTTTTGTTAAATCCCTGAATCGGTGGGGTGAATGGAGGGGGTGTGACCGGGGGTGTTATTAACAGGTAGGTGGTGAGAAAAGGGTGCGGGAGTGGTTATGTAGAGAAATTAAAAGATAAAATAAACAAAAAAAAAGAGCAGACCAATAAGCAGGGAGGAATGGGCTAAGAGAGGAAAACATGGAGCAACCAAAAAGAGAAAAACAGAGCAAAGATGAGGAAGGAAGAGAGATGAAGTGAGACAGAAATACAAAACTTAAATAAAAACAAAGAGTAGGAGGAAGGGGGTGTTTGAGCTTATTGAGCGGAGGGACAGCTCAGGTTTCCTAGAACAGCTGCGAAGAGAGCACAGATCATCACTTCAGCAGCTATCAGTGCCTGAGAGTGTCCTCTGACGGTGTGCTAATAACCCATACAAATGTTTCACTCATGCTATACGGAATCTATGACCCGATGGGTCACTTAATGAAGATAACTTTCTATGGAAGAAAACAAACACATTTAGGGATCTCCAAAAGCTTAACCGCTCTGACATCAGAGGCTTAAATAGGAAATTTACAGAGTTGGACTTGGAGGTGGCTCCTGTCCCTGATCCTAAGTTGTAAATGGTTATCAGTCCTGCAGACTTTATTTTGTTAAATTTGCTAAGTAAAAACAAGCCTTTAATACAAAATGTGCCCAAATAAAAAATAAATCTACAATGACATATTTACAAAGTATTAAGATTGTAATAATGTATTTTCAATATACTAACAAAAGCATATAATACCCAGGTTATAGTTGTTCCAAAATGGCAAATTTTAGGTATATAATTCCTAAAACATCCTTAAAACATACCGACAATAGGTCCGACTGCAGATATAATTAAGTCAAGCTATACTACAGTAATTATATTTCTATTTCACTACAGATAAAAATGTAAATGTTGTGTATAAAAAAAACATTTATATCACACAGTAGATTGATAAGATTATGGAATTTCAATAAAGAAATATTTTTTTTATTTTATTTTTTATTTTGTAATAATTAACAGTCATTTCAAGCACAACATATAGAAACACATCAAACTATACCGAGATGTTAACTGAGAACAAAGGAAATAGTTGGATTTGTGAGTTTATTTGAAAGCACAATTTCAAGCGTTCCCCTGAAAAGTGTAACATACTCTCTTTAAGTGTATGTTTCTAAGGACTACCAAAACTTTTTGCCTTACTCCCTACAGAGGAATTGGGATGCACTGTCCTTTAGAAATTTTGACAGGAGAACTAATAATGGGGGATTAAGAATTGAAATGAGATTCAATTTAAACACTGGAAAAGTCAGTTGCAGTTTCAGTCCAATTCTAAATGTGTTTTCATATTAAATGCCAGTATGATCAGCATTGATAACTGATATCTAAATTGTCTTTTAAACCAAATCTGAAAGAAGATACATTACAATGATTAAGGGATGTCTCAACCACTAAATATTTGATCCTCTAAATCCGCTTAATCTCACAGTCCCAACCAGCTGATCTCTGATCAGTACCAGTGCCTCACGAAGCAGTTAAACTGCATCTACAGCAGGATTTGATAACTTTACTTAATAATATTAAAAGTCTGATAGACTTTAAAAACTAAAACTCTTTATCCTTCTCTTTGTAAAAATATAACATTACATCAATAAATTATATATTGACTAATTACAAAAGACATAAATGTCAAAGTCTATTAAAAAGGTGTTTCTTCTACAGTTATAAATGTTTAGCTGCTTTTACTTTACTATTTAAGGTATACAAAACTAATTAAGAAATCTACTAAAAACAACCTTATTGTACTTGTCAAGTCAAGTAAAGGTTTTGATACATCAGATTTTTGAAGAAAGTGCAGATTTTGTTAAAGAAGTACCGGGCTCTGAATTACTTGCTTCAAAAATTATGTTTAAATAATGCGAATTGGAAATGACGTTTATGGGTTTAGCTTGAAAAATTGGCTGTAAGCACAGCTTTGTGAGCGACGGATTGACCTGCTTACATTTCCTGATGGGTGATATCAAAATAAACTGTGAAAGTTTTTTTTTTTTAATTCTTGTTGAAGCAGACCTTTTAGTTTTTTTTATACTTAACTAGGCAGATAACAAACTAAACTAACCCTAGAGCTTTAGACATGGCAATCTTTACATTTTGATTGGTTGTTGCTATCCACAAGCCTGCCTCCAGCCCCCCTTGGTAGTGACAATTGGAGTTATGGTGGCACCAGTTTTTCGGTACCAGAGAAGTACAGTACAAAGTACTGAAGCTAAACAAGCATGAGACCCAGTTTATCACAACTGATTTAGTGGAAAAACTCCCCGTGTGTACTTTGGACATTTTTTCTTTAACTGAAACACCTGAATGTTCTAAGATAGCTTGCCAGAGCAGAACACAATAAAACCAAAAGAAAGTGGTGTGGTTTTTCTATAAAGTTGTGTCAACTGAAGCAATTTTACAAAATTACTCAGGTCAACTCTCAGGTAGAGGCTACAGAGGTTTTCTTGATATATAATTTTTGGACACCAAAGCCATTACAGAAAACGCCCAGTGTTCCTTTCAGAACAGTTTCCATGTCTCGGGAACATTTCCCCTAATTTCTTCAGCTTCTGTTCAAGTGACTTCTGAGGCTGTCCTCTTTGAGAGCTACACAGAGTGCACATCAATGTTTCATGACCCCTGTCCCTTAATATGGCCCACACAGAAGAAGATGAATATCCGCACATTAGTTACTAGACTAACTTTCTCTTGGCACACTGCATTATTTAGAGGCCAATCTATTAAAAGTAATCAGGGACTTCAAAAGTATTTCAGCCCACTCTATCTCGGTTGTCACGTTTTCACTGCTCCAGCCGTGGTGCCCTGCTGGACCGAACGCGGCTCAACGCGGCACACATGCTCATGCCAGTGTAATTGTTTTGCTTTCTGCTGTCAGCCATTATCCTAATTCACACAAAAGGGGCCCCTCCTTCCTCTGGCTTCAGTGGAAAGTGGAGCCCCGAGGGCAACTGTACGCTGAGGAGGCAGGGAGAGGGAGAGAAACAGTGAGTGTATGCATATGTGTGTGTGTTTGTGTGTGATCCAGAGTAGAAGGAAACAGCAAGAGACAGATAGAGGGAGTGAGAGGAAGGAAGCAAGAAGCATGTGTGCAAATGAGAGAAAGAGGAAAGTGCACTCCAACCAACTTACACTGATATCTAGTCTTTACTCCCACTGTAAAACCATTGTTTGGATGCTCTGACGTGCCTCTGTGCTGCATTTCAATTGTGTTTGTGTTTGCGTGCGTGCGTGCGTGCGTGTGTTTGTGTGTCACTGCTTGAATAACTTCTTTGTATGGTGTAAATTTACACCAGTGGAGAAGCACAGCAGCACAAGTGATAAACTATCCACTGCATAAACCTGAAATACTCCTGAACGTGTGCGCAGGAAATCAACTTGATGAGGAAAAACGACATTAAGCCTCTACCTAGGCTGAGCTTTTTTTTTTTTTACTCATGTCATGTTGCAGGGGGATAAAAGAAGAAGCTGTCAGGTATTTTCTGTCAGCAGACTATCTGAATATCATAATTTTATTACCAAGGGATTACATGGATGGTTTTCTTGTTGCCAATTTGGCAGATCCTCTGGTGCATGTTTACCCTGGCCCACTGGGGACTCAGCCGATGCAGTACTGAAGGAGCTACAATGCAACGAATGACACTGTGCATTAGACGCAAATGCTGTGAAATGTAAAGGGAGACATTTCAAATCAGTAGAGGTTTCAGAGTTAGTTTTGTTTGCTTTTAGAGCTGCATGTTGTGGTGTAACTGTTTTAGGAGAGAGCTAATAATGAGACAAAATCGATGATTACAACCAGCTCTTGCAAAGTTGGAATCATCTCAGCTAAAATGTACAAGTGTGAGTATTAAACTTCTTTATTAGCAGCGGTGCCTCCACAAAGCTGTGTCCAGATGCGGGTCATTTATGTTTTCAAGTACCAGTGTAATGACCACAGATCTCTTGATTTAATATTTTAGAACATCTTTGTCCAGCTCCCGCAAACAAAATGAGTGCAGCACTTTGAATTGCTGTAAATCTCCTAATTATTGACCTAAATATGCAATCATGGCAGCAGCTGAAGGCGGGGTCAGGAATGAGTGACAGACATTCAAAAATGGCCCCTATGAAGTGAAAAAATGAAAGCATATTTATGTAAATAAGATGAATAAATGTTGCAACTCATCAAACCTTGTCCTTTCATTCTTCTCTTAAATTAATGCATACAACATTATGTATACAAACTTGTCTGGCAGAAAAGTTGGAGTTCAAGATGGAAAAACATCAAAGTTTTCCTGCCGAACTTAATTCATGATTTAATCTTGTGTCGCAAAAAACTGAAAATTAAGACAAGAGTTGTAGCACTATAGACAGGCATCGCTTCACATAGTATCGAATTGTCTTGAGGCCAGCCCAATGTTTGAATACAGATAATAATAATAAAGCTAAAACAACAAAAAGTCAATATGTAACACACTATTTTATTATTATGTAAATAAATAAAGCACTATATGACCGACATTAGTAATTGTTTGGTACATGTTAAGATAATGTG
This sequence comes from Girardinichthys multiradiatus, assembly GCF_021462225.1. Classification (NCBI taxonomy): domain Eukaryota; kingdom Metazoa; phylum Chordata; class Actinopteri; order Cyprinodontiformes; family Goodeidae; genus Girardinichthys; species Girardinichthys multiradiatus. Next base: position 38,520,620 of record NC_061797.1, on the reverse strand, counting down.
TAATAACAAGAAAAATAATAAAACCAATCCAATAACCGTCAATTTACCAGTTTTAGAGTGGAGTAAAATGTTGTTTCACAAATTTTTAAACACAAATGCACTGATCAATTGGCCAGAGGTAGGCTTTGATCATTAATTGGCAGATTAAATACTGAAATATAATAGATTTTCTGCCCTATTCAGTAAATACATCAAAGGAAAATTGCCCATCATTTTCAGTTTTTAATTGATGAACCAACAGCACATACTTAGATACACTTTTTAAAGTTTCATTTTTAAGAAGTCAAATGGGAACATGATTTGATTCATAATTAAGAACAATGTTTAAAACTACCTTTGATTAACCATTTTTTCCCCATTTCTGTCCAATAGTTCTTAGAATGAAACAAAATAAATAAATAAAATAAAATCACAAAGAGAACCAGAAATGGGCATTGGTCAGGAAAAACATGATCAGTGCATCTGTACAGTTAAACTGACTTTATTGTAAAAGTTGCAGAGCAGCTAAATGACGTATTAACATCACAATGACACTGGTCAAATAATTTTATTGCTGTCCTTAAATAAAAAATAAACACTAACATCAGTTTATTTGATTTTAAAAGAGTACATGTTTTTCATTACTGGGTTGAATAAATGTGTTTTATCTTTTTACATTGTATCATTTAAATATAATCACTTGTTAATTTGTTAGTCTATTTTAATAACCTTCATAAATGAAGTTATTCATTCTGCAGACTATAACTCGATAGAAAAGGATATTAAATGCATGTTTCTTACCTGGAGTCTGGGTACTTGGTCAGGGTCGCCAGGCTACTGGTGTACATGTGTCCGCCGACGTCGATGTGCACTGGGGCGTTCGCCTTGGTCAGCTGAGCCGGCAGAGGGATCCCCTGAGCGGCCAGGGGAGAGACCGGGGACCGGGTCAGAGACAGCCGTGACATGCTTCTTCCCTCCTGAAAGCAAGTGTAGAGAAAAGCCATGGGAACAAAGGTAAAGGAGGGGCGAAAAACACTACACAGTGATCCTGCACAGAGAAGAAGAGGGTATATCCTTTCTGAATGCTATCAGATCGCTTCCATGTCTGTCTGGTCGCATATTTAGCTTGGAAATTATTGCCACCGCTCTAATTAAGTATGTTTGCATCTTTTCATGCAGCACCGCGGGCTAGGATAGGAGGATGCTTATTAGAGAAGAGAGCTGAGAGAAAGATAGACAGATATGAAAGAGAGAGAGAGAGAGAGAGGGAGAGAGGAGGGGTGTGGGTGATGCTAGGTGTCAGCCTCCAGGGGGATAAAATAAACTGCTGCTGCAATATTCTAATTAAAGGTCGCCTTATGTGTTAGACGTGATGCGCCAAGACGCACAAACCACCAATCTGAGAGAAAGGGTGTCAGAACGGGGGCGGGTGGGGGTGGGGAAGTAAGTGGGTGCAACTTTTCCTCAACTACACACACCACACACATGCGTTCAATGCACTAAACGCCAAGGTGATCGCTTGTCACGTGACTGCACTTATAGGTACCAAACACGCGTAAAAACGCACCAGACCGCGTCATAGCGCACGGTCCTACACTGGCTCTGAACCGTCCTGCTCAGACTATATGCCGTGAATAAAACTCCGGAGAGAATTTCACCCCAAAATAAAAAAAGAGAAGAAGAAAACAGATAGAATCCAGAAACGCCGTGTTTGACTGTTTATTAGAAGCACGCATGAGAGACCAGAGCGGAGCTGAGTTTGATAAACTGATTTCATGCTTTAGAAAATGTTTGCATACATTTCTACACGCCGTCATTTGATTCTGGTTGTGCTTAAAGTGGAGCAGAAGAGACTAGATGAGAGGATCCAACCTGTGTATAAATGGTTCACCAACAAACCACAGTTTGGCCACTGCGTCCCTGCTCTCTGTTAGGCCTTTCCGAATTGTGATCATGAAGTTCAGCCTTTTAGGTGTGTTTCAGGTCATATGAGGAATTTGTTGTTTAAGTAAGTAGGCTTTACTGGCAGGTTTGGTTGTTATTTAAAATAACACCAAAAACTTTATAAAAAGCTAAAATACAAAAGAAAACTTCAATTAAATCTACAGAATTTGTCAGTTTACCGCAGGAATCTGGATGAGGATCAGAAAGAGGTGCCACTGGGATCATTAAAGGCGGACTGGATTACATTTTTAATCCAGGGAAAAAATAGACAGAAAGGGAAAAAGAAGAGAGGATTGAAAGTTTGTGCTTCTGTCACATGGGCCTGTCCCATCACCGGCATCTCCCTCTCTCTCTCTCTCTCTCTCTCTCCGCCTCTCTCTCAGTCCACCTCACCAGTCCAGCCATTTAACCTACATCACGCATCGAGTTTTGGATGAGGAACAAATGAAAAATTAGACCCATAATTTTCCTTCTTGCGCTTCTAATCACGTTACTCAATCAGCACAGTCATTTTTTTACTATACCCCCCTCTTCTAACCCATACCAGCATTCAGGAAAATCACTCCACAAAATCACAGCAGCAACTTTCAAAACTCGAATGGTTCATCATTTAGACATTTTTGTTATTAAAAAGGGCACGGCGAGGTTGGAAACAAAAAGAGCTCGATAGACACGAACATCACAAGCTTGCGCTCTGCCTTTAATCTCCAAAATGCTCAACATGGCGCCTCATTCCTGGCGCACAATTAAAAGCAGAATGCATACACGTGTAATTTACAGCTGCTTGTTAAATCCCATACTCTTTTAAACAACAAAAACAACAAATAAGACACGAATGCAGTTGCTTGCTCCTGATTCCCAGCAGCAGCCCCTATGCAGCTCAGTGCAGACGCAAAGCTTGCACTTTGACTACAAAAAGCATTGGATTCAGTAAGATAATGATCACCCTACCGTCTCAAACATTGTGGGGAGTCCAGATGAAATCCGTGCCGGCGGTCAGTCCCAGCTGCTGTCCGCGTTAACCCCCCCCCCCCCCGCAATCTTTTCTCCAAAACTACACACACATCCAGCTCCCCGCACCGAAGCTGACCTAACACAAATCTTTTTTTTAACCCAAATGCCGCAGAAATTGGCTTCTTTCACCTATCAGAGACGTTCGGATGTGGCCGGGGTCGACTGCTCTCAGAGGGGGGCAGTCTCTCTGGCTTTAAAAGGCTCTATTTGCAAGGCTATCTCGACCTGTCCTCATCGAGCTGCTTTGTACCAAAGCGCACAGGAAGCGTCCTTACCTTGTACATAGATGAGATGATCTCCTTCCCCCCTTCTCCGCTCTTATTCGGATACGCGTAAAAAATGTGCGCTCTTGTTGGAATCCCTCTCCCGTTTTTCCCCCTGCCTCTTGACTGTCTTTTTTTTCTTTGCCTAAATGAAAACTGCCCCTGTGGTTTGTTATGAGAGGAAAGAAAGCCAATAATCCTTCTCTAAATAACAGAGCGGAGCTAAAAAAGAAAATTCTCGCTCCGGGCTGCCCGAGCGCCTCTGGGCCGGGGATTAGGCTACAATTAGCTCAACTCCAATCTCTCGCCTGGGCAATTTTCTCAAGGAAGAGAACGTCATACCACACTATTCCTCAAATTGTGACTTCACAGATAGAAAAACTTCTCTTTTTCAAACGGAAAAAGTGGAGCGACATGAAGTTGTGATTTGGAGGGGGCAGGAATCCAAACAGGGAAGTGTCAGATTCAGATTTAGCAGATTTTAATTATTGTCATTTCGTCTGATGTAATAGGTCCCCAAGCAGTCCAGCTAGCAGGAATGCATCTTCATCTCCAGCCTGAATAGAAAGTTTAAAACCACGCAAGCAGCCATAGTCCTTCACTCAGGCAGCACACAACTTGTTGATGAAGTCTCAGGTTAAAAATGTAAAAATGAAGAGATATCCTTGAACAAATATCTTTCAGTGTTCCTTCTCTCCCCCATTCACTCTTTCTCTCTCTCTCTGCTTCTCCCTCTCCTGCCTTAATGTCTGGAGTTGTAACGCCAAATTTCCTTCAGGCCATTAAAATCAAATGACGTCCATGGACATGCATGCATGCTGCTGCAGAAAGCGCCCTCACAACCTGCCTGCAGCCAAATGCGCCATTTCAATTATAGCGCAGGGCTTAGATGGAGATATCTGCACAGAACACCCCTCACCTCTTCTTCATCCCCCTCCTCCTCTCTCCCAAGTGAAAAACCAGACAGCTTCCAGACTTTTTATTTTTTTATTTTTTGGAAAAGAAGATAGTGGCTAATTGTTATTTTTTTTTTTACCCCAGCACGGGGTGACACAAAGCGAGCGCCGGATCGATGTAATGAAGAAACGGAAAGGGGGTAAAGCAGGTGCGCACACCTTTGGAGAGAATTATTCATTCATTTATTTGTGTGTTTGTTTATTTGTGGGTAAATAACTGTGAATAATTGATGCAGCATTGAGCCCAGTAATTACCCTGTACCAGGCTTCGTTACAGAGGTGTCACATTGGTTTCTTGATATTTGGCGCCAACCAGTGTAGAAACTTGTTATTGGTTCACAGGATCTACAAGAAGCTGTCAGAGGTTTGGTCTCCTTCACTCTGTATACCCTGGGCCGGACTTTAGTAAGGGCTTGTCAAGGCAGTACTCCCGGGCCCTGAAGTTTTGGAGACCGAAAATGTATACATAATGTATTTTCAACGAATGGATGTTTTGCAAACAATTGTTTCTTAAGAAATCTTATTAGACATAACTGTGAGTTGTTGTAATTTGTCGGATTTTTATACAAGCCAACATTTACATACAGCACTACAAAAAAGCCACCCGCTTATTTAGTCACACCTCAATGTTTTAGATCATGAAACATATTGTAATTACTGACAAAGATATCCCGAGAAAATACACTAGGCACTTTTTTTTTTGCTTGAGTTAGGTTAAAAGCTAGTCCCCCCAGGATAATAACTGCTTGACCCGCAGAATCAAAAAATCAAAGAATCTGTCTACATGAAGTGGGCTAAAAGATCTCAAGATGCAACATCTTCCTGGAAGGGGGCACCGGCTGAGCTCTTGTTTTAAAATAACTTCATGTTCTTCTTTTATAGACCTGATCCTGTCTGGGTTTTATCCTGTCTCGAGACAAAATGAGTGAAAGATTCTATTTATGCTATTAATTATATTAACCCTGTGTTTCAACCCATAGATTTTACTCAGTGCTGTTTTTGCTGCGTTCCTCTCCTAGATGAAGCCACTGAAAGAGCCACAGCTGCCATTAGCGCTTTACCTTTTAAACATACAAGGTACTTCTAGACCAGTGCTTCTTTGTTTTTTTGTGCCTGCTCTGTCTTTCCAAACCACAGTTTGGCTGAGGCAGATGTGCTTTCTGTCTGAGCTAGGTTCTGTTGGTGGTTTCTTCCTGATAAAATTACATTTTCCTTTCCACTGTCACCCTATGTATTCTCAGTATGATGGATACCCACAAAGTATATGACTCGGTTCAATGAACAATGCAGGCCTCACTTGCATCAGCTGACTGATGTAGTTTTGGGTTCTTTTGTGACTGCCTGGATGAATTGTTGATGAATTTCTGGTGGACAGCAGAATTTGTGGTTCCATTGATTACAGTGGTCCAATTCCTGAAGCAGCAGAGCATCCCCAGACCATCACACTACCACAGCCATGTTTAACTAATGCTCGTTTTCTGAAACATGGTTGGTTTTACAAAAACGTTTTTGTCAGCAGTAGTTTTTACCTTGGAATACTCCCATAAATGCAGTTTTTTTTCTGGAGTTACTTGAACACTTCCTTTTCCTCAGCAGAGAAACCTCCACATAAATCTTCCCTTTATGACCTTTAATTATGAATACAGTTAAAAAGGGAAAATTGTAAAAAATAAATAAATAAATAAAAATGATTCACTTTAAATGCATAAAAAAATAAATGTTGCACCTTTTTGAATTTATTAACTACGTTCCATATAACACTGTCTGGCCACAGGGGCAGTAGAGGTGCCAGCAAATGTATATTGGTGCCTGTTGGACCCCTGGCTCCCCTTTGATTTCGCCACTGAACCTTTGGGGATTTACTGCATTATAGCCTGTTTTTTGCTTAAAGTAGCAATTAAATGATACAAATAAGTGATCTTACTGGTGATATATGACAGCAGGACTGATAGGAATGTGAACATTTGTCTGTACTCGAGGCAGGCCAACTTTTCATATAATTAGAGGGAGTTCAGCACGCCTCTGAGCGGTCCCGCTTTGCCCCCTCTGGCTCAGATTTGTTGTTTCCAGAAGTAAAAACTGGAGGGGGGGAAACAGATTTTTTTTCTCATTAAAGGAAACAAGCCTGGAGTCAGTTCAATTACATGAAGTATGCAGGGATGTTGTAAATTTAAAGATTTAAATAGCTTACAAAGTGGCCCCGGGCCCCATCAGTTAATTTCCTTAATTTATGGTTTTTATCTGTGTCTGAGAGGAAGAAGTAGGTCATCTTGAGTATTTGCATACAGTTATTTCAGAAGAAATCCAAAATATCTGCCCTCCTGACCATAACCTGTGGAGAGCGAAGGGCAGAAACAGATTCCTCCTTCTTTTCTAAGGAGAAAAACAAAGATCAGATGGTATCATTTGTCCTAGGAGGATACTGATGCCTGGTCTCCAGGATGCAGATGCAACTCTGTTCTTGTTTTCATTAAAGGACTGTTCCATTAAATAGACACTCGTTCAAATGTTTGCCTTTCTAAACTCCCTATTAACCCTTTCATTAGAGGTCACTACAGTGGACAGCAACTCAAAAGCATTTTTCTTTCACGTGTTTCACTTGCATATTAGCTATACTTCTTTGGACTCTGGTGTGTCAATACAAACACTCCCACCTACTGGGCAGTCATGGAAGTTCACAAACACACACATAACCAACAGCCAGCCAGAAATAACACAATGGGAATATCTTCCAAGTTGTTCCGTAGTATCAGACCTTTGCAGAAAAAAAATATTTACATAAATTGTTAACATCAATTATCAACTAAGAGATATAATAGATAGATTGTTTTAATCATCTGTCGTTTAAGATGGACCACTGGCTATATTTAACATGAACGTGTGATCATTACTGTGTATGTATTGCTATTGAAAATATTTCAGCAGCAGTTAATGTTTTATTAATAAAAAATATTAGTGTAGTACTTGGCCACTTTTTTAGTTTTATTTAGATGTATGTTTAGTAATTTGTGTGTCACCTACATGTTGAAAAGTAAATCTTAAAAAGTAAATGTTTTCCTCCTGTGTGAAAAGATCTGAAAAATTATTTTCCAAACATGTACTTTTCTTTTATTGAAAAGTACATGTTTGAAAAAAAAAAATGTATTTTTATTTTAGAAATGATTAAAAATATAATAATTTTAAATCAGGTTGTCATAATTTATGCATGAAAGCGCTAATATTGATTTTTTAATAATTATGAATAAAGGTCTTAAAGCCGCAGCAAGATGCTGCATAAATCCATCAAAATATCAAAGTCTCTTTCAGACTTCATATGCTAATGAGGTGGATGAATTAATGCATGACCCTATACCAGTAATAACTTTGCCTCTAGGTCCACAAGCAGGTGCTATTAGTGGTGCTGGCTGCTTAAAGTGGCACAGAGGACAACACCATATCTGTCTCTGCTTCCAGCGTTGTTCTTTCAGCAAAGGAAAGCTATGAAGCTTTTCAACTTCGTAACAGGGAGTCTTTTATATGCATGCTCAATGCTGCTGACAACTGAAAACTCACCACAAGAACATGTACAGATCATGAGATATTATTTTGCTGAAAAAACACAAATTAGTTAAAGTTTTGTGTGATTAATCCTCACACAACAGAACATAGTACCATTTATTGTCACTTCATGGTAATCTGACCAACCTAGAGGCATGATACAATACTACAATTCAATAGGTTTACAGCCAATGTGCAGTTTTGGATTAAACATTTTCAAAAATAGTTCTCCCATGCTGTCCAGAATCCGATAATTCTTCGGATGTATGGTGTGTCTGATCCCAGTTATTAACCTTACATCATCAGATGTGTCCTTTGATACACATGTTTCTGAGACTTCTACTCTGTATCTGTTTTGAATCCTGTACTTGTTTAATGCCCCCTGGTGGAAGGTTAAGTATTACAGGTGGCAAATTCCAGAATTGTTTTCAAAAGGTCACCATTTGAGAAGAAGAGTTTTCATGGAGTACAAGAAAGAAAGTGATTAATAATTAAAAACTAAAAATATATTGTTGAAAATGTGTGTATAATATGCATGACTTTGAGTATACATGAATCCTTTATAGGTCAGCGTATGTTGTTCCTCAGTGGATTTCTTTATTCAGTTTATACTGTAAATACATTTACATCGTGGTAAATACTTGATTATACTATAAGCAATGGATTTTGATAAAAAAATACACACTTAAATCTATTGTTAGTAGTCATTGCACATAAGAATTTAATACATTTAGAAATATATTTTGTCAAAAGCATCCTAAATAGTTTGATTTCTAAAGTGTAGAGTCTTATTTCTTGTACGAGGCTCACAAGGGTTAAACCTTGAGGACATTTGGCAGATATCTTTTGATTCACCCAGATCAAGTATCTCACATACTGTACACTTTTCTTAAAACAGTAGGTACATTACAGTCAGAGCCACCCCTTTAAATGTGAGCATTTGCAAGACTTTCAAGTGTATAGCATCCAACCAACACTTGTACTTTGCCCTCTGGCAGTGGAGAAAGTTTGAAAAGAACATTCAGAACTTGCTTTAAGTCATCTGCATGCCTTGTGGATCCCGGTTGCTGTCAATCGCGTCGTTCTTGGATCCATTTGACATTCTGCTTGATGTTGGTGTGTGTCTGAGGTGCAGCAGTGACACTTATTGTTCATTATTTCTGAGAGAGAGAGAGAGAGAGAGGGAGAGAGAGAAATAGATGGAGGATGAATGGGGGAAGGGGTAATAGGGTGTCAGTTTATTAATAGAACATGCGTTGCGTTGCACACAAACACCTAACAAGCACAATGCAGAATTCCCTCAAGTGCTTAAGGCCAGCAATTAAGTTTCCGAAAAAGCGGCAGCACAAAGAGAGTGTTTACTATCTGTATACTTCTGAGAGTTGCCGTTATGAGTCAATTCTACTTTAACAGGTTGAACAGCAATGACTCTAATGCTGTCAGGATATTTCTTTGGTGCCTTCAGAATGTTCATGTGATTGAGACACTAAGTAAACATTAATTAACTGAGAAATAGAACAAAACACAAATCAGATTACATACTGCGTATATGCATTAGTGAGTCTAATTCACAGTGCCTTGGCAAAAGTACATCCACAAACTTCAAAGTAATTTCCTGGGATTTTATGTGGCGGGCCAAAATTGTGAAGTGGAAGAAATAGGAAACATGATTTTTAAACCCTTTTTCACATATACAGATTGAAACCTTTGCCCATTCTTCTTTGAGAAATGTCTCAGACTCAGTCAGATTGGAAGGAGGGCATTTGCAAAGATCAGCTTTAGACTCTTTGCCAAAGCATGATGCTGCCATCACCATATGTCCCTGTGGAGATAGTGGATCTCAGGTGATGTGCAGTTTTCTCTCACATACAGTTTATTACTTGTAGGCCAAAAAGTTAAATTTTTGTCTCCTCTGACCAGGGCATCTTCTCCCACATGTGTGCTCTGTCCCTTACATGGCTTTGTCATCAAAGGGTAGGTTTGTAGATTGCTTGACTCTTCAACAGATTTCTCCATAAGAGATCTGGGTTTCTACAGCTCCTCCAAAGTTACCCTGGTCCTATTGGTTACTTTTCTTATTAATGCTCTCTTTTTTGGCAATCTACATCCATTTGTCTATCATTAACCCTCTCATTTTGTCATTCCAAATATCTTTTGCATCTAAGCCATTCAAATTTTGGTTAAATAATCTCTTTTGCTGCCATCAAGTGGTCTAAAGCTCTAATCACAGAACCAATGGACAATCTTTGATGAAATCATGTAACCTGTTACCTCTATGTTGCCAGGGAGCAAAGAGTTGGTAAGTTTTTATGTGGTGACCATACACTGTTTTTTCAAATCACAGTGCCTGAATGTTATCAAAACACTGACAAAATTTAAGGAAATTGGACATTTTCTCCGTACCTGCATGATGATGAGGCCAGTTTGCCTCATCTGCTGCTGTTTTCATCACCATCTCTATTTTTTTTTTCAAACGATTAGCCTCTCTGAAGTTTTCTTTTAAATCTTGTGAAATGTGTTATTCTGCTTCTGGCTTCCAGAGAATCAGCCATCATGCCTTGAATGTGTGAACAGAGGAAAAATGATCTTTTGCTTTGGTTGCTGCTACTGTTTGGTTAGCAGTAACAATGTGAACAGTGTGATCTTTCCAATCACATCTGGTATGCATCACATACCATTCCTCCCCACTCTGTGTGCCTTAAGGGGAAGTCCCTGGCACTGCGGAGCACCCACAGTCCTCATTAGAGTGCATGTGTCATGATGGCATCAACCCACAGCCTTGACTTATGCTTTATATTTACAGTCATCCATCAGAACACTGTCATCACAATGGTCAAAGAACATGGGTTTAATCTTGAATGGTTGGAGCTGATGTTTGGAAGTCGTGGTATGTACAGCCTCCTTGAGGGCCCTCCTTCTGTCTGCAGCCATGTTACTGTGTCTCATAAAGGGCTGAGATTTGAACTTGAGTCCCTGTCCTTTTGTTGTGTGCGGAGCTCCCTAACAGCACAGAGGAGGGACAGGGTTTGATGTGTCTTCTGAAGGCCTGCTGCTTTGTCAACACTGAGGCCCCTGCACTGACACTATGGAAGCCAAGCGCCTCGAGGTGACAGCGGAGGGGGTGGGTGTAGAAGGGAAGGGTGGGTCACCGCAAAAAAAAGAGAGACTGACAGAGTAAGAGAGACTAGAGAGGCGATGGGGGGGGAAGGGTGCTTGCTAGTGCGGCCAGCGCCCAGGGCTAGTGCAGAGTGCTCTGTGCAGCAGACTGCCTGGTAGGGACTGAGGCTGCTGGCTGATGACATTTTATGGTCACAACATGCAATCCCACCAACTTTAGTTGGTAAAAATCCAGTTTTCAAACACGAAAGACATGATATTTGCTCTTCTTTTGCTTTGTTGTTTCAGCCACATACAGAATGATATAGTTTTGCCTGTCTTTATGTTATTTATTTTACAATAAACAAAACACTAGAGGATAAAATATTCTCTCAAAATCATACTATATGTTTTTAAGTCTTAAAATAATATTTTCAAGTGGTTGTGTAGCTTATATATTTCTAAAACAGAAGATAAATAATAAAGTGCTGCAATAAATCAGAAGTTGTTTAATTAGTAAAAAAACAAAACAAAACGACAACTGGTGTATCACGGTTTGACACAAAACTAAATAATAAAAAAATTTACTCGTACTCGTCGTCTTCCGCTTTATCCGGGACCGGGTCGTGGGGGCAGCAGACTCAGCAGAGACGCCCAGACGTCCCTCTCCCTAGACACCTCCTCCAGCTCCTCCGGGGGGAGCCCAAGGCGTTTCCAGGCCAGCCGAGGGACATAGTCCCTCCATCGTGTCCTGGGCCGTCCCCTGGAACACTTTCCGAGGAAGGGGTCCAGGAGGCATCCGGTATAGATGCCCGAGCCACCTCAACTGGCTCCTCTCAATGAGGAGGAGCAGCGGCTCTACTCCGAGCCCCTCCCGGATGGCCTAGCTCCTCACCCTATCTCTAAGGGAGTGCCCGGCCACCCTACGGAGGAAGCTCATTTTAGCCGCTTGTATCCGGGATCTCGCTCTTTCCGTCATGACCCAGAGATCCTGTCCATAAAAGTTATGAAAAGGGCAGGTGACAAAGGGCAGCCCTGCCGGAGTCCAACATGCACCGGGAACAGGTCCGACTTAGTGCAATGCGAACCAAACTCCTGCTCCGCTTGTACAGAGATCGGATGGCCCCTAATAAAGGGCCCCCGACTCCATACTCCTGGAGCACCCCCCACAGGGCATCACGAGGGACACAGTCAAATACTTTGTCCAGGTCCACAAAACACATGTAGTTGGGCAAACTCCCATGAACCCTCGAGTACCCTGTAGAGGCTATAGTGCTGGTCCAGTGTTCCACGGCCGGCACGAAAACCACACTGCTCCTCCTGAAGCCGAGGTTCGACTATCGGCTGGACTCTCCTCTCCAATACCCAGGCGTAGACCTTACCAGGTTGGTAGGCTGAGGAGTGTGATCCCCCTGTAGTTGGAACACACCCTCCGATCCCCCTTCTTATGAAGTCTGCCAGTCCAGAGGCACTGTCCCAGACCGCCACGCAATGTTGAAGAGGCGTGTCAACCATGACAGCCCCACAACATCCAGAGACTTGAGGTACTCAGGGCGGATCTCATCCACCCCCGAAGCCCTGCCACCGCGGAGCTTTTTAACCACCTCGGTGACTTCAGCCTGGGTGATGAAAGAGTCCACCAGGGAATGCGTGATGGCAGGATTGAGGAGATCCTCGAAGTACTCCTTCCACCCCCTGATAATGTCCCCAGTTGAGGTGAGCAGCCTCCCACCCCCACTGTAAACAGTGTTGGTGAAGCACTGCTTCCCCCTCCTGAAGTGGCGGACAGTTTGCCAGAAAAAATTTTTTAAAAAAGTAAATTACAAGTATTCCTTTGCTATCAATAAATCATGTTATTATGAGCCTTTTTATACGTGTTTATTAACAAGAGACCATTTTCTTTTCAAACTTCACAGTGTTACATGAATACATGCTATTTAAACCAAAGATGTAACTTTATTTTATACCTGGACAAAAATCTGAAATTAGAAATTAGATTTTTGGAACAGTTCAACAGTTTCACATAAATTGTAATTTTAGATGAAAAGAACCAATGAATGAATGAGACTAGCATCTCTCTCTGTCATTTCCAAAGAAAGGACCATTAAGGCTGTCCAAAGGCCAAAAGCAAGACTGTCTTTTTTGAAGTGTTTATGACTTCACAAGATTTGATTTCTACATATCAACTATTTTATCCATTCCTCAGACGCTGTTGGCAGGTTTTCTTATAAAATGTTCATGACAGGTCTTCCTACAATATTTTTATTTAAATAAGGACTGTTTTAACTTTCTGAATGATAAGAAAAGCTTACCAAAATAGGTACATAATACTGCCTTTGGTTATAATTCCATCAATTTTTCTATCCATTGTCTACACCGGCTTATCCTTGCTGGTGTCTATCCCCAGCAGCCACTGTGCAAGAGGAGGGACAGATCCACAGTTTATCACAGGGCAACACAGAGACAAACAGGATAAACAATGCACATACACACACCCATACCTAAGGGCAATTTAGGGAGACCAATTAATCTAACATTCAGGTTGTTGGACTGTGAGAGGAAGCCGGAGTACCTGGACAGAACCCACAAATGCAAGGTAACATGCAAACTCAATGCAGAAAGACCCCTGGGTGGGATTAAACCCAGGACCTTCTTGCTACAAGGAAGCAGCACAAGCAACTGCGTCACCGTGCAATCGTGGTCATGATTCATTTGGTTTCAGTGGCTCTTGTGAAGGATCCTTGTCTTGCAGCATTACAGACTTTTTCTTGAAAATAAGTTCAGATGGTTGGACATTGGTGAAACATTATGACTGATAACTGGTGAACTGATTATATCTTTGTCATTGCACCTGTTTGTCAACAGAAACATTTATGGCAGAAATGAACATTTTGGCTTCATAGAAAGTGTGTGAAAAGCTGAAAAAACAAGCAATTTAAAGCCTACAAGTGGGTTTTATAAGAGCCAAATTGTGAGGGGAAGACAAGTGGGCCATAAATCTCTAAAACTATAGCGCTTGTGTTGTGATCTGGGTCAACAGTGGTCACTATCAAATATGTCTGTTCCATAGGGCCCTCCACCTTGCAATTTCCAGGACATACAGCTAACATCTTGGTGTCGGATACCACAGCACCAGGGGACTAGGGAGCACTACCACAGCACTATAGAGGAACTTACCTGAATTGAACTGAATCATTCTGTTGTGACTTGGGGTTGTTTGGTTTTTGGTTGCAGGTTTTTCCTTTTATGTTTCTCACAGTTGAGGTTTTGAATCTTGCTTCTGTTTATTATTTTTCTGGTCATGCTTTAGTTTTTGTCTCCTAGTTTATGTTTTGTCAAGTTAGGTTTTAGGATCTGGTTATGCTTTACTTTCATGTTTTTCTAGTTATGTATTCAAGAGTCTCTTTCTGCTCTAGCCACGTTTTGTTCTCTCCTGTCTGTTTTCAGTTAGCTTTGTTCACCTGCACCTAGCATTCAGTCTCCTCGTTTCACCTGGTTCTTGCTCTATATACAGTACTGACCAAAAGTTTGGACACACCTTCTCATTCAAAGAGTTGTCTTTATTTTCATGATTATGAATATTGTAGCTTCACACTCAAGGGATCAAAACTATGAATTAACACATGTGGAATTATATACTGAACAAAAAAGTGTGAAACAACTGACAATATGTCTTATATTCTAGGTTGTTCAAAGTAGCCACCTTTTGCTTTGATTACTGCTCCGCACACTCTTGGCATTCTGTTGATGAGCTTCAAGAAGTTGTCCCCTGAAATGGTTTTCACTTCACAGGTGTGCCCTGTCAGGTTTAATAAGTGGGACCATCAGTTGTGTTGTGCAGGAGGTGGATACAGTACACAGCTGATAGTCCTACTGAATAGACTGTTAGAATTTGTATTATGGCAAGAAAAAAGCAGCTAAGTAAAGAAAAACGAGTGGCTATCATTACTTTAAGAAATGAAGGTCAGTCAGTCCGAACAATTGGGAAAACGTTGAAAGTGTCCCCAAGTGCAGTCGCAAAAATCATCAAGCGCTACAAAGAAACTGGCTCACGTGTGGACCGCCCCAGGAAAGGAAGACCAAGAGTCACCTCTGCTGCGGACGATAAGTTCATCCAAGTCACCAGCCTCAGAAATCGCAGGTTAACAGCAGCTCAGATTAGAGAGCAGGTCAATGCCACACAGTTCTAGCAGCAGACACATTTCTAGAACAACTGTTAAGAGGAGACTGTGTGAATCAGGCCTTCATGGTAAAATAGCTGCTAGGAAACCACTGCTGAGGACAGGCAACAAGCAGAAGAGACTTGTTTAGGCTAAAGAACACAAGGAATGGACATTAGACCAGTGGAAATCTGTGCTTTGGTCTGATGAGTCCAAGTTTGAGATCTTTGGTTCCAACCACCGTGTCTTTGTGCGGCGCAGAAGAGGTGAACGGATGGACTCTACATGTCTGGTTCCCACCGTGAAGCATGGAGGAGGAGGAGGGATGGTGTGGGGGTGTTTTGCTGGTGACATTGTTGGGGATTTATTCAAAATTGAAGGTATACTGAACCAGCGTGGCTACCACAGCATCTTGCAGCGGCATGCTATTCCATCCGGTTTGCGTTTAGTTGGACCATCATTTATTTTTCAACAGGACAATGACCCCAAACACACCTCCAGGTTGTGTAAGAGCTATTTGAGCAAGAAGGAGAGTGATGGGGTGCTGCGCCAGATGACCTGGCCTCCACAGTCACCGGACCTGAACCCAATCGAGATGGTTTGGGGTGAGCTGGACCGCAGAGTGAAGGCAAAAGGGCCAACAAGTGCTAAGCATCTCTGGGAACTCCTTCAAGACTGTTGGAAAACCATTTCAGGTGACAACCTCTTGAAGCTCATCAACAGAATGCCAAGAGTGTGCGTAGCAGTAATCAAAGCAAAAGGTGGCTACTTTGAAGAACCTAGAATATAAGACATATCTTCAGTTGTTTCACATTTTTTTGTTCAGTATATAAAGCCACATGTGTTAATTCATAGTTTTGATGCCTTCAGTGTGAAGCTACAATATTCATAGTCATGAAAATAAAGAAAACTCTTTGAATGAGAAGGTGTGTCCAAACTTTTGGTCTGTACTGTATACAGATCTGTTCTGTTCATTCTTCGCGGAAGCATTCACTCTGCTCATGCCTAGCTTGTTGTGTCAAGTTCTTCATTCATGCCTAGCCGGTTCTACCTATGTTCATGTCAAGTCTGTTCTGCCTATGTTCATCCACGCCTGCATCTGCAACCGTCAACCTGCCTGCCAGTTTGTGTTCTTTTGATTATTAAAATTTTCTACTTACCGTCATGCTGCCTGTCCATCTGCATTCCGGGGTCCTCCGCTACACAAGCCTTGGCACATTCTTCATTTGACTCATACTTCATCTTTTTGTCATATATTGTACTTAAAATATAAATACAACAAATGTAACTCACACAATTTAACTAATCTGAAAACAACTTGGTTACAAAGAACTGCTCTAATAACAAAAACAAGTTACAGCTGCTAAAGTTTTTTCAAAAACACTGTAGTCCCAGTTGTCAAAATTTCAGGTAAAACATAACCAGTGACCAGCGTGATCTCCACTTTAATTACCAGATGATTCATAGCATTTTCCTAGAGATAAAATAAATGCTTAAAATTCTAAACAAATAATTTAGTCCTCAGTTGTTATTGATGTCAGTAGTTTATCAGTAGTTTATAGTTTGCCAGTAGCTTTATTTAACCTGCCAGGTAGCCACAGTTTGTTTGATGCATTTTTTTTTACTTAAACTGGTTGGTCTGTAGATGGCAGTGTGTAGAATAAGCTAATGCAGGGTAACATTAGAGTCCAATGAATTAGCCTTCAATGTAGGAATACCATCAACACCCATTCACAAACAAGACAACTTTTGAATAGATCTCTACTGTAGTAGAAACGGGCAATAAATAGTTTGAACATACCCAAATCTCTTCTTGCTGAATATTGTGCAAGTAATTAAATTAATTTTATTCAGCTGTGATAGTTCAAAAAAACAACATAAAAACCCACATTTTGGAAAAATGAATGACTTGTACAGATTTTAATTTGTTTTATAGTGCGTTGGATTTCTCATCGCAAAACTATACATAAATAATTACCAGCTGAGCTTTCAGATGAACCAACTTTCACCTCTTCTTTACATTTGTAGCATTTAAAAGGGTACACAAAGCCTTGTGGTGCACAAGTGTTTGTGTTTTGTGTTTCAGGTAAAAGGAACAATCATTATTTTGAGCAGACTTTTCAAAAGATCTCCAGCTGCACCTGAGATGGGGAGACGGAGTTCAGTCCTGCTGTTCGTTCCAAGCTTTTGTTTGTTTGTTTGTTTCTTTCTTTTAAGCTCAGGGACAAGCCTGGAGAGTTAGGAGAGGAGGTGGAGAAATGCTTGGGTTAAGAGGGCAACAAAAATGTTTGTTTGCCAGGGATAAACAATAGATAGACATAAAAAAAGAGGAGGGCAGGGAATTTGAATTTATTTTAACTTAAACTACTGATCATAACTCCTGTGACTCTAATCTTATTTCAGATTAAATGCATGAGTATAATTCATAGTGAAGTGTTAAGAAAATGTATACAAACCAGTTATTATTATTTGAATCGAGCCCAGTATAAAAGTATACGTTTAAGTATTTAACCTCTTGGTGTTTGTTGGACAGAGTTATACAGAACCGTTCCCCTGTGACATGTTTTTTTTTGTTCAGTGAATTAGAGTCTGAATGAGCTCTCCATCTTTCAGTGAATCAAGCCGGAATGAGCCTGGAGCTAGCCAGAGGAACTTATGGCTTCTAGGAAAGCCAGATGCTGGGTAAAGAAACAAGTCGTTCACTGTCTGATAAGTGGTCAAGAATACTACTGAGTTTTCATTCTGTACCCCAAACCACTTGTGATTGTCTCATACATTGTGCTGAACTTGTGCGTATAGTCTCTGTGGTGGGTTGTCATCAGTTTGAGCCCAGACTTCCTGTCAGTTTATTACCCTGCTATTGGGCATCATCTCCTGCTGAGAGAGGAATACAGCAGATGACCAACAACAAGTTCCTCTGGAAATCTGTCAGTTTATTATTTTTTCTGATAAGTGTCACTGTGTCTTGTAAAAGTTTTCACCCCCCTTGAGCTTTTCACAGATTTTTTCACCTTACAGCCACAAACTTCAATGTATTTTATTGGGATTTAATGTCAAAGTTGAACACAAAGCTTTATATATTAGTGACGTGGAAAGAACAAAATACATGTACTATCCAAGAAATGTGGCATGCAATCATTCAGTGAGTTAGTAGTTTTTAGAACCACCTTTTGCATATCTAGAGATTTTTACAGATCTTTAAAAATAAATTTTTGCCACATATTCTGAATTGGATTGAGGTTTGGACTTTGACTAGGCCATTCCAACACATTATTATGTTTTGATCTAAACCATTGCATTGTAGCTTTTGATGTATTTTTAGGGTCACTGCCCTGTAGTCTCCACAGAATTTCCTCCATGATTGTTCTGCATTTATCTTAATCTATCTTCCCTTCAGGCCTGACTAGTTAACTTGTGTCTGCTGAAGAAAGGAACGTCCTCAGCTTAACTCTGCCAACACAATTTTTCACTGAAGGGATGGCTCTAACAACCCTGAGATGTGATTTATGTCAACAGCAGGATCTGCTGTTGACATAAAACTGCCTATTTGTAAAATCAGAAATAGACTGCATAAGTTTTCACTCACACGAGAAGGGCACAAAGAGGAAACCTTTGCTCTCTAGGGAAAACATCAAGGCCAGATTGAAGCGTGCCAGAGGGAATACAGACAAAGACCAGGATTTCTGAAATAATGTTCTATGGACACATGTGAAGCTGAATTATTTTGAAACCAGAATACAGGATGTGTTGAGCATAAATCAAATACAACATTCAAGGAAAAGAAGATGTTGCTAACTGTGACACATAAGCAGAAAGTGTCATGGTTTGGGGATTCTTTGAAGCAGCAGGACCTGTATAAGTCATTGAATGCACCATTAATTTCACCATGCATCATAGGGTTCTTTAGGAAAATGAGAGACCAACTGTAAAAAAAGTAAGCTGAATCCTGCAGCATGACAATGACACAAAACATACCAGTAAATCCACCAACAACTGTCTGGGGATTTTGAAATGGAAAGTCCTGTACCAAGTCAACGACACTGGTCCCATTGAGATGATGTGGGAATGCTTAAACCCATATGTACATGCAAGAAACTCCTCAAGCGTCTCACATCCAAATCTTAGGAGTGGGACAAGCTTTCTTCAGACTAATGTAAGGAACTGATACATTGCTACAAGAAGTGTGTCAATGAATTAATTCAGCTAAAAGGAGTAATACCGCCTAGGGTGTTCTAAACCTTTCCTCATCTAGAAAGGTGTTTTGTTGATATATTTTAATTAATGAATAAAACAAGGTAAATTTATATTGTTTAATTGCAATTAAATTTTAAATTTAAATTTAACATTTCTTAATAAAGAACTAAATGGTTCATGGGTTGTCATATGTACATTAATACTTATGTTGTTCTTTGAGTTTTCTTTTTAATTCAGAGGCAAACGTGCTGATTTGCTTCAGATAATTTATCCTGGTGCATATTCACAGTGTTCTTTAGCCTAAGGTTACAAACTGATGGCGGCGCATTCTCCTTTTGCATTTTTTGGTAGGAAGCAGTATTTCTCAATAACTCCAAGTCCTGGTTCTGAAGAACAGAAAGCAGCCCCTAACCATCACACTACCACCGCCATCTTTGACTGATGGCGTATGAAATGTGTTATGCAACTTCCAAAACCACATTTGTCTCATCATTCCAGAGAATATTTTATTTATATACAGAATATAAATCTGCTAGGTGTCAAATAAGTTCTCATGGTACTGTATCAGAAATAATAACTGAACATTAATCTGCTTCTTTCCTTTTTTATGGTGAGAGCCTGTCTGATCAAGTCTCCTCTTTACTCTCCCCTTTTTTACGATAGAAGTTCTCCTCTTCGGAAACTTTTTCATCATCTAATGGACACCACCACATTGTGCCCTACTTGCGAGCGAGCTGCTGTGAATCGGTGTGGTGCACCTGCCGTCTGCTAGGCAGCCACAGCTCTGCAACCGCGCCAGCCAGCCTCCAGGCACTCCTAGATAACTCCTGTCTGATTAGCTCCTTAGGAGGACATTGTTCCAAAAGCAATTCACTTGACTCCCAGTATTAATTTAGTCCCAAGAGAGAGGCCCATCCATCCTAGGTGGGATGGGCCGTGCTCTGGGCCTGCCCTTCAGCCTGCTAATAGCATGGCACCTCCTGGCCTGTCACTATAAGTGATAGTCTCTGCAAGTTTGTTGCCTCCTTGTGTGTTTCTCCCATCAGGCACGGCGCCTACTTCCCTCCACTTCCCTCGTTCTTTCTTTTCCCCTCTATCAGCTGTGGTTTAGGGCAGGTGTCTTCTCTGTCACTTCCATCACTCTCGCTGCTTGAAGAAGTGAAGTTGCAGCTCTGAACATGACGGGAGCAGTGGGATGATTCATTAAAAGCTTGCCTTCCTCCTTAAAAAAAGAGCAGGAAAGGGTAACAGTGGTTGAACCTTTGGATGTTTGTGGGAGCTGAGAGTGAGGAAGCCCACAAATTTACTTTTTTTGTTAGAGAAGAAACAATGTATATTAACTTACAGATTCTTCAGCATAACAGATATTCAAAGCCTTACAAAAGTATTTTCTACTTTTCTACATTTGGTCACATTATAACCACAAACCTTGACATAATTTCATTAGAATTTCATGTTATAGACAGAGGGGTGCCCAAGTCCAGTCCTCAAGACCTACTGTCCTGCAATGTTTGGATGCTGCCCTTCAACACGCCTTAATCAAATTGTTAAATTCAGTTCTGCATGTCTGGTAACAAGCCATTTATTTCATTCAGGTGTGTCCTCTCACAAACCACCTATCTACCCTGTCCATAATGTGATGTCCTCAAACGAGCTGTCCCTTGTCTTTGTGATGTAAATGTATGGCTGATTCATGAACCGCTACTGTTCTGTGTTGGGTCATCCGTTTGTGCAGCTTACTGTTTAGTTTCTCCAATGTAGACATCTGAACGTTACTCATGCACTGGACTGCATAAACCACGCCACTGACCTGGTGTTTGAGTGTTTTATCCAACCAGTCTCTGAGAGAGATCTTGGGTTTTAAATGCACCTTAATATTAGGCTTTGAACATTTCTTAGTTTCTCTGAATTCCTGGATGCCTTAACATAGGCTCAGTAAGTGTACTTAGAGGTTTGAAGTGCTTTCTTGATGTTTTCGTGTTCCTTGTACTTCGCTTCTTTCCTTGCGAGGACCTGTTCAGTTTATGTTCTAGTGACTGTGAGATTCAAAACGTAGGTACTGGTTTTGTGCGTGGGTTTTCTATAGACTTCAGGGGTGAGGCTTCCATGTCTTGCAATGTGCACCACACAGTTTAAAAATGGTAGCTTGTTATCTTTGACGTCCTCCCTCGTTTACTTGTTGTTTACTGAGTTGAAGTGTTCAGTAAAGGCTTCAACTTCTTTGGCTTGAATTTGACATGGATTTTCTTGTCTTGGATGATTGAGAATCTACACCAGCCACATAAATGTAGGTCCTAACATTGCCTCAGTCATTCTAACAAATACAGGGGTGGATAATAGCTAGTTACATTTACTCAGTTGCATTTACTTGACCAAACATAAAAAAATAAAATAAAATAAATACTGTACTTCTAGTAGTTTACTTAACCATACATTTTACCTTTACTTGCTTAATATTATTTTGGATTAACACTATTGTTACATGAGTATCATTTCTAGCTATTCAACCCACATCTAGTAACTTACTAAATGAAGAATAAATATTTTTCTCTCCATTCACCTATTGTCTTATCTCACTTATCTGGCAAGGTTGAGGTATGGCTGGTGCCTATCTCTGGCAAGTATTTGGCAAGAGGCACCAGTCCATCACAGAGTGTTATTTTATATTGATATGATTTATCTTTATAAACTTTTATTTTATTCTTTAAAAGACCTGAATGTACACATAACCTTATATTTTTGTCTGTCTGATTTCCCACACTTTTATAAATCAAATAAGATTTAATGATCTGTCACTCAGTCCTTGAGTAGTATCTTTTCACTCTATTTTCAGTCATTTTTTGGATGATTACATTTATTTCTACTTCAGTAAAAATATAAAAGCAATACTACTCTTTCTTGATAGCTTTGGCAGCTCTACAAACTTTTGCAAATTAATGTCCTTTGATATACACTACTGGTCAAACGTTTCTCTTTTAATGGTTTTCTTTATGTTTATGATTATTTACATTATACATAGATTCTCACTGAAGGCATCAAAACAATGAATGAACACATATGGTATTATGTCGGAAAAAACTTTACATATTTTTTATATTTTAGATTCCTTAAAGTAGCCGCCCTTTGCTGTGATGACTGAAATTTTAACCTCTGGCTGTCTCTCAGTGAACCTCTGGGAAGTTCTTTCAAGACTCTTTGGAAAACCATTTCAGGTGACCACCTCATGAAGCTCATGGACAGAATGCCAAGAGAGCAAAGCAGTAACCAAAGCAAAGGATGGCTATTTTAAAGAATTTTAAAATATAAAAATGTTTAGAGTTATTTCACACTTTTTGTTTACTACATAATTCCAGGTGTGTTCATTCATAGTTTTATCGCCTTTGGTGAGAACCTACAATTTAAGTAGTCATGAAAATAAAGAGACCCATTAGGTGAAAAAGTATATCAAAAACTTTTGACTGGAAGTGTAGGCCACTCCATAGTACATCTGGCAGTACTATGAGTACCTAGGACCTGATCTTCAAAAGGTTTGTGTGTATAAAACCACTGGCAAACCTGTTTGGGTCCTCAAAGCTGATCTACAAACCATGTGCTAATCCGATTGCGTGTGTAAAATAAGTGGAAAAGTGAACAGAAACCTTTTAGCGTGTCTGCCTTCATGAATATGTAAAACATATGACAATGACCCAAATGCGCAAATTTATGGTAGGGGTATATGCAAATGTAATCCTTTACCACCCACCACGTGATTTATTAAATCTGAAATGAATAGCGGGTGCTGTTTTTGCGTTTAGATTTAGCATGTTTGAAATATGGGTACTAACTGGCACGCAAAAATGTCTGCTGTCACTTTGGTCAGAAGGACACATAGGTAGAATGACAGACGATGGAAAGAGAGAATCTTCTGTAGATATGTCAACAGATTTTTTGTTGGCAATAGATGAGAACAGAGGATTCCATGTAGAATTATCTATGGTCTGATTTGGAGCCAATCAAAGACAGAACCCATTACATATCTACTATGTTAAATCTCCTTTCAACACTTTTTTCTGGTATCTGGATCATTCCAGCGCGCCATTGCTGTCAATGAGATCATTTGCTGCTGAAACACAAACCTGATCATGGCGAAGTGCACCCTTAACTGATCCTCAGCCAGAGTGGCACTACCTGTTAACTGTAATTGCACATCATGCAAAAGACCCACTGTGCTTTGATGTTGATAATTTAATTAATAGGAAAGAAATAAAGACAAATTCAATCCTTCATTTGCAAACTGGATGCTAAAATCACTTCTTCGTTGGTGAAAATCAAAATTTTAAGGTGGCCTATTCCATGTGGTGTGAAAGATAGTGTATGCTTTAACCTTGTCACTAAACAAAGCAGAATACATTATTAACAGTAACATTGTGTCATTGCAGAGCAACTGGAGCTGGATCAGTCTGATTACATTGTTTAAACGTGAACATATGCTAGTGGAGAATTTATACAGTAAAAAATAACATCATGTCACCAAAAAAACAGTTGAAGTAATCAAACAAGTTGTATATTGTTAAAATATTGACAGAACAAACAAAACAAAAAAATCAGTAATCATTAAAATTTATTTTTACATAAAAAGCTATAATATACAGATAGCCAACTCAAACAACAGTGTTTTTATGTTGCTAATATTACTTTCAGACTTAAACACTATGGCTGTTTATGTTTAACTCAGAACTCTTCAAACACATACTCTGAAAAAAAAAAAAAAACACAGTGAGTCTCCTAAAAATATTAAAAGTTAATGGGAGACTTGACAGATATGTTTGTCTTTTTTATTGTTAATATTGATTTGCCAATTTCTAAGCGGCAACTGTTACAAATTACGTTGAGCAACACAGTTAACAAGTTGCACCGATGGCTGAGGGTGCGCACTACTTTGGACACAGATCTACCTTCCTGTGCAATGGCCTGTAATCCAATATTTTTATTAAAGACGAAACAGGATGTAGTCTTTGCCTCACTGGGTCTGTCCGAACCCCAAATATAAAGCATCTGCTCGCAGAACAGCTTCACACTCAGCCTTCTGCATGCCCATTAAGCTCTCAGAGGTGCCCTCCGCAAGTGAACAGAGAGGGGAAATAGTCTTGTCAGGGCAGCGGCTGCAATGACAAAACTGCTGCTGTGAATAGCGACAACAAAGGTTAACAAATTACAGTCCAGAAAAGCAGAAGTAGAATAGAACAGAAGGAAAAAATAAACAACTGGATCATTCATAATGAAGCAGTGCAACAACTATGGGAAGAAAATTGTGCCATCAGAAACTGAATTTGAATTGCTCAGACTGAATCTGTATTTGTGTAATTTGAAATTAAATGCATTGGTTTGAAAATTAATTTCACTAAACTGAATATAATGGTTCAAAACTAAACTTGTTTGCTTTGAAAAGTGCTTTGCTTTGTATTGAAAATTCAGTTTGATTACTTTCACTCTCAGGTCTGAAATTCAATTTCAGTTCCAAAATTCAGTTTTTGTGTCACACATCTGGGTTCTTGAAGCTACTGATGAATCAAACACAGATTTACTGATTCACAGATGTCATTCACTATTGCCGTTTCCAAATTAAGGTCTGCATTGTTTTGAAGGATGCATTTGTAGGCCGAAAACGTCCTGGATGAGGCGACGAATTCTGTCCAATCTCCAAGGTTCCAACAAATGCGTCCTTCTTTTCCCCAGATTTGAAGGACGGGTCTGGTGTATCCTCCATGGCCCACCCTATCCCATGATTCATTGCGGGTTGAAGTTGCAAACAGAAGTAGCAAAGGCCGGAGGAGAAAAAAGTTGTGAATAAAATTATATTGTGCATTCTGTGAAACAACTGAACTTTTACAATGTTTTAGACGAGAATGTAGTCGTTTAAACCTAAAATATCTGATCAGTTTATCAAGATATCGCTTAATTGCACAAATGCGCCAATGTGTTCATCCGCTGCCCCAGCCACATTGCACCTGTTATCCATTACACGCGCAATGTTCAATAATTGCGTGCACCAAGCCCACTTATTGCACTTGCCTTTACCAAAGAAAACTCACCCATCAGTCCTCAATGACTATAGACCTGTTGCCTTGACATCCCACATCATGAAGGTCCTAGAGAGACTCCTGTTGGCCCACTTGAGTAAGCAAACAGTAAACCATCAGGACCCCCTTCAGTTTGCTTATCGCTGTGGAATTGGAGTTGAAGATGCCATCATACACCTGCTTCAACAAACCCACTGTCATCTGGACAAAGCCAGCAGCACTGTGAGGATCATGTTCTTTGATTTCTCCAGTGCATTTAACAATATCCAACCTGATTTGCTTTTTCAGAAACTCCAGAAGACTCAGGTTGAGGCCTCAACAATCTCCTGGATCAAAGACTATCTGACAAACAGACCACAGTTTGTGAGACTGAAGGGTTGTGAGTCTAACCAGGTAGTCAGCGGCACAGGAGCACCACAGGGGACTGTACTCTCACCATTCCTTTTCACTCTGTACACCTCAGACTTCCAGTACAAGACAGACTCCTGTCATCTGCAGAAATACTTGGATGATTCTGCAGTTGTGGGGTGGATAAGAGATGGACAAGAAGCTGAGTACAGGAAGGTGGTGGACCGCTTTGTGGCATGGTGTGGAAACAATCCTCTCATCTTGAACGTAACTAAAACATAACGGAGATGATTGTAGATTTTAAGAGCAACAGGAATAAGTCAAAAACTATTTCCATCATGGGAGAAGAAATGGAGGTGGTGGAGGAGTATAAAGACCTCGGTGTTCACCTGGACAACAAACTGGAGTGGAGATGCAACTGTGAAGCCATCTACAAGAAGGGACAGAGCAGACTGTACTTCTTGAGAAAGCTTAGGCCCTTTGGTGTTTGCAGCAAGATGCTGCATATCTTCTATAAGTCTGTCGTGGAGAGTGTGATCTCTTCTGCCATCATCTGCTGGGGAAGCAGCATCAGAGCCAGGGACTTAAAAAAGCTCAACAAGCTGATAAAGAAGGCTGGCTCTGTTCTGGGGACTCCTCTGGAACCTCTGGAGATCATTGTGGAAAGAAGGATTCTTCATAAAATGAAGAACATTATGGAGAACCCTGAGCATCCTCTTCATGAGACTGTCCTACAACAACAGAGTGTCTTCAGTCAGAGGCTTCTTCAGATCTGCTGTAAGACGGAGCGCTACAGGAGATCCTTCCTGCCCACAGCCATCAGCATCTACAACGGCTCTTTGAAGAAACCCTCATAATGAGCTACAACAACAATTAATTTCCCTTTGGGATTAATAAAGTATTTTTGAATTGAATGGAATTTTTTTTGTACAAGCAATTTAGCGCTCCTTCAGTATTGCCCCATGCTTAGCTCCATCCATCTTCTGATCAACTCTTACCAGCTTCTTTGCCTCTGCTGAAGAAAAGCATCTCCACAGTATCATGCTGAGAACACCATGTTTCCTATTGTGAGATTGTGTGTTGACAGTGATGTGCAGAGTTGGTTTTCCACCACGCATAGCTTCAGTCTCATTTAATCACCTTCTTTCACATGTTTGCTGTGTCTTCCACATGGTTTGTGGCAGACTGCACACAGGGTTTCTGATGGCCTACTTTTAACAATCGTGTTCTTCCTGTTGGTCAGATTTGTGGAGTGTATGACTAATAGTTGTCCTGTCAACAGATTCACCCACCTAAGCTTTGAATTTCTGCAGCTCCTCCAGAGTTACCATGGAGCTCTTGGGTGGTTCTTTAATTAAAGATTTTCTTGCCATGCCTGTCGGTTTACCTGGGCAACCATGTCTTGGAAGCCTTCCAGCTGTGCCATTCTCTTTCCATTTTCTCATAAGAGAATAAACAGTGAGTGATATTTGGATATTGTTATATAACTTAACCTTGCTTTGGCTCTCCACAACTGTATTTTTAACTTTTCTGGTGTCTTTCACTAGGTTCATGATGCTGTCTGTAGACTAATTTTCTTAAGCAAACCTCAGAGGCAATTACAGAACCGCTGTATTCATAGTGACATTAAATTGAACATAGGTTGACTACTAATTAGATGACTTCTGATGGCTATTGGTCACACTAGACTTTATTTAGGGGTATCAGATTAAACAGGGCTAAACTCAAATAGTCGCCACACCTTGTATCCTTTTCCTCAGAATCCACACACATCTCTACGGATATAAATTATTATAATTTTTAATACTTTGAAAACTCAGCTTTCTTAAAACAGATTGGAGTTATTTGTTTGGTTATTTTCCCCTCAAATTTCTAAACACACAACACACTGGGTTACATACTGGTATTTGATGGCTTTTGTGCAGCCAAGAGGGTTGGCATCACTGCTTTTGACACTGGAACACTGAGCTCTTTGTGGGAGGGAACAGCCAGGAAATAGTGTTAAAACACTGCAGCATGAAATCAGCTGCAAAAGCTCACACACCTCTGTTCCAATGCCATGAAAGGAAAGGATGCTAAATGGTTCAGTAGCCATATGTCTTAACTGTGACAATGAGCTGATTGGTTTAAAGGGTCAAAGGTGAGTTTAAAATACAAATGTCTGATATATAATCCTCTTCTAGCACTCTCAGTATCCTACCTTCCTTCTCCTGTCCATCAACATCATCATCCAGATGTTCACCTCAACTCTCAGTGTCTTTTTATATTAAAAATACATTTGCAATATGCTGTCATTAAACCTGGGGGGAAGGTATGATGATATAAATACAAGAAAGCAAAGCAGTGCAGCATTTTATAAGCTCAAATGTTTCAGCATTTCCTGACAGTTGTGTCAGCTTAGTGAAATATCGCCTCAAGGTTAAAGAAGCACCACAGTAGGTTGTGTGACCTCATTATAGAACCTGTGTCTATTGATTCGACTTCATCAAAGCTGCTGCATAATTTATATCCATTTCAGTGTGTAGCCTAATTAGAGGACTTTCGTTGATGTTTTATTGTCAAGATAGCAGACTGACAGATGCTGATGGCAATTTGGTTGAATGAATGCTCATTTCTACACTGTGCATACCTCCATGTCAAAGACTGAACATCACTCTGGGAAAAGCAATAGCAGTATTTGTGTTTGTAGGATATCAGATGCAGCACTGCCATCATGTGGCTGTGCTCTGTATGTCCTAGCAAAAATGAAAGGACGCAGTCCAAGGATGTCGGGCCTTTGCAGTATGCAGTGATAACATAAACAATCTCAATTAAAAGAGATCTGACAACTGTCTGAAAGGAAAAAGCACTGATTAGCTGTTTTAATGCCTGAGAACAAAGTCTTTTTAATTACACTTTGCACATAACATCCAATAACTACATTGGGTTTTCAACTGAGACAAACACAGAAAAAAAACACAGGGAGACAGAATTTTGTCAAAGCTTTTATACTTACTAAACATGGGTTTGAAGAAAGGCTAAACCTTGATAGTTTGAGGTATTTGGAACGTGTACAGTCATCATGCATAACATGACCACTGAGAGGTCATGAATAACACAGATCATCTCTTTATCCTGGCACATGTTAGTAGGTGGGACATTAGGCGGCATGGGAAGATTTTGCTCAGAGTCAATTTGTGATAGAAGACTTGATCAGTGCATCTCTAAAACTGCAGCTCTTCAGTCCTCGATGCAGCCCGTTGTGGGTTCGACTCCCAGCACAGGGAACCTTTGCTGGATATTTTCCCCCTCTCTCCCCCTTTTTCCTGTCAGCTTGCTGTCAAAAAAATAAAAAAGGCCACTAATGCCGCAAACCCCACCCAATAAAAAAACTAAACTGGAGCTTTTGTGTGGTGTTCTGCAGAGGTCAGTCGGTAGTGATTTAAAAAGGGAGCAGTGATGTATCAGAGGCCAAGGCTCATTAATGAACATTTTGTACTATATAGATAAAATGGATTGAACTAAACTGAATTCATGGAAAATCTATTCCTTGGAGGCTGTGAGTTCTTTCAGCAGGCCTGCCACAAAAAAAAATAGTTCAGAAATGGTTTGAGGAACACTACAAATTAGATACTGACTTAGCCTCCAAACTCCAGAGATCTCAGTCTAACTGAGCATCTGTTTGATGTGATGGACAAACAAGCCTGATCTATCCAGGCTGCACACCGTAACTTGCAGGTCTTGAAGTACAAGGGTTGGACAATGAAACGAAAACACCTGTCATTTTAGTGTGGGAGGTTTCATGGCTAAATTGGACCAGCCTGGTAGCCAGTCTTCATTGATTGCACATTGCACCAGTAAGAGCAGAGTGTGAAGGCTCAATTAGCAGGGTAAGAGCACAGTTTTGCTCAAAATATTGAAATGCACACAACATTATGGGTGACATACCAGAGTTCAAAAGAGGACAAATTGTTGGTGCATATCTTGCTGGCGCATCTGTGACCAAGACAGCAAGTCTTTGTGATGTATCAAGAGCCACGGTATCCAGGGTAATGTCAGCATACCACCAAGAAGGACGAACCACATCCAACAGGATTAACTGTGGACGCAAGAGGAAGCTGTCTGAAAGGGATGTTCAGGTGCTAACCCGGATTGTATCCAAAAAACATAAAACCACGGCTCCCCAAATCATGGCAGAATTAAATGTGCACCTCAACTCTCCTGTTTCCACCAGAACTATCCGTCGGGAGCTCCACAGGGTCAATATACACGGCCGGGCTGCTATAGCCAAACCTTTGGTCACTCATGCCAATGCCAAACGTCGGTTTCAATGGTGCAAGGAGCGCAAATCTTGGGCTGTGGACAATGTGAAACATGTATTGTTCTCTGATGAGTCCACCTTTACTGTTTTCCCCACAATGGGAGAGTTACGGTGTTGAGAAGCCCCAAAGAAGCTTACCACCCAGAGTGAAGCATGGGGGTGGATCAGTGATGGTTTGGGCTGCCATATCATGACATTCCCTTGGCCCAATACTTGTGCTAGATGGGCACGTCACTGCCAAGGATTACCGAACCATTCTTGAGGACCATGTGCATCCAATGGTTCAAACATTGTATCCTGAAGGCGGTGCCGTGTATCAGGATGACAATGCACCAATACACACAGCAAGACTGGTGAAAGATTGGTTTGATGAACATGAAAGTGAAGTTGAACATCTCCCATGGCCTGCACAGTCACCAGATCTAAATATTATTGAGCCACTTTGGGATGTTTTGGAGGAGTGAGTCAGGAAACGTTTTCCTCCACCAATATCACGTAGTGACCTGGCCACTATCCTGCAAGAAGAATGGCTTAAAATCCCTCTGACCACTGTGCAGGACTTGTATATGTCATTCCCAAGACGAATTGATGCTGTATTGGCCACAAAAGGAGTCCCTACACCATACTAATAAATTATTGTGGTCTAAAACCAGGTGTTTCAGTTTCATTGTCCAACCCCTGTATCTACTGCTAACATCTTGATGCCACATGCCATAGCAAACCTGAGGTCTTCTATGGGTCCCATGAGGGTTTAGTGTGGAGGGCAGGGACTCCACTATTAGGCAGGTGGTCATACAGTTATGCCTATTTAGTGTATGTCCTCTTTATTATTTCCTCAGAAATGTATCTGAGATCAGTGGGCGAATTATACTGTGAAGATAGATGGGGTCTCCTTTTTTCTCCATCCGTAGCTGTCCCCAAACAAAGCTGACCTCTGCTTGGTTCAGAAGTTCTATAATCTTTAAGTAAATTACAATAAATTTTATTCATTCACAAATTACGTTTTCAGCAAAACTAGTGGCAACACAGACCTTCAACATAGAACAAGACCAAAACCTTACAGAATGTGCCACATTAAGACAAACTACCATTAACTTGACAACAATGGAGATGCTACAACTGCACAGGTCTTTTCATCATTAACACAAGCAGAGCTTGTTAGTGATGTATAATGATGTCTAATAATGAGTATGTCAGGTTTTCTTTAAAAAGCGTCTAATAAAACAAATAAATAAATAAATAAATAAATAAAATCTCCATCTAATTAGATGGATATATGGAATATAAGAGATTACTGTAATTTGTTTTCTGTTGATTATTACAGGGAACATTTTATATTTTCCATATATACAAATAGAGGCTGGTGTTTAGATTTTTAGTAAATATAAATTTGCTTAACGCAATTTTAAAGTGATATTCTTTTTTGTTTCATGATTTGGTGAGTTGTAGTGCTCAACCACAGGCAGGAGGAAGGCAAGATTATGTTGAGAAAGATCAGGTAAAAAAGTAAAGACAAACTTAAAATAGCAAACAATAGGCATTGGTTTATTAATATTAATCTTTATTCTTTTGTCAGGGTAGAATGACGATACAACAAGCAACTTTATTGATTTTTAAAAGCTGAATTTATGGTGGATTTTCTCTCCTCAAAACAAGTTCCAAAGTATACTTTCAGTTCAGGTATATTTTGAAGAAATGTGTCTTAGCAAGTTGCAATGACACCACACACTTTTTTGTTGTCATAGACAAGCTGAAGCTGGGGAATCTTCATAATTCTGTGCCCTTTGTGCATTGCACCCAAAACACTGGCAGCAAAACAAAAGCTCAGCATCTTGTGGTCAAATGCCTCAGTCCGTATTATTTGACTATGTCTATGTGGCAATTTTCTGTCAGTTTGGGTCAGATGGTACCAACAATGATTCCAACCAACAGCAAAACTGGTGTTAGAATAAAAAAAGCAGGCTAACATTGAGCTTCTGGTAAGACAACAAATTAACCCTATAGAAAAATGATGAACCATCCCAAAATGTAAAGTGATCCATGCCAAAAAACCAAGCAATTCAGGGAGAAAAACAAAACATTCAATGCAGGTCTTCAGTGTTCTGAGCCATGACCAGGAAACATGCTTGTATATCAACTTGACAGGAAGTTATGTTCTATCTTTCAAATGCCACCCTATTTAACCAAAAAGTCAATGCCTAAATAAGGTTTGGGTCTCTCATCAAGTTAGCAATTTTGTAAAAGTGCTGATGCTGTTGAGGGTGTATAAGCAGCTGAGCGACTGTCTCTTTTGTCTACAGTACACGTGTGTCTATGCCTGGTTGTGTTTTTGTGATAGAGGGCTGTCGTCAGAGAATCAGCAGGAGCCTGTCATTTGCCGTGCTATTGCTGTCTTGAAGGCAAACATGAAGATTAACTGAGTAAGTCAGTACAATAATGATTGAAAAATAGAGCAAAGTCTTTTTCGACAGTCCTGCCAACCAAGGCAAGGTTGTTTATCACTTTGGAAAAATGTTTGGTTGCCTCTCTTGTATATCTGCTCAGGGCCCTTAAGCTGATTTAGCTACACAAGCATGCTCCCTTCAAAGCATGTCAAGATTTTCCACGCACACTAATGAGGTAAATGGATGCCTTTTGTTTTCTCTGCAGTTTTAGCTTCGCCCAAAGTGCTCTCACGACTTTGCACAATACTACTGCCGAAATCAGCCTTGAGCATTAAATAAAATATCTGACTCTACAGTCTGATCAATTTGTGCTGAAATATTCATCTGCCACACAAGCACACACATGATCTCATATTCATAGAAACAGGAATATGCCTGCTCAACAACAAAGAGGAGAACGATGCTATTTATCTTACTGAAACAATGGCATCTTACAAGATGAAATGGTAGTGTGATTAAAAAAAATGCCGCTGCTGCTACAGAGAGAGAGTTGTTTCTTTTTTAACAAAAGCTAATAAAAGATGTGAGAATCATGAACATGATTGTACATTCAGGGACCATAAAGTACCGGCTCTGATCTAATCACAGAATGGAAATGAAACAAATCCTTTCCCTCAGAACTGACATGCAGCAGCTACGTGATGAAAGAATAAAGACAGCAATTTAAAATCACGTACATCTCAGAATGAAGAGTTGTACTTGTAGACATTAAAAATGAATTTGTGAGTTGATGTGAACACCATCAGGGAATTTAATACAACTTTGATTCCTTTATGCCAAACAATCATTTAGAGCTGGTTTCACCACCTCAGGCCTGTGCTGGAGTGAATATTTACCTGCAAAAGAAACATGTGAAGAAGACCACAGTTGGGGCTATATATGGGCCAACTAAGACGTGATGCTCAAGATCGAGAGATTATTCCAGTTTGTACAGTGTACTATATACTATATACTAAGAAAAAGTCGGTTTGTGACTGGATACTCTTACTCTTTACTCCTTACTCTTTGTACAATTTGCATCATGAGCAATTTTGGAAACTAACAATTGACCATTTTAAGCAAGGTTTTAGAGGGGGTTCTTTTCATTCAAATACATTTTCTGAATATAAATAACACATTTGAAAATTTGCAGTTGGTGTTCAGATTTAATCATGACACAGAGAAAGCACTGCTTAAGACTGTTAATGCCATCATCTGAAATATGGATCTAAACAAATCATCAATACTGGTATTATTGGGCCTATGTACAGCCTTTAACACAGTTTACATTTTATGTCATAGATTCATGATGGCAAGCCTCTATGGAACTGTTCTGAAGTGGTCCAAATTATATAGGATGGACAGAGAAAGTTTTGTAAGCATGCCAAACTCCGCATCTAAACATTACAAAGAGAAATTCTGATTTTCACAGGATTTAGGTCCTTGAAGTTTTTAATTTATAAATCAGTTGACACTGGTAAACATCATCAGAATACATAAGGTTAATGTTCTATTAAATGTTCTATTACCCTTCTACACATGTAGCTTTACATTGCAGTCCCTCACAGTGACCCACAGACAACTGATGCGCTTTTCAATTAACATTAACATTTTGCCCTCAGTGGCAGAGGAATGGCGTCAGCTCAATCAGGAACAAAAAGGAAAAAATAGCAATGCTCTTTATAGAACTTAAATTATTGGAATGAACCTGTCAGTTTAATTAACAGATCTTGGTGTTGTATTTGATTCATGTAAAGGTTTCCTGCTTTAAATTACTAAAATAAGCAAGAAGCAATTTGTCAGCTGAACAACATTGCCAACATTTGACTGTTTTTCTTTTGATCACTTGCAGCTTATTTAAACACTGTTCTCTCTTATTTTCCTACAAAGACGGTTATTTATTTATTGTTTAACACAAGTGACTTCTTGCAGAAGAACAGAATGTAAGTACAAGCATGAGAAGAAGTCTAGATTATCTTTTACTGTGCTGCTAACTCGATACACTATGAAAATGTAAGAAATTATGAATGACAAATTTTGATTTTCTTTCTATTTTTAAGAAATTTAAAGAAAGGAGATTCTCAATTAATTGATCCAATTTTATTTATGGAGCTCTTTTTATACAGACAGGTGTAAAACAAATTGCTGCACACAGGTTAAAAAGAGAAGGACATATTTAACCACTTGAGACTCACATTAAAAAAATTATCAACTCATGTAAACTGACAGATAAAACACATAGTTCTATTGATATTAGAATAACAAAGAATTTAGACTAAAATAAAATCAATCTATTATAGATGATAATAATAGATGATAAATTATAAATGATAATAATAGATGATAAATAAACTACAAAAACTTAGAAGAAATTGGACACCAACTAACCTCTTCTTCTTGCTGTCTCGATGTTTTACCCACAGCTTTCCTTAAGAAAGCTTTGCCCGTAATAACATCTGATTTAACACAAATAATAAACGCATCCCTTTTGTCAGGTGTTTTCCCCCAGGCCCTGAAAACAGCAATTATCAAACCTCTATTGAAAAAGAACAACTTGGACAAGCTGCTACTACAGAACTACCGGCCTATATCAAACCTCCCCTTCATCAGAAAGATTATTGAAAAAGTTGTGTTTCAACAGTTAAACAACTTCCTAACAACGACCAACCGATTTGATGTCTTCCAGTCAGGCTTCCTGCTCACCACAGTACAGAGACTGCTCTTGTCAAGGTGTTCAATGACATCCGTATAAATGCAGACTGTGGAAGAACCACAGTGCTGGTATTATTGGACCTCAGTGCAGCATTCGACACTGTTGATCACTCCATTTTATTAGAGTGCCTGGAAGACTGGGTCGGCCTTTCTGGTACAGCACTCAATTGGTTTAAATCCTACTTGAAGGACAGGGACTTTTTTGTGTCAGTAGGTAACTTTACATCAGAGAGCACAAAAATCCCATGTGGCGTTCCCCAAGGGTCCATCTTAGGGCCCCTCCTATTCAATATCTACATGCTCCCCCTAACTCAGATTTTAATAAACAACAATGTAACTTATCATAACTATGCAGACGACACACAGCTATATGCTACGATGTCACCAGGTGACTATGAACCCATTCAAGCGCTGGGTAAATGCTTAGAAGAAATCAATGCATGGATTTGCTAACATTTTCTTCAGCTGAATCAAAACAAAACTGAAGTAATAATCTTTGGACCAAAGGAAGAGTGTTTAAAAGTTAGCACACAACTTCAGTTAGTACAGCTAGAAACCACCAGTCAGGCTCGAAACCTGGGGTAGTGATGGACTCAGACCTGAACCTTCAGATGCACATAAAGACAGTAACAAGGTCGGCCTTCTATCACCTAAAGAACATCTCCAGGATTAAAGGACTAATTTCTCAGCAGGACCTTGGAAAACTAATTCATGCGTTCATCTTTAGTAGAATTGATTAATGCAATGGTGTCTTCACAGGTCTGCCTAAAAAGTTGATCAGACAGCTGCAGTTGATCCAGAACGCTGCTGCCCGCGTCCTCACTAGAACTAAGAAAGTGGAGCACATCACCCCGGTTCTAAAGTCCCTACACCGGCTCCCTGTAGCTCAGAGAATAGACTTTAAAATACTTCTGTTAGTCTATAAATCACTGAATGGCTTAACACCAAAATACATTACAGACTTGTTGTCAGTGTATCAACCACCCAGACCTCTCAGGTCTTCTGGCTCAAATCTACTCTGCATACCCAGAACCAGAACCAAACATGGAGAAGCAGCTTTTAGTTCTTATGCTCCACTAATCTGGAATAAACTCCCAGAAAACTGTAAAAGCGCCGAAACCCAAAGTTGCTTTAAATCAAAATTAAAAACTTATTTGCTTACAGTGGCCTCTGAATGTGTTATCTAAACATTATTAAAGTTTTCAGTCCAATTTTCCTTTTATTTTCTTATCCATCATTCTATTCTCTTTATTTTTTCTTTTTTAATTACCTCTGTATCATTGCAATGTTTTTCCTTATGTACAGCGCCTTGAGTGCCTTGTTGCTGAAAAGTGCTATATAAATAAACTTGACTTGACTTGACTTAACAAACCATGACAACTGACATTTGGTTTCATCAAATCATGTCACATTCTTACAGACCTTTAAAAAGATTTTAACCAGGCCTTGATGTTGTCCTGGGAAAAAAATGCTTCTCTCTTGGTCCAGACTATTTGGTCCAGACATAATAAAAGGATCTGGAGAGATTGTTGTCACATGTAGAACACAACAAGCATTAACCAAAAAATCCGCAGACACTTCAGTGTTGTGTTTGGCCTCAGTCTCCCTCACCAGTATCAATATATCTTTTCATCATTGTTATACAGGGGTTGGACAATGAAACTGAAACAACTGGTTTTAGACCACAATAATTTATTAGTATGGTGTAGGGCCTCCTTTTGTGGCCAGTACAGCGTCAATTCGTCTTGGGAATGACATATACAAGTCCTGCACAGTGGTCAGAGGGATTTTAAGCCATTCTTCTTGCAGGATAGTGGCCAGGTCACTACGTGATACTGGTGGAGGAAAACGTTTCCTGACTTGCTCCTCCAAAACACCCCAAAGTGGCTCAATAATATTTAGATCTGGTTACTCTGCAGGCCATGGGAGATGTTCAACTTCACTTTCATGTTCATCAAACCAATCTTTCACCAGTCTTGCTGTGTGTA
This sequence comes from Girardinichthys multiradiatus, assembly GCF_021462225.1. NCBI lineage: Eukaryota > Metazoa > Chordata > Actinopteri > Cyprinodontiformes > Goodeidae > Girardinichthys > Girardinichthys multiradiatus. The sequence continues at coordinate 38,483,647 of NC_061797.1, read as the reverse complement.
TTGGTGCATTGTCATCCTGATACACAGCACAGCCTTCAGGATACAATGTTTGAACCATTGGATGCACATGGTCCTCAAGAATGGTTCGGTAGTCCTTGGCAGTGACGCGCCCATCTAGCACAAGTATTGGGCCAAGGGAATGGCATGATATGGCAGCCCAAACCATCACTGATCCACCCCCATGCTTCACTCTGGGCATGCAACAGTCTGGGTGGTACGCTTCTTTGGGGCTTCTCCACACCGTAACTCTCTCATTGTGGGGAAAACAGTAAAGGTGGACTCATCAGAGAACAATACATGTTTCACATTGTCCACAGCCCAAGATTTGTGCTCCTTGCACCATTGAAACCGACGTTTGGCATTGGCATGTGTGACCAAAGGTTTGGCTATAGCAGCCCGGCCATGTATATTGACCCTGTGGAGCTCCCAACGGACAGTGCTGGTGGAAACAGGAGAGTTGAGGTGCACATTTAATTCTGCCGTGATTTGGGCAGCCGTGGTTTTATGTTTTTTGGATACAATTCGGGTTAGCACCCGAACATCCCTTTCAGACAGCTTCCTCTTGCGTCCACAGTTAATCCTGTTGGAAGTGGTTCGTCCTTCTTGGTGGTATGCTGACATTACCCTGGATATCGTGGCTCTTGATACAACACAAAGACTTGCTGTCTTGGTCACAGATGCGCCAGCAAGACGTGCAGCAACAATTTGTCCTCTTTTGGTATGTCACCCATAATGTTGTGTGCATTTCAATATTTTGAGCAAACCTTCACACTCTGCTCTTACTGGTGCAATGTGCAATCAATGAAGACTGGCTACCAGGCTGGTCCAATTTAGCCATGAAACCTCCATCACTAAAATGACAGGTGTTTCAGTTTCATTGTCCAACCCCTGTATGTATTACTTTGGTGCAATAATTGATGGTCTCTTCTCAATAATCAGTGGAAAAATATTTTTTAGCCTTAATCAAAACCTTCTTTTAGTTGCTGATGAGCGTTTTGCATGTTTCCTCTGGTATTTGGACAATTTATCTTTGGTGATGAGCTCCAAGTTTTTGAGGTTGGAAAGCCTCTTTACCATCACCCTAATCTCTAACTCCCTCCAGTGGTTTTTCATCAGATTTAAGTCAGAACTGGTCTCCAAACTGTTGATACTATTTCCACTGAGAAAAAACATTTTGGTAAAATAAGTTCTTGGATACATACATATTAAAAATGTATTACAAATTGTATAATTGTTCAATTGTGTTTACGTTTTTTGGAGTTTGTAAATTACAATGTATGTGGGTCAAAACATTCCCTAATTCATGATTCAAATTGTGGCTCAGAATTTTAATTGAAACAAGGAACTTTTTTGTCGTCATATGGCTGACATTTACCTTGCAGCCTTGCTGTTTGCATGCCTTAACTGAGCCTTGCCACTGTTATTATAGGGTGGCACATTTTAAGACCAGTTTATCAAAGGATGGTTCAGTCTTTTTGAAACTCACTACTGTTGAAAGCTTAGGTACCATAATAACACACAATAGATAAGTTATCTTGTTATGCACAAAAACAAATTAGTCCCAATCCCAGAGGCTACAACTAACAGCTAGTCTGAGTGGAGCCATTTCTAGAGGGGATTTCTGTCATCATAAAACAACTCTAAAATATCAAACCTTTACACAGTTGTCACATTTGCATAAGAAATGGATTTGCACAGAAGTTTGGAAACTGTGGTAAATTGAGGTGTACTTCCAGTGATCTTCAACGTGAAAACATATTATGCATAGAGCTGCATAAGAAGTATCTGTTGGAAAAATGAGGCAGAGTGAAAGTGTAAATACAGTGTTTGCATGAACTAACCATTAGCCTTAATCTTCATTAGGGCAGATGCTAATCTAATTTCTTTTTTAAAGATTTCTGTCTCTGCAAGGCAGCAGCATCTGATTCCCTGTTCTTCTCTGTTTGCTTATGTCAAGCTCAGTGAAAAATAATTTTAAAATGGAGTTTTGGCGAAACTTCAACTTGGAAAACTCACCTCCACTTCCGGCTCCGTCTAATTACTCCACCATGTTCTCTGCTCCAACCAATGAGCTCCTGATCCACATTGCTCTTCAGCCAATCATCCCTCCAGGCTTTGCTTTAAAATACCTTCATACGCAGAATCTCCAGCTCTTTAGCTGAGCTTCGACCCTCCTCCACCCCATCTCCACCATCAGGCTTCAAGCTCCTTCCGACTCCCTTATTTCCTCAGGCCTCCACTCCACTACCAGTATCAGGATCCCGGGGGAAGACTTCTCTAATTCTAACCCTAAGACGTTCATTCAAGCTCATGTCATTGTCAGCATCCATGTCTTCCACCAGGGTCCGAGCGCCAAAAGAAATCAAACATCAGCTAATAAACTCCTCTAATTGCCATCTCTGTGTTTCTCTCATTTGTGAGTCTTTCCAGGTTGAATTATAATCAACACAGTTAGTAGGATGCAGTTTACCCTGGTCAACAGATATTTGATAGAAATAGGAGACCTCCTTCTTTTAAAATAAAGCTGACTTCCTCTGAATGTTTGTACATATTAGTAGACTGTACATACAACTGTTTTCATTTCAGTTTATTCTCTGACTCTTGAAAGTAAAATGCTAATGAGGGTATTTTGGACAGAAAACATGAATGCTATTTTTTCTTCTGTACTTTCATCTTTGTTGATGAGGCCTTGGAGAAATTATAAGACCTGGAGCAACTAGTTTCTTCAATTTTATTCTCTTTCTGCCCTTATTTCTCCAGCCAATGTATAAAAGACTACCCCTTTTTGGGATCCATCACCTTTTTTTTAATCTGATAATTAATGCTTTCTTTTGAATAAATTTAATTTGTAAAGAAACATAAAGGTTTAATGCTTTGTATTAAATGTAATGTTTTGCACAGTACTTAAGATGATATCCAGATGTGACACCAAACAATTAGTTTTTTTTAACCAAAAGACTCCTTCTCTGTACATCACAGAGACAACTCTTCAACCAATGACCAACGTTTGGTTTTGATAAGTTCTACAGTAATATGCACTTTAGAAAAATTTGTTCATTGGACCATGTTTCTATGAACTTGTTTCTATGAACTTAAATTAAATATACATTTCTGGGATGGACTATGTGATGGTGCAGTTGTTAGAACTGTTCCCTTGCAGAAACAAGGTCCTGGGTTCGAATCCCAGCCTGTCGTCTTTCTGCATTGACTTTGCATGTGTGGGTTCTCTCTACCCTGGCTTCATCCCACAGTCCAACATGTGGTTGTAAGATTAACTGGTCTCTCAAAAATGACCTGAGGATGTGTGTGTTTGTGTGTGTACACCTTTGAATTCGGAGACTGTTTATGTTGTCTGACTTTGATCTACAAAAAGAGTGCACCATTATTAGGTTGTTACATGCTCATAACTGTTCAGAACTTCACTTCAGTGACACTAAACCTTTTCCTGAATGCCCTTTCTCCAACTGAATACAAGTGAAATCATTAACTTTAGTTCACAGTTCATCTCAACTTGGTTTATTATGCACCTGCTAAACCTCTATGTGTGGTAATATGAATGTCACTTTTAATGGCATTACATAGGACTACATAGGATTTTCAATAAGGGGACCAAAGGTTGTATTTTAAATATCAGAGCAATTCACTTTTCAGTCTCCCGTGAAAATGTTAGTTTAAGAAGTTGGAAAGGAGGCTCCAAGTAATTGTTGGGCTTTGGATTCAGTGTAGCTTCCATCCTTGCTGTGGAACAGTGGATCAGGTTATCACCAAACAGGAGTCCCGACAGGGGTCAAGGGAGTTGTATTGTCTATGTTGTGGGTCGGGGAAAGCATACATCTGTGACATATAGGGCATTTTGTAGGATGATCTTTGAGAGTATAAACTGCTGGGAATGCTTGTAAAAGCTATGTGATCCTTAAATAACCAAAGCAAGAGCTGTGTCTACATTCATGGTATAATTTCTGGCGTGTTCCTAGTGGGGACTGGACCCCCCCCCCCCCAAGGCTGTCATGGTTCTGTCACAATATGAGCTGTTACTGGACAGGATCACAAGGCGTAGTCGTGAAAATGAGGAAGTCTAGTTGACAACTTCTGGATATCATTGTTGTTTTTTGCAGATAACTTGTTCTGTTGGTGTCTTCAATCCATGATCTTTAGTGTGCAATGCAGCAGTTCGAAGCTAAACTCGTCTGCTCCTCTAAGTCTGAGGTTTTCTTTTTCTCCGCTTTGGGGTCAGTCTCTGCCTCAATCCGAGGAGTTCAGGTATCTTGATGTCTGGTTGACAAGGTATGGTGGGATGGAGCATGAGCTGGAAAAAGAAAGTAGGACTGAGGTTATGTCTGCAGTAATGCCGTGCTGTTGGGGGGGAAAAGACAGCTCAATTTACTGGTCTGTCAATGTTCCAAGCCTTACCTGTGGTCATATGATTTGGATTATGACAGACAGAGCGGGATGTTGGATACAAGCTGCTAAAATTTGCTTCCCCATTAGGATGGCTGAGTTCAGCCTTAGAAGATCCGTCATCCAGGAGGAAAGCTTCGGTTGGAGCCACTTCTCCTCCGCATCAAAAGAAATAAGCTCAAGGGAGTATTAGAATCAGATGCCTCCTGGACTGCTCCCTTTCAAGGTTTTCCAGGGTCATCCCGAAATGAGCTGGAGGATCATGTCTGTTTTTTTATTCTGGACCTGTTACCCTTGTAATCCAATCATGGATAAACAAAGGACAGTGATGAACAGTAGATGAACATATTACCTCTGTTCTGTTTTGCTATTTTTATGTCTCAGAAAAGTCTAAAATTTGACATTCATATCCTATCTATTATGCTGGACAAGGTCTATCAGGGGAACACAGTTTACACCACTTTAGGCGGTATTACACATAAAATCTGTTGTACAGAAAGAATACTTGACTTCAGATAAGTAAGACTAGTAAAAAAAAGAAAGAATGAAAACACAGTGAGTATGCTAAAAGACAGTTTTATTAGTAGACACTTATCAGCCAGAAATAACCACCTGAAAAAGGTCTTCCTGAAATACACCATTGAATAGGCAGTGTAAAAATAAGGCAAAGGGCTTAAGATAATCTATTTCACACATTTGCACCAAGAATAGGTTATACATTCACTTGTTACTGTAGTTATGCTCATGATAAATTTCTCCCCCACTCCCCAACACAATAGTGTAACAATACTCTTCATAATGCAATAACTGCTTTGGCAACAGCTTGGCAAAAATGACAGAGTTTGACCAAAACCTCACCAGTAGGTAGAATTTGGCAATGAAGCCAACTCCATCACATTGAAATGTTCATATAATTATAATCACCATTTAAAGATAAAACTTCTATCAAAACAGTTGTCATGGAACCTGTTATAGAGTATGTAGCATAGATTTTACAAATTAGAATTTGTTTTATTCCACAGACAAATTAAGTTCTTTATTAATAATTTGTCAGAATAGAACATATTTCAAAAAAGCAGAAGCGCAAAGTAAAACAATGACTTGTTCTTCCTCAGAGTAGGAACATGAATATTTGTGTACGTTCATATTATATCAAATTGTTATCTTGAAGTTATTTTCTTGTGTTTTAGCAATTGAGTCATTATTTTCTGCTCATTTTAACCTGCAAGCTAAAACTAAAGTAATATCAATGCTTTGGGTAATTTAGAGACCTCAACATCCTTTCAGCTACTCCTAGTCAGAGTCAAGGTTCACAGTAAGCCATCAGTCTGAACAGTGTTTCAGATTCTTATCACTTCATTTTAAAGCCATGCTTAATTCTACAGTTAATATGTAGTTTAACAACTCATTACAAAGTGCGAGAATGCATGAGTGAGTCTGTTAGTGCACATTGTTAAGCAGTGTGAACTGAAAATAGAGACAAACAACAAAAAATAAAAGTAAGTCTTTTGCTGCATTCTGTTTATCCAAGGATTCTGAGCTAGGATTTGGGAATGATGTCAGTCTGGAAAACCAGTAGGAATTCCTAAATAACCTACTGTTAGCAATGCAAGATGCTAACAATGTATTTCTATCCATTTTTTGTGTTCAGAGACTAAAAGCAACACGTTCACTAATAGATATTTCATAGCAACATATGTGCCACTTTTTTATCAAGATACGAGGTATAGGGAGTGTTAACAAATAGTACCTGCAAATTTCACAATGTTTTACATGTGTAGCAGCTGTATAAGATACTGAACCTACTGGGTTATTTGATGAACGCTGACTTTCTCCATCCGCAATTCCCACTAAAGGGGGCATGCTCTTTGCATTTCCAACAGAAACATCACAAAATCTGACTTTTGAGTCCTGAAAGTTGTATTCTGTGTTAGGAATATATCAGTGGTGTATTATCATGGACATGATGGTGTAGTCTCGGTGTGTTTAAGCAGCGCAACAATAAACTACACTACATAAAGGTGAAAGAAGCAGTTTTGTATAGAGGATCTAAAAACCTAATTCAGTGCAATTCAAACACCCCCACACAGGTGTTTGGGGGTTAGAAAATGTCAGAAGCCAATATGTGTTATGTAGTGGAATGAAGCTCATCATACATCAGAAATAAATAATCAAAGAGCTTATTTCCAAACTTTTACATATCCTTTTTTACTGAATAAGATGTTTTCATCTCTAAAGGTGTGTTTCCACAAAGAGACCAAAAACATTATTCCCCTGGAACTCCATTTCCCAGAATCTTTTACTTCGTCCTGACAGCTTATTACATGCATTTCCAGTGTGGGGTGCAAAACCAGGTTGTTTATATAAACTATGCCCACTGAGCAGAGAGGATCCTCCAACTGCAGCAGTGTTGCTGCTTCTTGGGACACAGATTTTTCCCCACTTCAAGAGGAGATCAGATTGGTTCGTGGAGGTTATGTTTTAAAAGCCAAGTACCATCACTTTAAAGCCCAAAGCGGTTTTGTGAAGTTTAAGCTCAAAATAACATGCGCAAATCTAACAGAATTTTTCTGAGAATTAACATACTCTATCTAAACATTCATTATGCTTATAGTTATCTGTTTCAAATGGGAGTGATAATTCTGCTGGTTGAGTAAAACCTGGATGGACTGCGACATAATGTATTTTTTGGAATCTCTGAGCTCTGCTTACAGCAGACATGCTGGTTGTGTGTGTAGAAGCCATGTGGTGAACAGCTGAGACCGAGATTTGCAGTTACATCATTTTGTGGAGTTTGTTATTTTGTGATTCAACTGCCTTTAGTTTGAACTGTTTTTGGTGTTTGTAGAAATGGTTTATATCACCTTTTAGCCAATATTCTACTATTCTACTATTCTACTATTTCTGTTGATACCACATATATGGTTCATGTTTAACTACTTGCAGTAAAGAAAGTCCAAGAAAACAAGAGTTAAATTCTGCCCCCAATACTGGGGGTTGGGCTTATTAAACTGTGTGTAACTAAAATGGATTTTAAAGGAACTGCGCAGATCTTGTCTCTTGACTGTGTGGGGGAATTGGAAGGAAGTTTAAATCCTGAAAATAAAAAAATGGATTTTCAGCAATAAAACTATACCTAATGATTCTGTCATAGTGATCACTCTTTATAACTTACGTAGAGTAACACCAAACCTTATGTAAAGTTGAAACTACAACTTTAAATAAATTCTGAAAATGCAGACTACAGGATGAAGCAGAGAGGAAAATAAATAGTAAGTTTCCAGTTTCAAAAATGAAAGCCTTTGAGATGTGGCTCATAGGTCCTTTAACAACACACACACAACAAAGTCTTGCCCCCGTTTCACCATGTCTTAAGCTTCAAACTTAAAATGTATTAATAATACACAGTCCTCCAAGCCTACGATCATTTTAATATGTTACTCAGAGCGTAAATGCAGAAGAATATTGTACGATTAAAAGTTAAAACTGCATAAAATGGCTTTCACGCAAGTGTTACTTGCTCATTTCCACAGACAGCTGAAAGTAGAAGTCTGTGTTTAATTTAATTAATATTTTCACCAGGCTTAGATAATTTTATTAATGTGTTTGCATGTTAACACTGTAAAACACTGATATTCAACATGAGTGAGTGGGTTTAAATGTGTTTGCAAACAACATTAATAATTAGTGTTGTTTCATTCCAAGCGCATTATATTTTTTACTGTCAAAATATGACATAGGCAGTTATTCTGTGAGGCTAACGATATGTTTCTACCCTTGTAATATGATTTGCCCCTAGTTTCCGAGGTAAAAACTAAAGTAAAAAAAAAACAAACGACCCCAGAAAACCACCTGGTTCGTGCAGTGGAAACACACCTTAAACCACCAACTGTTGCTATTTCATCAACCGTGTAATCTTGAGTGCGAAAATGGTTTTGGCTGGTGGATATTTAGCTTTGGAAAGAAACTCTTTCAGTGAAACAACACTCTACACTAGTATGACTCAAAGAGAGATAAATGACATCAAATAGAGTTAAACATAGTTTCACCAAGAAGCACTAAATATATATATTTTTTTATATTTACGTGAATTTTAGAAATACATAGAAAAATATATATAGTCATCTGAATGCCCATTATACAATTCTACCCAGTAGAGTCAGAAAGAAGCCTGTACAGTAGTGAAGATTACATGTGATACATACAGAGGGGGCTACGGACCGTGTGAGATTTGGAAGTGAAAGCTGTTTAGAAAATATTCAATGCGGCTGATGGTGAAGTCTGGCCACAATCATTTCCTCATCCATGTCAATACTAAATTTTTGAAGAAATGTTCCGAAAACCAAATCTAAACGTCTATTTTTGTGTTTGCCTGCATGATGCATGCTGGTCATTTCTTTTTTAAGGAATTTGATTGACTGGCAAGTCAGCACCACCAGCATATAGGGATACTGGCAACAACACTTTTTACCCCGCAAGTATAGAGATGCCTCTCATTTACACTAACAGCCCCCAGACACAACCTCCAAGGACGAAGGACCCACAGCACAAGTATGAGTGAGACTACATGTAAATTATGTTTGTGTTAGAAGTATAAAAATGCTACAATAAGTGCACACAGCTTTTAAGCAGGCAGCATTTGACACATTTTAAAGATTTTTTTACTTTGTAATAGTGTTTAACTTTGTTACGGTTTATATTAGTAAAGCCAAGTACACGGATGATCTGCTTTAGAACTCATATATAGAGGTATTCTGATGGCTGACCAATATAGTAAATGAAAAAAAACTTTTAAATTTTAAAATAAAAAAGGTTAATTTTCACAAACGTATGGCAATAGAGAAACGTTTTACTTAAAGAATTAAATACTGGTAATTTAAAGTTGCAGTGCTGGGAAACTTAGAGGTTTCTTTTGCTTTTTTTGTCACATTTAAATGTTTCAAATCATCAAGCTAATTTTAATATCAGGCAAAGATTAACTGAATACAAAAAGGTGGAAAAAAGGTGTCCAAACCAACCTGGCTGTCAACAAGTAATCGCCCCCCTTTTTAAATCATGAATAACTGTGATTAATCACATTTTTTGGTTCAGTGAAACTGAAGCAGCAGTTGCCAACACATTTTTGTAATACTTACCAGAAGGTTTCTTACATGTGGAGAAATGTTGGCCAACTCTTCTTTGCAGAATGTATTTTTTCATTTAGACTAACTGGAAGGTTACTGAGAAATAAATACCTGGTTAAGGTCATGTAACAGTATCTCAACTGGATTTAGGTCTAGACTTTGACTAGGCCAGTCCAAAACCTTAATTGTTTAGAGCCCCACTGAGGTGGAGTTGCTGGTGAGTTTTGGGACATTTTCCTGCTGGGTAACCCAAGTGCCCTCAAGCAGATCACAAACTGTTTTCTAGACATTCTCCTGGATTTTCTGGTAGAGAGCAGAATTACATTTAGGTCAGACAGGTCCCAGAGCAGTAAAGCAGCCCAAGCCCATCACAGTATCACAACCATGTTTAACGGTTGGCATGATATTTATTTCTGAAATGCTGTTAGCTCTATGTGAAATGTACCGGAATGCACAACTTCCAAAACGTCCCATGCTTGTCTCGTCACTTAGTGAATATTTACCAAAAGTCTTGTGGATCAACATGTCTTTTCCTTGACAAATGTGAAACGTCCCTTGGTGTTCTTTTTGGTCAGATTGGGTCAGGAGGTATGAGTTTTTGAAATCTTTTTGTCTAGTTCATGTTGTCAAACAGGTGCTATTAAAGTAATTTATTTATTCTGCTGGTCTGACAGTAATCAGGCATGTGCGTGGCAGTCAGTTGATTAATCAAGAGCAGCAATTACATTTTCAGAAAAGTCCCAGTTGCTCTGGATCCCTTTTTACCCCTTAATAAATGAAATCCTCATTTGAAAACCACATTCTGTTTTTAGTCAGGTTACCTTCGTCTGATATTAACACTTGTTTAACACTTTTTAAGAGCACTGTAGATATTTTTGCTCATCACTCCCTTACATCTATTATGTCTACTTGACCCACACTAGATAGATTAAAGTCTATCAAGTCTATCACATGTATGTTTTTTTAATCATCGATTAGTTGTACATTTTAATACAATTTGAAGACCTATAGTAGAGGGATTTGTAGTGAAAAGAAAACAAGAAAAATTGTTTTTTGTTAAATCCAAAAATTTGGTCTCCATCCAAAAAACCAAATGATGTAATTGATTGTAATTGTTTTTTCTGTTAAGATCAACATCATGGTAGAGATGCAGATGTGGAATGTTGTTGATTAAAGAACCATGGCACATGACAGATTAGTAAAGATCATTAAAAGGCTTGGAGTAGTTGAACATCAGATAGTCCATGTAGTAGAAGTCGTACACTTTCTGTCTCTCCATCAAGCTGACCTGGGAAAAGTATTTTTCTGTGATCTCTTTAGAGGTCCGCACATCTTTAGGATTCCTGTCTTTAAAACTAGGTAGTTTGAGGCTGTCCGGTGCTCTGATCATTCGCAGGAGAAAGTTGGACTCCTCATCCATGTTCTCAAACTTGCCGATCAGGTCATAGTCTATGAGACAAGGGTGGCAGAGCTTGTTCATCTGCTCCCAGTGAATGTCCATTCCCACAGGCCGGTGGCCATCCAGCAAGTACTGGACAAACTCTTTGAATGTGACCCCATTGCCAGTTTTAAGGGCTTCTGCAGATGGGGCAACCCTGTATTTTGATATGATGGGTTTTCCAAACAGATTGTGGTAGTAATCATTGGGGTTCTCAAACTTGTCTCTGTATGCTGAAACAACTCTATCAAGGGGCTCACGGACAAACATGAATTTTTTATAGGTTTGAAGACGGTGCATTATTTCTTTTTGGTTGAATTTATTGAGTGTCTTGAGATACCCACCATAGTGTACCTGTTCATGTTTAAGGTTGTTCGGGTTGGACGCCTTGCCCGATAACACTATAAGGGTCCTTTTCCAGTTGGAGCAACCTGATTTGGGCACCTCACAGTATAATACTTTGTATTTCTCCTCCACATAAATGTATTTCACATGATCAGGTGTGATGGACTTTGAGATACCACTTTTATATTTAGCACACATATTCTTCAACACCTGCTTCCGTGCTTTTAAGATGCTCGAGAGGTTACTCAGGCTTTCTTCCAGCGCAGAACCAGGAGGAGATGTTAAGGAGACGTTTTTGCTGTGAGTGATCTGATGACTTGTTTTCAGCAGTTTGCGCTGTCTCTTCGTGATTTGAGAGGAGCCTATATCCTGCTCCTGAGAGACAGTGGCAGCTTTCTGCTTGTTCTCCTCAACGTTCGGGTGCTGCATTGGGGAGACGGGGTTGGCTTCTGCAGCTTGGAGGTCCTGATAAAACAATGACAGCACAGAAGGAATGAGAAGCAGCAAGCAGCAGACATGGGAGACCAAACAAAACAACAATTTGTGCTAAAAATGGAAATATCCATGTGAGAGTGTCCCTGTCTGAAAAAAAATAAAATATATCAACACGTTTATCCCAGGTTTAAATCTCAAAGTGGTCACTTGATGGTGCTGTTTTACCACTGCTTAAACAAAGCTGTAACTTTGTTAAATGCAAATGTCAGAGAGAGCTCAATGTAATCTGTGACCTATCAATAAACAGAGCTGTAACATCATATAAACGTCTTATAAACACCTAACGGGATATGTAAATTAGAATCATCTACTGCCCGATTACCATCAGACGACAGTTAAGGCCATCACACATTCTGACATTTTATTTCAATTAAATGCTCTAATGGCACCATTAAGCCAATGGACTAGATGTATAATTTTAGTTTTACGACAGAAAAGGTGACAGGGCCGTCATAAATCTCAGGTCCTCATCTTTCTGTCATGGGACATCCATAGGCAGAAAAATAGGGAGCATTTCTTGCCTGTCTGTTTATTGTAAAACACAAGCTAGACACAGAGCTATGCAGTAGAATCGCTTTCTTTAGGCTTTGCAGTGCTGTAAGTCTCTCCTTGCTGCTGATAAATACAGCAGAAAAAGGAGAGGGGGCCCCGTGTCAACTGAAAGCTCATAAAATCTACTTGATGAATCGCCTGCAAGTAACACATAGGGTCTCTTGCTTGCTACCTGAACACTTTGCTGCATGTGGCTCAAATCATCAATCAACACGTCAATGTTTTATTTTTTGTAATCTCGGAAATTTTAGTTTTTTTCATTAGAATAATGGAGGACAATTCAGGTTATGTTCATCAGAAGTCAGCTAATTAGGAAATAGAGCATGGTTGTCCAAAGTGGGGCTCCTGGAATAATGTTGTGTGGCCCCTGACCGCAATTCAAGAATGGTACAAATTTGGCCCTCTAGCAAATGAAGATAATGCACAAAATATTTTTCTTTTAATAGCCATGTTTTTGTTTAGCTGGTATTTTAATATAACAGTAAGTGGGGCAACTTTTACCTTGCTGGACAGGTAAAAAGATGACAATTTAAAATAATATTATTTTGAGATTTAAGTTGGAAACAAAATGGCACCCGTGTATTTTCAACTTGCTGATTTTGGCTGTTTTTTGCAAAAAGTTTGGACACCACTAAAATAATGTATAATTTATTCCAATCTGTTCTTGGAAGGCCACAGATGTTTGTTAGAGAACATCAGTAAACAAACAGCATAATGAAGGTCAGGAATAAAGTTTTGTGTAGATTAAACAAGGACAAGAAACCTTAACAACTCACTAAATAAAGTAGTGCTTAAACTTAAAAAAGATTATAAAATAAATAAATAAAAATATACCTTTCCAATTAATCTTGTTGACTTTTGTTTTCAAATAAAGATTTAATTACAATGGCAAATAACTTTATATTCATATTTGTTGTCCAAATCCAGCACATTTTACAGCTTACTACTGAATACATCATGAAGAACAAGCTGGTGCCACTAAACTGCATTCAGTAAGTTATTAAAATCAATTCTGAGTAACAGCCAGATGTGTTGCTCTCTGTGTTTTTCACACACAACATAAATAAATAGTGGTGTAAGGAGCACAACGTATGTTCATGAAGCTGTGTTTGAACATATAGGTTTTGTTACTGTCTGTCAGTTTGAGCTTGTCTGTTAGGTCCAACAGAGCAATGAACCTAAACAAAGTAATGCTGCCTCACAGTTTAAAATAAATAAGAAAAAAGAGCCTCTTTTGATTTGGATAATGCAGAGACAATACTAAAACACACCACACAATGAGAGAATGTCTATGAGCTGAAGCAGTTTCATGAAGGAAGAATGAGCCTTCCTCCTAAATGCAAGTCTCAGTAGCAATTTTGGAAATGTGAGCACAGTTGCTGCTACTAAGCCTTGAGTTCTAATTAAGTTAAGTATTTTTACCTTAAAATATAGGCTTTAAGCAGTCAACCCTATAGTGACAAATGTATCACTTTTCATTAATGCATTTTCAAGACCCCTGTTTCTTTAATGAGGTTGGTGCTTGTCTCAAAAACCTACTGCATTGAATCCTATATTCAAAAGTGCAAGATGGCTGTGTGCACCTTCTAAGAAACAAAGGTTTTAAGGAGCACAAAGTCCTTTTTTTTAAATGGTTACAAGAAGTAAACTATATTAAAAAAATAGAGTCATAAAGCAAATAATAACTTCAAATATTATGAAATGCTTACCCAAACTGTGGTGAATATATGTGCATCAGCTGTGATTCCTTAGACATAAAGATTTATTATATGGGCCATTCCATAAGCTGTTTTTCAATGGATTTCTTTATCTAATTTGTGTGACCAAAATAAGTACTGCAATACATTTATGGCATTTATGATTTGAATCTGACATTTGTGTATATTGTAAATTGTCAGTATGCAATTTATCAGTGTAATATTGCAACAATCTCAATAGCTAGGTATTTCATTAACTATTATTTAGTCTTGTTTTAAAGTACAGAGGTATCTGACTATTAACTATTGCATCAGCTGTTAAAGGTTCAATGAAAAAATCATGCATCCAGAGTATTAAGAACATGCTTTTCTGTTTTTGCAATATATATATAAATTAGGTCTCTCTAAATTGCCCTGATGTGTGAATGAGTGTGTGCATGGTTGTTTGTCCTGTATGTCTCTGTGTTGCCCTGCGATGGATTAGCGACCTGTCCAGGGTGCACCTTGCCTCTCACCCGCAGACTGCGGGAGATAGGCACCAGCTTCCAAGTGACCCACTATGGAATAAAGCGGTATACAACATGAATGAATAAATGAATGACTATAAATCAGATCAACCCCTTGGTGTTAAAGCTGTATAGACAGAGACAATAACCAAGACAAAATCTTGGGAGGAATAAAAAGACAAAGAATGGCACCTGGGCTTGGTAAAGTGGGATTGTCTACTCAGTAGAACAACTGCAGGGACAGTGTAGGGTCAGCCTCTCTACACAGATGTTATCAGACTCGCTGAGAGGTACAAGGCTGACAATCACTTTTTTTCCCCCTCTGATAGATAACAAGTCACAAGAACCTGCGTGACTGTGTGTTGGGAGAAACAAAGTCATTACGTACCCCTTTGGACTGCCGCAGAGAGCTTCCATACCACACTCCTGGTGAGATACAAGGGAAAAGAAGACAAACATGTCAGTGCTTAAGCACAAAGTCTACATTTTCATCCATGTGGAAGACAGTTATGAGCGGAGATGGGCCAGTTGCAGGTGTCAAGGTATACCAAGGTTAAAAACAATTACAGTTTCGAAACCTCTGCATTTTTCAATTATACAGTTTCTACGGTTCAAAATCCTTTTAATAGGATGACATAGAAAGAGGCTGAGTTTTTTTTTTCCTGTAATATGGAGCATACAACAATGCAACACTCCCTTTCCAACACCTATTGCTGTGCACTTCCAGCAAGCTGGCCAAAAGAGCTCTAATACTCTTTACCTGCACTTAAAAGAAATACTGATTGCATGGTTTGGAAATATTTTAAACCAGTAAAATTGTCATCGTGCTTTTAATTATTATACTACATTTTGTGTACAGTGATACAGTGGTACTTTTACTCAAGATTATTTTACTATGAGCATCTCTCACTGCCCTATGCAAAGTTGTAAGTTCGTTAGCTCCAACAATTAATTGCTCACCATCACTTTGCATGTCTATTTTTACATCCTTAATTATGTTGGGATCCCAGCCATGGATACAACATGATGGGCCAGTAAGAACTTTTCTGGAACTTTCAAAATAAATCGCATTAACCTACTTCCAGCACAGGCAGAAACGGGGGTAACAGCGGACTTCCCGTGACATCACTGTCCGAATAAAAACCCCGCTTTTGCAACAAACTGAACTCTTCCACGCAGGTCCCCAGCGGAACTGGATGGAGGGACACAGCGCCCTAATGTCTCTTTGCTGGCAAACAGACATAAACTCTTAAAACTGGATCCAAGAGTGTCATACGATCACGCAATCATATGCACTAAGTTAAGTAGGAATGAATTGCTAATTGTGTATCCGGTATTCACTCATTAATGGGGGTAATTTTCAAGCTAGTAAAATAATATTTCCCTAAATATTATTTTACCAAACCTGATAACTAAGTAAACACCATTAAGCCCAATTTCTCCAGAAAGATTTGGTTCTTATTCAAAATAATATTTCCGTAAATATTATTTTACTATTTCCTTAATAATATTTCTTTAAATATTATTTTAATAAATAAAGGCAGCTAATTAAACACCGTTGAGAATAAGTCATCCAGAAGGTTGGTTTTATTCAGCAAATCATTCTTTAAAATATTATTTCATTAAAATAATATTTTATCTGATCTTGCATTGTGAATGGTTGTCTAAAGGTTTGCTGATTATTGCCTAAGTTAGCTCCAAGACTAACTTAACTTCATTTCCAGATTCTTCAAGATAATCTTTGGTTCTCAAACATAAATAACATTGCATGGTAATGTTGCATCACTCGTTCGGTCATGGTTTTCAATCATCTTTAATCAACTTGTTTATATTGTACATAGCCCATTAGTCTTCGTTATTCTTTAATTCTGCTTGGTAGTTTAGTTGGATTGTTTTAGCATAGTGAAGAGTTTGTTAATTGAAATATGTTTGACTTGAGTTGACTTATTTTTGTTAATAAATTCTTGTATTTTAAGAAATTGTGTGAATTCATTCCATATATGTGCAGAGTTTATGTTGTTCAATAATGCCAGAGCTCGTCTCACACCTTTCTATTCTGTCCTAATACCATCGCCTTACTGGGCTGGTATTCACAGGATAAGCCTTAACAGACCGAAATATTATTTAATAAAATATTCAAGTATTAATATTACATATTAAATAATATATACATATTCATAATTACAACAATTAAATACGACAACCTGATTATTACACAAGTAGAAGATAGGTAGCTCAATATGCTCTGTGTTAGGAATGACCGGGCGCAAGCCAGGAACTTGGCAGATAAGTTGTGCTCAATGTGGAGGCAAGAAAAGACAAAAAAAAACACAAACACAATAGACTGATAGTGACCGAATGTGCCGAAGCCAATAAATAAGTAAGAAAAAGGGAAAATATGTAATTGAATTGCTGAACAGAATGAGGAAAGAGGCAGTTTGATAAATTTCTGGAGGACAGCGGGAGAGCAATGGAGATGTAGAGAGCTGTTTTGTGTTGCTTTTGGGACAGGTGCGATGTGTATTGGCAGATGCGCCACAGAAGGACAGACGATGTGTTTAGTGGTCCATCTCCAGCTGGACATCTTCTTTCCTAGGGTTCTCCCATCATGCTGATATGTAATCAAACTGACAGCTCTGAGTGGGGCTGCATGGCTGTTGATTTTGGCGGGGAAGGTGGGGAGGGGGGTTGAAGACACCTCTGCCTGACTGGCTTGTCACTTCCAATTTGAGGGTGGAAGTGATGGGAACCTGCATGAGGGGGGTTTAGGAGAGGGAGTCTGTTGACGCAGGCCACAAACCTCCCTTAAGTAATGAGATGTGCACAACCCTAACTCACACTTAGACACGCCTCGGTGGGGCAGGAATAAAACATGTTGCTCTGGTTCAGTGTTCTTTTAGATTAGTATGCGCTACCAAGCTTGCTGTTGCTGTGTGGCGATGTGTTTTGAATCTTTGTCTTCATTCTTCTGAACAAAAAATACAAAGAAAAGAAAAAAACGAGAGGTGGTCTGAGGCGACGGCATTTGACACTGTCTGATCTCGTTTGGATGCTGGTGTATTATTTAATCGCCTAACCCTAATGGCCGTACGTGTGGTATGTGTATCTGTGATTAATTTACATGGCCACACATGGAATCCATGAATATTTATCACAACAAAGATACCATCGCCAGGGAAGCACATTAGAGAGCAGAGATAACAGCGGTCTTTCTATGTGTCTGCTGTTATGAACTGACGAAGCCCATTGTAGCTGTGAAACGCCTTTAAAGCACATGCTTGGGTATTGATCTTGAGAACCCTATCAAAGTGGTAATTGAAATCTCCATGGGTTTAACTGGTTGCTTTTAAAATGTGTTTGGTCTCGTCCTCTTTTTACTAGTTTTAAGAGTAATTGGGGCTTCCCTTTAATACTTTCTACATCTTTAGCCAAGTATAAATAGATTTTTATCCATAGAACTCATACAATCAGCCTTGAAATTAATAATACATATAAACATTTCTTTTGTCAAGGTAGAATAATGATACAACAGACTACTTCAATGAAGTTTAATAATAACACTGATGCACTAGTATGAATTTATTTGTAATTTTCTCCAATTTGTACAGGTATAAAACTATATACCCTTGCTCACATATATACATACAGTTCCCCTCATTTTCTGGATGAACTTCCTACAGCAGGTTGCAGTGAAATCACATTCCTATTATTGACATATTCAGAGTTCTGGTGTACTTCGATTTAAATATTTTGCCACTTGTGGTAAAACTTGGTAGAACTCATTTATGTTGGTTGGTTTCCTGGGACAGCCCTGGCTTTTACATATTATCCACATTTACTTAAGGGTTGAGGTCATGACCCTTCTAGGTACCTAACATTAGCCTTTATCTGTCCTAAAGCCAGTTTTAAAATGTGTTTTAGTTCATTGTCCTTTGGAAAACCCAACTCTGACCAAGTTTCAACTACCTGGGTGTTGAAATGTAGTAAAGTTTGATGAATGTGGTAGTAGCCATCCTTCATTTACAACAAAGTTTGTGCAGTGCATCAGTAACACTGGTAGAAAAACAGACCCTCACCATGATGCTACCACCATCATGCTTCACACTTGCTACAATGATCTTAGGTGCAAAAGCCTTTGTGTTGTTGGCGCAAAATAGTTCTGTCATATTTTTTTGTCCAACCTTTATTATAAAAAGGGAACAAGCTGAATAAAAAAAGACATAAACCCAAGGAACAGAGCTTAACACCGGAGCCACAACAGTGGCAATTGCCACTGTGTTGTTAAAGTCATTTTGAAAATGAATCTGACAAAATTTATTTGAGAAATCAAAGCTTAAAAAAAAAGAGGAGGGAATTACGGCTTTGAAAGACCAGTACACTTTCAAATCGGGAACCAAAATTACATTTCATGAGAGGTACATTTGTTTCTTGACAGAGCATAAATGAAACAAGTAATATGTCTATATAAACTGAATTTGTAAATATCATTTTGTTTCTCTGTTGTATCCACTTGGTGAAGCTAATATTTTGATTGCAATTTCACACACACTCAATTCTACTCAGTATAACTATACTATTGATTTTCACCGCAGTGCAGTGAAAGAGTAATACATTGTTCAAAAGGGAAACTTCATAGTGAGAGAAACAGAACATTTAGGCCTGTAAATTCACATACAGATTCAGATAGATAATTTTGTTTTGCTTAATTGTATCAAATTATATCTTTATAACTGAATGTTATAGATAAATTTTGACAAAGGCCACCCCAATGTAGAAACTAATTGGTAAGTTTAAATGACTTAAATGTTGATAAACTCACCAGTCTGGATAGTTATCCAAATCAAATCAGCCTTATAACTGATACATGAAATTGTGTCTGAAGCATTAATCGATTTTCTTTTTTTTCCCACCCCTTTAAGCTTTTAATGCATGGAGGGAATGCTCAAAAAGTAACTGGATGAAAAATGCAAAAGAACAGCTTAAAATGCAAAACAAACATTTGTTACCACAGTCTGAACAGGGTGATCAGTCCTGCTTGACTCATTCAGGTCTGGCCATCTTTGAGAATTTTGTTCTGAGGTACTGGAACAGGTACCTCAAGGCTGTTCAACTCTAAGCAGTGTTAAACTATGTCATGTATACAGTCAGCCTAATAGGGATGTGGTAGTCTAGTAGTTAGAGGAACACACTTGTGTTCTGGGAGGGTGGTACAAATCCCACACACTGCCACTTTGGGTCCTTGAGCAATACCCTTAGCCCTGAAATGCTCCCTGGGCACCGCCCAGCCGCATACAGCTCCCTATGGGATGGACAAATTTCACTGGAATGTACAACTGCAATGAGAACCACAATAAAAATTATTATTATTATAATACTAGCCATTCAAAAAGAGGTTTTCCTCTTTGTTGCCAGAGAGTTTCACAGATGTTAGATTTTGGGCACATTTCATCTGAACTGAAATTGTCAGCTGAGTGTTGTTTTGATCATTTGACAGTATTTTAAGCATATCCCACTGAATAACATCAGCTTCACATTTAAAATTTGGACAAAATGGACATTCAGTATTAAACCTTATGATAACTTGTTATCTATTTAAATAAAATCTGAACCTATGTAACCTTCATGATCCCTTGCTTTGTCTTGTATGGGAGAGTCCCAAAAACTGCTTTCAAATAAACAGAACGAAACAGCAGCCTGAAAGGCTTCAAACACATTAATTGTTTTAGCAAACACGTTATGACAAAAAAAGGTAAAGGATAATTTCATTGATTGAGAGAAATAATCTTTTCAAACTAAGCCTGTGTGAAAATATGATTCAAACTTAGTTAAATCATGAATTAATGGTGATTAATTGCATTTTTTAGTTGAATTTTACAGGCCCTACCCAGGCCTGAATACTGCCAGACCTTAAAATCAAGAAATCACTGAACCAGAACCTGTTGGACAGCAGGAAGTAGGTTAAACATCTCAAGAAGCAACACATTATACCCCTAAAGTTCTAACAAAATTCAAGACAAGCAATAAAGTTGTTGACATCTGTTAGTCTGCAAAGGGTAACAGAGCTTTTTTTTAGAGCCTTGGTACTCCAGCAAACCACTGTGAGAGCCAAATGGAGAAAACATGGAACAGTGGTCTCAGTTAAGGTAGCTGTTCATGATTCACCAATAGGAAAGTGACTGGACAAAAATGGCATCCATTAGAGAAAACTACTGTTGACCAAAAACAAAACAATGGCCTGTCTCACATTTGCTAAGAACATCGTAATGATTGCCAAGACTTTGGGATAATATTTTATGAACAATAAAAAAGTGGAAGTTTTCTAAGGTGTGTTACCTGTTATATCTGGCATAAACCAGCACAGCAATAGTCAAACGTGGTGGTGGTAGTATCATAGTTTGTTTGTGACTGTTTTGCTTCCTCAGAACCTAGAGGACTTGTCATAATTCACATCTCTAGCAGACAACTCAAATGGAGAATGTCCAGCCTTCTGTTCCTGATTTTAAACCAGAGTACACCTCTGATGGTTTAAAAAAAGGTTTTAAATTGGCCTACTCAAAGTTTGGGCTTGAGTTCGATTGGGGCATGACCTGAAACAGCACTTACTGCTTGCACATCCTCCCTCAAATGATACTACTATCACATAATAAGGTCATAAATATGACAGTTACACTATTTCAAAATCATGGTCTCTAAATATTGTGAATGCTAAAACATTTAGACTATTTAGGAAAAATCCTACACGGCATTATGTTTTTTTTTTTTTTTATTGGATCAAATTTTGCCATAGCAACATATCTAAACAAGTTGATGAACCCATGATTATAAGTGGCAATCTGCACCACCTTACAAAACTTTCTAGAACACATATGCATTAATTATATAAATGGTCAGATATTAAAGAAAAAGTTGTTTTTATCCCTTGATATTGAGAATCAATACTGGTAGCTCTGTTTTGAGGTTACAGCAAAACAAATCCATATTAAAACGCACATATTCACTCACTGGATAATAAATAGCTGGTGTTTTGTTTTTCCTCTCAGGATAGTCTAATACTCTGTAAATTTTATGATGGAAGCTGATTGAAAAGCAAAACCATGCTTTTGTGTCCTGTCCGTCTGTTGCCCTTCAAACCAACCTTGACCAGCCACTTTTCTTTCTGAGACAAAAGCCTCTGAATATTCATGCACAGCCCGGCATCACTACAAGGATCCACATAAGCAAGGGGCACATCATTAGCAGATCCATTAGTGCTCGTTCCTCTCAAACATCCTTATTCAGCTCCCTTGCAGACACATACATCAAACATTATTTCTTTTCTCTGCCACAGCCGCCGAGGAGGAGCAAAGGACAAAAACAATGTGAAATAATGAGCTTGTTAAGAGAAGGCTTGTGACCCCATGTTCGGGGAGAACTTGTTAAATCCTCGTTTTTAACCAGAGACAGTCCAGGAGGGAACTAGAAACCAGACAAGGCGTGTCTTCCTCCAGCCCACTATTCAGACTAGGCAGTCATGCTGCGCCACCATAAACCTTTCATTAGTCATTCAGCACACTGAGCGAGCCTGACCCCAACCAGCTGCACTCCCCTCTCCCTGCAAACCACCCACACCTGCATTTTGCAAAACCGATCCTCCCCCTCTTGACTCTTTGTGGGAATACAAGGCACGGGTATGCTAGAGAGGTTTATCAGAGGAAAAGCACTTGAGAATGAAGGTATTAGACTTTGAGCTCTGCTTCATTGATGTTTTAAGTTGTTGTGGTAAGAGATAAAACGAGGTTTTAGCTGGTGCTAAATTCCTCCAGGACTGGGCAGGAGAGAGCAGCTGCTGGGGAAGGGTAGGTGACGGGTGGGCAGGCAGTGAACTGAGATTAAAGTTGTGCTTGAGGAGGCTCTCCAAAGACCCAACACCAACCATCTGAAATTAGTTTGGATTATCATCAGAGGACTGGTTTGTGAAAAAAGGCTCGAAAGATTTGAGACAATGTTGAGTTTGGCTCAGAATGAATTAACACGTTTTTAATTGAATCAATGACAATGAGTGGCAAATGAGCCAAAACAGGGAAACAAAGAAACCATGGCACCTTTCCAAATTAATCACAAATAATGATGAATTAAAAACCAACTAAAATACTTAATGGACCCAAGAATTAGCACAAAGGGATTTGAAACATCAACACTGCCAAATGCGGTACTTGAGTTCTTAAATGCAGCTCCCTGGCCATGAAAAGCCTATTTATTCTAATAGTTCACATGCATTAAGTAGTCTCTCTTGGTTTTATGTTATGATAAAAAGACGTCAGGAATTGATGTAGGTAGTGATGCAGCAATAGTCCTTGCATAGACTTAAATAATGTGTCATTACTGACATCATACCTGCCTGCAATGTATGAGGTGCTTGACATCTTTCCTGTAGTTTCTATCTTTTACTGTTTAATATGCTCTGATTGTCTATTTTTTTGTTAAAAATCCACCCCGGTGAGGATGAAAATGTCCAACAAAAATAAATACAGGTCCATCTCAATACATTAGATAATCGTCGAAAAATTAAATTATGTCAATAACACAATTCAAAAAACAAAACTCACCTGATTTAGATGCAGAATTATAAATTTTCATTTTAATTTAATTATTTTTCTTAAATTAGCTGATTATGGCTTGCAGCTAATATTTAGAAAGAGTTTTTTTTAAAACTGAACTGTTGACTTACTGAGTATGTCCAAGTACTGTAGTGTGGCTGCACTCAATACTTGTCTTGTTTTATTGTGTGAGGTACTGGATCAGTGTGTCATGGCATGGAAGTAAACAGCCTGTGGTACTACTGAAGTTAAAGGTGGATTTCAGCTTATCTCCATTGTTGGGACTGATGTCTGTCATACATTTTCAGAAGAAACCACAAAGATGATCTATGGAGCTTAGCCTGAATGAGGGCCACCTTTGTCTACCAAACCTTTTCCTTCCACTCAACTTTACCTTAATATTCTAGGATATAACATTATGTTACCAGTTAGATCTTTAGCAATGCCTTTTGTGTTTACCCTCCATGTAGAGGGTAACAAAGACTGTCTGCCGGACTAGTGTCAAAATCAGCAGTCCAACTCATGATTCTGTAAATGTGATATAAGATTTTTGTATTACAAATCATCTTTTTATTGGTCCTGTGTAATATAAAAATTATCTTGAGAGACTAAATGGGTTTTTATTTACTGTGCACCAAATTAATCAAAATAAAGAGAAATGAACTCTTGGAATATATCACTGTGTAATTAATCAATATAATATACTTGTTTGCATTTTTTCATTAAATTACTGAAATAAACAAACTTTTAAATTAAATTCAGATTTATTCAAATGCAATGGTAATGTTCTGCATCAATGAACTAAATTCTAATTGACTACATGATGATGCTTTTATCTCACTAACACAAACAACAGCAGCAATAAAGAACCCCACCACCCAAGCATAATTACTTTATCCAATCCCTTTTAATGGCAATGCTGTTTCAGAATTAATTCTTTTGCTTTAATTTTGCTGTTATTCTTTAAAAGGTTTGCTGCTGAAAATGTATGAGAGTTCTGAGGCTGGACATCAAAAAAGATTATAAAGTTTCATAGTTCAGGAAAATGTTAGGTGAATATTTTTTGGTTGAATTTAAGGAAGTCTTTATTTCAAAACGTGTAGCCGCCCTTTTCTGACACCTACACATTCTTAAATTATTTGGAATAATAGGTTTTTTCATTCAGCTGCTGTTGATTTTCTTTTCATAGACTAAATATTTTTCTTGCCACTGGGTTATAGTATGTTGTATTCTTGGTCATTTTAAATTGAAATTAAATAAGTTTGTACTGTTTGCCTGTCTCTATTCATATATCTGGAAAATGAAACATTCCAATTCAAACCGATATTCCTCAGATTATTTACTGAATTAATGTGTATTCTTTACATTTTTCACTGATGCAACATATTGTATGGGTTATTCCTTGTCTCACTTAGACCAAACAATTCTGTACTGTGACTTGTTTATTGCATGTGCAGAATGCGAGTCTTCTGTTTTATGGTTAGAGCTTTTTATTTAATTTTTTTCCAGTCCACATTTTCTGCTGCTCACTAATGGAAGCTAATGAAGGTCAATAATGACGATGGCCCTTCAAAGCAGATAAATGCAGGCACTGTCATAATGACTTCATTGTAAATTTATAGGAGCTGGAGATGGTTGTAGTGGAAACCTGTTGGATGGAGCCGTGTGACGTGGAAATGGTAATGATGCTACTAAGATAATGTTTTGTTTCGGCTCTTGCTCATTAAAATTCTTCAGTGAACAGCACAATTTCTTTTACTGCAATTCAACAAGAAGAAAGAATGACCGTACTTACAAGGACTGAAAGGGTTGGTGAAGCAAACACATTTACAGTGTGCATAAAGCGACATGTGGACTCCAACCGGGCTTAGGACCACAATTCAAGGTCAGCTCTTCGGACTGTGTGTAAATCATGGGGAATATGCTCTTTCATTAATCGAAAGAGGGGTAGAAAAAACGACCCTTCCTCCCGACCCAACAACCTACTGTGTTAAATCATTGTCCCATCCATGCGCCATAAATAACACATGGTTTGGCCCATGCTTGTCAGTGGAAGAGCAAAGGTTAAAGCATACAAGCAGTTAGTGAGATACGAACTGAGCTCAACAGACGGCTATTATGCTGGGAAACTGTGGTGCTGCACTGTCAATTTTGCACTATTTTAAGAGCACTTTGATCTTAGGCAGAACAGCCTCTCACAACTGGTATTATCACTGGATCATCACACATCAGCTAGAGGTTTATAAAGCCAGAAAGACTGCTATATTTAAGAACAGCATGCTAGATAACGCTGTCATGAACATATGCAAATAAACACTTAAAAAGTTTATAAAGGAGGCTCATTTCAACATTGATGTACTGATTAAACTCCACCTAACAGGGGGAAAATATTTAGGTATCATGATACAGAGGGTATAGGAAGGTTGCCTCTTTGAGTAATTACATGTCTGTATGTCAAAGTTCTCCAGATTTAGACTTTTCTTTCTCACACAGGTAAATTCTGCAACCCAGAACGGAAAATAATGAACTTGGAAGTCACTAAAGTGTTTTTATGTGGAATCAAATAAAGCACTGATTACTGCTTGACAACTCTTTTTGACAGCAAGGTATTCTGCCAGTGGATCCCACTTGGGAAACTTTCAGGGTTGAGAGACGCACAGACTTCTCAGGGCACATTTCCATGGAAACAGAAAGTCTGATAGCTTTGCGTGGGGGTGTGTTGGGAGGCGCCTTGTTTTAACACCATGCGAAGGACAGTGAGTGGCAGCCTGCATGATGATGGATGTGTAAACAGATGCTACCTGTCAGCAGCAGACTCAGGGTTAAGTGAATTATGCCAGCTGAGACGAGGTGCTATAGGCTCTAATTGGCACATTTTTGTGTTATAGACTGCAGAGCTCGGGACCTATAGGTGCAAAATATGCACTGCAGAGCTAGTTTGTGAATTTACTTGATGACAAGGATTTTGAAAGCAAAAAACACTGTTATTGTTTTATTTTTGTCACATGTAATAATGAGACCATTACCTTTAACCTTTGTGTGGTGTTCATATTGTTTTTACCCAGCCAATGTTTCTGGGTCTGGTGGACCGGTTGCATTTTGTGATTTTTAATGTCTCACAATCAAACACTTAATTAAAATCATAATATGAGTGGAAACAAATTTACAATTAATTTACATTAATTGTATCATTTTCCGTTCAGTAAATAATGAAAATTGGTCCCGCAGACCTGAACACCACACAAGGGTTAAAACAGCACGTTTTTTGAAAACGTGCTGAATCAAATTCTAGTGGAACCTGTGTTTTTAATGGTTCGAATAGGTAGCTTATATCATGAAAATTTGTCTTTTAAAACACATTTCCCATTAAAAACAATGAAAATTTTATTAATTCATTATGACCCTCCACCAACAACCTCACCAAAACCTACACAGCACATAATAGTCATTGATGACTGTATGATGGGAAGGACATGCATACAATTCTGTTTCTTTATTCTGCTTATTTAGTTTTTAAGAATACGTCTTGTTGTTGTTAATAGGACAAACACATTCCATTGTGATCATGGTGTATTTTCCATCCAAGAGAAACTTGCAGTGGGCCCAAAACTGCACAAACAACAAATTTCAGCATTATTGGCCTTCCATACTAATTGAATAGTTGGCAGCACTTCTAGTAGCTAGTAGTCCATTACATTGCAACACAGAGACACGCAGGACAAACAACCATACACACACACACTGACTCCTAAGGACATGTTTGTGAGAAAATGTAACTAACAGTTGTGTTTTTGGACAATGGGAGGAAGCCGGAGTACCCAGAGAGAACCCACTCATGCACAAGGGAAAACATGCATGCCTGAGGCTGTGATTCAGACCCAGGACCTTCTTGCGGCAAGACAACAACACAAACAGCTGCTCTACTGTACAGTCTGGGCTAAAAGCATTTTTCTAATTCAGTTTGTTTTCCCTATACTGTAACCAGTAACCATATTTCATCACAAAATGTCACTTTATACCATTATGAACTTAAAACATATTTAAAAGACACTCAGTCAAGTTTTCTGTGAGATTTTACATCCTTCCTTATGTTGAATTTCTCGGAGAACATCCAATACTGGCCCCTAACAACCAAAACACGCTTGACACTAAACGGCACTGTCAGGGGCATCTTTGGTTCATCTGTAAATGAAGTACCACACGCAGCCACAAATCTCCCTGTGATTCCCCAAAGGCGTGCATCAGGTGATATGAAACAATTTGATTTCACTGTGAGCCCAGCAGGTTTTGGCTTGCACAGCCGTTCAGCTGATTGCTCTGCCCTGCTCATTTTCGCCCAGAATAACCTCTCTTGCCCTTACATACAGAACACAAAAAATTGCAGCAGAGTTACTGTGAACTCTGCTTGTACTTTCCTCTCCTTTCCCTCCCCCTGCTTCTACAGGAAAATAATGTACAGGAGGGCTTGTATAAGCAAAAACTTTATTTTCTCTATCCCCACCAAATGCCACATTCAAATCTAAACACAGCAAATGGTACCTCCAAAGGTTTAAATAAATCTTCTGCACGTTCAGCTCTTTTCATGCATCAGGTAAACATGGCCGGTGAATATGCAGCTCAAACTTTACCTCCAGCCCAAACATGTAAATTGATATAATGAAAACAGCTGATAATGCATCTGATTTTGCTCTAAAGCATATGTGAAAATCCTTAAAACAAGATCTGGCTGGGAATTAAGTCTGCTTTTAAACTGTTTAAAGTTTTTATCATTGTCCATGAATTATCTTTGAATTGAGAGCAACCTAGTGACTTTTACTGATGTTTGCCTGAAATTTCAAACAAATAAAAAGAATCCCATTGATACCTCCCTGTGCTGTACTTCATTTTGTTTTTTTTTCTTTTCAAAGAGCCACTCAAAGCATTGTGTACTGGTTTTGTTCAAAAGGGACTGAATGAATTGTTTGATGATCTCTTCTATGCCTTTCTCCCCCCAACTTTTTCTTTCATTTCTTCTAGATTAAAGTCAGGACAAAATCCTTTTATCATGACCCGCTGGTACACTGGTGGTGAGCGGAGGTGTAGTGATCAGATGGTGCTATGTCTTCGTTAAGCCCCGGTGCTCCCCTGTTCACCTCCATTTGCAGTGAGATTGGGAACTGAAATTGGCCCTGTCACTATTTACACTGGCCTCTCATTTGAGTTAGCTTCACGTCCCCCTACACACACCCCCTGTTTTTTCTGTCAGAACACTGCTGATTACAGCTGGGACTGATGAGTCCAGACATGTGAGTAAAGCACAGGGAGCGTGGCTGAATGCTAAGTGAATAGTTAGAGGATTGCTTCAACATACTGCGACACCTACAGCTTCTCCAAACCTAGAGTTTACAGCAGTGCATCAAATTCATTGCAGGAAGAGGACTAAAAACTCAACATTACCTCTAAAATAAAGTAAAGATTTCCTATGCTGGTAATATTTGTATTATTCAGTATTGTAACATTAGTAATTCAAATAAGATGCAAAGTAATACTTAATGCATGACTTGATGGTGGTATTATGATCTTCTGCAGCCATGAATTTTTATCAATTCACTTAAAATAAGTCATATTTAAAAAAATTAGAATATGTGTTCCGAACCTTAATTCTTTAATAATAATTTAATTTGCAGACACAACGCAGACAATGTATTCACAGTTAATCAATGTCTAAATTGATTAGCATTAAAGTTAATCATAATTTAACAACATAAAATGTTCCAAGAATAAATTCATTTCCTCAGCCTCTGTAAAATCACAGAGGCATGTGTTCTCATAAAATTCAGATATCTGCAACCAAATGCCAATCCTCGTACAGCTTATAACATTCATAACATTATTTATTAAATCTAAGATGATCACTCAAAGTGCATCAGTTTATGCAATTGTTATAATTTTTTTGTATTATAAATTTACTGCAGGGAAAAAATATTAAACTCATCAACTAATATCTATATTGGATATCGACTAGAAAATCAAACCAGGTGTCAATAACAACTCAAGTAATCAAATTAAAAAAGAAATCTAATCACAAGTCCATTATTAAGGTTATATAATAACAAAGGGGAAATATGCAGGGAATAAGTATTAAATACAAGAATGAGCTACAAAAAGAGATGTAAATTAACTAAAATCTGTAATCCTATCAGTGCAAATTATTGTATCTTCAGTCCTAACTGACTCACAGTAAAAGACCAGAGCTCTTAAGACTTTCTCAAACCTATTGTTGCAAAACATACAGATAGCATTGTTTGCAGAAGCATTTCTTTACTTCTGAATCTTCCAAATCTGGGAGTAGAAAGAATATAGTTTCACCATAAACCAGCTACAACCAGGTGCTCCTCAAGATTTCCAAAAGTAAAGTCAAAAAAACAATCACAAGAGTTTTCCAAGAGCCGATGACACTTACAGAAAACTTCAGAAAGACCTGGAATTAGAAAATCTATTTTTTCATGAAAGTGATAAGAAATGCACTCAACCATCATGTTCTCTAAGCACACTGAATGCACTTAGACAAGACTTCACTACAAAAAATAGTATGTTGAGGTGCATCTAAAGTTTGCTACAAAACATTTGGTCAATTCAGTGGTCTGTTCAGATGAGATCATAATTGAATTCTGTGAATTTCATGTCACCACAAAACTGCCAAACCTACAGTGAAATTTTGAAGTGAGAGCATTATGGTCAGGGACTATTTTTCACTGTGTGGTACTGGCACACTTCATTTAAGTGAAGAGGGGATTAATACAGAAATGTTCTGGGACCTTCTTGATAAGAATCTGAAGATGAAATAAGGATGGATTTGCTAGCAAGATGATTTTCCCAAAGACGTAGTCAAAGAAAGAAACTAAAGCTGCCAGAATGGCCAAGCCAATAACCCAACCTAAATTCAATAGAAAATCTATGGAAAGAATTGAAGATCAGAGTTCAAAGAAGAAGCCTTCAGAACCTTCAACACTTGAAGACATTCAAGAATTGTGTTGAACAATGAATCAAAATCAAACCTGAGCAACGCAAGACGTTAACTTAGAAATGTACTTTCTACTTAAAGTTTCACAAATTATAGTAAAATTATCAAATTCTTATTCCTGATTTCATTCCACTTTATTACACATATGTGGACTAATTTGATTAAATGTTTTTGCATGCGTGGAATACTTGGATTGTAACCCACATCTGGTGTGAATTTCATAGCAATATCCCCATTAGAAATAAATTTACATTAGCATGTTCAAATCTTATTTTCTCCATTGTATGTGATATGTAATTTATGCAACATTAATATTTTTCCTAAATATAAGGTGAAAATACAAGCAATATTAATAAAATATAACCTTTGAACAGCAAATAGCAATAATCCCTAACCTAAATTTGCCACCATATATCAGTCCAAGCCTTTTCAACACTATATTAACTTCATTTAAATCATCAAATATCTGTAATAAATTGGCAAGGCATGGATATTTATGCCAATATTCACATCTGATCCATTAATGCATATTAGAAATGAATGCATTTTAAGTGGTTTTGATGTTTTTGCTTGATTGGAGCTGGTCAACATTCGGGACACAGAGCAGATCAAATCCCAGTCAATCTTGTCAAGGAGCAGTCATTTAGAGGAAAACCCGAGGTTCATAATCCTGTATGAAAATGTGATCCGAGTGACATGTAACCCTTCCCCAGCATCACAACTTCACAGTAAAAGCTGATTGCGGTTTCACGGATGTGTAAATGGCTCAGATTGATTAGCTGTCATGAGCTGAGCTAATATTATGGGTTGGGAATAACATGAACAGAAATAGCCAGATCAGTTCAGTGACTGCCTCCATGCAAGCTTCTTTTTTTGTGAGTGGCCTCGAAGCTTTACATGCTTACGTTTCCTGCCAGCTCAACTCAGTGGCTTCAGTCGCCACACAAGGAGGACCACTTGAGACTTCATAGCAGTTTCTTATTAGCCTCAAGCCCTTTTCTGTTTTGCTCTGACTAGCCTCTGGTCTCGCCTCTGTTTTTCTCTGCATCCCTTCCATTATCATTTTTCCCCCTCTAGATTCTGGACCTATACTCTATCTTTTTCAAAGCCTCTTATTTTCTCTCTCTTTTATATCTGGCTCTATTCTAGTGCATCACTTCTGGCTTCCAAAATCCAACCTCTAATTTCGTCTTGCTCCAACTTGTGCCCTCTGTGTCACTTAGCTATATGATAACTACCAAAAGAACAAAACTAGAAAGACACAATCTCTTTTTCTTTAGAATATTTTTTAGCATGTTTCTGTTCAGGGATGGTAACAGAAATAATAAGCATAAAACTTTTATTATTAAACTTTTCCAAAGAGCTTTAGCCCCACAATGCTTTGTGCTGCTGAGCTCTGACACACAGAGAACTGCATGTGAACTCCTGAATGCAGAAGCACTTACTCAGCCCCGGTGCAGCTCTGTGCTAATGAGAAGATGGTGTGTGTGCTTGAGTGTGAATGTTGCAAACGGGTGTCACTGTGACTGACACTGCTTTATTCCTGAAATAACTCTCACACACACACACACACACACACACACACACACACACACACACACACACACACACACACACACACACACTCTTGTTTTGCTATATGTAGTGAGGACCATGTGTTGACTCCCATTGACTTCCATTGATTTTCAGTCATTTTCAACCCTTTCTATGCCCTAACCCTGACAATAACCCTAAACCTAACCATTACCAGTGCATGCCTAACCCTAACCTTAACCTAAAGTCAATTCATACCTTAGTCCTAAACCTAACCATTAGCAAAATAGGTCGTGAGGACCAGCAAAATGTCCTCACATTTTGGAGGTGTCATTTAAGAAACACAACTTGTTTTTGCTGAAGCTTACATGCAGCTGTCTGCAAGCTTGCTGCTGGGCTCTTTGTAGGGAAACTAGTGAATGAATGACAGAAGGATTGGGAAGATTTCTGATAGCTCATGTGATGGAAGATTTTCTGCAACATTTTTTCCTCATTCAGCGAATACTCTGCTGCAGAGATTCAGACAAAATGTTGCTTCTTTCAATAATAGAGATACTCTTGTGATGCTCTGTCTCACATGGAAAGATTTTGAGGCGAGTGACATTTTAGAATGTTTTTGCATTTTATCGCTTAAAAGTACAGAGATCACAATTTATACCTCCATGTCATGAAGTTGACTCTTACACATGACTTGTACACATTTTATCATCAGCACCGCCAATCGTCTTGAGAAGTCACCTAGTTAGTCTACCTGGGTTTAATTTAATCTTAGTATAAAGTGATTCAAGTAATCTGTGAATGCCTCATTGGTTTGTTAGAGAACATTGGTGAACAATCAGCATCAAGAAGACCAAGGACACTATGGGGAAGTATAAATGAAACTTAGGTTGTAAAACAATATCCCATTGCTTTAAACATCTTGTGCGGCACTTTTCAATCTATCGTGTGAAAATAGAAAGAGCATGACACAACTGGAAACCTACCAAGACATGGCTGTCCACCTAAACTGACAGGTTTGGGGAGAGCATTAATCAAAGAAAGAGCAGAGAGGCCCATGGTAAATCTGGAGGAGCTGCAGAAATTAAGAGCTTAAATCAGAGAATCTATATCTACAACAACTATAGTTGTATGATTCATAAATCTGGCCTTTATGCAAGAATGGCAAAAACAAAGAGACTGTTGAAAGAAAGTTAAGCCCTGTTTACAGTTTGCCACAAGTTGTGTAGGGAACACAGAAAATGTGAAGTTACTCTGGTTAGATGAGACATTTTTGACATAAACACAAAAAGCTGTGTGGCTGAAAAGGAACAGTGGACATTGCAGTGTAA
Organism: Girardinichthys multiradiatus; assembly: GCF_021462225.1. Classification (NCBI taxonomy): domain Eukaryota; kingdom Metazoa; phylum Chordata; class Actinopteri; order Cyprinodontiformes; family Goodeidae; genus Girardinichthys; species Girardinichthys multiradiatus. Next base: position 38,450,653 of record NC_061797.1, on the reverse strand, counting down.
ACAGAATCCCATGTGAAACATGGTGGTGGCAACATTTTGGTGTGGGGATGCTGTCCTTCAGCCTGAACAGGGAAGCTTGCCAGAGTTAATGGGAAGATGGATGGAGCTAAATATAGAGCAATCCAGAAGAAAAACTTATCAGAAGCTGAAAAAGATTTGAGACTGGGGTGAAGTTTAATTGAAAACAACCCTAAAGATTCAGCCAAAGATATAATGATCAAAACATATTTATGTGTTAGATTTGCCCAGGCAAAGTTCAAACATAAATCAAATTGAAAATCTTTGATTTTAAAACTCTTTTGACCTAGCTTGAGCTATTTTGCAAAAAAGGCAGGCAAAAGATTTTGGTCTCTAGATGTGCAAAGCTGGTGGAGACATATGATAGATAGAAGACTTGCAACTACAATTGCAGTGAAAGGTGGTTTTACAAAGAATCGACTAAATGTGCTAAATACACCATTAAGGGAGTATAAATTCAATTTTTGAGCAACTTTATTTCCTACTTGTTAAATCCATGCTCATGTTAAGCTTTACTTCTGCTTGGAAAATAAGCTGAAAATGGTATCCTCGTCTGAGACTGAGTCTGTGTGACTACCCAGCCTTAGCATTTAGAATGCTCATTGAGCTCCGAGCCCTCCCTCGTTCTGCTATCTCCGGCTCTTTTCTTCTCCCTGTCAGTAAAAAGACCAGTGAGGTGCAGTGGAAGCCATGCTCGGCTTCCAGCGCCTGTAATTTGACAGCGAGCAGAGAGGGTGCAGAATAATTGGAATAGCATTTATATGACCCTGACAAAGAGAGCTGAGCATTTAATGTGTCCAACTGGAGTTGGAGGGGGAAAACAACCTGGAGCAGATTCCACAAGTTGTCAAGCCAAAGAAGAGGTCGGTTAATTAGACAAAGTAGACGTAGCCTTTTGTCATAACTGTTTGTGTCTGTGTCTCTTTAAGAGAACAAACTTGTTAATCCGTTGTCTAGAAAGCAGCTAATGATCAGAGGTGGAGCTTGTCGAGGTTTTTTTTAGCCTGAACTCAACTCAAGACAGATTTCTAGAAATTCTGGGAGGATATGAAGAGTCTTGCAAATTCATTCATGATATGAGTTCATGAACTTTTACACATTTTGTCGCACTGCAACCACAAACTTCAAAGTATTTTATTCAAATCTGATGTGATAGATCTATTAACACAATTGTGAAAAGTAGGGCATACATTTGTATTCAGACATGTGATTCAATACTCAGCCTCTAACAAATTCAGCCCCATTCATCCTCCTCTCAACTCTAACCAACCTCATTGTCCTTACTGAAGAAATCCATCCTCATATCATGATGCTGCCATCAGTATCTCTGGCACCCTTCCTTAACAGCCAGATTTATGGAGTGCACAACTAATAGTTGTCAATAGTTTCTCCTACCTGTGCTATGGTTCTCAGCCCCTCCTCCAGAGATGGCATCAGTTTCAACAGTGTTTTTTAATTTATTTATTTCAAACTAAAGGGATTTGATTACATTTGTATTCCATGTTTTTTAGATTTTGTTTTTTAACAATTTAAAATCGTCTTAGGTTTGCTTTTTATTTCAAAATACTACTTTGTGTTGGTCTTTCATGTAAAATCACATTAAAATACATTGAGACCAGCAGTTGTTTATTTTTGGCTATCATAGTCTAGGGGGTACAATACAAATGCACAGCAGACTTTTAAGATTTTTATTTGGAGAAACATTCAAAACGCCACGTATCCTTTTTTTTCACTTTACTGTTATCCACTGCTTTGTGTTGGTCTATTACACAAAACCCCAATGAAATACATTGAACTTTGTGTTTGGATTGTGGCAAAATGTGAAAAGGTTCCCTGGGCATGGACACTTTTACATTCAATGATGAACTTGAAGGACAAGTGGGAAGTCATCAGGCAGATGACAGTATGATCCAACTGCTGAGCGCAGCCTGTGTGACAGTTCTGGCTGGCCAGTGAGAGGGACTCTTCATCCCTCTTGTTCTGCTCTCATACTGGCTGCTGCTGCCAGTCTGAGAATAGAGGGGCAGCACAGTGTAATGAGCAGGATTAGGGAGACTCGTAGGAATGGTACGGTATCAAAGGAAATCCACTCAGTGCAGGATATTCAGACAGCACCCCCATTCTTTTATTCATTGCCTGCATGCTCAGAGTGACTCAGCTCACTCTCCTGCTGTCAAATCATGTCATTATCCATTAGTGTGTTTCTGCCTCACTGGGGACCGCCTACTGCTGCTGCTGCTGCCATGTGTAATAGCTGCACTCATATTTGAGTGTGTTTCTGGGTACTCTAAGAACAGCTGCATGTGGAAGCGGGACATGTATGTGTGGATAACTTTGTTTGCCTGGCAGACTCTTGGCAGTGGGCTGGTTCTCTGTCATGATTGTTGTTGCCTTGGTAATTCAATGTTAACCACAGTGAGTTAGATGAGTAATAAGAGAGCCTCATTTAGGACCATTCAGGAAGACAGATAAGACAAATAACTTGCAGGGAGCTGAGAGAATGGGTGTCTACTGTGCCAGAGTCATGGGTATAATGGCATGTTTTGTCTTTTGACATGGAAGCCGTAATGCTATGCCTCTAATTTGTTTGTCAATAATTAACCTATCTGAATTGTGGAAAATTTCAACTCCGGTAAACTTTTTATGTGCATCCATAATTCTTTGAAGCTTTATGTTGTACCATCATTCCACTGTGTGAGAAAGGATGATTAAAATACAGAATTTTAAGTCCCAAATGTATTAAATTTCCTACTAATAAACCATCTTAGTGGTTGGAAAACATTAGAGATTGGGAATTACTTAAAAGATTGAAAGAAAAAATACAATTCTCCTGAATGGAACCAATAAAATTTGATAAGGGAATGATTAGGAAATCAAACAGAGGTCCTGCAGAATAGTGAAAAACTTAATTAAATGGCATATTTATTAAGTACTAAAAGTTCAATGACAGTGACATTATAACTGAGTTGAATTTGAAGAGAGAAAAATCCAAAACACTTTATCCTCTAAGGTACCACATTGCCCATATGCAACAAATCAATATTTGGCCTGTCACATCGCTGGTGTATCTATTTTAATGATGCAATGCCCTGCATCCCATTAGCAAATTAGGCAGAAAAGATTCTATGCAATAGCATATTCTGGCCTATTCACCATTATGGTTCACATGTGGCTGCAGACAATGATCCCAAAACGTCCCTCCCTCCCTCCCTCCCTCCCTCTAATGTCTGGCAGTATGTACCATAAATGGTCAGGTTTCTCAGACAATAATAGTGATTAATAATAGACAAAAAAATAATAAAACTATTTACTATTCTGAATTTTATGGTAAATATTCCGACAGGCAAACACAATATTGATGATGATCTCTTCCTGAGACACCAGTGTAATTACAACCTGTGGGAAAATGAAAAATGCACCTACAGCAAAAGGGAAAATTAAAACACTAAAGCATTGATGACGAACTTTACTTTTATCTGGTTATGAAAGTCAAAGTCATTGTGATTAAGCGCATGTTTTTTCAGGACAGTAAAGGGGAGCTGGGATGAAGGTGTTGCTCCTATTTTCTCTTTGCTTCACAGCTTCTTCCCCTGAGGAGGTTCAGCCAACAGGCTAGGACTACTATCCTGATGGAAGTTCAAAGAACAGACAGACATAAAAAGAGAAGGAGGAACATGCATAAAAGAAACCATCACTCCAACTTCCAATATATGGTATTAAAAAGTACACAAGGAGTCAATTTTAAAGGAACAAATTTAAAGTTATTAGAATAATGCTGAAATTATTAAAAAGAAAGTAATTAGGTTAATTTAGATCAAAAAGGACACAGGACCTGTATTAAAACAATTAAACTGAACACAGTAAATCTCCTTAGGGATTCTGTTACAATTTTCCCCTGCAATAGGAGAGATGGTTTAGGAGGGTTTGGTGCTTAGCCTACAAAAGTTACTCCAAGAGCACATGTCTCATCCAGGAGATCACAAAAGAATCCAGAACAACATGTAAAACATGTAAAGAATTCAGTCGCCTGAATCCAGTGAGGCCAGTGTTCATGATTCAACAATAAGATGACAAATAAACAAAAAAAAACCCACAATGGCCTGTCTCAAATTTGCCAGAAAACATCTGGATCTTGACGTTGCGTAACATATTCTGTTGACTGGAAAGTGTGCATCCTGTTACACAATCCCAAGTGGATTGAAAGCTCACCAGCAAGAACAGATGTAAATGGCCCTGAAAAAAAAAAAAAAATCAAGGTTTTGTAGGGTCCTAGTCAAAGTCTGGACTTAAATGTGATTAAGATGCTGTAGCATGACCTTAGTAGGTCCTTTATGCTCAATGGCCTTCCAGTGTAGTTGAATTAAAAGATTATTTCTGTCTGATTATAAAATTTGTTTTATGATCTCAAACATTTAAATGTGACAAATAAGCAAAAACAACAAAATAAATCTGTGAGGGGGGAAATACAGCACTGTAAACAAGTACCAACAAGTACATTCAGATTAACATTATCACACTAAATCCTCTGTTGCAGTGAAATAACATTTGTCCTTTTCTGCTTTGTGAATCAGCATCTCGCATCTTTCTGTATCGCATTTCTCCAAATAGGCACACCTGTTTCCAACCCTAATATGAGTGACAACAAATGAGGGCATAATGAGTTTGGGATCGATTGAAAGGAGGAACCTAAGCCTAATCGGCAGACAAAACCCAGTAATGCGGTTTGTTTCATTCATTCAATTTTCTTTTAAAGTGCATTGGTGGCAAACTACAAGCGGTGGAGGCTTTTTTATGTCAGAGTGGAATGTTTTCTTCAATTTCACCAAGTCATGCTAAAAGGCGATCACTAAGTTTTTATGCTTGTATATTAATTTTATACAGAAATGAAAAGATTATTTTGAATTGCACATTTTGCCAAAAACGAGACAATAAAGATATCTTATATACTGCATTTAATCTCAGAAAATACAAATTAATCTAAATAAGGCATTTTAGATTTATTTATTGAATTTAAAATTAAATTTTATGAATTCAAATGAAGAAGTGGATCTGTGTACAAGAACCGCATATAATCTGTGAAACTGAAGAAGTGTGTCTCTGATTTTCACCTGATTCATCCCTTTTCTTTAGCTCTAGCCTGTGAAAGGCAGAGAAGGAACAACAAAGAGCAAAATTGGACATAGACAAGTATAATCCACCACATTGGTAAATTCAAAATGTGTTCTTGTTACTTAAATGTGATGTTTAAGAATAGCTGTAAACAACTTCAGTAAGGTAATCTAAATTATGTTTAAAAAATGATTAATTTGTATTCTTTTCATTTTTTATGAAAAGTTAATAAACAGGGGCATGCACATTTATAGTGGCTCCTCATTTTAAAGCATACATTACATTTTGATAATCTGCATTCAGCTCACATCTATGTCCAGATTGTAAATACTGAATGAGAACAAGAGTTTGCAGTTAGAGTGTAGTGATGACTGTGAGCTGTGAGGAACACAGGCAACCAGCCAAGTTGAGCTGGAGTCAGACTGGGAGTGTTGTGTCTTAAAACAAATTGTCTTAAATCTTGAATTTGTGCAAGTTACAGTTTTTGCTTGTATTTGAGAAGTATTTGACATACGCTATGAGCTGCAAGATGTGGCATTTGCTACTCGTGGAAGTTTTATCTTTTGTGTTTTCAGTCATCTTGATACATGACAATGTTATTTAAAAAAACATTTAAAACCATTTACTTCTCAAGAAGTTCTTTACAGATGCCCTTAGGTATAGAAGGTGTGTTTCTTCTTTTTTTTTTTTGCGCCACTAGTGGCTGTTATTATTTGGGGGTCAAGACACGAACCAGGGACAGCTGCTCCCAGGACTGAAGCCTCCGTATGTGTTTCAAGCTCTCTACTGCTATGCAACCCTGCCCCGATTATGAGCATATTGACTGAAAATGATAAAATTGTATAAAAAAATAAGTGGCAACAAATTCATCATTATGTTCAGTGTAATAAAAGCGAAGTAACCTTCTGTCTAACTCATTCTGTGTGCTCTCTACATGCTTCTGCCCCCCAAATCACCTCTTTGCTTTCAACTTTTTTACATCCTGTGTACTTCCCCTTTTTAAACTGTGCATTTTAATGACAAATATTTGTACAAAAACAACAAAAAGATTTGTGAAAACCCTCAAAAAGAGAATGAGAGTCATCAGTAAACTCAATAATACACAAATATAATTATGGCAATCTTTCAGTACATCTCAGAAACACAAAAACAAGGATCTCACAATAAAAGGTTCTTTTTGAGCCTCCAGATATCTAATATTCGACTTTATTTTCTCATGAAGCTCAGGTGTCAAGTGGCAAGCCTTCATTATTATGGGCATGTTCAGCCACATGATGTGATCGTGTATCTCAATCCTTCATAGGCCCTGTCTCTCATATCACACTCTTTTGACGTAGATGTTAGTTCTACTACCCTACCTGTAAGTCTTTCTTTGTCCTGTTCTGCACTGAGTTAAACAAAAATAATATGAAATATGTAACTCAAACAAATAAACTTGTTTGCAGAATATATTGTTACCATTACAAAAGTCGTATGTTACGGTCTAATAACAAAGGTGACTGTGCTACTGAATAAACTGTTACGGCTGTTGAAGGGTTTTCAGTAGCAGTACAGTACCAGAGAAAATGTGGTGGGTGATGCATGGTCTTCAATTTAATGGGCAGATGAATAATTGCGAATTGCTCCTAATCTAAAATCTAAAATAAAAAAATTATATTAGACCCTATTTGTATTGATCTTTTCAATCTTTTTATTAACTATTACCTGGTGTCATAGCATGGACTGGCCATAGAATATGTGCCCGGCACGGGAAATGTTTTGTACACTTGCACTGGTTGGCCAGTAGGTGATGATGCATGGAGACAAGTATGGGTGAATGGAGACAAAATGGGCCAATATTCAAGTATACCATCAAAACCAACACACAAACAGGAATAGAGCATTTGAATAGATGTCCACTACAATGACCACCATGCATGAAGCTGTTAGAGAACTGATTGAGAATTGCTGAGTTATTTTCAGTTCACCAGTGGGAGGCCAGTTGAAGGTCAGGTATTGTTAGATTAAAGTTTTGTATTAGCTTTGCAGATCTTTATTTGTTCTATCTCGTATTGACACTACCCTGACGGCTAGACATTGCAGGGTAAATCATTTAGATTCCCAAACACTGTTGTTGTTCTTTTGAGTTGCTGACCCAACACTTTCATCTAGTTTTTTACAATGCTGAACTGTCAAAAAGCAAAAAGTGAAATTAGTTACCTCAGCCTCCTACTGTGGAGCCATTGCAGCTTTTTTGTGATGTACTGTTTGTTGTGCTGCAACATTAAAACAGTTCCTAAACCCTCAACTTGCTGATTGACTGACAACTCTGATGCTGTATGAGAAAAAAGTTCGAATGATGAGGACTCTGGCTGAATAGACGTTTGGCTGGTGGTGAGTCGGCTCTATGGGGTATTTGTGTTGCTGAATGAGACTCTCTTTGAGCTCAGCTACTTGCTCAGGGGCTGACAATAGACTGCTACAAATGCAACACTTTTCCAGCCTGTGCAATGTCGACAGCCAAAGCAGAAGGCAGTTTGTGAATTAGGTTCAGAGAGTAAACAAAAGAAGGGAGGCAAACAAAGAGTTTTGGAAGCAAAGAGATATGTTCACCGGGTGGAAGAAAGCAAGTGAAAAATGACACCAAGGGGCAAGGAGAGGGAGAGAAACAGAGACAACAAGAAAGGAGACAGAGAGAGAGACAAAATGCAACGAAGCACGGAAAGAGAACACCGCTGGAGCGCTAGAGTACAATATCTGACCCAAATATGACAATGAAAAGAGATGAAACCCTATCACAGGCCTCTGACTGAGCTACAGTCACTCATTTATATCATATAATACCTGGTAACCACATGGTGATCTGCTCTCTGTCTTATTTATTTATTTATTTATTGTCCTAAGGCAAGGCTAGGTGAAAATCTGTTTGAGCAGGAGGGGGTCCGGGCTCATTCTGTCGGGTCAAGTGTAATGTGCACTCTCCAAACCGCCTGCTTCCCCAAATAGAACAGCATCTGTTCTTTTAAAACAGTCTGCTTAGTAACCAGAAAAATAACAAGATGCTATGGTGCAGTGAATCTGACATATTATATCCTCTGGATTCCCTTTAAAACCTAAACCACGAGGATATTATGTTGAGAGATCAGCTTGTATGGCATCAAATTACCAGAGGCTATAATGTTTCACACATTTGAATTAATTGTTGATTTTCTCCCATCCACGCAGGATTTAAATCAATATATACAAGCTCAAAAATATACATCCTGATTTAGTTTTTACAAGTTCACATGGCGACTGTGGCTCAGTAGGAAGAGTAGTCGTCTTGCAATCGGAAGGTTGTGGGTTCGATTCCTGCTGTTTGTCGATGTGCCCCTGGGCAAGGCACTTAACCTCAAGTTGCCTACCAATCTGTGTATTGGTGTATGAATGTGTGAGCGTTAGTGAGTGCAATTGAGTGAATGTGGCTCTAGTGTGCTTTGAGCGGTCTGTATGACTGGAAAGGCGCAATATAAATTCAGTCCATTTACAATTTACATGGTCACATTCTTGCAGAGTAAGATTAAAAGAAACAGAAATGATGAAAGTAAAAACATCAATAGTGTGGTTAATAAGAAGGATGTAGGATAAGATAAGACAAGACTTTATTCATTCCTCAAGAAAAGGAAAAGATTTACCAATACAGAGAAAACAAAAATAGTATAATGTAATTGTTAACTAATGGACTAATCAGAAAACATATTGATAGACAAGTCAGCAACCAAAGTGATCATATGTTACAACCCTAATATCTGAAATAAAGTTTTCAACGTAAAATAAGCTACGCTGGAAGAATTGTGTCCCAGTGCTACTTGAACAACCAGTTGGACTAAATGTTCCAGGCATCAGAAACCATCTTGTCTTACTACTTAAGACTTTAATCTGTTTTGCACCTCAGCCAAACAACAGTGCTGTCCACAGCGGCTGTAATAAAAAACATGAGATACAGATGACATCAGCTACCAGGAGGATGAGCTGTCAATCCACTGACTGACTGAGCAACACCTGAGAGCCAGAAAGAAGCAGTTGACTGCACACTGAGAAGAATGAAACAGGAGGTAGTGAACCGCCTTCCTGGGCATCTACTCTAATGACGGCCCACAAACATACATTGAAGTCGAGATCAGGCCTGCATCATGTCAGCTCACCATTATTAATGGCACACACTTAAAACCTAATTACAGGCTTGGCTCCTGGGCTCGGCTGACAGCTCAGAGAGTTCAGTCAGGCAAACTCTGTGCAGGTTAATGAAAAAATGACATGCTTAGCCAATCTACAAAAATAATGTTGAGCTTTTTTAACACCACACTGGAAAATGGAGACTTTATAAAGGAGTAATAGTGTCTTATGTATGAAGAAAAATGGCTGGGAAGTTACAATAATGGCTGTCAGGCACAGGCAATGAGCAGGTTAGATTACAACCTGATGTGATAATGTTATTACCCGTGGCCAATTTTTTACATTCAAAGGAACTTAAATAGCTGAAATAAGACTTGGCCATTTACTTAATGCCTGTCATTAATCTTCACAATGCTTCAACAGAATGTGAGCAAGAAATTTTGATCTCTTTTTGTGTCCTGGGAGAGGGTCATCCAAAAACTTCACTTTACCAGGTAGAAACAGAGTCCCTTGTGCCATGCATTTTAAAGCTATGTTCAGTATGGTATCAAAGCATGTCTTCAGCTAGTGTTCATGGTACCACAAATCTCTTAAGCCCTAAGGGGTTTTGGACCAATTTCTGCCTGAAATTACATAACTCAAGTAAACCAAGTATAGCTCCACAGTTATAAAGTCTAAATGCAAACATTTGGTATCTATGTAAAAGTAAGTCATAAAAGAATATTTTTTTTAGTGGAACCATTATTGCAAATGTTACTATGCCTGATTTATTTGTAATTAAACAAAAAACAAATCTAATTTTCTGAGCCTTGCAAAACTTTTTTACTAAGTAAACATTGCTAAACACCACGAAAAGCCTCTTGAAATCCTAGGAGAAGCCTCTGGTTTTATCCATCAATATCTTGACTATTACTGCAGCAAATCTGGACTGAATCAGTTGAAGCATATTTGTTTTAGTGGGCAATGTGGGCAATGTGTCAGACGGAGCTATCCAAATGTGCCAAAACTGTGCCAGATGTTTTTTTCACCTCATAAAAAGGAATTTGGTCAAATAAAATAGCTTATTTCCATTGTAGGACTCCGTCTGCATATGACATAGCAGCCCCCTCTTTCCTGAGCCTAATCTTCATGATCGTCATCGTCACTCTACTCAACGCAGGTGTCTGTCTGAAGAATATTTGATTTTCATGTCACTGGTCCACTAAACATTGTCCAAAACTTCCAAACTGGTAATTTTCCTCTTCTGTGCCAAAAAAAAAACACACTACTGGAGGCTAACAGAGCAGCGTGCAAGCTAGCTGCAGGGCATGTGTGCAGCAACCTGAGCCTGCTTCAAACTAAAACGCATCCGGCTTGCATGAGCTCACACGCAAGTTACATCACTGGAGGTGCTAGAAAGATGAGTTACACCTTGTTAGAAAGGTGAGTGTCTCTAGTTTGTAATGATATCGGACTTCAGGGGGTTCTGCAAAAAGAAAGTGGTTTTTGTAAACAGAGTCAGCTATGCCTAAGGGCCTTTAAATGCTATCCCATGTGTTTAATTTGGTGTAAAACTGAAAGTATTTTTGCAAAACGGGAATTGTTTTGTGAACATTAAAGCATCCTCTTGCAAGGGATTTATGAAAAGAAAACTGCCGCCATTTGACCTGGTATTAGAGATAGCAAAAAATGTCCGTTGCTCTTTTCATACTGGTCCCGGGATGCTTGGGCTTAAGGGTTTTAACAACACAAAGAAGAAGCAAAATTCACTATTTTTCACTGACTCTCTGTGTCCTCTTTCCTTCAATGTTTGAGGCAAAGCATAGAGAAGCAGAATTTTCCTGCTGTTGCCAAAAGGTGATGTTCAGGAAAGTCTTCATCTGACTTTGATTCCCCTATCCCCATTCAGTGCATTCACACAATTGCGTTTTTTCCCACCAGTGACCCTTGGCAAACCCATCTCTGTTCAACTTCAGTAACATGGAGAGGGTCTTAAATCTGAGAAAAGCTGAAAATGCTTTACAAGCAGTCAGCAAGGAGACAGGAAGTTTGGAGTGTTATTTGAGCTAGGTTGCACTCTTCATCCCCCACTGTGTGGTGTAGTAATTGTGCCGTCTGCCAGCATGGAACAAGTGCCTCCTGTTCAGTGCTTCCATCATTTTGAAGGTTATGGCACTTTGATGTAACATGAGCCGCTTCATTTGAATCGATTATACCATATCCATCCTCCATTTAGGGTGGCTTTGTGGTGTGGGTCTTAAGTGACAGTATCACTGGCACATTCAGGGAGATAGGTGCTGCAATTATTGCAATAAAATTATGCATTAGCATAGCGTGAGCCATTAATTGTTTCTAAATAATAACCTAGGGGTCCTGAGGCATGCATTGACAAAATATAAAAGGGAAGCTCTAGTATTATATGTACATCAACAATAAAGGTAAATTTTGTTGAGTAACAGTTGTGCTCTGCATTACACAAAATATATCATTAAATATGCCATCATCATTTTAATTTGTGTGATTTGTACTTGTTGATACTCCACTGAATACCCAAACCAAACAAGCTATTCAAACAGACTCAGACTCATCCTTTTTAAGAGACAATTATATAGTATTGATGATGTTCAGTTATTGGCTTATATAATAATTTTTGTGGTTCATACAAATAAGTATGGCTGTTTCCAGAACATACACTCAATCACATGGCAGCAGGTCAATGCAGACATTGTAATGACCCCCAAGATGGAAACCCACAGAGGTTCTAGTTCCAAGTAGATGAGTTTTCCTCCTTGTGTAATGCAGTCGACTAACGGTTCTTCATCTTTTCCCCTCCTGGACGGATGAGAAATTACCTTTTTTTTTTCTTAATTTGATGACGGACGTGTTGTCACCCCCCTCCTTTTTCTTTAAACCTGATCCCTCCTCAACCGGCGGAGAGAAGAAATCAACGTCAAAGTAATTTTGTTCCTTTTCATATTAAAAAGATAGGTGCATTTAGAGGTCTGGGCAGGATAAGGCATAGTGAAGGTGATTTATAATCACCATTAGTTAATCTAAGGTATCAACTTGTTGCATGCAATACTGATTGAAGTGTTTTATGCTGAGCTGTGTTTTGATTTGCTGCGCAAGCGCTGCTGAATCGTGCGTGTTTAATGTTTTGTCCGGCTGATCCCAAATCAGCCAGGAGTTAGAAGTTGGACTTTTAAAGGTTTTTCATTCAAAGCAACTGCGGTCTGTACCTCGTGGTCTGACCACTCTTTGTTCCGGTTTATTGCTGGAGATTTTCCACTGAGTTCCCGCCTCAGAGTTTTATGACCCTTTGTCAAGATTTGGGGCGATCGCTGCAATCGAGACATCAACACACAGGAGGATTTCTCTTTCCATTTAACCCAAATTACACATTTTGTCCATAAAACTACTGGTATGATCTTCATAGACACTAAATGCGCATATATTTTTATTTTATTATTATTGTTAGGTAGTCATTTTTATTCCCTTTGTGTAAGATAGTGCTTGTTAGTTAGGTGAAGGTTTTTGGACCAGAATAATGGTCTATCAGGATTATTTGGCTTCAATAAATCGTCATATATACAATTAAGAGAAGCGTTTGTGTTTATTTTGTGCAAGAGTGATTTATCTGTCAAAACAAGGTCGAAGATCCTCCACTTTTGGTGAAGTGGTTGAATTAACAGTGACAGTTTGTGGTTTTGGTTAATAATTTGTAATTATTAAAGAGCTTTGAGCCCATAATCACAACACCAGAGGACATCTCTGATTTCTATTCGTAAGTAATGATTTTTGGTTAAGAAATTAATAAACAAATTTTAATTATGATTTTAAATTATAATTCTTGATAAATACTAATTAATCAATAATCATAATCCTTACAAAGGGAACTGATATAGTTTGAACATGGCCTGGTTGTTGGTGTCAGACAGGTTGTCTAATTAGTTCAAAATCTGCTGATCTGGTGGGATTTGGACACAACCCTCTCTCGGCTTTGCAGAGAATGATCCAAAAAAGAGAAAATATCCAGTGAGCGGCAAAGGGATGGTTTGAACTGATAAAAAGGTCAACAGGAACTCAAAAAACCAACCAAAGACTTTAGAATACAAATCCCCAAATGTGCCAAACCTTGAAGTAGAATAGAGATATAGTCTTTGGCGCACTTAGAGTTACTTAGTACAAAATCACAGTCATTAAAACTCTACAACCTGCATGCCTAGTGCAGCCAATTAGGTCAATTGTTTTATGACCACAGTGTACTCATCTTCTGATGGGTACTTCCATCAGGATAATACACGATATCACAAAGTTCGTTCCTTGAACATGACAACAAGGTTATTGTGTATACCAATGGCCTTCACACTCAACAGATCTCAATCCAACAGAGCCCCTGTAATATGTGCCAGAGTTGTAGATTCACAATACAGATGTGTAACCAACAAATCCACAGCAAGTGTGTGACGCTCCAATATTGATATGGACCGAAATCTCTCAGGAATGTTTCTGACATCTTATTAAATCAATACCAGATATAAATAAGGCAATTGTGAAGGCAAATGATGGTCCAACTGGGTATTAGCAACGTGTACCTAATGATGTGGCTAGTGAGTGCCATTATTTTCTAGACTTTAGTTTACTGTGATCTAAACACAATTGCTACTCTTTTACAATATGTTTTAGTTTTTGTGGATTTATTTGAGATGCAATTCTTCATACAGTGAGGGGCATTCTTGACTTCACCAATTGCTAAAAGAATGTCCAAGTTTGGCTTTTGATGTCCCCTGTTTTGAATAGTGCAGGTGTATTAGGATGAAGGGTGTAAAATATAAAATATGCAACTTCATCAGAACTGGATATGTTACTTCTGTTGTGATATCACTCTTGTTTAATTTAATCTTTTTCCATGTTTTAAGATTGTTTAAAGATTCTGAGAATCATTATTATTTGAATAAATTAGAAAGTAGGTCCATCTTCTCTTCTGCTAGAAGAATCTTCCAACATTTCTTAAAAAGAAACCCATGGTTGCCCGAATTAGCTGACAAAATTCAATTCAATTCAATACAATTCAATTCAGTTCAGTTCAATTCAGTTCAGTTCAGTTCAGTTCAGTTCAATGAAATTCAACTCAATTCAATTCAGTTTTATTTATATAGCACCAATTCACAACACATGTCATCTCAAGGCACTTGAAACTACAAAGTTAATTCAATCGAATCATACAGATTTCAGGTTAGCTACATGCATTCCAATTAATCCTAACTATCAAAAAGTGCAGTCAGATTCAGTTTATTATTCAAATTGGTTCAAGTGTTTTTCTGTTGAAGAAAACCCAGCAGATTGCATTGAGTCAGTGACTTGCAGCATTCACTCCTCCTGGCTGAGCATGTAGCGACAGTGGCCAGTCGCTTTCATTGACTTTGCAGCCAGCCTTCATACTGAGCATGCATGTCCTTGTTTTCTAGGACATATACTAAAATATAAATACTGAGCATGCATGTAGTGACAGTGGAGAGAAAAACTCTCTTTTAACAGGAAGAAACCTCCAGCAGAACCAGAACCAGGCTCAGTGTCAACAGCCATCTGCCACCACTGACTCGGTTTGAGTGAACAGAGCAGAGACACAAAAAAGAACACAGAAACACTGATCCAGGAGTACTTTCTATGGGAGACAAAAGTAAATCATTATTGGTAGTAGCTCCTTAAGTGACTTCATCTAAGAGAGAAAAGCAGCTAAGCAGATGAACTCTGAGCCAGTTTTCAAGTCTAGAGTATGAAAGAGAGCAGATACAGTTTGTCACAGTAGAAGCTCAGCCAGTAGCTATGTCTAGGAGAGACGGGGTTAAACACTGAAAGACAGGGCCAAGTGTATCATCGATAGAATAAGGGTATTAAGTTTTTGTCAGTCACTTGCAAATAACTTGCAAAAGCATTGCACTACTAAAATGCATTTAAGATTTTTAATATATGTTAAACTAAAAGAGAAAACCCCACAACAAGTTCCACTGTGCTTGAGTCAGTGCTTAAGTCTTGTCCAACAGAGAATGCTACAGTACTACATTAGCACTAACGTGATCCTATTGCACAAAATGACATTAATTATTTGGCCTCACTAAACAATTTAAAAACCAAAAGTAAACTAATTACTGCTAATACCACAGGCTTACATTTACTGTGCATACGGTGGCAGTCCATACGAAGGTTTATAATCCACACCCAGCAAAGATTAAGGGTAACTCGACATTTGCTAATTAGCCTTAATTGCAAATGAAACCTGGAAGGCATCATTCATTACAGCCAAGTATACAGTGGAGCTTTATGCAAATGACACCAGTCTGTGACATTTAGACATTTAAGAGAGAACCTCCTTTGATATTTCACATATTTTCAAGTTTATTTGAAGTGTTTTACTCTTTGAAATCTTTTTATGTTTTTATGAAATAACAAAAATGAGCCTTTGATGTTACAGCTCCAAAGTTGCAGCAGAGGTCATAAAGCTGAAATGATGTTCATCAGTAAGGCAAAGCCAATACAGGCAGTGACACTGTTACTGTTGGATCATTTGTTGTTGGAATGTTGGCACAGTGCTGTAAAAAACGTATTTGCCATTTTCTTTTGCTTTTTTCTCACTTTAATATCTCAGACCATCAAATAAATTTTAATATCAGACAACCTAAGTAAATCCAAATGCAGTTTTAAAGTAATAATTATACTTCTTAGGAAACAAAAAGCAATCCAAACCAACCTTTTCATTTATGACATATAATCAATAACTGTAGAATCAAATAGAAACTGTCTGTCTGGAGGCTAATGTAGGCTAAAATATGTCAATATGCAGGACATCATGGCTCGATCTAAGGTTCAAGAACAGATATAGAACATAGTCACTCTGTCAGTCAGGAAGGGCTTTGGGACTTCTACAAACCACAGTGAGAGCCATTGTCAAAACATGCAACAGTGGTGAAACTTCCCAGAAGTGGTTGGCCAACCCACATTACTCCAAGAGCACATCAACGACATCCCCAGAAGGTCAGAAAGAACACAGAACTACATCTAAAGCACTGCATGCCTCAATTGCTTCAGTTTACATTAGTGTTTATGATTTAACTGGGCAAAAGCGGCATGAATGTGAGGGTTTCAAAAAGGGGGCGCCAATGCAGACCAAAAAGAATACATGGGCCCCTCTCTCATATCCCAAAGAACATTATCTTGATGATCCCCAAGTCTTTTGTAAAAAAGGTTCTGTTGAGTCACTTTTTGAAACGTGTGAGCCCCCGTTACACCTGGTGTAAAGTTGACTCACCATTTCAGAAAAAAGACCATAAACCCACATTTAAACATGGAGGCGGTAGCGTTGTGTTGTTGGACTGTTTTGCGGCTTAAGGACCTGACAACATTACATTTTTCCTAGCAGAAAATCCTGAAGGAGAATGTCTAGCCATCATCATATCTGAATGGCATAAAAATGATAAAATTGAGGTTTTGCAGTGGCCTGGTAAAAGACCAGATTTAAATCTGAATGAGATGGTGTGGCTTGACCTTGAATAGGATGTTAAAGCTCAAACCCCTCCAGTTTGTTTGAATTTAAACAATTAAGAGAGGAATAGGCCAAAATTGCTTCACCAAGATGTAGAAGTATTAGTGCCAGTTTCTGCAAATGCTTAATACTAGTTGTTGCTGCCCAAAGTGAACAGGCGGTTAAAAGATTTAGGTATGATTACTTTTCACACTGAGCCAGGTAGGTTCGGACTGCTTTTTTTCATTAATAAATCAAGTCAAATTTTGTTAAAGTTATTTTAGTCTGATATTAAAATTTGTTTGGGGCAAATACTGTTTTGTAGAACCATATATTTGTAAAGTGTGTGCTAGGGAAATGTTGATTTAAGTGTAAATTAATACTTACTTTTGATATAAAGTCAAAATGTAGTCTCACAGGAGGACAGGCAGTGTCATGATCAACAGACACAGAGCACACTTAAAGCCTCTTCCTTTCCCTTTGTCTGATGAAATGTGAGACAGATAAGGGGATAATATTACTATTGGCAACCTGTCTCCGAGCAAATGGACAGCTTCTGATGTTGGGGGTTTTGAACAAAAGGAATCACTTTATCTTTTTGGGAGACAGAAGTGTGGGCAGTAGGAACCCCAGAAACCATATTTGTGTCTCCAGTGTTACATTTTCATTACAGTGATTTAGTAGATGTGTTCGCTCAGAGCTGGTCTCAGTGACTGCAGCTATGAAATAAGCTTCAATTACAACATCAGCAGCATCAGAGCCTTGTGTGCCTAAGTAGGGGTTCAAAGACTGTAGGAAGCAGCCAGGGGCAGCTGTGTAGGGGGAGGTGACATGGATGAGTTAGTGGATGGTGATGACTGGGCAGGAGGAAGCTTTTTGGATGTTTCCATCCCCGTTCAAATGGCAATAAGTGAAAACCTAATCCCATAACAGTCCAATAAAGCACCATTATGGGCCTACAGCTTCCCTTCAGTGGGACCCTTTTGATGAGCTGCTAACGTCCATGCCCCGATCAGAGAAATATGGGAGGGAAAAAAAAAATTCCATATTGCATTGTGTGCTCGAATGATTGAATCCTACCACAACAAGTAAAAGCAATAAAAATCAGCAGGAGTGATGCCAAGACAAGGATCACAACCCTCTCTAAGTCTATATCCTGCATCTCCGAGTGCTGGAAAAGGTCAGCTCTGTTTTCTCCAGAGGCGGTTAAAACTGGATTGAATCCAAGGCAACTGGCTTGGTGAGAGTCACTGGAAGGGCAGTTCATCCTGACCTGGCATCATCCTTCTCCGAGTGGGCACCATTCACAGTCTTAGGTCAGCTCCCCTTCCATATGTGTGTGTCGGCCTGCCTTAACAACCCTTATAAGTGTACTGTTTAATATGCACACAAATGCACATGCACGCTCGCGCATAGGAAGCCATCTGTTGAGATGAGTCATTGGAGTAAAAAATCTGGTTTCACCTTCTCCCACAGCAGCCATCTTTTTCTAAATATCTTGAAAAACTCATTCATATCACATTGATTGTCTAAGAAAAAACAGAAACAAATAAAATAAGGAGCGGTTTTGCAAATTGGATCATTGGAATGGATGCAGCTGATGGGTCTTTGGGTGATATTGTAATTTCACCAGAGAAGAGGATTTACAGCTTTGCTCTTTCACATTCTTCCTGCTAGAGAGTTTCAAAAAGAGGCGCATACTGCGGTATGGAAGGATAAATGCCTCCCACACAGATTTTCTATAACATTTCATAAACATTTCGATAAAGAAAAGTTGGAGTCATTGCTGCACCACTACACACAGGACTATAATGACTGTGAGGATGAAAGGCGAAAAGATTGGTTGGTGGGTGAGCCTTTTTCTGGAATGTTATCAACTGTTTAAAAGGCTCAAGCAAATATATATGTTTATAAAATCCCTTTGAATTTGTTTTATTTATTTTTGAGTACCTGTAAGGCATAATTAACAAAATGAAAGAAATAAGAATCATATCACCCTGTGGGTAGTGAATCTTTATATCAGTTTCAGTTTTTGAATTTAATTCTTGAAATAATTAGTTCGATAGCACTCTAATTTTCTGAGATGTGACTGCATTAGAATTGGCACCATTAAATAAACAGCTCAACTGAACAAGATTCTCATTTGGTTCTTTGAGTTCTTCTGCCTCCCTCACAGACTGTGAATGATAATGAAGCAGCAGGTGTAATGCTTAGATATATTTCTGTCTCTCCTTTGAAAAAGTATTTCTTTGCAGCTATAGAAAGAAATCTGTGTCACTACAAAACAATCAAAAACCCACTGCAGCAGTTGGTTATAACTAAAGCCCCATTTCTTCACACTTTAAACATGTTTAAACAACAAGCAGCTATAGGCATGCGTTTGTAATCACTCCCTGGATAATTGAAGTCTAAAATACTTTTACTCTGAGGTAAAAATGGAATTTACCAGTGAACACGGTCACGGAGCAGAAAATTAGACAATAATACCAGGATATTAGAGTGAAATTGAATTCTCAGAGAGGCGTATAAAGGCATATGCACACACTCTCCTGTCAAACTCACAATGAAAGGTCATAAAGTTAAAACATCCAACAAAAAGAGTATTTTTTTAGGGAATGAATGTGGGTTCTCTGCACAGGTAAGTTTTCACTGAACCTACTGAGATAAAATATTAGCATAAGACTGACAGCAGTGTCTTCAATTGTATGGAAACAGAGAGAGGCTTTGTGATCTTTGTCTTGGGTTTTTAAGCGAAGACTACTGTCAAATCTGAGGCATTCTGAGGGTCCCATGTGGAGGAAAGCCATGAAATGTCATGCTTCATTTACCCTCTGTCACGCAAGAACCCACGCTAGATCTGATATACAGAACAGCATTTCAGAACTCCTTGTGTACTCCAGTAGCATGCAATTTGTTTGACACCACAGCTAATCTGAATGCTCTATCTTATTCTATGAGTGTTATCTGTGAAAGCACCGCATCTGTTCTTAGCTGCAACGTGTTAACGCCCAGCGCACACGATAAATTGCCACCTCCTGCGAGCGGAAGATGGATTGCAGCTCTTTCATGGTGAGAAGATCACCTATATTACCAAAGCAAAAGGCCACCGTCATATAGAACGATCCCAGTCGGCCATAAAAGAAGCTAATTCCAGAGTGAGAGAGCTGCCATTGGGAAGAAAATAACATAAAACCCACAGGATGTTCCCAAACTTATGCCAGGATTATGCAATTTTTACATAAAGTTACACATGAAATCAGGGACACATTATATGGAAAGGCTTCAACTGAAATTAATAAGTGTGTATCTCAAAGTTAGGAATCTTTGTTGAGTAATGAAGTGAGGAACAACATAAATATGTCTTTAAAATGCAGTCAAATTAAATTTAAATGATCTTAAAGCACTGTGTTGTTGAAGGAGCATTAAAAGCTGCCATCCATTGGAATGACCCAGTCAAAGTACAGACCTATATCAAATTGAGGATCTGTGACAAGACCTGAACATTTTATTTCACAGACAGTAACCATTCAAACTGGCTGAGGTTCAGCTATTTTGCAAAGAAGAATGTATAATAGCTTATTTCTGTAGATGTCTAAGGTAGAGACATACCCTTAAAGATCTAGAGCAATAATTGCAGGTAAATTTGATTCTACAGATTATTAACCCAGGGGTGCTAAATCAAATGCACACATTTTTTACATTTGTAAAAAACAAATAAAAGCTATGTGTCCTTTTCCTTCCACTTCACAATTATGTGTTACTTTGTCTTGGTCTCTCTAATAAAACTCCAATAAAATACATTTAACTTTGTGGTATGTGAATGGTTCGGCAAGACAAGGGCAAAAAATGTATGAAAAAATGAAACACTACAAAGTGTTTACTTTCTTCTTTTGTTAGGCAGAATGTATTTCCTGCTGAAGTAAAGACAGGGAAAACCCCTCCAGTAGATTAACTTTAAATTACAAAATTTGTCTTTAGGATAATTTTAATTTTGAATGCTGAGCTGTGGCTAATTAGACATGATGAGAGTTTGGTCAATTCTTCATTAACAAAATTGCCCCAGTTCACTGAGGTTTCTTGAAGTTTTATTTTATGCAGAGCCCCCCCAAAGCATCCCTTGAGAACCTTAAAACTATGGGCCTGAGCTTTTTGGGTATTCTGACATCCATTATGCCCATTTCAGGTTTTGAAACTGGCCTGACGCCCTCAGAAACCACACTTTTTGACAGGGTGAAATGACACACAGCTCTGTGACATGTGACCAGACGGAGCTAATACCAGTGTCTATTTCCCACTTTATTAAATCAAAAAAAGGACTAAGTTTAAAGAAAAACACAGTTGCACTATTGGACCTACTATTGTGACTAAAGTGAACAGATACTTAAATAAATCTGAATTTAAAACAGGGTAATACTTTTTCTTATGATTTTACATCTATTCCAGCTGCAAGTGGCAAACCACAATTTAGCGCACAGCAGCACAGTGTGGGTTTTCATGCGTGTCCTTGCCTAGCTGTTCATTCAGAGATATGCATGCGGGGTGGCTTTGCACTCTGAGAGGTAAAGCCTGTGATATTGGGCAGTGGCCCTCCAGCTTTCAGTTCCGTGCTGCGTAAACAGTCAGAGCAGTGGGACAGACAGAGATTGCCTCCACCTGCGGCTCTGCTGGGAGCTTCTGCAGAATGAGAGTTGGGTAAAAAGAAAACGTGGGTGTGGAGACGAGGTATTGGAGAGAAGCTGAGTGGAGGGAGGTGAAGAAGGAGCGCATAATTACATGGCAGAGTTGCACCTCATCTCAGCTTACTCCAAGATCCCCTCTTCTTCTTTTCCACAGGGTGCACACACACACATACGCACACACTCCGCCCCTTTTATGTCTTCATTTGAGGGAAAACAATCCATCAGATAAAGGTCAGTCTTCCACACACACACAACCACGTGAGGTACAGACATAGACAGGACAAAAGGAGCATCAGGAAAATGGAGGAACAGCAGAAAAGAATGTTTCTATTATCATATTTTCTCAACATTAGCGGTGGAGATTGTTGTCAGTTTGTCCATAAATTCAATAATGTGAAAGACAGACTCTTACCATAATATATAAATAATAATATTTCAGCTCAGAGATTCTTAGGAAAAACATCAAAATATGAACAGAAGGAGCATTGCAGAAAGAAGAGCAGTGAAAGGGGCCTGTCAAATGAAAGTGCTGCGGGGGTGTTTGCATCAGGCTCGAGCCTGCCACCCGCAGACCTGCCCAGGCAATGCTGGCTCTGACTCGTCCCTTTGAAAATACATCTCGGCACGACTGCACATGGCTCACCAATCGATGGATGCTATCTTGGTAGACGAATGAAAAAAGACTTGGCTGTTTCTCTGTCATAGAACAAAAATTGATTCTATTTGTGAGGGATTTCCCAAAGCTGTTCAAGCATTACTTATAAAGGACGTCAATTTAAGCCTACATAGAAGCAAAACAAAGCGGGGGGGGGGGGGGGGTGTTAAAAAGTTGTGGGACAAAAAATAATATGTGTAGTCTACACGGTACTGTTGCACTGTTAGTTTTGTGTTTATTTTGGTTTGTGTGGAATGTTTTTTTTGGTGGTTTTGGTGGTTGAGTCTAAATTTTGACTGCTTTCAGTTCTTCCTCTTCTTATCTGCCGGGGAGTACAGAGCTATATATATATATATATATATATGTGTATATATGTATATATATATATACACATATATATGTATATATATATATATATATATATATATATATATATATATATATATATATATATATATATATATATATATATGCATATATATGTGTATATATGTATGTATATACACATATATATGTCTATATATATATATATATATATATATATATATATATATGCATATATATATATATATATATATATATATATAAATAATGTGCGTCTGATTTATTCCAGACAAGTATGTCAGCTTTAGAACCAGTAAGGGAGAGCCTGTGTCAGTTCGTACGAGAGGAAGAACTGGATGATTTATCGTTTCTTTGTACAGTTTTAGTCATAGAATACCAGGTGATCACAAAGCCTCTCTCTGTTTTCATACAGTCAAAGACATGTGAACTGTACACATTTCTTTAAATATGTGAATTGTGGGGGTAAAACTTAATATTGTTGCCCACTAAAATCTTCAACAGATTTGTGTATTGTTTCTGGACTTTCTACTTCTTATTCAACCAATGTTATGCAAGTTTACCTTCAGTAAAAACTAGTTTTAGGTCTGATTCACCAAGGTTAAAACTGAACTCATTTGATTTTGTAGTTCACCACAAGCATTCAAAACAAATGTAACAGTCACTGAGTGAACTAGTTCTCATTCATTTATATATTATTTATGAAATAAAGTTTTAGGAATATATGGAATATAAGAAATGTGTTGAATTTACAAACTAATACTCTTTGCTTGCCCTTTTATGAAATTGAAATTTTGTTTGATTTTGAATAAAGCTGATTTTATTTAAATGTTTCCCTGCCTGTCAAAAAGGAAAAACTTGACTATTAAGACTTTCTTTTTACTGTGTCCTCTTCAATGCAGTATGAGTTTTGCTAATTGTCGTGACTTTGTTTAAACACACTAGTTGACAGACTTTTCGTTGTAATGTAAATTAATGTAAATTAAAGTAATCTTTGCTGTTACTTTGGCTACTCTTACCTGTAAGATGGTTGTATAGTTAGAAGAGAAATATTGCATTTAGCTGTAGCTTCATTTTCCTTTGCTGTATCTAGAACCCAATAGCTGCTCTCACTTTCTGTATGTTCTGCTCGTTCTGTTGCCTAGTACCAACAGAACCAGGGTACAGACAGATCTCAGTACACTCTGTTTTGATGTTTAGGGTATGAGCCATGAGTTTATATTAGATAAAAAGCAAGGAGAGAAACATCAATATTATCAATAAAAATAGATATATGTGTATGTAGCAGCCTGGACACACACACACACACACAGTAATCATGGAGTGCTTTACTGAAAGTGGACATTTAGCAGGAGTTTTCTATGAAGGAAAATAACTAGAGTATGAATTAAAGGTTTACAAGATTTCAGCTTTAATTCCACCCAAATAGAGTGCTGTTCAATAACACCAGGAAGTGCAACACTCAGTTCAAGGTGCTCATACAATAACAGCATTAATAAGCTCAAGGTTCTCCAAAAAAATTAACGGCACTCATTAACTTGCTCATTTGACCCCTTCAAGTGTTTACAGCTTTTTATAGGTTTTGAATTCCATTTGCTATTTAAAGTAACAGGAATAAAGTATTTGTTTAAGTCTGGAAACCACTGTGTTAGGTTTGTTAAATTTATAACTAGATTAGGATGGACATGGACCTGTTAATTTGCACCTCAAAACCTTTTATTTACAAGGGTTAAGTTAAGGCACCTCCAAAAATCAATATTGCTACTTTATTTCCAGAACATATTGCACTGTTAAACAGGTTTTACAGATGTTGATGGAAGATCCAGGACAGTAAAAAAGTGTGACTGTCAGCTCCACCTTATGTAGACACTGGTCTCTGTAAAAACTGGGGGAAGCGTTCCTGTACTGAAACTCTAGCTGCTTTGTTTCAGTTAAATAAGGCAAGCTCAATATCAAAATGTCATTTTACTGAGCTCCAGTGCAGCAGAAACCAATAAATAATGCTCAATATGACACAAGGCAATCCCACATTTGCTATCATGAATATCCAAAGCTATATCTGGTTATTAAAATCCTTCTGTCCGCAGATGGCGCTTCATATCCCTGTGATAGCCATTTTAATATGCTCATAACTTAATATCCACAGTAGGACTCATTTTATCAAACTGCCTGAAAGGACTCCACGCAACCTAAAGTCTGAAACAGCCAGTGTAGATATAGTGTATTAAGAGACATGTCTGAAAAATAATTTCAGGTTAATAACACAAGGATTGGATCTCCGTCTGTTTCTCTTTATCCACAATCATGGCTCATTTTACATATTAGCAAAGATAAAGAACAACTTTGCAAAACTGTCTGAAATAAATAGCAAAAATTTCTTCTTATCAATTTAATAATATAATTTTTTTCTCTAAATCCTCATCCTGCATCCTCATTCTTAAAATATGGCTGTTTTAGGATTAGGGGTGTACAAGAAAGAGTTTGGACATTCTTATGCTTTTTTAAAGTTCACGTTTGTTGGAATACTTGGCAAACTCTCTTTACACATAACACATTTTGTGTAACTTTTGTGTAACTAATCTTGAATAACATTTATTTTACCCCTTTCATAGTCTCGATGTCCCTATTTCTACTTCAGACCTTTCCCTTCAGGATATGAAATTATCTACACTTGACAATCTCTAGGAAAAATGCACACCAAACACAATATCCTGTTACTGTTACTTTAGAGATAACACAATCGTACTAACTTTTTGTTGTTTACCACTTCCTTTTTATGAACATTACTTCTCTCAGCCAGCCTCTAACCTCAAACCTTGTGTCTTCAAATCAATGTTTCATCTAGCACAGTAAGATTGCTTTTCAGTTTTTCTCAATAGAAAAAAGATTTCTCAAAGTGTGGTTATTATCAGATTTATGACCCCTCAAACTCAAGCACACATGGTAAACACATTTACTTTATTACCAACCTGAAAGCCCACTCAGTAGCCGCATAGATTTTCAGATACACATCTTTGCTCTGGACAAAATTGATATAGTTTATAGCAGGGGTCGGTCACCTTTTTTATTAAAATATCCATTTGTCCCCTCTTCTACCAAAGAAAAATAGTCTGGACCCGCAAAATATAAAACAACTTATAAACTTTTCATAATTTTAAAACTACATCAGCTTTGGGTCTGAAAGATTTTTTTGGTTTTGTTTTGAAAGAAATAGTCTATTCAATGCTAGTCTTCTCACCTGTTTAGTGTGCCTTCTGTTTCTGAAGCATGGTGCAAATTTTCCCCTATGTCAGTCAGGGCTGTAAGATGTGAGTTTGAGCTTCCTACAGGACTGTAGGTTCTCATTTGTGAAGCTCGAGCAATATTTGGACTTTCTGAAGTTTGTAATCAATAAAACTTGCTCAAGATCAGGCTGATTTATTCCTGTCAATGTGGATAAGTTCAGCAGGAATGGGATGATGTCCAGCGATGAGACAGAGAAGGACAGTATTTTTTGTTTTTTACTGAACTCGCTTAATCTTTCTCCAAATGCTGCTTGCATATCCAAAATGGCATGGTGTAAATAATCACAATTTGTTTTATTGTTATCTAAATTCTTAAGGGAGGGGAAGTGAGAGAGCCTACCTCTCTGTACATCTCTGCCAAACACTGTCATCTTGCAATCCATTACTAGGAGACAGCAGCATGTTCAGTGATTGCACTTTAACCCGTATGGAATTATTTTCTTCACTATCTTAATAACAAGGTTCATCTCTTCCACACATTCATGGGGGAATGTTTGAGCGCATGATGCTTTTTGATGCAACATACAGTGAAACGTCATTAGCCCTCGTTCCAGCGACTTCTGAAGTGAATTTACAAAGCCCTGCTGTGATCCTCATACTGGGTGCAGTAGACAGTAAAGAGTGGTGTTTATTCCTTTGGCTTTTAGACAACTCAAAACAGCCTCACAAATGTGACAAATGGCAATTGAATATGCTTGAGCTGAACTGATGTCATTATTTTGCTTACTGGTGATGTCTGTTGTCATTTTAATGGTCCTGTCCTTGACAGTCTTTGCATAGAAAGGCATTTTTTAAATATTTTTAACAATTTCTTGTTTTTTATGAATTCGGAGAACAGATCCTCTGATTTTTGAATGATTCTTTCATGTATTTTTCCATCTGTGAACAGCTTCCCCCTCCTGATGATCTCATGAGAAACTAGCAGCTGTAGTTGAGTTTGTAAAGTTGATCCACTTCTTGAGAGTAGATTTACTCTGCTCAACTTTACGTTGTAGTTCCAAAATCTCATTCGCCCATCTTCAGTTGGGTACTTTTCAGAAAGTGCTGAGTTCTTGTTTTGAAACTGTCTTTCAGTGTTCCATTTTTTTATGTTTGGTAATTTCTTGCCCAATGGGTAAGCCAGCATCATTGGCAATAAAGACATGCAAATTTAAACTTTCTATTTTCTTCTGAGATTTATCTTTTTGGGATGTATTCTTGCTTAGCTTACTATAGAAGTCTCATGCTCAAGAAGCTGTCTGCAGGTAAGGGCGAGTGATGCATATTTTAATTGACTAATTATAAAAAACCTTTTTGAAAATTTACCTTGGGTATCAAAATAAACAAAAAAAAACTTATAAAAATTGAATAAAATTCTTTTTTTTTTTCACTTTTGTCAAAGCTGAAAAACTGCATGCAGCTCAGGAGCCACAGAGTTTGTGGAACATTTAAAACGTTATTAATAGTTTTAACAAAATGTTTCAGCATGTTCACATTCACAGGTACTTCATAATGATGCCAACGGTCAATTACATTTTTAAATGACACTTGAAACTTATCCTTCTCCCTCTTTCTTTCTGCTTTTCGACACTCGTGTCAAATGGTATGAGTGGATTCATCCAGCAATTACTCAGACTTTGTTTTTGGCAGTCTAGTTTTCAGTGGAGCCACAGCATTTCATTCAGTCTTTCAATGAAAAGTGAAACCAAGAGCTAAGGTAATTTGAATCATGACATGCAGTCTCGGGAATGACCCATTTTTGATTGAAGAGGACTGGCAGCCTCTCCAGAGTTTATCCCGCCTCTCACCCAATGACCACTTGAGATAGGCAATAGCCCCACTCTGCGACCCAGCAAGGACAAGCAGGTTTAGATAATGCATGGATGGACAGATGGATGGATAAATCCACCAGCTTTTCTTGACTTTGAGACATTTTCAAATCAGATTAAAGCACAGACATTTGAGAAAAAAACATTAGAAGTAGCATTGTCATTAACAATTTGAACCTTCTGTTCTGGATCTGGTGTGAGATCCTTTTTGTCATCAGTAGTTGTTTGTTCATGGCAGTCCTATTTTTCTTGCCACCTTTAAAAATAAATGTATTCCTTATCTTTGCTTGAGAGATTATAATAATTTTATAATTATTTAATTAGAATCTTTTTTATTTAAAAATATATTAAAATAAGAATCTTTTTTTCATTAGAAATTTTAGCAACTTGGATGTTTTTCCCCTAATTTCCACTTTATCTTAGGAATCCACTGATCAATTTAATTTGACCTGTTTTGAGAGCTGTTGTTATTGCATCTCATCCTAAATGTTTAACAATGCAACAATACTAATTTGAAATCACGCTGAACGTCTTGGCACGGTAAGAGTCTATTAATCTCCACGCTCCTTTTCTGTCTTCTGATATAGACTTCATTGCCTGAGCACACTATCAAAAGATGTATGGCAAAGACAATTTGGAGAGTATGAATCAATTATTGAAGAGGAGAGACCAGATATATACATGACTTTAAGGGCATGAAAATAGGGCTTGATGAAAATCAATACATGCACACATTTCTGAGTGAGTTTTATTCACTGATTGGCTTTCAGAGTTAGGAATACATGCTATGCTGCACATTCAAGGTAAAAGAGAAAACACTATTAAAATTGTTCTAAATTAATTAATTATAATTAACATAGGAAAATACTGCTTCATTATTGTTAATGTACTGTAAAGCCCATGTTTCTCCAGACCTCTTCCTTGTGATAAGTCAATTGCTACTGTTTTTCTGAGGTTATATTTGCTGGAGTTTAACATCTGCTAAGGAACATGTTGGGACCCACAGCCATGGATTTCAACATTAAACTCTGGTACGGACCTTTCTGGAACTTTCAAAATAAAGTGCATTAACCTTCTTCCGGCACAGCCAGGAAACGGGATAACTGCGGACTTCCTGTGATGCCACTACCCAAATAAAAGCACAGCTGTTGCTACATCCGCCCTCTTTCCACACGGCCTTCAAGAAGGACCGGTCAGGGGAGGCCCAGCACGCTGATGTCTTTTGCTGGCAAAAAGACATAAACTCTTCAACTGGATCCAAGGAAGTCATACGATCATCGATCATATGCAAAGATAAGTACGGATGAAATACTGTCTGTGTATCCGGTATTTTCATTCATGAACGGGGGTAATTAAGGTACAAGCATTGCTTGACTGTCTCTCCGAGCCCCCGCAGACGCAAACGGTGTTCGAGAGAAGCCCCTGCAAAGACGCGGCCTCCCAGCCTGGAAGGAAGACAGCAGAGACCGCAGCGGACAGGACGAGCCGCCCAGCTACAGCTCCGGAGCTAACCCTTTTGTTCACAGAGCAAACGCACCTTCAACCCCTGAGGTTAGCTGAAAGCTGAAAGCTAACTTCTTGTTGACTTTGGACGTTTCTTCAAGCTTCGCCCCTTGGACAACGTTTCCTCACCATGGTTCATGAGGTTAGGTGTTTTGGGCAGAGACAGATTTAGGATGAAATGATCTAAACGTTTTTCATTCTATGAAGTTTGGTTTTGTGAAACTCAGCTATCTTAGTGCTAGCAGGCTATCTGCAGCACACGTGCCGGTTTGTGTTCTTTGTATGTTTTAAGGTTAAAATAAACTTTATTTTAAGGGTGATTTTAAACAGTACATTGCTCATAACGCGCCGTACGCGCTTATGCATTTAACCCTTTTATTAACGGTATTTTAAAGGTATGTGTTGATTCTGGTGCTAAGCTATCCGCTTCTTTGTTAGCTTAACTGCTAACCGGTAAGAACACGTGCTTGCTACTAAAGAGTATTCAACAGAAAGATTGTTGGTTTTCAAGCTAGTGAATAATAGTTCCTAAACATAATTTACTAAATTTGATAACTAAGTAAACACCATTAAGCCCAATTTCTACAGAAAGATTTGGCTCTTTCCAAAATATTTCCTTAATAATATTTCTTCAAATATTATTTCAATAAATAAAAGCAGCTAATTAGGCACCGTTGAGAAATGGTCATCCAGAAGGTTGTCTTTATTCAGCAGATCATTATTTAAAACTTTATTTTATTAAAATAATATTTTATCTGATCTTGCATTGTGAATGGTTGTCTAAAGGTATGCTGATTATTGCCTAAGTTGGTTCCAAGACTAACTTCACTTCACTTCCAGATCCTTCAAGATAATCCTTGGTTCTCAAACATAAACATTGCATGGTAATGTTGCATCACTCTTTTGGTCATGGTTTCCAATCATCTTTAATCAACTTGTTTATATTGTACATAGTCCATTAGTCTTCCCTATTCTTTCATTCAGCTTGGTAGTTTAATTGGATTGTTTTAGCATAGTAAAGAGTTTGTTGATTGAAATATGTTTGACTTTGAGTTAACTTATTTTTGTTAATAAATTCTTGTATTTTAAGAAATTGTGTGACTTCATTCCATATATGTGCAGAGTTTATGCTGTTCAATAATGTCGGAGCTCGTCTCACACCTTTCTCTTTTTTGTCCTAATACCATCGCCTTACTGGGCGGGTATTCACAGGACAACCCTTAACAGACCAAAATATTATTTGATAAAATATTAAAATAGTAATATTATTAAATAATATTCTCAGATTCATAATTACAACAAGCAACATGGATTTTTTAAACATCCTTATGTGTGAAAATTTGACAATGAAAAACATTTAAATAACTGTATTCAATCATTTAAAATATTTATTCTGATTCTGATTATAATGAACTTGCACTAGAAACACAATGCAAAAAGAAGAACATAATATATCAAAAGTGCAATGCCAAAAAAAAAGGTCCTAAAACAAAACAAAGTAGATCTTTGATTTTAAACTGTAGTTTTTGCACGACACAAAATTAAACAAAACTTGTAAAAAACTTAAACTGAGCCAACTTGTGCTGTCTCATGGTCTTTTTTCTGATTTACTAATTTGTGGAATTTCTCATCTTTGTTATGAATAGGGGGTTGTTTGGTTTCTGGTTTTTTCTTATATGTTCTCACAGTTTTTGAATCATGCTTCTGTTTGTTGTTTTCCTGGTCATACTTTAGTTTTGTCATCTTGTTCATGTTTTGTCAAGTTTGGTTTTCGGATCTGGTTATGCTTTTGTTTAATGTTTTTCTAGTTTCTGTTAGTTTATGTTCAAGAGTCTCTGTTTTGCTCCAGCCACTTTTTGTTCTGTCAATTAAGTTCATTCGGATCACCTGCACCAAGTTAATCTGTCTTCTTGTTTCACCTGGTCACACTCCATTAATACACCACACCTGTTCTATCATTCGGCGCCGAAACATTTTTTTATGCTCAAGTCTTGTTTTCTGATCATGCCATGCCTGTCTCGCCTGCCCGTTTGTTGTTTTGTTCCTGCCTCCTGCTGTGAGTGAGTTTTTGTTTTTTGTCATTAAACCCTTTTTCACTTACCATCACACTGCCTGCTCATCTGCATTCTGGGGTCCTATTTCACAAGCCTTAACAATCTTTCCTTTTATAAGCATGTTTGGAGGTGTTTGGAAGATTATAAATAGGTCAACTTAAGAAAATTCCACTATAATGTCATGAATCAAAAGTGGCAATTGTGTTGTCATTCAGCAGTGGTGCTCATATCCAGATTAGGAACAGCCTTTTATCCTCACAGGGCAACTAGCGGGCAGGATTACTTATTAGATCACACAGGAGGACACTAAGCAGTTCTCCACGCTGACGGACCAATAAGGCGCTCAGTGAAGCAAGCTGGGTGCCACTCAACTCACATCACACGTGCTGCCCAACACTGTCAGTCCATTATTAGGAGACAGCAGCATGTTCGGTGATTAGGCTGGGTAATGGGGAGTGACTGTCTCTGGAGGCTCCTGTTAGCTGGGGTGGGTCTATGTAAGATGCTAACAAACCATTGCCCTGTGCTTCCTGCACATACACAATGAACAGCTTTCCAGAGAGTCTTTTGTATTTGCTCCATTCCCACACAAAGACGTGTCGCACTGTTTCACATTCAAAGGTGGTTGATGGGATTAGAATAAAGCCGTGATTCATTTCCTGACTTTTGGCACAACAACTTTACAGTCTCCGGAGGGTCTGCAAAGCCTGAATTATATTAAAGATGCTCATAGAAGGCAGCTGTTAATGAAATAAGAGCTCCTCTGAGCCTACGTGGCCTTTAAATTTCAGCTGAGGGTGTTTGCAGATATAATGTCTAGGCTACTTCTAAATTATCTAACCAAGGTTTGTGCATGACTTCATTGTTTTATTTTTCCTTGGAGATATATATTTTTGTATAAGTTTCTCTATTGACATTACTTTTGGCCATAAAATACTCAAATGGTGTTACTGTAGAAGTAATCAATCAAAACACTGATTTCCAAAACTATTGTTGAATTGCAAATATTCCATTTTGAGACAATACAGTATTTTGCAAAAACAGTTATATCTCTTGATCTTTTATATATTTTGTCACATAACAACAAACTTCAGAATACATTTTTGTTTGATAGAGCAACAGGAAGTAACGCATACCTGTTAACTGGAAAAAAAATTATTTACTTTTAATGTACTTTTTGCATTGTTCTGTAAAAGTCACAGATGTTTGTTAGACAACATACAGCATCACGGAGACCAAGAAACAAATCAAGTCAGGAATAAAGTCAGAAATAAAAGTTTAGATAAGACTAAATGAGGGTTAGTGTATAAAACAACATTCAAAGCTTTGAATATTTGACAGGGCATGAAATAATCACCTGAAAAAGGGCAAAATATGACATGCCTGCAAACCTTCAATGACATAGTCATCCACTGAAACTGACAAGTCAGGCAAAGAGAGCATTAATTAGACCAGCAGCCAACATGCCATGAATCCCCTCCCCACAGCACAGGGGTGCACCCCCACAGGTGAGTTTTATCCCTGAAAAACTGACAGAACCACACCTGCCCCCAACACACAGTGCATCGCAACGACAAGGCAAGGGCCCTGCGCAACACTACCCCAGCCCCAACCCACAAGTGCAACAGGACAGACACCATCAAGCACTGCCCCCACAACGGAACACCCGACCCCACCCCACAACCACACAAACACACCACATCACTGCCACTGCAACGATAGCCCAGGGAGAAACACTATCCAGCTCAACTCTACCACCACAGCTCTGCCGATCCAAATGCCGGTGACCCCACATCCAAGAAGAGGACACAACCACATGCTGCAGCCCCTCCACCCCACCCTCTACCCCGTTGCCCCGATCCCCCTCCCCGGACACAACAGCCTGCAGAGCAGCACACCGGCAAGCCCGCCCAACCATCCGGCCCAGCCCATCAGTTCATGAGTGGGAAGCATGCATTAGCCGGGAAACCGGGCCGGGCAGACCAACCACTCCAGGCCAAGCACAACCTGCCAGCCGCCACAGGCACAAGACATGCGCCACCACCCCACCCACCCGATCACCAATGGTAGTCCGCTGCCCGGCCAGGGGCCAGAGCCACAGAAGGAAGCATTGGAGGAAGGCCACCACAGTACGCCAAGGACCGGGCACCCCACCATCCCCACAACCAAACCCTAGAGGTGCCCCAGGATGCCGGCCACCCACCCTCCCATATGGTACACCCCGACCAGCCTCCAAGCAATCCTGAGAGAACCCCAGCACCAGGCAACCCCCAAGACCCGAACCCCAGCCCGCTCCCTCTCCTGGCCTCCGACCCCAATGGCAAACAGCGAGCCGGGGTGTGAAAAGACACCAAGCCTACCTTGGCCTGCTCAAATGTAGTGTTGATGCATGTTGTTGTAGTGTGCATTTAAAAAGAAAAACAGGAGGGTGTTCCACACCCGACCCAAAATGGCAGGCCCACCAAAATGCAAGCTCTGGCCAGCATAGGCACATGCACCCCCCATAGACAAATGAACCAAAACCACAAAGGCCAGCAAGGCAGTCAAGCAGACCCCGCGATGCACCACCCCGCCCACCACCGTGACCAAGGGAAAGACGCCGGCCCAGCAAACTGAAGGGTGCCACAGCACGCACAGCAAAGAGGCTGCACTCCCCCTCCAAGACGCAGAACCACCAACATCCATGCCAGCCAAGCAAAAATGACAGAGCCAAGCCAGGTCGCGGTTCCCCCCGAGCCTACGCCACAGCAACACCACACATCCTTCCATACGTTGGTAGGGACACGGTGAAGTCCACCAACTCCAAGCACACACCACCCAGCAGGAACCACCCAGCAGAGAAGCAAACCCCACCTCAGTATAAGGCAGAGAAGCCCGATGCAACCACCGAACCCAGCGACGCCAGCCCTGCAGCACCCACACTTGTAGGCCAGAGCCGCCAGGGATATCTGATGACAGGATGACAAACAGTTGTGTAGCTGTGCAGGGGAAACAGCAAACATGTAGAAGAAGTTGGTTTAGTCAAATGAGACCAAAATTCAACTGTTTGGACTATATGCAAAGTGCTATGTGTGGATGAAAACTAGCATCGCAAGCCACCCTAAACAAACGATTCCCAAGATGACACATGGTGACAGCAGTATCATTTCTTTACCCATACTTAGAAGCTGGTCGTAGATGATGGAAAGATGGACAAAGCTAAAAAATAGGACAGCACTCAGAAAACCTCAGACAGGGGCGAAGGTTCGACTTCCAGTAGAACAACAACCATACTCATACAACCAGAGGTACAATTTATTGGCATAGATCAAAGCATATCCTTATGCCAAGTCAACGTGTAGACTTCAATCCTATTGAGACTCTGTGGAAATACTTGAAAATTGATACACTCTCCATCCAATCATACTGAGCTTGAGTTATTTTGGAGAGATTAATTGGCTAGTAAAGATGTAGTAGAGATGTAGGCCATATACTTGAAGCTTTAATTACAACATAATATGATTCTACAATTGACTCAAAGGGGTGAATACATATGCACTCCACACTTTTCTGATTTTTAGCTGTAAAACATTTGGATCATGGGTTATCCTTTTCATTTAACTTCTTATTTATGAACCACATTGTGTTGGACTGTCATAGAAAAATGAAAATGAACTACACTGATGTTTGTGGTTGGAACATAACAAATAGCAAAAAAGTTTAAGAGCATTCATACATTTTTAAGATACTGTATTTAAAGTTTCACAGCATTACAGAACTACCAGTATAAGCGAATTGGTGCATATTTCAAACGAGCACAATATGATGTTGGAATGAAGAAATATGTAGCCTATTAGTAACGGTTCTAGCAACACTCAAAGCTCTGCAAATGTGAGGTTGCTTCATGCCATGTTCATACTTTCAACTCTATAGGCCCATTATATTGACTGATGAATTTTTCAGAGCCTGCAACGCATGAATGTTCAGTGTAAAAAAAAACCTGAATTCAACAAACTATGAGGACCTGATGATGGCTCAGATTTTTCTACTGGATTTTATTTTTCCTTCGAATAAAGTCCTGTGGTCTCTACTAAATACGTCTAAAGTTGTAATGATTTTAAAAAAAGACAGAAAAGTCAGGCTGCTGGGTAGAGCATTTTCATTTTATTTCCCATATAAACAAAAAAGTCCACACTGTTATTGAGGAGGTCAGAGGTCTCAGGTTTGTCATTCCGGTTTTTAAGATTCAAATCAAAGTTGGATGCTGAGTTAATAAAAGGTAAGTACAGCCCATCTAAATTTTGATGATAGAGCTGCACAAATTTTCTAACTAATTGTCACTTTAAATTATTTTGATCCTTAGCCATTTTAAAATTTTACGTAAGAAATTCCACACCCGTGTTAGACTTATGATTATTGATTAATTAAACATTATCAATAATTATAATTAAAAATAATAATTTGACAAAATTAATTTCTTAACCAAAATCCTCATTTATGAATCGAGACCAGAGATGTCTTCTGGTGTTGTAATTGTGGCTCAACGCTTTTGATAATTACAACCGTTAAATACTCAGTAATAATTAATAACTATTACCGGAGATGTCACTGTTTAATCGACCGTTTCTGCCGAAACGTGTGGAACTTTTAACCTTATCTTGACTGACGAATCACTCTTGCACAAAATAACCCAGAAACGCCTTCTCTTTATCTACGTGAATATTTATTAAATGACTGCCTGATACAATCCGTTCTTCTGATTTAATAATCTTCACCTACTCAAACATGCAAAGTTCTACACAAAAGGGGTAAAATATCTAACTGAACAAAAATATAGCGAAACAGCAGTGGGTGTGTATGGGATCAAACCAGCAGTTATGGCAAAATTGATAATATGATGAAAGGGTGGTGAGGATGTTGGGGCGCAGTTCCACTGTAACTCAGTTATACTCAGTCATAAAACAGCATTAAGGTTGAAGACAAAGAAAATGGTGTATTTCACCATGAGGTTATTTTAACAGTCCAGTCTCACAGTGCACCTGCGCTTACTCTCAGGTGTTCAATAACCCCGCAAAACACACACAAAGATGGGGAGCGCAGCGGCTTCCCGACGTCCAGCACGACATATCAAAATTTCAATAACAAGGTTACATGCACATATCATTCAGAAAACATTAGATTAAATAGCGAATCTCATCGCACTAAAACCTCCTACCCTGCCCAGGCTTTCTAAGAAAGGAATAAAAATAAAGGATGGGTATTACTTGTTGTCGGCTTTCTTCTGAGCGGGGTTGAGAGAGGAAGGGGAAAGTTGGAAGTTACTGTGCTTCCACAGTTAACTTCAGGAAAAGCGGTCAATCTTCGTCCTCTGGCCTCTTTGGCGAAAGAGAAAAATATGATGTGACTATCAAAGTCGACTAGGATAAAACACGGTGGCAGTTCGTCTCCTCGAAACTCCGTGTTTTTAGTTATGCTCATGTCTTCGATCGGCAAAGTGAAATTTCTGGCCTTCTTAGTCCAGAAACCTCAGTTATGAATTGTTCGTTGGCCAATGAGAGATAATAAATGAGATCCACTCGGAACTCTTCTCCAGGTGATGCTTCAGATGTTGGTAACCGGACCCGGTCTCCAGCTGAAGGCGAGTGTTCAAAATGGAGGTCTCCCTATATAGCGTCTTGTGATGTCAGACTTGGGACGTCCCGTCATATCAGTCGCAATGTCCTGGATACAAAATGGCCGAAAACGCCAGGAGGCCTGGTGGCGTCCAGCAACGTGCAAATAGTCCAATATTCAGCAAACAAGTGGTCCAACACCCGAATACACGGTGTCCTACATTCTCAGATCGATTAAAATTTATATAGAGCCAACCCAGAGAGCAGCCGAGACACACCCAAAACCTCTCTGATCCCAACTCAAGGCCTGCTGCAGTTTTTGCTGTTTTTGTACTTGTCAGTTTTAAGGTACTTTTTATTATTACAGAGTACAATAGCCTGAGGATTGAGCCTGAGCAAAATGCTATAAGGTATCAGAAGATTGGAAAGTTTGAGCGGACACTATACAATTCATTTATTTTTACTGATTTATAAAACGTCCTCTTAGTTAGCTTTCAGTAGTAAGTGGTGCATATTGAGGTGGATTTCCTAATTTTATTTTTGACATAATTTGTCCTCAGTAGCAGTTTCTGAAATGCTTTTGGCTCAATGGTTTTTCTTTGATACTTTACAGAGCGACTCTTTTGTTTTCCCACTATGTACTACTAATGTTCAATAATCAGTGCAATTTTCCAAATCACCTATGTTATAGCTTAAGGTTAACTCTTGATATGTACTAATCATGTCATGATGAGGATATTCCAGAGAAAGGTAGAATAATGTTTTTATTTTGATGCAAACTGAAGACATATTTTGAAACACAGTCAATTTGTATTAAATGCTTAAATAGCAACACAGTTGCAGGGATGTTGTATGTTTTATATTATTGAGGTTTGCCTTTGACTGCTGTTTCTTAATTACATTTTGAACAAGGAAAACTGAATTTAAAGGCACTTTGAAATCTTTTAATCTCTGTGGCAACAGTTATTCTTCAGATCCCTGAGCATATTAAAGTGTCCCCTTGCTATTGAGGTTTACTAAAGGCTTTGATATAAACATTATTCTTCTTTGTAACTGTCATCAGTTTTCAATTTGTAATGGCAATTTAGTCCTAACAAGTCAATTAAGGCTTAATGAGCAAATGCCATTCTGAGATACACCATGACTGGTTGCTGAAACGTTTTCAGCTAACATTTTTCCCCAAAATGCTGCAAAATACAATTAGATTCAGCCATGACATATAAAAATTATTTTTTATTTTTTTTATCTGGTTTTAACTTAATGTGGTAATGTGCAATTTATGTCAGATTCTGTAAATGCTAAGACAAAACTGCGTGATTTTTATGAATAATCTCAAAACACTGTCCTAGACAACATTAAAGAACGCTGACATTTTTTGTTTTTGGCTCAAATGTTCATTGCACTGGCACATTCTCTGCTTTGATAGCGTGCTGTCCAGCCCTCTGAGATTCTCCCTCCTCCAAGGTCCTGCCTTCTGTTCTCTCGTACTGTTTGTTTCCCAATCCAGGATCAACTGTGAGCTGCAAGGCGCTCCTCCCTCCTCACTCTCTCCTGCCGTATAGCTCCTCAATGCTGGATGCAGGCCCAGCTCTACCAAGCTTAAATAATGTGTGCCTCTCTCTTGCATCCCTGCTTTTGAACAGGGAACAGCTACTACACCTGGAGACCTAAGAGTCCTTTCAGTGGGTTCCATCCAGGCGAACTGCATCCTCATCTCCTGCTTTATTTACCATCCCCCTAAATTATTCAGGACAATTTAGCCCTGCTTCAGTCAGCTGGAGAAAATGACAAGCCATATTATAAGTCAGGATGTCCTTAAAAACCTGATGAATAATACACTGTAAGAGGAATTAATCTCTTTAAATAAACATTTGGGTGATTCATTGGGAGGCAGCACTATGAGCCAGAAAAAAACCAAACATGTTTGACAGAGGCTGCTCTCCTTATCGTGTTTGCATGAAGGAGGACAGCCTGAGGAGCTGCATTGTTTGGTCAGAGGGGAAGCTAATATCCTCGTGTAAGACAGAGAATCAGGCTCCAAGCTGAAAAGTATGACTTTGTACTCTTTTTATCACTTTGAGTGCATGTGCCTCTGTGGTAATTAATATGACATGAGGTATACATTCTCAGTAAGAGCTCATTTTCTTGGATTTGTGAGCTTTACACTGCCAGTTTGGAGTTAGTTAGGAATGCATGCAGTGGGATTAGATGTATAATTCAACCTCTTTCATTTTATTATTTCAGGTAAAAGATGAATTCTTTATTACCTGCCCTGCAGCTCTGAGACACAAGTCTCCTCCCCAAATAGCTAAAAGGTACAGCGTGGTCCCATTTCCCTAAAACCTGTCTCCCAGGGAAGCTGTTAAAGAGACAGCACTCTATATCTGTCACTCAGCTGAAGCGGAGCTGAAAAATTCCTTGGCAGTGATTGCACCCTGATAAATATGTCTTCAGCTGTCCATCCTTTCCTTTTCTGCCATCCAATTTATTTAGCCTGTAATTGATTGCTTGCTCTTCCACACCATGTGAGTTTAATACTACAGATAGGTATTTTGTCAAGCATGCTGTAAAACCCATATTCACTTTACATTAACCTAGAGCTGTGACTCGAAAACAGATTCAGGGAAGCAGAAGTGCTGTTGACCTAATTTCCCCACTTCACTAGTTGAGTTTAAAACCTGTGCTTCCAAAATCAACACCACTGATACCGAACCTAACATCATCATCGTATTTGACAGGGTGTCATCTGCAGTGTCTCTAATAAGCCTGAACTCACACTACAGCTGATAGTTTTACATGTGTTTTATGTAGGACAAACCTAAATCTAGTCAAACCTTAAGCATTGTAGGCCAACAATTGCCTTTATTGATTGTTTGACTAGATGTTTCTTTGAATAGAGATAAGTTGTTTAAGTCTAATTGAAGGAATTTGTTTTATCCCTTTCTCTATTATTTGTATGTATCTGTGGTATTTAAGTGTTTTTCTCTTTTAATATTATATCCATACAACTGTGTTGAATGTTGTAGTCAGAGAGGATTTCAGGCACTTTCTTGGTTCAAAAACAAGCTTGGTTCTGGATGCTTATGTCACAACATAGCAGAGATGGTTAGTCAAGTCTGCGATTTAGCCCCAAGTTACATTTAAGTCACAAAAACAAAGAGTTCAGACTTCACTTATAGACTTGAGGTGTAAACACTTAAGTTCCATCTTTTTATGTTCTTAATAATGCAATCCATTGATGTTGGTACACATTTAGTAATGACAAAGGACAAACAAAAAGACAAAATAGGGTATGATAATGTTGTTCAAGATTGGACTCAACCTTTCTTGCAGTCAATGAGATCTGCCTGATATTTTTTGCAATTGTGTTTAAAATCATATTCTCATTTTTTAAACAGAGACCATGAACCTTATCATAGTAGGTTGCTCCAACAGGTTCTTTAGTATTAGAGTAAAGTAAGAAGTAGTAAGAAATCAATTCAATTCAATTTAATTCAGTTTATTTATATAGCGCCAATTCACAACACATGTTGTCTCAAGGCACTTCACAAAAGTCAGGTTCATACAATCCAATTAATCCTAACCATTGAATAGTGCAGTCAAATAAAGAGATAGTTCTTTTATTTGATGTTCCTCCATTTCTCTAAATTCAGCAGTAACTCAGCCCTATTATGGCTTGTTAGCACCAGACAAACGTAAGGGAGTCTACCTATTGTGCAGGATTATGCAATAAGCTACACACAAAAGACCTTTTTATTGCTTTAGTCTTTCCTCTTGCAAGACACTAAAAGATGAGTTTATATTGGGCAGACAAAATGCAAAATATTCAATCAAGACGCAGAACATAATGATTATCCACATAAGTAGAAAGTGCTGAGTGGGTAAAAAGAAACAAAATAAAATTCTGTGGTGCTTTGAGAGAGAAATAGGACTTTCTGCAGTACATATATCATAGTAATCTGGGGATGGAAAGAAATATGATTGATGCAACCTTTACTGGGTCTCCTCGGGTTGGGGAGAAGCTCCTTTTGCTTTCTTATATTTATTTTTCTTTGTCACAAAGGAAAAGCTGCCAAACTTTCCTCTGAATCCCTACACATCACAGTCCCCCGCGTTTCCTCTTTTCATACTTTTACAGATACGAAGAAGAATAAAGACATTGCTTCGTTGTTTAAACTGCAGCTTCTATGCGCTGATGCTGAAATTTTGGTGTAATTTATAAATGAACACATGATGATGTATTTTTATACTTTGTGTGAATTTGTAGTACAGCAATCAACACAAGGCCCAACTTCTTACCTATTTTTTAAATAGTTCCAAGAGACAAAATATCTAGGGAAATCAACATTTAAAGGATTCTATGACTTATTAGTTTTATTATTTTTCAACTC
This sequence comes from Girardinichthys multiradiatus, assembly GCF_021462225.1. Lineage (NCBI taxonomy): Eukaryota > Metazoa > Chordata > Actinopteri > Cyprinodontiformes > Goodeidae > Girardinichthys > Girardinichthys multiradiatus. Next base: position 38,409,587 of record NC_061797.1, on the reverse strand, counting down.
AGATTATTAAAATAATCTGAGTTGAAAAATCATGAATTGGTTGGATAAACTTTCTTTCAGTTATTTTCCTCTTAAGGAGCTAATTGTACTCACAGTGCTGTTTTTACTGTTACTCAAGCTGCAGATGCTTATGCACTGTAAGAGAGCATTTTCTTCAAAACCACCTGTTTGTCCCTCTGCTTTCACTGTGTGTTGGTATCTTTTATGCCTTGTACTAAATTATTAGGACTCCCACTGAACACCGGCGTCTGTCGGTAGGCGGCTGCTTGGGTACTGTATTTAAAAATGAGTGAATGCAGGCCAGAGCCATCTGCCAACAGATAGCAGTTATAAAATGCACCCATTTTGATAAAAAAGTTTGCCACTGAAAATCTATAAATCCTCGGTGTGTTTACCTGAACAGTGCCAGCAAACACCATATGCCACAGAACATTTTTCTTCAGTGCCCTGATGGAAAAGTGAGCCGTAATGAAGATAGAAATTAAGAAGAAAGTAATTTCTTAGCAGAGCTATATTCTTTGGTTAAGCCACTGTGCATTGAATGTTATGTTTTCTAGTAAAAATAACAGCCTATTCTAAGCATTAGTTTTATTTGAGGATAGGCAAATGGGTCTACAATGGCTTGCAAACGTATTCACGCCATTTAGGCTTTCCACATTTTGTCACGTTACAACAGCAAATTTCAATATATTTTATTGCAAATGTGATAGACTGGACTACCACAAAGTAGTGCATATTTGTAAAGTGGAAGGAAAGAAGAATCTGAAAAGTGTGGAATGTATTTGGCTTTTTAATCTGATATCTCTGAATAAAATCCAGTTCAACAACTTAGCTTATGAAGTAACCAAATTACTAAATTGATGCAATTGTGAAGGCCTCAGAGGATTGTTCCACAATTGAGGTGCAACAGTCTGGAAAAAGCGAACGTCTTGAATTATACGCGGTATCTGGTTTTTGGTGCAAAACTTTGAAACAGTACTTATGTGAGCTCTTACATTTGCTGCAGTTCAGAGATTTGCTGCAACGTTTTGGACCAACTGAGGGTGATCAAGAGCTTTTTGTTGATGCGTGTGAAAAAATGCTTTACAATAGTCAAAATAGTTATTTTGAGCTATCTTCAAGAGATATTTATTGGTAGAAGACAAGATCTAAATTATTTAAATTTGGCTTTAAAATGTGCAGCCTATTGCCTGATCAGAGGCATCATCCTCTGCAGGGCAATAATCAAACACTGTTTTCTTAGAATTCAGTTTAAGGAAGTAATTTTTTAACCAATTTGTGATTTCTGTTAGGCTCTCAGGTAATTCCAATAATTTCAAATTATTGAAGGAGCAGGACACCTGCATGTCGTCTGCCTGAAAGTAAAATTTATCATAAAATTTTTAAGAGCGTTTCAACAAAACGCCCTTAAAAAAAACAAAAACTAAAGAGGGTAGAAAACAGAGCCTTGGGGTACCCAAGGGCTAGATCAGTACAATTTGACATGATGTGATTCACATGGACACTGAAGCTTGAAAAGTTTGAGAGGTAAGAGCTATACCACTTGAAGGCAATCTAGAAATCACCAGCAAACTATGAAGTCTGGTAAATAATGGTGTGGTTGATGGTCTAAAGGGCACTGAAAGGTTTAGTGATCATGATATCACTGGATACTGTAAGCAAGGAAGTTTCTGTTGAATGCATTTTACAAAAAGCAGACTGGTGCTTATTAAAGATTTTTTGTTGTTCCAGAATGCTGAGCACACAATTTCCTAAGGTTATTTAAGTAAAGGGTAATTTAAAAATGTCCCTGAACTGAAATATTTTGGCTAAGATAAGTCCAAGCTGGGTTTTTTAAGAATAGGTCCAACAACAGTTGGAGGAGTAGATAACTATCTCCTTAGATGGTTTGGATGTTTTGAATACAGTACTATCCTGGTATAAGGTTTGTAAGAGTCTAATTTGAGACTGGGGTAGAAGTGCACTATCCACCATAATGTACTAAACATACAGCCATAGTTGCAATGAAATGGTTTCAATCTGTGGATCTCAAAGTATGGTACATGCACCACTTGTGGTGACAAGAATTAGTGATGCCGAAACACTGTAACTATATCAAACCTTTCAAATATTTAGTTGAAAAACAAAATTTAAAAGCCGTGCCTCCATACATATGCTCTCCTCTTATTAGTATATCAGACAAAATCCTATTAAAATAAATTTGCTCTGGTTGTAAAGAAAATAAAGCTGCAAGGACATTTTGTGCACTCCTGTAGCTGAACACTGTCAGCTAACTGAAAAAACTGTTTTGCCACTAAACCTTTCCATTGCATAAAATAAGATCATCAGCATGCTCTTTAGACATCTTTCTGGTAGCAAGTAACACAGGCAGTCAAGGTTGGATACTGGTGAAGCTACAGCCATGACTGGTCTTAGTGTAACACTGTTTTCGACAAAATGTTTTCAACTAGCCAGAGCTAGTAGGTCTGTTAGTAACATTAACAACTAGGGGAGATAATCAAACTGGTTCTAGCGCTAACACCAGCTTGTTATAATGTCAAAGTTACATCACAAAGATGCAATAAATACAAATATCAAAATAGTTTTTAAAAACAGCTGATGTCTCTGTAACATTTCATTAACACATGAAATAGCTATCATTGATTAAAGTGCCTCTCATAATCTGGTCCTCAAAACCAAAATAACTTTAAAGAAATATTACAGTTAATATAGTTAGGGTTCAAATAATAAAACATACTGTATTATAGCTATGTGGTATTATTTTAGTAACAGAAAAAAATCCTACTTGCATTTCTACCTTAGGGTATAGACAGTCAAAGGATTTTATACATTTTTGAGACTTTGGTATCATTACAGCATTTTTACATAAGCACAGCATGGATATAAAACAGTCTGTCAAACATGGCAGCTTATACTTAATATGAGTTCAATTATGTTCTGTTACTACATTCGTTTCTGGCTCAGAGGTGTTATCATTAATTCTCACAAATGTGCAAAGGAGGAACTTCAGAAGTAGCTTGAAAGTGTTGATTTCTATGTTTTATTCATTTCTGTGAATACTGGATAGCTCTCTTGATTTTACTTTGCTGGCATTGCTACTCTAATGAAATTGTATTAGCTACAATGGCAGCTTAGCATCAGCATTATCTAAAGGTCATAAGCCTTTCACAGAGAGAATGGCCCCAAGGCTGTTTAGGTTAAGAGGCTTGAGATAAAAATGGAAGGCAGAATGGCTGTTAATGGAAGAATGGGAGGATTTTGACTTAGACAACATTTTGTATTGCTCTGTTATAAGAAAAGCATGATTTTTATAAAAAGTAAGTCTTTTCATAAATTTTAAAAGGGAAGAATTATCTTTGTATCCTGCATTAAAAATTTCAATCTGTTCCAAACCTGAATAACAATAGGGTAAAGCGCACGACCCATTTATGAAGGCTACAGTCTTTGACGCAGTCGTCACAGGTTCGAGTCCCGGCCTGTTGACCTTTGCTGCATGTCTTCCTCTCTCTCTCAGCCCCTTTTTCTGTCAGTCAACTTACAAAATAAAGGCCACAAGTGCCACAACAAATTGTATTAAAACAGTTATAATGCAACAAATGGCTGATACAAAGTGATAAGGACTAAGGGGAGATTTGGGTTGCATAGTGTTTAGTGAAATAATAGCTGTACTGTGTATTAAATATGATTAATTGTACAACATTTGTAATAGATGTAAGCAGAGAGTATTTTTCACAATGTACTTTTTAGTTTAGTTAAATAGTTATAGTATTTAATGTTTAGTTTAACACTTGCTCCTAATTAATGGTAATTGTATGCTTTCTTAAACTTCTTATTAACAAATATTGTTTAAATTTTAAATGTTTCTTTATTCATTAGTTGAGTACAAAAAAAATGAACATGTTGGAATAGAAAGGGAGCAGTTTTGACCAATTACTTTTTTTATTTGTAAAAGACAACTAGGATATCAATGACATCAGATTACTTTAAAAAAATTACAATTATTTAAAAAACAATTATTTAGGCCACAATTAATAAGAACAGGTAACTACAACAGCATAAAAAAGTAAAGGTGTCTTTTAAGATCTTCTGTCATTGAATCCTGGTTCACAAACATTGTACTGGACCAATTTCATAAGAGTTTCTGACAGTAAACACAAGGCACCATGCACAAGGTGTTTATTCAGATGAAAACAGATGATGCACCTGTCTCTGCTGAAATCATTTGGCTGAAACAACAAAAGAAATCCCTGAACTGGGCTTCCAATCCAAATGAAAATGAACCCTCCAAGATGTGTATGATGTGCAGTGGGCCTCTTGAGCCAGAGGAGATTATAAGGGGTTGCCCCCCTTATCATCCTATGTTTACAAGGAAAGAGGGCCTCATCTAGGAAGCTGTCAGTTGAGAGGCATGAAAACTGACAGAGCACATAGACGAAAGAGATTTTCACTCATTTGTCTCAATTTATCCTGACATCATAAGTACTTGCTTCTAAAGAATAATAAAAGCTCTAGCAATACATACATACCTCAATAGCAATGTTTGTTGTTTCATAACTAGAGTCCTTTGTACAATGGGGCATATTTTGTCCACAAACTCAAGTAAAGCACTTTATTTTACCACTCAGAAATGTCACAAAGGCTTCCATTTGACCTTTCTATGAATTTTCTCCTCGCTGTTAGTCCCTACGGGTTTCTTCTTCTCTGGGAACAAAACCCTTGTCTCATAAGGACTAAATTAAGTTCTTATATTTTTTGCCTCTTGTGTGCTTTTCTGACAGATCCGTTAAACTGGAGAAGCTTTGACCTGGTCCATTAGTGACTTCCACAGGCCTATTGCTGTAGTTTATATCCGTTATGCCTGAAGTTAATGTAATTGCAGAGGCGTGAGCTGAAAAGGGCACTTTGGCCTCATAACCACCCTGATAGTCGTCTGTCTAATGACATAGAGATGTAGCAAGGAGCTTATGGGTAACATACCCTGGTGTGACAAGAGACATGTGCAGGCCTGTGTTCATGGTAAATCTTCATTTATTAACCTTTAGCCATTAGCAGAAATACAGGTAATGATGGAACAGAGTGGGGGTGGGAAACAGTAAAATAAAGAGATGTCAAATAAGACAGCTCAATCTGTCTTAGAATCTTCATCAGTCTTCAGAGTCTTTTGCATTTTAGGGATTTAGTTTCTTTTTCATTTTTCACTTTATATGTTAAAATATCTACATTCATGGACCCTGTTTAGTTTTCCCATACTTTTATGTTTTGGTTTGAACATTTGTAGTGGCTTAGTGGAGTACACCTTGAGTTTACAGTGCCGTGTTAAAGTGTGAAATGGAAATTGTTCCCACTTCATTTCTGCAATAAAGCTTAAGTTTGGATGGAGCCTTTTTAAAAACAAGTAATGTTCTAGTTTTACCACATATTATAAACTGGATTCAGGTCTGTACTTTGACTAGGTCATTCTGATACATGTCTATGATCTGATGTGCACCATTCAATTATAGGTCTGGCTGTATGTTTGTGGTAGTTATCTTGCTAGAAGATGAACATATGCTCCAGTATTAAGTCTTCTCCAGCTTTTGAGAGTTTTCATTCAGTATTCCCCTACATGTTCCTCCATCCACCTTCCCACTAACTCTAACCAGTTTCAGGACTATATTGTACTGATTCATCAAACTTTTGAGGTTAATAAAAAGATTACTGCACTTAATAGCTTTGTAACCACCTTTTAGTCCAGAAAGATTAGATCATATATTAAGAGCCATCATAACAAATGAAGCTAAAAAGTCCACTTTGGGTCAGCAGAGAAAATATATACTAAATAAGCATTTGCAGTTAATAAAAATGTTCAAGTTCTCATTTTTTTTTGTCTTTAGATCCACATTTTGTGTTGGTCATAAACAGTTCCATAATATGATTCTTCTTTGGCTTGGCTGGCTTTCAACCACAGTATCAGTATGTATGGAAAATCCACTGCTTCTAAGTAAAATTCCTAGCTTTAGGCCATTCTGTGTAAAGCCATCTTAGCATGGTAAATGATAAGGCAGATGGGATGCAGTGTTTAGAAAAGAGAGATTGCTCTGCAATGTTACATTTAAAATTTGTCTTCTCTAAACATTGAACTTTTGGTCAAACTTGCTCATATTAGTTGCCTATGCAAATACTGAAGTTATTTTCAACTGTGCTTGTTCGTGTTTACATTCCATTTAGCTTGTGTACAAAGCAAATAATTTTAGTACCTGCCCCTGCTGGCCCTTCTCTGTCATCACTCTTGCCATTTTCTGCTTTCACTGAAAAGGTTTTCCAGCATTTGTCCTGCCAGTGTTCTACTGCCTTCTTCGACCATAACATCACCTTTTCACCATCTTATATTTTTCATATTTGGTGATGGCCTGAACACCTGGGGATGAAAGCTAAATGCACTGTAGTTTATGAGTAGCTGACATTTTTAGAAATAAGGTGAGACTGTCAACAGTTGGGGCCGTTGCAAGCACTCATAATGTCGAGGAGAGTGAATGGTCTTCAGTGCAGACGGAGCTTCTCCACAGAGTAGCATGAAAGTATTTAATGTACTTATTTGATCATTGCTACATTTTAGTGGCACCTACGTTAATTCTTCAGGAATTCAGCACCTGTGCTGTACATAAGTCTCAAAGGTGAGACGTCATCCCTCTGAATTTTTCTACATGCCCAAAAGCTCAACGGCAGCCTGGATTAGAAGGTAATTACATTTCATTAGCTATAGTATGTATGTGTATGTAGGTAATACTTTAGGCAATCTATCTTCCTATACCATTTAAACTCGAGGCAACCCTTTTTAGATTGCTTATTGCCAGCATTATGTGGAGGAAGGTGATGCTCTCATCTCTTCTGGATTATCTGCATAGCAATCTCGGCAGTTAATATTACCTCCTGGGTGGCTTAACTATTTGTCAGATATTTTAGGTTGGCTGGGAATCTCTCTGTCTAATGTACTGTAGTTGTCAATAACACAGGAAACTTCTGTCCTATCTCTGTTCCTGCCTTTCAGAAAGCCACTCCCAACAACTCTTGCCAAGACAAAACCAATTTTAGACTTCAGGAAGGGAAGCCTATCAACATTATTTGTCTGAGTTGTTGATCCCTAAAGGTATTAGGTTTACACCTGAACAACAGAATACACTTTTAGACCAACAAAAAAGTGAACAACCGAAATGTATTTTCAGGCAAAGCTTAATACATAATGTTGAAAATCTACAAGTCTATGGTGATTAACGGAGTGGCTTACAGAGGGAGCAGAAGTGAAGCTCAACGAAAAAAGGGCAATCGGTGGAAGTGGAAAAAGATAATCATTGGAGCTCATTCTCCAACAGAGTTGCTTAGATAGACTTCAGAAAATTGGTATTCGAACTATGTAACTGGGAGAACCCACAGGTGCCTTGTTAGATAAACTCTGCAGCTTTAGACAGGTTTCATCAATGATCAATATTCGGAACAGTTCTTTTTTTGATTTATATTCCAAGATTTTAATTTACGTCTAGATACAGCTATTGACTGTACAACCATTTATACATGGTAATTGTCTTTCTAGTCTTTTCAGTCTGCATTTAAACCTTCTCAAGATTTTACTGCCAAGCTAAATCGGGTGGATGTGGCTCTAGTGTAAAGAACTTTGAGTGGTCGGTCATTTTTACAATTTATATATAATTGCCTTTTTTTTAAAACTGTATTTGCTGCTCTAAGCTTTGTTACAGGTTCAAAAGCAAGGGTTGCAAACTTTGAGTATGTCAATAGGAAGTATACCTTAGAAGAAAAACATATTTCAATTTTCATTTGCTAAAGCACTGATGGGTAAGTAGCCAAATTATATCTGCAGTTTGCTCAAATACTTTTCAATCGCATTGATCTATTCATAACATAAAATGCAAAATTGGGATTCATTGCCCTCAATAACGTTACACACGCAAAAACAGCTTTCATAGAACAGTGTCACTGTTGTAAATAAAGTTTTTAATCAGGGGTTTTTTTTCTTCGGTATTTTAATTGTTTTGTGTTGTAGTTATTGTGTTTGTTTTGTAACTTTGTGGTTTCCAGTCAATGTATTTATGAGATGTAACTGCTCATCTTGATCAGGACTCTTTGGCATAAGTGAAAAAAGAGGGCAAAGTGAAATAAAATAACTTCTTGCTTTACCTGTTTCACAGTAAAAAAAAATTTAACACTTCACACCTTTAATGAATGATAGTGTTTTTCTTTTTATTTCCTCATAAGCAGCTTTCTTTTATTAGGTAAATATATACTTGTGAGTGTATCATCAGTAGTCAGCCCGAGGTCCGTAAAAGTGTCTTGCATTTAGTGATTTACATTTTGTCATTATTCTTTAAAAAGACCTTTATAATGCTGCCAAAGAGATGGGCGTTGTTGCAAACTAGCTGACTGCCATTTCAACCTTAACTGTGGAAAATGGATGAGCATTTTCTCTAATATCGTCATAATTAGTGTGAAGGGCAACCTGCAGCTCTATTAGATCTCTCACATTCATTTCTCTTGCCAATACTGGCATTTCAATTTTAGCCTATTACTGAGCCATATTGGAAAATTTAGAAATCTGCTTTTTTAAGAGGATCTCAGTTTTAAACAAATGCATTATAATTATAAAGCAGGAGTGGGCTTCTTTCCTCTGTAATCTGGAATATTTTTAACTTTCTCTGAGTTCCTTTTCCACTTCCATATAAAACCACCAATGAATGTTAAATGATTTTGAAAGTGTCTATTGGGGTTAGAAAGGAATCAGTGACTGGTAATTAAACTGCATTTTCATAAAAGGCTCAAGCCAAGCACATACCGAACAGGACAAGCCTCATGCAATGCAAATCAACTGCAGTGAGAGCTCTTGAGTTCATTGGAGCAATTCAGCACAGAGTCAAGATCTTATTCGTAGCGTGTAAATTAGAAGTAGAGCAACATTTTTTCCCAGCCTGCAAACCAAAGTAGAAAGTTGATCTTTGTAGGGTCATTGCAAAAAACAAAGCTGTGCAATAAATTAAAATATAAATTCACACCACGAGAGAGTCTAGGTATAGTTCAGTACAAGTCATGATATTCTTCAAGTTTTGTAGAGGCAAGGTCTTCCTAAAACTTTCAAAAGGCAGAATCCCACCTTCTATTGTTACCACTATGCCTACACCATGGCTGTACCTTTCCCTTTGGCACCCAATTCCAGACAGGTGGGGTAAAATATTCCACTATAACATGTGGTACTGTTTTAAGAAGTTGTAATGTCCCTTTACATAAACAGGTGCAATAGTAATATGGCCATGTTTGTCATTTAAACAGCCATGCCTGCAGCAGATGTATGCATTTTTATCTGTTAAATGAGAATGAGAGTATTAACATCTGCAATACACTGGAATAAACAAAACAAACAAAAACGGTTTTTAGTGTTTTCATTGTAGTTTCAATAACATAGAGACATATTGCATTATTTCTGCAATTTCTGTCAGGAGGATTTCATAATGACGCCAAAACAAAACAGATCAGTAGACAAGTAGATTGTGGAATTGTAGTTGTGACACTAAAATATTTTTAAATTGAGAAATTGATGCTTTTTGTGCTATTGTTTGTTGATACCCCATTACACAATTGCATATCGGTTTTATGTTTCAATGGTTTACAAAGATAAACATAAATAACCTTCCAGTATCACCACTGTGAATCTGATCATTCATATAACCCCACCTACAAGAAATAACCATACTACCAAATCTAATACGTTGGAATATAACAGCCTGGACATTACAGTGGTTTTAGTAACACCTAAAAATATTTATAGTAAAGATATTCACAAGTGTGAGAATATTTGCAATGGCAGCTAATAGCCCCTGGAATGTACTGTATGGAAGTATGCTTTTGAAATGTTAGATATATCAGATATATAGACTAATTAAACAGACTGATGTTGCAGAAGACTGACTATTTTTGTTAATTATCATGATTTCCACTTACAGCTAATGAAAACAGAGCATTTAATTGCTTAGATGATTATATTACATAATATTACACAAGACCAATAAAACACATGTTTAACACAGAAAAGTGGTCTTAATGAAAAGTATGTTTAAAACATTCTTAAAGGTTGTTTTTTTCCAAAAGGTATCTTTTATCTTTTATACAAGCCTCATCAGAACACATACTGTAATTTATTGAATATGACTCTAAAAAACTCAGATTGCCGTATCCCTTTACATCACATACATTTACAGTCATTTAATAGTCCAAATCAAGTTTTAAGTCTCTAATGACAGAAATGAACATACTTTCATTGGATGCATGTCATCTAGTGTGACTGTAAAACTGCTCGCTGTTGGTTGTTATTATTTTATTATTATTATATTATATATATATATTCTTTTTATAGTTATTATTATTATTATTATATTTAAGCCTAGTTTAACTCATGGACATTATCTGAGGTTATCTTTTTTACTAAATTTTATTAAACGTGTAAAATAACCCTGTTATTTACTTCTATACATGATTCTGAAAATGTATAAGCAATGAAATCTTTCCCTCTAAAATTGTCAATATGCAATTGTTTCAAATGAAATAGAATAAAATATGTTAACACCAGTTCAAATTTTGAATGAATCAAATAAAAAGTGCTTTTATTTTGAAGACCCTGAATAGTCTTTTTGTTGTGTACTTAGAGTCTGTTGGAGAGCAGAAAAGTTGAATTCAGTCTCTCCAGGTGCTGCATAGATGGTTTTATAATCTGTTTGGGTCATATTTTTTAATCTTCTCAGTTTTTTCTGCTCTCTATTATGGTTTGTGAACTATTATGTCACAATATTTGCTGCCGAACAGCTAAACAAGGTCATGGACTTCAGGCTTTCACGTATTCGACTTTTTTTTTTTTTTCGCTGTGATTTTGTAGTCCAAGCTCAAGTATGCCGAAACTGCAAGTGAATAAGTCTAAATGTTTGGTTGTTGGGTGTATTAATCCACACAATTTATTACACCATCCCTGAACTATGTGCTTGCTTTTAGCTCCTTGAGCTCCTTGCGTGTTTTGAATAGCCTTATTACATAACCAGTGTAGCATTGCGTTTGCTGTTTTTGTGCCGTTAATTTTATCTCTGTTATCAAACTACAAAAATGTCCGAACAGGGTGGAGTGGCAGGGTAATTCATGTCATCCTCATTATTACTTCTCTCAGAGCTGCTTGCTGAAGCAGGTCTTCTAAAATAGCCACGTACCAGTAATCAGGTGGTTCCTTGTTGGAGTAGCTCTGTTAGATTCCTTCTGATTTATTCTTTTTAAAACCTTTGAAAATACATTTCTTCATAGTTTGGATGCTGTGCAACTTGAAGAGATTTTGCTGCTGCTCTTTTACATATGGACTGACTTACAGAACATCCTTTCTGCCCACAGACATAACCATCAATAATGAGTCTTTGAAGAAATTTGGATAGTTTGAGTTACAACAACATTTAATAACCATTTGGGATTAATAAAGCATGTTTCACCACTTCAACTGGCATGTAATGTTGACAACCACTTCAGAGAAAGCATTTATACTGTGGGTCATGTTATCATGGCAACCATTCATTTGAGTCTACAAGCTTTTGTAAAACAGTAGCAGCTCACGATGCCTTGAGCTACATAACACTGTAGTCACTAACAATACAGACTGTTCAAGAGGAAAACTGAAAAATATACTAAACTATTTTCTCCATATAAAAATGGATTATAATTTTCTCTTAATTTGTCAAGTCTCTTATTCAAGCAAAAATTGGCATACTGCGTGTCAGTGTTGCTCAGTGTCACCTTGGCAATCCATGATTCATTGCTGAGTCATGCAACATGAGCTGTGAGGCTTATTCAACTGTTCAAGGATGTGATCTAGCCATGTGTAGCCAGTGTCAAGTTTTCTCCTCATTAATATACACAGTTTGGGGAAGAAAAAAAGAAGTAGGTGGAAAATCAGGAGGTGAGGTCCAAAGGGTTACTATGAGTGGGCAGACTGAGAGATGTTTACTTTTTAAGTAGACTTAGAGAAGATAATGCCTCCAGTTTTCCAGCGGCTCTATAACGATCCAGGTGCAGAGCGTGTCTGTCGTTGTCCCGGTGGCTAAATATTGACTGTGCTTAATTGCAGCAGATGGGATGAATGGTGAAGGCAGGCTGTGCTGGAAGGATCGAGTGAGCGTATGAGTGACATCTGGTCATCCCTGTGCCCAGTGGACCTGGTTGCTACATCAAGCTGCCTCATTAAACTAGCTGGGGCTTTAGGAGCATTCTGCCACTCAAGCCACTGCTCTGGTGCTCCCCATCAAATCCCTGATTTGCCAGAGCCAACACTGAAGCAGCATATAAAATGTGGCGTTTGCAACTTTTGCACATCCTCCTTTTTTACAGCATTCTGCAGGGGTCAGTTATTCTCACTTTAGGTGACTTCATTCTGCCAAGCGTGAATTATCCTGTATTCAATTTCCAAAATGCCCCTCAAATGATCGTCACCTTATATCCGGCTCTCAGCACAGCTTGCTGGCTGGTGGGATATGGTTTTTCAAGTGACACTGAAAGTTGAAGTGGCCCTGCTTGCATATTTAAACACAGTGTCTCAGTCATTTTTCAAACAAATCTGCAGCAGAGAAATCTTAAAGGGCAAATATCTTCATATTTTAGAGCAATAAGACAGTTGTTGGCCTTTACATTACTTTTGAAAGCAAATAAGTAATTTTAAAAGCAATTTTATAGAATTAAATAAAACAAAACCAAAAACATTCGGTAACATGCCTATCCTAAAAACAGGAAGTTATATCCCTATATGGATGATGAAGTGTAATCAGCATCCTGGACCAATTTTGTACATAAGACACAGACTGTTTGGTTGATTAATATAACTTTGATGACAATATGCCGAATGAACATGTGGAAACCGAAAAATTGTGGATTACTCCAAAATCATCTATAAGAATAAAGCAATAGAACCCAGGCAGGGAGTAAACAGCCAGACCGGTCAGGAGACCACACCTTTTGCTTGTTAGTATAATGTTTATCGGGCAAGAAAATGCACTCTGTATCAATGTTTTTAAATATTAATATGTCTTCTGTGCAAAAGTGCAAAGTGCAAAACATCTTTTGATGTCCACATATTGCATTAAATTAATAACTGATTTCCCTTAGCTTAATTGATTAGCTTCAGTTGCAACTCGTTTTGTTACCTTTGTTTGAACCAAATGAAGGAAACAGTGCTTTAGATCAACTGTAGTTTTTTTTATATCAGTATTTCAACTTTTTTTTTCCAACCACATGCGTTATATTTTCTTGAAGAACGTGCTGACTCATGCCTGTGCACATAATCAGTGCTCATAACAGAGTGCCTTTTAAATCCCTGAATAAGGAGCCAGTTTGCTAAATCTTTCAGACAACCTTTCTCCTTACTTCATCCAGACTGGAGAAATCGTTATAAAAATCTTCAGTTTATGAACATTTGAGCTTGCTATCACTACTTTTGTCTTAGATGGAAGCTCTAGTTGAGTGTTTACATCCTCACTTTTTTACTCACTTTCAGCTGTGTTTTTGGCTGCCATATATTCACTTTTATTTTCTTAAATGCTTTTTTAAGACACATTTCTCAACTTTTATCATGGGACTTAATCTAACTACCTAAACATGTGACAAGTCTGAAAACAATAGAAAATCTAAAACATGTAATTATGATATATGCTTTTAATATTTTTTCAACTAGATATGCACAAAAATGTATATACATGCTAAAAAGGAGGTAACAAACAGAAAAACAAAACAAAAAAACTAAACTGATGAGCACTAAAGACAAGACGGTTAAAATCAAACTTGCTTTTACTTGAAAATGTAATGAAAGGTGATGACATTTGTAATCAATTTTTATAATATTCTATTATGCTGTTTTTAGTGAAAATTTGCTATGTTTAATGCCCAGGGGTATTATGTAAACCATAGAGTTACAGTGATTGCTTTCTAATTAGAATATTTGTGGCTTGATCCAGAGGACCACAAGGTACCAAAGATTCAGGAATACTCAGTGCCCACATTTCCTGTGATTAGCTCATGTTATGCAGGATGAAGGTACATGCGAATGGCTGAATGACAAAAAAGGCATTGTAAAAAACTTTGATATGGTTGAAATGAGATATGTAAGTGGGAATACCATTCATTCACTTACTATTAGATGGCTGAGTGGAGTACAGCCATCTAATAGTAGATGGCTTCAGTGCAATCTGATGCCATTTTAGCTGCTGGTGAAACCCATTGGGCTGGGCTCCCGCTTTGTAGCTGAACTCACCTCTTCTAACTCCTGCATTTATCATTAGGCGGCATCTACTTATTACCGTGGATTCTTGTGACTACCCCAACATGCTTAAAGGCAAGCTGCCATATTCTAAATATTATAATCGTCTACAGAAGCTGCACTACTTATCCTGTGTCCCTATTACAGAGAGCTTTTGCAGATTTCAGCATCAGAATCTTCCTCCCTATGGGTACCTCTAGCCCATTATGCAGTACAGATTGCCCTAGGAACTAAGGGTATAGTGAAAAAAGGAAACCATAAAGCTAGATAAGCTGGATGCAAATGTTCCTTAAATATTCAAACCCTTCCCTGTGCAACTTTTACAAAGTTGAAAGGACTGCTGATCTGTGATGAAGTACAATATTCCTGAAATGAACCCTTAATTATAAATACAATTCAGGAGGATTTTGCCTTACTTTTGCTTTTCAATAAAATGAATTGAATCACTAGTCTGTGACAGAGCAGGCAAGTAATTTGTGGTAGGGTTTAAACTGGCTGGAGAAAAAAATAAATGGAAAACTTCTAACATTTTCTCATTTAGATCCAAAGCTTCAATCAAAGTACTAAGCCCTTAATCCAAATAAAAAGTGTATTTTACCCTATAGTGGGTAAAGGCACAAAGAAACGAACAAACCAATATAATTCAATAGCTATGATATAAAATCCTACCCTTTATACGTGTATTATTTTTCCAAGTGTCTCAGAGCTGCAACTGTAGAAAACATTGAATAGTTTTTTTTGTTTGTTTTTTATGCTGTGTTCTTGTGGTTGAAAAGATTGTGTTTCAACTCAAATCTTGTTTATTTAATTATCAATATGCATCTTTTTTGTGATCTGTTTTTGTATCGCTGTGTCCTTTTGAAATATTTCTCTTATCTTTATACTATTGCAAGGAAAACAGCCAAGACTGTCAATTTATCTTCTGAAACTCTGATGACATGTCTCTGAATCCAAGCCATTACTATGAAGGCTCCCACCTGTGTTCTGTAAAAACATCATAAAATGTATCTCACGAACACAGCAAATATTTTATTTTATTTGAAACTTCTAAACTTATGCTATCTGTGCAAAATATTTATATTACCCTGAACAAAACCTAGGCTACAAAATGCAGTGCCTTGCATACTATTAATACCCTTTAAGCTTTTGACATTTTGTCTCACTACAACCATAAACTGTAAGGGTATGCTATAAGGATTTTTTATGATAGACCAACACAAAGTAGTCCATAATTGTGAATTGAAATAAAATGTTTTTCTTGCCTGCTCTATTTAGCTCTGTGCATCGATGACCAGCTTCCCTGTCTCTGATGGAGAAGTATCCTCCCAGCATGTTGCTGCCTCCACCATGTGTCACTGTGGGAATGGTGTGTTCAGGGTGAAATGTAGTGCTAGTTTTGCAGGTAGGCCAAAAGGTTTAATCTGACCAGATGTGGGAATCCTCCACACGTGCAACTTCTTCTGGCTTTCTTTCAACACTGGATTTCTTCTTGCCACATTTTTACAAAGGCCAGAATTGTGGAGTTTATAACCTATAGCTGTCCTGACAACAGAGTCATGCACCTGAGCTTAGGCTCTCTGCAGCTTCTCAAGAGTTACCAATGGCCTCTTGGCTGCTGTTCTGATTGGTGAACCCATGTCTTGGTAGGGTTGCAATCGAGCCATACTCCTTCCATTTTTGTTTAATTTCCAAAGCTTTGTGTATTATTTTATAACCTAACCCTGCTCTAAACTAAAGGTAAAGTAGTAATACTTTTGAAGACACTGTCTAAATTATTTAGTTTTGATATAATAACATGAACAATTTCTTGTAAATGTATCAATAAACATGATAATCCAACAAATGGAGTAAAGACAAAAATTCAATCTGGGAGGCTCACCCCTCCTCCAGCTTCATCCAATGGCTTCTCCGTGCATCTCTTCGCCAACCAATCAGCTTCAAGTCTGCAATAATCCTCAGCCAATGATCCTCCAAAGCTCCGCATTTAAAGTCTCCCTTTCATGGATCTCTCTGCTGTCAGTCGAGCTTCGACCCTCCTCCACCCCATCGCCTCCATCGGATTCTCAGTTCCATTACCATCAGGCCTCCTCTCCATCACCAGTACCAGATCCGGGGGAAGACAATTCTAATTCTAATCCTAAAACGTTCATCAGTTCATGCATTATCAGCATTCATGTCTCCCTCTGGGGTCTGAGTGCCAAACAAATAAACATCCATCTAATCACATTTTGTGTTTCTTATTGTGAGTCTCTACAGGATTGAACTACAATTTGAAAACAGCATGACTGCATGACTCTTACCCGGGTCAAAATAATGATATGTCACAGTGTTCTCCTGGGTGCAACAAGCTAAAGTTTAATACGACTTGTTGAAAAATTAAACCTTTAAATAATAATGGAACAAAAGTGGCTGTTAGTATAATACCATTTTAATTTTGAGGCTGTTCCAGCAGCTATGGTGCAGCTGCTGACTCAATGCACATTCTATACTCAGGTGATACAAAAGCGTCTGGGCAGTATATTAACAGGGAGAGGGTTACTGCCTGATGGAATATTGATAAAATGTTTTTTGTTTGCAGCTCATTGTTCAGAGTTGACGGCTCACTGCACTAAATCATAAAGCCCAGTTGGGTGTACAGCAGAGTCAATAACCAGTTCTTTTTCTATCCTTGGAACACTCCATTTCTGGGAGGGCCTCCATTGAAGCAGCAGGTGTGTTAAAAAAACAGAGAACCATTATGTTCCCCTTAAACCCATACCTGACAAAAACGTCCAAAAATACTCTGCAGTCCATCTAACGAGAAACATTCATGTGATCAGTGGACATTTGTAGTTTCTAATAGGGATTAATAAATATTTGTTCTGTATCGTATTAAAACAAAATAAATATATTACATTAGACATAAGGATGCTATTCATTTATTCAGAAACCAGATTGTGGCTATAATAAAAATTGTAGTGTTCCCTCCAAATCAGTGAGGCTGAAAAGGGGAAAGGTGAAAAGAACTCATAAATATGTCAAATGCTGTTTAAATTTGGCTGACAATGTGGGTGGGGTTGATCTAGAATGACTTTCAATGTATTTTTATTAGGTTAAATCTGGACCTGACATATGAACTAAGCAAAGTCCAGTGGCATCAACCTTAGCAGAACCAGTATTCCTCTGCATTTAAAGGAGTCAGGAGCCTCCTTTTGTAGGTTTTCAGGGACATCAGAACTGGTAGGAAACCTTTGGCAGATCAAGAACTTTGAGGGACTATATATCCCTTCTGGCCTAGGATGCGTTGGACTCCCCAGAATATGCTGGAGAATTTCACCAAGTAAAGATATGTCTTGTTTTCCCTCAAGTTTTTGTAACCCTTGTGACCCAATGGGCGGAAGACAAGGGATAGATGGCTAGTTAAAAAAATACATTTTATATATTTACTAACCTGGATAAACATTAGCTGTGGTTGAGCAACAAATGTTCAAGCTCATGTAAAGACATTTGGTTCAAAAATTGTCCAGAAGACTCATGACCCATCCAGAGTTTATCCTGCATCTCACATCTTGAGACAGGCATCCATCGTGGGTGGATTACTGGATCAAGCATAAGTTTTACTCATCAGATTATGGGACAAAACGTTAAGTGGCTGTCACACTTTTTCCTATCTTGTCATATACGCTACTGAACGTAAAAACACTAGGAAATAAAATTTTGTAGAACATCTAATCTTTTCATATCTTTAAAGTATATGTATCATCTTTAAGCATTCCCAGCTTGAATATTGGATCTATATTGGGATCAATGGTATATTTGGAATCCACAGTATTCTGCTGTGTCAGGATTACATTTGCCATGATGTCAAAGTATAATTTTATAATACTCATTGAGTGAATCTTTATGTGCGACCAGCATAACAATCGTGTATGCTACAGTGTCAAATATGTAGTAAGGTGACGCTGGAGGGTTGTTTTCCTACTGCATCACGTCTTCCTACAACACTGAAATAAAAGTCAGTCAGTCAGTCATTTTCTACCACTTATTCCATAGTGGGTTGCTGGTGCCTATCTCCAGCAGTCTATGGGCGAGAGGCAGGGTACACCCTGGACAAGTTGCCAGTCCATCGCAGAGCAACACACAAACAACCATGCACACACACTCATACACCTAAGGGCAATTTAGAGTGACCAATTAACCTAACAGGCATGTCTTTGGACTGTGGGAGGAAGCCGGAGTACCTGGTGAGAACCCACGCATGCACGGGGAGAACATGCAAACTCCATGCAGAAAGACCCCCGGTCAGGAATTGAACCCAGGACCTTCTTGCTGCAAGGCAACAGTGCTACCAACTGCGCCACCGTGCGCCACACTAAAATAAAAGCCAGATACAAAATATTGTGCTGCTGGTATTTAACTTTTTGTTTAGGAAATATGTAATCAACTTCAGAATTCAGACTTCAAAACAGAAGTGTCAAAGGAAATGTTAGTCAAGCTACAGCAAATCCTTTTGCCCAACACCCACAGTAACACTCAAAAGTCCTTCTGTCATCTTTCTGCTGCTGCTACTTTCACCCTAATACCACCTTTGAAATAATGTTTTAATGTTTACGTTCTCGGTTTCTGATGTGTTTAAACTTCTATGCAACTAGAACAAACACAATGCAAACAACTCTGGCTTTACGAAGCAATCCATTCTTTAACATTCCCCACCTATGAGTGCTCATGCATTAAAAGGCATATATATCAAATCTGAAAAAAGCTGCAGATAGACATCCTTTAAATCCTAGCCCTTTGACAGTTATTGTAAATGTTTGTGGTTTTCCTTGTGGACTACTGACATGTATCTTCTTAGTGAATGAAATGTTTTCCTCTGCATGGTGACAGGTGGGTTGAACAACCATGCTGGAGCTCTGGCAGGCTGTGCAGCAGCAGCAGCAGCAGCAGCAGCAGCAGCAGCATTAAAGCTGAGAGCAGGAGATGAGCTTGCCAAGGGATATGATGATGCCAAGAGCTGCTGTATCATTACAAAGCACTTTTTCCTCTATGAATTATACACTAGCTCTTTAATACTTATCATAGGTACCTCTAAGTGGTTGGTACCAGTGGATTACTTGTTTAATGGGTATTAATGATTTATAACACAGTATCTGAGTAAGAAAAAAATTAATTGGCAGAAAATCCTGAGGAATCCCTATATTGAGGGTGATGACATTTCTGGACAGTATTTGTCAAGAGGTGGGTGCTCATTAGCCACAAATTAGTGCTGCTGAGTAGGAAAATGTTAATAATTGATGTATGATTGCTTTTGTGCATCATTGTGCAGGTCAAAAACAGGTGATCTAAAATAGAAACTTGATGCCTAGATTTCAAGGCATCAAGTGGTTAGATTATAATTGTTCATGAATAAACTCATATTTTTCCCTGACAAACAAAACAGAAAAGAGGAGTTTCAATGTGTTTTCCTCAGCACCCTGGCTGCTGGGCTTGGTGTTGAGACCGTACCTCGAGGGACAGAGGGCAATGGAGCTGTGATGTGTTTATTTATAGAGTACAACGAGCCTAATTGGTAAATTGGTCTAATGATTGATTCACGATCGAATTTGGTGTCTTCTGTCTTGAGTCCACAGTGAGGGATGTCTTGAAATAGCAGGTTTGACAGCAAGGAGAAAGAAGAGCCAATACTTTTCCCTGAGTGCAGGATCATTTGATTAACTGTCTGAAGTCTCCCTGAGAGTTTGGCCCACAATAAGCAATTAGACAAACCAAGGTTATGACCCAGTCTGTCTGTCACCAGTCTGGCTGAATTAAAGCCCTTTGAGGGGGTCTTTGTATTTTAGTACCTTCTGAGTGGTATGTCAAACATTTTAAATCTCTTTTAATTTGATGTAAATGTATTGATTTATAATTATAATACATATATAATGATTTGAGCAGCTTTAAAGTTACTTAAATGTTTTAAAAGAAAATAATTAAGGCCTGATGAATCCTATCTGTCACGCAGAAAGAGCTAGCAATGCATAAAATATCAAAGCAGTTGCAAAAGGACTAAACATCAACGTTTTCAGATTTTCTCACCATACAAGTATACATTTTTGTTTATTTTAGTTTGATTTCTTATAATAGTGAAGTGGAAGGAAAAAAAAAAATCTAAAAAAATATGCAACGTGTTTATTAAATTCTAGTACAAGCACTTGCATTCAAAAGTCACCTGATAAGCAAATATAGTTCAGTGTACTTTAATCTTTGGGTACATTCAGCTGTTCTGTGAAGGCATCTAAGGATAACATTATTAAACAAACAAACTGCATTAGAAGGGCCATGGAATGTAGCAGATCTGGAATAAAGTTGTGGAAAACTTTAAAACAGGTACTTTTGACAGACGAGATCAATACTGAACCTTTTGACTTACATATAAATGTGGGAGGAAAACTAACACCGCACATTACCCTGAACACACCACACTAACGATGATGAAGGCAGCATGCTGTGGGGATGCCTTTCTTTAGCAGGAGCATGGAAGCAGGTTAAAGTTGACTGAAAGTGGAAAAGAGCTAAATAGAGGGCAATCCTTGCTGAAAACATGTTAACGGATGACTTGAAACTGATGCAAAGGTTCATCTTTTAGCTGGACAATGACTCTAACCAAACAATGGAATGGTTTCAATCACACCTTATGCATGTGTTAGAATCAGTTAACTTCAGGCCCTATTAAATCCATTTAAGCATCTGTGACAGAACTTGAAAATTGATGTTAACAGATGTTCTCCATCTAATCTGTTGGAGTTCCAAAATTTTGCAAAGAACAATGGGTAAAAATGCCATATGTGCAATGCTGGTAGAGATGTAGAAATGATATTGCTGCAGTGAAAGTATTGACTCAGGGTGCCTAAATGCACATGGATGTCAGAGTTTTCTGATTTCTATTTGTAAAAATAAATGTAAAACATTGGGTCCTTTTGCTTCTAATTTGCAACTATTCTATAGTTTGTGTTGATCTTTCACAGAAATCCCAATAAATTACATACATTAAAGTTTGTGGTTATAGTGTGACAAAATGAATTCCTTTTGCAAGGCGATTAATCCTGCCAATGACAAAAAGCAGCCCATTACAAGATTTGATATTCACAAATAAATCAAAACTGTATGTAGAATGATGTTCCACCTCATGCTGAGGCCTTAGCTCAGGGGCCTATCTATTTCCTGGCTTCAGGTTTAAAATTCAATTACCTGCTGCCCTGAGAAGCTGCTCGCTGGAAGCAAATCATGGATCTGAGGTAAGGTTTAATGGATTTGAAATATAATTTAGCTCTGGCTTGGCTCCTTGGAGACAGGTCACCATTACCTATAACCACATTAGAGGTAATCAAAGATTCTCCTGAATCCGTTACTTTGGCTTCCAGCTTGCTCAAAAAATGTTCCATTTTTTTGTCTACCTGTGATGCATTTAAGAGCAAAAGTTATGTGCAGGCAAAAAGCGGGGATGTAATGTAGATTTATTGACAAAGACAGAGATTTTGCTCTTTTGTAGATGTGTTTCTCAGAGACACTTTACCCTCACTATTAATTTGGATAATTTCAGTAAGCATTCACTGAGGTTTTTTTTTTACTGAAAGACCTTCAATGCAGCTCATGTGAAACAGCAAACATGCAAACAAACAGGCTTCCTGATGCTCTTTAACTCTAATTGCAGAGAGCGGCTTGGTGCTTGGTCCGTCGCGCAAATAAACCTTTTCCCAGACACCTTCCTCAGACACCTGTTATTAATTCTCCCCTATTTAATCAGAGACCTGGGAGGTATCAGCCACTTCTCAGGCTGTACGGATGACAAATGAATTCCCGACTTAGAAAAATGGACTCGGATTCATCCTCCATCTGAAATTTGTGTTCACATCCATGCATTGTTCTTCCTCTGGGATAATGGATGGCATGGAGAGGCTTTGAGGGTGCACCCACAGAATTACAATAAATAGTTAATGTTGCAAAAAGTCTCCTGAAGTGTTACCAGATTGGAAGTTCTTTCTCTAGCTAGCTCGAAAAAGTATGGTAGGAATATGTCAGGTTTAGAGCATTTGTGGGTTTCTTTTGCACGCAAATACAAATCCTTGTAAAAAAGATTCCCAACCTGTTTGCTTTGCTGTCTCTCCTACATCAGAAAAATCACCTTGAAATGTCTCTGCTGCCGCCTCTCATACCAATATGAATCCTCAGTCATGGAGCATATGAGGATAAGAGAGCAGCGCACATTACCGATGTGCTCCAACATTACCATAGAAAGATGTTAAGGGCTTCACATTTAATTAATTTTGGCTTGTGTTAAACAAACCATAAAATTAATTTCTTATTAGTTCAGAAAAAAGTCAGAGCGATCAGCGAGTTAGTATGCTTGTTCAGTAGTAGCTATCTTTTGCACATCATTTGTATTTTCTCCCACTAGTTTTCTTAATTTATTAATCAGTTCATTACTGTTACCAGACGAATGAACTAATTCTCTGTCTGTGCATAAAGATTAGGCATGTGAACAGCCTGAGTGAGTCCAAAAAATACAGTAGAGTAAAAAAGTTTTCCGAGGTGCCGAAGTACATTTACTCAGCGTTGCGTCATCAAAAAAAGAGCAATATCCCGGGTGAAGCTCTGAATGATAGTGCTTTCAAGCACCAGAGAATAAAAGACATGTTTTTCTCTTGTCAGCTGGCCAGAAAGGAGGTGACTTTGTTCTGTGAAACTGTGATGGGTTGATTCCAGTTGTGGCTACTCCTGACTCCCTCCTACAGATTTATGCAAACTATGTAGGATGATGCTGTCTACTGTGGAAGACTAATCCTGCCATAATTAAGAATATATACAGAAATAAATAAATGCCCAATAAATACATAAGCATAAGATTAAATAAATGTAGGCACTAATTAAATTATTCAGTGAGACATAAATGTATATACTTAATTTAATTAGCGTCTTCATTTATTTACCTTTGTAATAATTACTTTATTAATTTATTCGCCATTGCTAAATGCTTTCTGGTGGGGAAAAGCCATGCAAATTCAAGTTATGCGGGCTAATGCTAACCAATCAACAGGCAAAGGTTGTCGCCTGAAATCACAGCCCCTCCTTATTTGGATAATGAGGCAAAAATGCCTATGGAAATGTAAAAAGCATAGGCATAAATATTAGCATTTAACAAATAAAAAGAGTTAAAAAAAAAAGCAGAGGAAAAATAAAACAGACAGAAAGTATTAAAACATACACATAAATAAATACATTTAAAAACAAGTCATCAATAAATAAAGTTGAAAACTGTAATGGATAATAAATGATTAAGGTAAATTATTGTAAAGGTGAATATCTAAAGAAATTAGATATATATACATTTATGTCTCATTGAATAATTTAATTACTGCTTACATTTACATATTTACTGTATTTTTTGTGTATTTAATTGTATGCTCATTTATTTATTGAGCATTTATATTCTTAATTATGGGAGGATTGGTCCTCCACAGTCTACAGTTGTGTTTGATCAGACCAGTGAAAAATGAAATTTACCTCAAAGTTATTTTATGAGTTTCAGTTTAGTCTACTTTTAGTCATAGCCTTTTGACTAAAATATATTTCAGTTCCATCATATGTAGTCATTTTAGTTTAGGTCTACTTTACTTGACTAATTCTGGTGCATCTCAATAAATTAGAAAATAACTGAAAACAGGATTTAATTCATCAATTCAATTAAAAAAGGGTGCTCATACTAGATATTCATTAATTGGAGTGATATATTTCAAGGGCATATTTATGTTCACTTTTTATTATTACGGTCTACAGCAAACAAAACCAAAATTCAGCTTTTCAGAAACAAAGATGTGCACCTATATATTTTAAGGTAGCACTTCCAGGCACACTGCTGCCTTTGTGTGACAAAATGGAAAAAGCAAAAAGAATTAGCCAAGAAATTTCCACAAGTTTGGTTTGCAAATTAGAAGCAAAAGGACCCAATGTTTGGCTAAAATTTCCAGATGTTCAAACAATTATATGGAAGTATAAACATCACTGGAATCATACTCTTCAGGAAGAATATGGGATTTGTGTCCCAAAAATGCTCACGCAAAAGTGCATATCGACCCCAGAAAAAACAAAAGAGCTAATGAGGATGCTGGCTGAAGCCAGTAAGAGAATGTTGTCAATATTAAAACAAGTCCATTACTGAAATTGACTCAAAGGCCACTCTGACAAGAAACCATGACTCCAAAAGCAGCATAAAATATCTCCTCAGGTACAAAGAATGTAAAATTTAACAGTTTGGCCATAATGACCAGTTATATTTAAAGAAAAAAGGGGGATTCTTGCAAGCCTGAGAATACCATTGTTAGGATTATTAATCTGAGAATATTATTTAATATTTAATATTTAATATTTTAATATTTTATCAAATAATATTTTGGTCTGTTAAGGGTTGTCCTGTGAATACCAGCCCGGTAAGGCGATGGTATTAGGATAAAATAGAAAGGTGTGAGACGAGCTCTGACATTATTGAACAGCATAAACTCTGCACACATGGAATTAATTCACACAATTTCTTAAAATACAAGAATTTATTAACAAAAATAAGTCAACTCAAAGTCAAACATATTTCAATCAACAAACTCTTTGCTATGCTAAAACAATCCAACTAAACTACCTAGCAGAATTAAAGAATAAGGAAGACTAATGGGCTATGTACAATATAAACAAGTTGATTAAAGATGATTGAAAACCATGACTGAAGGAGTGATGCAACATTACTCCTTCAATGTTATTTATGTTTGAGAACCAAGGATTATCTTGAAGAATCTGGAAATGAAGTGAAGTTAGTCTTGGAACAAACTTAGGCAATAATCAGCAAACGTTTAGACAACCATTCACAATGCAAGATCAGATATTATTTTAATAAAATAATGTTTTAAATAATGATCTGCTGAATAAAACCAACCTTCTGGATGACCATTTCTCAACGGGGTCTAATCAGCTGCCTTTATTTATTAAAATAATATTTAAAGAAATATTATCAAGGGAGTATTTTGGAAAAGGGACAAATCTTTCTGGAGAAATGGGGCTTAATGGTGTTTACTTAGTTATCAAATTTAGTAAAATCATGTTTAGGGACTATTATTCACTAGCTTGAAAACCAACAATCTTTCTGTTAAATACTCTTTAGTAGCAAGCACGTGTTCTCACCGGTTAGCAGTTGAGCTAACAAAAGAATCTGATAGCTTAGCACCAGAATCAAACACATACCTTTAAAATACCAGGGTTAATAAAAGGGTTAAAATGCATATGCAATGCGTTATGATCAACCTTCTGTTTAAAATCGCCCTTTAAATAAAGTTTCTCTTAACTTTAAAAACACACAAACAAAGAACACAACCTGAACATGTGTGCTGCAGATATTCTGCTAGCACCAAGATAGCTGAGATCAACACAAACAAAACCAAACTCCATAAAATGAAAAACGTTTAGATCATTTCAATTTAAACATTTCTATTATTATTCTGCCCAAACCTAACCTCTGACCATGCTGAGGAAAAGATGTCCGGGCCAGCGAAGTTTGAAGATAGCATCCACAGTGAACAATGGTTAGCTACAGCTAACCTCCTTAGCTGCGGAAGGTTTTGAAGGTGCGGCCGCTCTGTCGGGCCCACCAAACTGCACGTTACCACGGTGATGCAGCCTCTGTTGTCCTTCCTTGGGAAACATCTGCACTCGGCGTTGTGCTGGGAACTCTCTGGAAACAGTTCGCTTCTGCAGATCTCAGAGAGAACAGTCATGCAATGCTTGTACCTTGATTACCCTGTTCATGAATGAAAATCACCAGATACGCAGACAGTGATTCATTTCTACTTATCTTGTGCATATGATCGCATGATCTTATGACACCCTTGGATCCAATTGAAGAGTTTATGTCTGTTTGACAGCAAAGAGACATTAGCGCGCTGGGCCTCCCCTATCCTGGTCCCGCAGAGGAGCAGTGGAAAGAGATCGGACCATTGGAAAGGGGGTGCGTTTATACAGCCAGTGGCATCATGGGAAGTCCACTGCTATCCCCCTTTCCTCAGTTGCTGGAAGTCAGTTAAATGCAATTTATTTAGAAAGTTCCAGAAAAGTTTGTACCAGAGTTTTAATGTTTTTTCCATGGCTGTGGGTCCCAACATCTCCCCTTTTAGTTCCGAAGAATGGGTTGAAGTCCATAGTCTTTGGGGCTAACAAACAGTCCTCAGCCATGTGAAAAGAGTCACTGGGGTCCTGTAGGTAGGCAGAGTTCAACAGTTCATTTTTGGTTCAGAGGTTAGTGTTTGGACAGGAGTGAAGCAGGTTTGGGCAGAGACTAACACTAATAAAATGTTTTAAAGAGAAAAAAACAAAAACAAAAGTCATGTAATAATTTTCACCCTAATAATACTGCTTGTAAACCTTAATAATTTCTCAAGTTCAGAACCATAAAGAAAAAAGATTAAAACAGAATATAGGGTGTTGGAAATTATTTAACATTTTCATACCTTAGTTGATAGATTTGACAGGGTTAATGCTGGACTACAACGGCTTGCCATGTCTTTTAGGTACGCCGTTACCTCAGTTATAACAAACCTGAAGATCATCTCAAACTCCTCCTTTGTGATGACATCTTTGGAGTGGCTCCACTCTTTACCACCAACCTTACAGTTCGATGTTGCACTGTGAAAAGGCGTTTGTCTTTTAACTGGCTGCTTGTCTTTTGGCTGTCGCCAGTTACCACCCCCCTGGTTCTGTTGCATCACTTGGGGACTGACTTTACGCTTCTTCTTAGGCCTTTTCTCTGTTTGAATGTTTAACACTCTAACCTTGCCTTTTCCTGCTCTGTCTGAATGGACACGTGTTTCCCACACAAGCTGAGCATATCTACGAATCTCTTGCATGGAGAGATTCTCTGTTATTCAATGCATGGTCACATCATACTGCACGCTAACGTGGAGGTTGTGAAGAAAAAAATGACTTAAAAGTGTGGTCTTCTTCAAGACCTGGAGCATAACATCCCTGATAATAAGCATTCTTTAAACGGTGGAAATATTCTCGGGGAGGTTCGTCTTGTTTTTGCAAAACTGTCAAAGCATTAATAGTGGCAGCGGCTTCATCTCTGTAAACATAGAACTCTTCTCTAAGAGCCTGGCAAAGAGCTGGATAACAGTCACTAATTTCTGGAGGAAGAGTTTTTATGAATACATGAACACTCTTAGCTGTTGATTTTCCAAATAAGCCTCAGCTTCTCATGAGAAGAGGGAAAACGCAAGTGAAGAAGACAATGTTCAACCTCAAACAGGTAAGCATCAATATTTGACTCCTGGCTACCTGGATCAAAAATGTCTATGTCCTTAGCAAGGAATTCAAGCAGTTTGAAACGGACACCATGCTCCCAAGGTGGACCACGTCCATCTGAGAAGTCATGCTGGTTAAGTTCATGAAATGGTGGAAGAAAACAAGTTTTCTCATGATTTAAATGAGAGCTTTCTAATGAATGGACTCGTGCAAGTGGTGGAGGGTCAGGTTGGATTGAGTCACCATGTGCGCCTCTCTTGGCCCCTAGGGGTTGACACAGAGTCAGAAAGAGGAGAGGGGTGCCGATCAGGCCGGAACGGTGCTCCTTCCTCCTAACTGGACCACGTGTGAATGCCGAGTCTGGCACTTGGTCATCTTGGTGGTTGTTCACTGAAATGGGATTTGGCAGGAAACCACTGGAGACCATCTGACTTCCAACACTTCTGTTAAGGTCTGTGGAAGTAAGTTCAACACTTTGACTAAATTTAGGAAGGGAAGACTCTGACCTAGGTGCTGGATGCCTGCTATCTGAGTCTGCCCCCTGCTGTGGCTGCTGTGAGTGATAATGCAAATCAGGTACCTGAAAGGTGGGGGCCTGTTCCCCCCTTTGGGATGAAGCTTTCTTGAGCTCATCTGCCTTCAGGTCCGCTAACTTTGCTTCAGCTTTCTCCATCCTCTCCTCAGCTTTTGAGAGGTCAAGCTTTGCAGTATTCTCAGAGTCATCTGATGGGCAGTCTGTAACTGAAGATATCTTTTAGCTTCCAGTTGTGATTTCTGCTGATACAGCAAGGTAAGCTGACAAAGAACATCTGAAATCAGAGCATCTCTAGTCGGATACTTGATGAAGTTTACCAACTCCTGAATCCTCTCATCACATGCAGCAAGGTCAAACTGATTTAAAACATCCCGCTCACCTGGAGACAAACGGATGAGATCACAACCACAACCTTCTGCATCTCCACATCTGCTGAATTCATAATGGAGTTTGATTCCATCATTCTGGCAGACACTACAAAACAACAACAAAGTTATGAGAAATTGCTAAAAGCAAGAACATCTAAAAACTGTATGTCCAGCTATATATGTATCTTTGACTATACATATATTGGAAACATTTGTATGATTGTAAAATGGGTGCACAAGTTGATCATTCAGCCTGTGAATTATGACAACACTATGCTCTAAGTGTTAAAATTATTCTCCTTTCTCTAAGGATATTTTGTGATTTTAGCATTAATTTTTCACCTTTCTTTGGGAGAACTAGTGATTAGACACTACTCTTAAACTTTAAGGGAATTTTGTTTAAAAATGCTAAGGAAAAGGAAATTGCTACACCTCTTAGGGGTAATAATTACAATTTGACTTTTGGTTCACCTCCCTTTATGGCAGGGTGGATTAGACTAAATTTGGGATTTAATCTGGCAATAAATTCTTTCTTTCAAAACATAAAACAAATCTAAAGTTCCTGAATGGATACATGCATCAAACTTAGGTCAGATACTAAAATTAACTGCAAAGTTAATTCAGTTTCAGATTGTGGTCGTACACAAAACACAGCCTCTGGATACAGACGTGCAGCAACTGTCTGGACATTGAGGTTAACTGAAGTTAAACCAAGTCTCAAATCATTGCTTACACAGAAGAAACCAGACTGAGTCAGAACATCTAAAATTTTGCCTATGTAGCAGAATTGATTGTTACTAGCATGGAGATATTGGAGTTATTAATTTTGACGAATGTCTAAATTTGTTAACTCCTGGAATGTCACGAGTTATAATGTTCTCTTAAATATAATCAGTGACATCTGATGTTAGAACTCTGATGTTTTGAGTCCTATTGTGACCAGTGACAGCTGGTTTTAAGCTAATCACTTGGTACATCAATAATGTGCAGTTGTGGTTTATTCATTCGTATTTATGTACAGTGCAATCTGTTCATGATAATGCCCACCCAGGGATGCCATAATGTTAGGATTATTAATCTGAGAATATTATTTAATATTTAATATTAATATTTTAATATTTTATTAAATAATATTTCGGTCTGTTAAGGGTTGTCCTGTGAATACCAGCCCAGTAAGGCGATGGTATTAGGACAAAATTGAAAGGTGTGAGACGAGCTCTGACATTATTGAACCGCATAAACTTTGCACATATATGGAATGAATTCACACAATTTCTTAAAATACAAAAATTTATTAACAAAAATAAGTCAACTCAATGTCAAACATATTTCAATCAACAAACTCTTTACTATGCTAAAACACTCCAACTAAAAACTACCAAGCAGAATTAAAGAATAGGGAAGACTAATGGGCTATGTACAATATAAACAAGTTGATTAAAGATGATGAGAACCATGACTGAAGGAGTGATGCAACATTACTCTTTCAATGTTATTTATGTTTGAGGACTAAGGATCATCTTGAAGAATCTGGAAATTAAGTTAAGTTAGTCTTAGAACCAACTTAGGCAATAATCAGCAAACATTTAAACAACCATTCACAATGCAAGATCAGATAAAATATTATTTTAATAAAATAATGTTTTAAATAATGATCTGCTGAATAAAACCAACCTTCTGGATGACTAATTCTCAACGGGGTCTCATTAGCTGCCTTTATTTATTAAAATAATATTTAAAGAAATATTATTAAGGGAGTATTTTGGAAAAGAGCCAAATCTTTGTGGAGAAATGGGACTTAATGGAGTTTACTTACTTATCAAATTTAGTAAACTGATGTTTAGGGACTATTATTCACTAGCTTGAAAACTAAAAACCTTTCTGTTAAATACTCTTTAGTAGCAAGCACGTTTTCTTACCGGTTAGCAGTTGAGCTAACAAAAGAATCTGATAGCTTAGCACCAGAATCAAACACATACCTTTAAAATACCAGGGTTAATAAAAGGGTTAAAATGCATATGCAACGCGTTATGATCAACCTTCTGTTTAAAATCACCCTTTAAATAAAGTTTCTCTTAACTTTAAAAACACACAAACACAGAACACAACCTGAACATGTGTGCTGCAGATATTCTGCTAGCACCCAGATAGCTGAGTTCAAGACAAACAAAACTAAACTTCATAAAATGAAAAATGTTTAGATCATTTCAATCTAAACGTTTCTATTATTGTTCTGCCCAAACCTAACCTCTGACCATGCTGAGGAAAAGCTGTCCGGGGCAGCGAAGTTTGAAGAAAGCATCCACAGTGAACAATGGTTAGCTACAGCTAACCTCCTTAGCTGCGGAAGGGTTTGAAGGTGCGGCCGCTCTGTCGGGCCCATCAAACTGCATGTTACCACGATGATGCAGCCTCTGTTGTCCTTCCTTGGGAAACATCTGCACTCGGCGTTGTGCTGGGAACTCTCTGGAAACAGTTCGCTTCTGCAGATCTCAGAGAGAACAGTCATGCAATGCTTGTACCTTGATTACCCTGTTCATGAATGAAAATCACCAGATACGCAGACAGTGATTCATTTCTACTTATCTTGTGCATATGATTGCATGATCTTATGACACCCTTGGATCCAGTTGAAGAGTTTATGTCTGTTTGACAGCAAAGAGACATTAGCACGCTGGGCCTCCCCTATCCTGGTCCCGCAGAGGAGCAGTGGAAAGAGATCGGACCATTGGAAAGGTGGTGCTTTTATACAGCCAGTGGCATCTTGGGAAGTCCGCTGCTATCCCCCTTTCCTCAGTTACTGGAAGTCAGTTAAATGCAATTTATTTTGAAAGTTCCAGAAAAGTTTGTACCAGAGTTTTAATGTTGTTTCCATGGCTGTGGGTCCCAACACCATCACAATGATGAAATATGGGGCTGGCAGCTTCATGTGTTGTTTTTTTTTTGCTGCATGAGGGTCTGGTGCACTTCCCAAGCACATTGCATCATTAGGACAGAACTTCATGCAAAATATAAAAGCTACATCTCAAGATTAATCAGGATGTTCCTAAGGGACAACGGCACTAAATATTTCCACTGAATTGAATAAACAGTGGCTTAAGGACAACAAAGTCTATGTCTTAGAGTGGCCATTATGAAGCTTTTCATTCCACAGAAAATGTGTGGGCAAAAGAAAAAGAGTGTCCAGATAAGTCTGCAAACAAATAAACTCAGTTACACTAGTTTAGACAGGAGTGGGCCAAAATTAAAGCATCATATTGTAAGAAGCTTTTGGAAGGATTCCCCAAACCATTGACTCAAGTTATCCAGCAACTCCTAAGAAAATGTTTGAAAACTCTGAATCTTAAAAAGGTTTTAAAACATAATCTGTGTCAATAATTTGGCTTTTAGCTAATAGAAACAAATGTGATAATCCTAACTGACCTATAATAAAAACATTATTTGTCATTATGTACAACTAACATAAACTTGTAGTTTTAATTGCTTTAATTAAAAAAAACTTACAGAGACAAAATGAAAACGGAAAACTACTTCTGTCTTACAAAACCTATGCTGATTAAAACTCGT
Source organism: Girardinichthys multiradiatus (assembly GCF_021462225.1). Taxonomy (NCBI): domain Eukaryota; kingdom Metazoa; phylum Chordata; class Actinopteri; order Cyprinodontiformes; family Goodeidae; genus Girardinichthys; species Girardinichthys multiradiatus. The sequence goes on along the minus strand of NC_061797.1, from coordinate 38,377,510 downwards.
CTGCTCCGTGTTTAAGTCAAAAAAATATTTTTACTGGCTTTGACAGATTCAATATCAGCATAAGACTAAAGCAAAGCATGTGTCCCATAACTAGTAATTTTTAACATAAGAATTTGAGATGTACAGAGTTACTGAAAAAAAGTTTTTTAGACCATCAACTACTGCTTATTTTGTCATACAGCATAATTTTTTTTATCAGCTGTTCCTCATTAACAGCTGTGCCACATTTGTGTTGATGAATAAGTAAAATCTCTAAAGACTGAACAAGGATGGCATTTTTGTATATCCTATGTGGATCCGGGTTTTTAGCAGCAATCCATCTACCATCGAGTAACAGACTTCACACAGTATCACCCAGCAACCTCCTTACAGACTATCTAGTACAGCCAGCACATTGTGCTCATTTTCAGATGTTCTGCATGCATTAGTTCTAAGTTGCATAAGGGATGAAATTGATTGAAGTTTGAAGCTTGCTTTGTAGGATTTATGCCCATTACGGCGAATTCATTAGTGAACATTATAGTGATAGGGTACTTTAAAAAAGAAGTGGACGTAAAGAACAGCCGCAGAAGGTATAAAAAGTCGAACCAACACAGACAGTCTTGTGTTTCAAAAGTCAAAAAAATGACATGCAGCCGTCTGTCTGCTCCTGCTCGTCTGATTCAATAGTGCCACAGAATTGGATTCTCTCCTTAAAGCTATCAGCCTTTGATGTGACACGGTGACCGTGAGAGTGAGTCAGCGGGTGCAAGAATGAACAGAAACCCTCCTATGCTGCAGGTCTCTCAGGGCTTAGCCGCTCATCGGTGTCTTTTTATACTTCTGACATCTGCTAAAGCTCAAAACAAAGCATGCAGCCTGCAATCTAAACTGTAAAATATTATCAGGGCAACTGAAGCTGACTTTAATTAGGTAATTAGTGTTACTTTTTTAATGAGTTTAAGGAATAACTCACTTTTAAGCATAAGATAAAACACCGCTATAAAAATGTCTGTTTTGTTGTACTTGTGACAATGACAATAAAAGATCTTCTATTCTATTCTAAAATGAGCTTCACTTTACTTTCTAATGAGTCTAAATGTCCCAGAACCTATATTTAATGAACAATATCTAAGAGGCAATGGTTGATGGACGGAGATAGGAGTAAAGAAAATAAAAAAGAGAGGAAAATTATTATAGACATCATAGTGGTAGATGGAGCGTGGGATTTTGAGAGACTTCAAAGCCAGCAGTTTAATCAGAGCCATCGTTATTGTAAGGATCCACCTCAGAGGCAGGTGATAATCAGGCTGCTCTGCGCTGAATCTGCCAAGTTTGTGGATAAGCATAATGACCCAGTGGGCTGGTGAGTAAGACCTCTGTGCTTGTCTATCCTTTGGCTATTTGATCACTGTGGGTGGACAGCGCTGAAGAAGAGCATGAGACACAATACTCGAAAGATGAAAAAGAAATTCTCACAAAAATCACCAAACAACTGAACATCTGTGAACAAAAAAACAAAAACATCTTTTGTCCCCACACTGAAGAGACATAAGCAATATCGCTAAGATATTTGCTACTTTTTATCAAAGTGTCTTCTGTCAAAACAGAATCAAAGATCTATCTACCTCTGTTGCTATTATACCAGCAAAAGCTAGAGCAAATGGGTTGCATTATTTTTACGCTCACCAAACTGTCCAGAAGATTCTTACACACCCACACACATCTAGCTGGAGATATGGTAAGTCAAAAACTACCAGAACAGATTATTTTCTTTTGTTGGAGATATGTGATCTTAGTCTCTCAATTAAAAATAAATATTTTCAGTATTTGCAAGAACTTCTTCCTGTACTGCGACAGGTACCCAATAGCATCCCAGCTAAATGACCTCCACGTGCAAAAAAGGTAAGGGTGGGAGTCAGGTCGATCCAAAATGTTTTTACCTGTCTGCATAGTGTCTTGCAAAAGTATGCATATCCCCTGAAAAATGTGAGTGTATTTTATACCAACAGCATTCAGTTCTAACATCTTAACATTCTGTGTCAAGTACACAGCGCACAGTGACCGTATGAATGAGCATGCACCATGCACAAAGTAACTTTTGTCACTGCCTCTACAGTAGTCTTGTTTATTTAAAGGATTTTTTTTTCTACATCAGATAAGTTACCAACCCCAGCCACAAGGCTAAAAGTGGTGGAGAGATGTTACTAATGAAAGGGAAAAAGTAACAGACAGGGTGTTCACCTTAGACAATCAAGACATGAACTGGTCTGCTGATGCTTCTGTAACATCACAGACAAACTGAAAACATTCTGAATTTAACTTTTTAGATTCAGCAGAGTCACATGTTTGTGAAGTTTTTTCAGCTATGAAACATTGAGATATGAAAAATGTAAAGGAGAATAATGTGCGCATTTACTGAGTTCAAAGTCAGCACCCAAACACTAAAGATTTTAACTTAAAAAAGTCCACCATCATAAAACACCAAATGGTGCCTTAGCAACCATTGCTAGCTTTACACTCCTATAAAACACACTTTACACTGTGTTATTAACTGAGTGATCATTCAATACATTGTAGTAGAGCTCACATTTTAGAACGCAATGACCACAGACAGTGGAATAAACCTCAAAAACAACAAAGACAAACTCCACATTAGTGAGAAAATCCACTCACCCACAGAATGTTTTTAAATCCTGTCATCAATTCAATTTTTATTGAACTGTGCCTTTTGTGTTGTGTTTTTAGAACTCATTTCATTTACATTTTTGTAATGGGATTACAACCAGTTTTAATCCATGTGATTCATATTCTGCTCCTTGGACCCCACCACCATCCTCCTAGATTTAAGATACCAGATAAGTTAATTAAATAATTAATTTATCGGCATTGCACAGGGATGCATAGGTGCTTTAAACCATTTTAGTCTTTAATGGCCTTTGGTGGGTTTGACATCCTTAGCAAATGAAATAAATGATCTTGTACTGCTGCAGAAATATTCCAGACTCTGGTGCTTCTCTATAAAACCTTTCAGAATGCACCCAGCTGAAAGAGGGTTCAGACAAGGCAGCAGGTTTATAGAATGAGAAATTAGATAACCGGTTAAGAAGAGATGGTGGAAATCTGCATATACAGAGACAAAGTCTTTAAGACTGTAAAAACTAAACTGTCTGCAGTAAGATTAAGTCCATATCGTCACCTGAGAGTTAATCTGTATTACTTTAGAGCTCAGTTGTGTCTTTGACTATAAAAAATCCAATGCAGCCAGTGCACTTTTTGAAAATTTAAAAAATTCTGTCTGCTTTACTTTTTTATTTCTAAACATATGTATTTGTGACCCTTTTGTTTTTAGCCTATTTTTAAAAGGTATTTCAGATAAAATTTGTTTTACAACACTTACATTTTCCTTAAAGCACTGAAAAAGCATTGTTCCATGTTTCAGGTAAGTAAAATCTTTCATGACCAGACACGGCTAGTGGACCTTTTCCATCTAAGAAATGTTCTGATGATTTGAAAGTGTTATGATCCGGGGGCGTTTGGGATTTGTTTGTCATTTATGTTAGTGTCTTGATGAATTCTGAGTTCTTTATTATTGTTTAAAAGGTATTGCCGTATACAGTTTGTTTCTCTGTGTTCTTTATTGCTGAAAAGGTGCTGCCACATTAGTTTATTCCTTTGTGTTTAGTTTGTTAGTTTATTCTTGTGTTCTGTTCTTTGTGCATTTTCATTTATTTTTCTTAGATCAGAGTTAGTCTTTCTCCCCTTCATTTGTAGTTTTTGTCTATTTCTGCTTCCATCGTGTTAATTATCAAGTTCCTGTGTTTGCTCTCTTCTACAGCTGTTCCCAATCCCTTGAATAACTCACCTGCATTTCATGTCATGCTTCAGTCTCGTCTTAATATATAAGCGCATTGGTTTTTGTTGTTCTTTGCTGGTTCCTCCCATTACTTCCTGTTCTCCTTGTGTTGACTCAGTACATTTTCTGTCTTAATTATTAAACTCTGCCTGTTCCTGTCTGCATTTTGGTTCTACTCTCAACATACAAAACATGACAGAAAGCTTTTTTTAGAATCCTGGGTGAATGAAGCAATTTCTAACCTGACTTGTATTGTATATGAGGTCACAGCAAGACTTTAGTTTTGGCTTTAGACTGATGGGGTCACTAAGAAGCACAGCAGGAAGCAGACAGGAGAAAATATTCAGACATATTCAGCAAGCAACATTTGATATATATATATATATATATATGGCTTTTGTACCAAACTCATTAAAGAATAAAGATTTCTATTAAATCCTTGTTAAAATAAAAGGCCTAATCGGTCATAGACCTAAAATGTACTTTTTTTACTGATATTATTGGTAATATAGTTTAAATTCCATGGCTGATTGGTATTATTGTAGTTGGTTAAGATCTCTCCAAACTTTTTTGGGCAAACCGCTTCAACATTTTCATCTGAATCTGAGAGTCCTGCAAACAGAGAGATTGATCACGGCCAATTATTTTGTTTTTTTTTACCTGTAATACATCTAAACAAGGAACCATATGAAGCATATGTAGTTATATAAATAGAGTCGATAACGTGTTTAGTGAATTTCAGCTACAAGACTTCTTCTAAATCTAGCCTACCTTGCTTGGGTTGAAGCCATGCAGCACAGCTACAGGATTCTGCAAAATTATGAAGAAGCTAAATTAATTGTCAAAGTGAATTATGTTTTAGTACAATGATAGTACCAAAACAGACTAAAGTGTAAGCTATTGATATAACATATATGCAAGTGAGTGGTTTGAGTCTGAGCTCTGCTTGTTAGACTTTTATTTTGAAGGAAGAAAGGAAGAGCTGTCCTGTTTTGTTGTTTGATGGATGAGTTTTCTAATAGACTGTTAGACTGGTTACAAAAGCCCTGAACAAGCCTTCAATTGTTTATGGTTTACGAAAATGAAATGTGACTGAGTTGCAGACAAGTTATTAATAAATTGTAAAAAACTACAGCAAGACTGCAAATGGCTAACTGTTAGCAGCTAACAATGTGAAAGTTAGTATCTGCTTTATAAGGTCCTATTGGTGACAGGGTAAGACTCAAGGGCTATTAATGAGTTTTAATGAGTTTTGACTACATTTTGCAATCTCTAGTCCAAACTCTATCATAAAAAGTTTCATAAAACCTGACCTGAATAGTTCTAAACTGAACACAGATTCTGTAAAACAGTTTGAGATTTATTCATTTATTTTTAAAGCTTTTTAGCATTAAAACCACCTCAGATTTGGACAAGCATAGTTGGGATTCCTATACACTTTAAAACCCTTTTTGTGAAAACACAAAATGGAGATTCTTAGTTTTGCCAAAAATATTAATAAAATCTTGTCACATCTCATCTTCCTTAATTGTAAATTGTATTTTTCATCTGGTCTTGAAAGCTAGATATATTGTTACACCCTGTGTTAAAGTAGAGAACAAATAATTCACCTCCTTTTATCTGACAGATTTTCTAAACAGGCTATATTGCTATGTTGTCCACTGACCTTTGTTATATTTTTGGGATTACTTGAGGATTTGAGTTACAAGTCCATATAACAGCCAATTCAAATGTGTTTTGTGTTTTTGAGGCCCCCAGCATCTGTGTGACTGAACTGGTTCATGATCTGCAATGTTTGTTCACAGAAATTCTAGGTCAGTGATTTCACCACTGTAATACCATTGTCAAAGCATTTATTACAGTTTACTGGTTTACACATACCAAGAAGTAAACAGAAGGGGGTATTGAAAAAAGATTCATATTTGCTTTCTATTGGTGTTTCGGGGAAACCTGAATCTTCAGATTAACATTCTTCTGCCCTGGTGTTGGTCTTTGCTTGATTTTACACCTCAGAATCCAGAGATCAGATTTGGGAATAACAATACGCCTGAGTCGATTGCATTCCAGTTGCAAGGTAGAAACCCATTGGGATTTGCTTTGCAGTTGGTACGGGGCTGTCTACCACAGCATTTTCCTATTTCATGCTTTTAAATGCTAAACAAAGATGTTCACAAATCAAGGTTGTACAGCACTATATGTGGCCAAGCTTTAATGAGATATAAGCCGTCAGGAATGAAGATGGAGCTATATCATGTTTTGACGTGAAAACTTAATTTTGTTTCGACAATATACTTTTCGTGTTTGTACAATATATATCTCATTATAACAAAAAACTTTTACAATTCATACAATATACATATTATATTGCAATAACGTGATAATGTATTGTACAAGGATGATCATGCTGTTTGAACAACATGGCTTGGATGTTATAACATGATACCTTTTTAATTGTTTGAACACAACGTATGTTTACGTTAGAACATTATAACAATGATGCAAATACAAGACTGCGAAAATGTTTTGTCTAATGAAACAGATTAAATTGCTTGGATTGAGCCTTGGAAAGACTTTGCTGTTTTTGAGCAGCTAGGACAGTATTGTTACAATCATGTGTACTCTGAGAAGGAACTTAAACCACATGGAGTTACAGGAGATAGAATGGTCTTGATCCGACTGAGGTGGCAGCAGCTCTCATTGTTCAATTGGAGTGGAAGGGGGAGCTCCATGAATGCAAACTTGCGTGTGACCTTTTTGAAATATCTGGACCCATACAGGGTTGAGCAAAGACAAAATTGGTCCAAAATTAGCCCATATTTATGTGGCATGTTGACCTATATGATGAAACCATTGGGAATACGTTTCAATGTGATTTATGTGATTTTTGAGTGCGAAATATTTTTCCTTCCAACTAGAAAACATATTGTTCAAACAATATCTTTTGGACATTTGCCAATAAATAATCCCATTCATGCAATATATATTGCAAGACAGTAAAAAAGGTTTTTGTTATAACGTGACCAATACAATCATTGTGATATTGTGATATTATATTGTTAAAACGTGAAAAGTACATTGTAAATACATGATAGTACAAACATGAAAAGCATATTATTGCATTTATGTTTTCACATTACAATGTGATACAGCACTTTTTTTCTCTATGCTTTCGTAAGTTTATACCTGCAACCTCCGCTATGAGTGTACGGGTGGCAGCCATGTTAGATATTGAACATTAAGATACTTGATGATTTTTTCAAGTCAGAATTTCAACTTCAGGAGGTGTTTCTTTTCATATTACCTACTTTAAAAACGTTTCTCCAGGTCACTTCAAATGTTCTGCCAAACTATTAGGTCAGGCTAAAATAACCTCTTGTTCCAAGATCTACAGCATATGACTGTTAAATGATACCTGTTTAGTCGTAATTTAAAATAATGATTGATGTCTTAAACTGCTAATGTGAACATTCTTTTAATTTAACATAATTTTATCATGTTTTAAATACAAAAACAAATTTTAATATCCTCATTCATGAGGTTAGTATCAAACGTGATACAGTAATTTGTTGAAATGTTGGGTACAAAGGGAAATCAGTTCTAAGACTGTGATTTGCAAAGAAATAAATAAAAAATATTTTCATTAGCTATCTAAAGTCCCTGTGTTACCCCAAGTCCGCCTCTGATTGGCTGATCCGCCTCGTCTAAGGTCTCCTCCTTGAAAGCACACCGTCCCAGTAAAGACAGTCCAGAGAGATGAAGTAAGGATGAACCAGGGAATCCATCATCTTGATCCTCTCAGGCCAGAAGACAGGTTTACTTATGATAAACGTCTTTGTTGAGATTTTATGCCATGTTACGTTTGTCTGTTATTGTGTAAAGTTGTGAAAGATTCTAATGGTTTTTTTTTTTCAATTCTGCTTTGCACTGCAAAATAATTTATCCTTCACACTGATTTTCTATAATATGAGTTTGATTAATAAACATATAACATCAAAATAATGTAAGCTAAATTTTGCCACATGGCTTTCATACAGAGTTAGTCAACTAGGACTTATTCTTTTTATTTATGGCCCACATAATTAAAATATATATTTATCTTACAATATACACTCTACAAAATTGTACGACAATTTTTACTTTGCAAACAGTCATGTTTCATTGGACCACTTGGCAAAATATTTTATTCTAGGCTCATTTTCCCATTGTACTTATATTGTACTTCTTCTGTTCATGGCAACAACAACAAATTCTGTCCTCGTCAAACCTTTCCACAAAAAAATCTTTCCTCTAAAAAATTTCTTAAAATTTTATCTAAAACTTGCAAAGACTTGGCTCTTCAATAAGGTGGGATGGGTAAGAGCAGGATTATACTCTGGTCTTTCTGCATGACTCGAGCCGTAGGAGGGTGACCCTGATAAATCACAGGGTGTGAGGCAGTGTGGCCGTATTTTGCAGAGACAGACTCATGGTGAGGGGTTCAATTTATGTGGGAAGACTGTGAGGTGGGAGCAAAGCAGGCAGACCGCGCTTAACAGCTCGTCTCAGCAGAGCAGCGGTAACAAACAAGACAGACACATCTCTCATGTAACTGAATGATCTTGACAATACACTGGCAGCTGATGTGTCATGTTGCTGCCCTGCAAAAATCAAGAGTGTTGTCATGAATGCAAAAAACAAGTTGTGGGTGGATGCTCGGAGAAACGCGGTGAGTTAGAATTTAAAAGGAATGCTGGACTAAGGCTTGTCCCTGCTGAGTTTCTGATTTTTATCTGACTTATTAAATAAAACTTTTATTTTCGGCAGAAGGATGGTGCACTGTCTGTACCGCCACCCAGAGAATTACCCTTGTAGGCATCATGTGTATACAGAATTGTTTTGATACAGTTTCTTGTATAGATGGTAGACTGGTTTTGGTTGTTGGAAAAAAAGTATTATTTTCTAGGACATGATGTCTCAGTTGCTACATGGATTATAATACAAATGAGACACTCACACCCAGGTGTACTGTGTTTTTAGCATTTTTATATGAATGTGATGCTATCTTTCTGACACATCAAGCCATTAGTTTTTTTTTTTTAACAGTTAGCTTTCTTCTGTGAGAGAAGAAGCTACAATATTGAAAGTAATTGGGAAAGTGATCAGATTTTGATCAACAAATCTATATCAGACAGTAAGTGAAACAAAATAATATTTAAAACAGGGCAAATCATTAAACGGAATACTGACAGGTCTCTGCAAATGTTATTTCCTGCCACAAGACATTTATCAGTCCTTAAATGTTCCCTCATAAAAGAGTCATTTTCAAAATTTTTTTTAATGCAGCAGCTGATAAACAGATTCATTACACATCCTTTGCAACGACCGCAAACAAAAAAGAGAAAACAACTCGGAAAAAAATGTCCTCCTCCACCAAGCCAAATTCCTCCCGGGGAAAACAATAGCCTTCATATCTTCAAACAAATGCAAGTATGCAAGCTCTGCTGAAATGTTTTCTGCTGTGCTGCACTGTGCATAGGGATGTACTTTGCATGTCTATTACTCGCTTTCTCTGTGAACAAGCAACCTTGTGGAACTCATCTGTAATTTGCTTTATTTTTCCTCTGAAATCAGTATTCAGCTTGTTGCTGTTTCCAAGTCAGCCAACTCCAGCGTGCCTCCAGGCTCTGAAATCATCAGTTTCTTGTATGAAAAAGACCTTCTCTAATAATAAGCTACGAAACTATCTACTCGTGGCCAGCTTTGTTCCGCTTTACTTTTTAAGCAATGCTTGTCTGTGTGGCAATTTAATGTGCTGGGAGAATTACGTGTTGAACATATAATTAGGTTGTTGGGTTGTAGTTGATGCTAACAAAACATTTTAGGGCAATAAGATTTGCTTACCTGTCAAGTTACAGCATAAACAGCACATAGAAAGAAACGAGAAAGAGAAACAAGAAAGAAAAAAGTTAGTCCATGATTTTAAAAAGAGATGTTCTTAAATGTCCTTTATAATCTAAGTGCCCCTTGAGGTTGTTTTTTTTTTTTTCACAATTGTGGACAAAATCTGTGAAATAAAAGTCAAAATTACATTTCCAGTGATTGAAAACAAGTTGTTGGTATATGAATTGTCAGTGTCATGGCTGCTTTTGTAACAACCCTGGAAAAAGGAAATAGAGGTTGCTGCAAAAAGATGAAGCAAGTAAGGAAAATATGTGTTTGTAAACTGTTCCAAGTTACTCTACCACATTTACTATACTAGGCATTGACTGAAAACTAAAAATGTTGAACATGTTGATATGAAAGCAAAGCAAAAGTATAATGCCCTTAAATTCATATCCAGAAGCCAATCAAGGCACTTTCCTTTTTACACCCAACACACTGGTGTATATTTGCCATACATTTTTATAATGTATGAAGATAAATGGCTTTAGGTAAATGCTCCAACAGATGTCCTGATGCTGATAAAATGTGTTTTTTGCTATGTTTAGTTCATGTCTGCATGATCGAGTTGATAGTGAAAATATTTGGAGAAACCAAATAAAAAAAATAAAAAATAAAAAAAACCAAAACATTTCACACTACAGTTCAAAGTATATAAATAACTTTGCAGGATTCAACCTACAGAATGTGCTGTGGTATAATACATATATTTGGGTTGAAAAGAAACATCTCATGGGCCGGTTTAAGTAAATTTGAAGACAATCCTTGCAGATTCTTCTTCTCCCATACATAGAGCTCTGAGCTGTCTACTATAAAAACTAATGCAAGAGCCATACCCTGTATTTTTTCTAAGTTTCTATTCCTCCATTTGTGCCTAAAGTCATTAGCCCCAGGGCCACAGTGAGGGTGGCCCCTGGCCCTTGGCTTCTCTAGCTGCCCGCAGCGAATAGCTGCCCTCGCTGAAGACAACTTAGACCAAAATCAATATGGGAAATGTGAGGGGGCATTATTAGTCGTCAGATGAGGTGAGTGAAGGTGCAATTAAATTTGGTCTCTCTTGTCTAAGCGAAAGTGAGTACAGTAAGAATGAAATTAACATTTTAGCTCAGCTTTCCCTGTCATTATCTTATTTAGTCTTGACAACCTGTGTTGCTGCTCCACAATAAATTGCCAGTGATTTAATTAATTATACAGTAGTACTGAATAAAACATTAGGAAAATTATATTTTATTATATTAACTGTTCACCTTGGCAATTATTCTCCATTTCATTTTCCATAGCCTCTTTAAATAATGAAAACCACAGTTGCTGTAATAGAAGGTTAGAGAATATAAAGCACATATCCCTCCATGAAACATTATGCTAATGACAGTGGATGATTTTATAATGAACCTTCTTTCTTGGTACTTTTTAAATGAAGCAATATTTTTTTTGGCCCAGTAGTGAAGGCGGCAAAAAGCAGAGCTTCAAAGTAAAATACTTTCAGGCAAGAACATTGTTACATTGTTAATATTGTGAGAAAACCTTAACCAGGCTTGTTCTTTAAGTTTGCTTAAAAAAATTAAAAATAGTCTGTGCGTGTTCATTAAAATCAAGTTGTCATTTTATCTGGAGGTGAAATAGTCAAAGGTCTTCAGTTCTATCAGTAAATACATTTATAGTACTAGTATTATGACAGCATGAGGCCATCCTGTAAAGTCTGGTACATTGAATGTAATTGCTGAATCATTAATTTCCTGATCTGTTGACATTTGTGAGAAAATTGACTGAGCAGACCTTAAAGAGATATTTCTGTTTTTATGTACAGTCACATGTACCTACTTATTAAAAAAAAAAATGCATATCATAAAGACTATGTACGTATACGTGTTAATTTCAATAATTTAGAACATAATTTAGGAGTTAATTTATTTCACTGACTGAAGTTCAAAAGGGAAACTCACATAGGTTCCTAATAACTTTGATGATTAGGGCTTGCCCCTTAATGAAAACCCAGAGTTAGGCATCTCATATAATTTGAGTATTACAAGATTTCAACAAAAAATATTTTTTATTAAATAAATGTCATCCTATGGAAAAGTATGTCCATGAGGTAAATAGAATATGCACTAAATGCTCGTTTGGGGCTCCTTTTGCATGAATGACTGCATCATCGTGGTGATAATCATTCTGTGGCACAGCTGAGGCATTAGGGAAGCCCATGATGCTTTAATAGCGTCTGTCAGCTTGTCTGCATTGTTGAACCTGGTGTCTTTTATCCTTCTGTTGGTAATATTCCATGGATTCGCTGTGGGGTTAAAGGCCAGCTGAGTGTTCTGGCAAGTCAAGCACAGTGATGCCATGATCATTTTATCTAGTGTTTTTTGGAGTGTGGGCGGGTGCAAAGTCTTGCTGGAAATTTAAATTAGCATATACAAAAGGCATTTCAACACAGGGAATGACCTGCTTCTTCCACACTTTTTCCTTTCACTCAACTTCCCATTATGATTGTATACAGCAGTCTGTTAAAAGCAAGCTTCTTTAGCAATAATTTTTGGCGCCATCTTGGTTTGGTGATACCAAACCAAGATGGCGACGTCGATGGCAGCCTCGGAGCTTCGCTCTCTCTTTGTTTTTGTATTTTGTGTGTTTTTATGTTTTTCGAGCCACAGTACTGTGGTGTCGGGCCACAATCTTGTGGTCTCATTCAGTAGAGAGGAACTTCTCAACATCTGAGCTGATTACAGATGTGGAGAAAAAATACATGGACTCTTTCTTCATAATACTGGGAGATTTTAACAGAGCAAACCTCTCCAATGAACTCCCCAAATACAGACAGCATGTTAAGTGTCCCACCAGAGACAAAAACACACTGGACCATTGTTACACGGCTTTAAAGGACTCATATCATCCTGTTACCAGGGCTGCTCTGGGCTTTTCGGATCATTATCTAATCCACCTCATCCCAACCTACAGACAGAGACTAAGAGCTTCCAAACCCAAGGTTCACACTGTTAAGAAGTGGACTGAGGAATCAAAGCAGACACTACAGGCCTGCTTTGAATGCACAGACTGGGCTGTTTTTGAAACCTCAGCCACTGACTTAAACCAACTAACTGATGTGGTGACATCATACATCAGTTTCTGTGAGGACATGTGTGTACAGACCAAGACCTTCTGCACCTTTGGGAACAATAAGCCATGGTTTACTCCACACCTGACTGAGGAATCTGCGCAGGGATAAGGAAGAAGCTCACAGCAGTGGAGATTGGGCACGGTACAAGCAGGCCAGGAACAAACCAACAAAGGAGATCAAAGCAGCCAAGAGAAGCTACAGTGAGAAGCTTAAGAACAGCCTTTCTACTGGTGACACTTCAGCTGTATGGACCGGTCTGAGAAACCTGACTGCCTACAAGAGCCCCTCCACCCATCCTGAACAGAATCGTCTCCTGGCCAACCATCTGAATGGCTTTTACTGCAGACATGACAAGAAGCCATTCACACCTCAAATCATCCCCTCCACATCCCATTCAGGAACAGATTTGACCCGTAAAACAACCAACCCCCTACCTTCAGATCCTCTGTCTGCACTAAAGATCTCTGAGGAAGATGTAAATAGGCTCTTTCAGCGCATGAAAACAAAGAAAGCTGGAGGACCTGATAACGTCTCCCCATCATGCCTGAAAGCCTGTGCAAATCAACTTGCTCCGATCTTCACAAGGATCTTCAACAAATCACTGGAGAAATGTCATGTCCCCTCCTGCCTCAAACGATCCACCATCATCCCGGTACCCAAGAAACCCACCATCCTAGGATTAAATGACTACAGGCCTGTAGCCCTGACGTCTGTGGTCATGAAATCCTTTGAGCGGCTGGTATTGAAGCACCTGAAAGACATCACAGGCCCCTGGCTGGACCCCCTGCAATTTGCTTACCGAGCAAACAGGTCGGCAGATGATGCTGTCAACATAGGTCTACACTTCATCCTGCAACACCTCGACCGTCCAGGGACATACGCCAGGATCCTGTTTGTAGACTTCAGCTCGTCCTTCAACAACATCATACCAGACATCCTCCACCAGAAGCTCAACCAGCTCAACGTCCCAGCCTCCACCTGTCAGTGGATCAACAGCTTCCTGACGGACCGACAGAAGCAGGTGAAACTGGGGAGCATCTTCTCCCGATCCAGATCAAAAAGTACTGGTGCCCCCCAGGGGTGTGTTCTATCCACCCTCCTCTTCTCCCTGTAAACAAATGACTGCACTTCATTGGACTCGTCCGTGAAACTCCTTAAGTTTGCAGATGACATCACTGTCATTGGACTGATCCAGGACGGTGATGAGTCTGCATACAGACAGCAGGTGGATTGGCTGGTACACTGGTGCGGTCAGAACTACCTTGAACTGAACCCACTCAAGACTGTGGAAATGGTGGTGGACTTTTGGAGAACACCACCCCCATACACCCCCCTCACAATCCTCAACAACACCGTGTCAGCCGTGGACCACTTCAGGTTCTTAGGAACCACCATTTCTGAGGACCTGAGATGGTCTTCACACATAGACACTGTTCAAAGGAAGGCCCAGCAGAGACTGTACTTCCTGAGGCAACTCAAGAAGTTCAACCTTCCACAGGAGCTGCTGGTCATCTTCTACACTGCTATCATTCAATCTGTCCTGTCTTCATCCATCTCAGTGTGGTTTGGCTCATCCACAAAACAGTACAGGTGCAGACTGCAACGAATAATCAGGAATGCAGAGAGAATAATCAGGGCTGACCTTCCCTCCATCCAGGACTTATACAGGTATAGGGTCAAGAAAAGAGCTGCTAAAATCTCTGCAGACCCCACACACCCTGCACATAAACTGTTTAGAGTTTTACCTTCAGGCCGCCGCTACAGAGCACTGTTCACTAAAACCAGCCGCCACAGAGACAGTTTCTTCCCCCAGGCTGTTTCAATTCAATTAAATTCAATTCAATTCAAAGCTACTTTATTGATCCCCGAGGGGAAATTAGAATTCCAGTACAACCCATCCAAACATACATCATGACACAAGACAAGGGAGACGGGTCACCGAGGCTTTGCTGCCCACTCACAGGCGCTGCCCTTGTTAGATGAGAAAAGAGGCCACATTAGGTAAGTAGAGGGAAAAAAAAAATCATATTTCACACTTTATCCTTAGCAGGATACAGTTTGAGATTGCAAAAAACCTCAGCACAAAGAAGCAACAAGTTGACAAAACAACATCATGCCAGGAACAGTGAAGGTGGTGTGAGGGGGTGCATATGTTTATCTTGAGCATGTGTGTGTGTGCGAGTGAGTGTGTGCAAGTAAGTCCATGAAGCACTGTCACAGAGGCCATTGTCCTTGATGGTATGTTGGAATGTTCATCAACCGGCCAAGTTCTGAGCAGGTCCACAGATGTCCTCAGGGAAGGGAGGGGGCAGAGGGAGTAGAGCGTCATGTTTACATAACTTCCAGGAGAAGTTGAAGACAGCCAGCCATCAAGGCCGCGCAGGGGAGCCAGATTCAGAAAAACAATAATTATTTGGTTTAGGCTGACTCATAATTTTCCGTCAGCCTTGAGAGTCTCACTGGTGCTTCTCAAAGGCGAATCCAAATAGCCAAATTCCTGGTCTTTCTGCCGGATCCAAGCGAACAACTTTCTCCAAGATTTATACCATTTCACCCCTGAGTCCAGGAACCGCAACCTGCCTGCGATCCTGTATAAGGATCACATCCAGTCTGCGATTCAGCTCACGTAACATCTCAGTCTGAGTGTTGATCGCTCTTAAGATCCCATCACACATGCCAGGCAGCCTTACAATGGCCAGAACAGCTGCTGACATTCTCCGAATTTCTCGATATGCCAGGTAACCGCTGACTCCAAAAAGCAGAAATCCTGATATCAAACATCCAATTATATACACATCTTCCACATCCTCGACTGACATTATCGACAAACACACAACCCTCCACTTCTGCCAGGAGTCCATCGTGTATCCGGAGAAAAATGTCCCGTCCAGGCAAGCGGGCTCTCCCAACCCCTGTCTTCTCGTCGAGAAAATTTGATCAATTGCATTGAGAGACCAGCTGACCAAATCCATATTTTGGAAGAATTTGGAAGATGTGCCAAAAGAGGCTCCAAAAAGAGACAAGACACAGAGCTGAAGCAGGGCAGATATGGGAGGGGTGCGGAGACAGAGGAAAAGCGTCCACCTCCACCGAGAGCAGGAAAAGAACATTCAATAGTACAAAACAACAGCATACAGATGTTGCAAATGCACCTTTTTATTTTTATTATATGTGTATATTGTAAATATGTATATTCTGTAATGCAATAACAAAACCAAAGAGCAAAGTGTACCGGAGTCAAATTCCTTGTTTGTATGTACGAACTTGGCAATAAAGCGGATTCTGATTTTTTGTGGCTTGTACTCTTAGTAGAGGGCATCATTGATTGGCTGTCATGATTATGTAGGTCATACAATGGAAATAAAACATTTCTGTGTAAAACACTTGAAATATATCCCTCTGTTTATTAAATTTATTAAATAAATGACATTAACTTCTTGTATTTAATAGCTTAAATTATTTAAGGAAATACAAATTTTTGCGAAGCAATTGTACACTAATGGCACAATGTATTACCCTAAATTTTTCACCAACTTGACACAGGCCACACTGGATTCTAAAGGAGAAATTTTATTGATTTTATTTACTAGAAATACTAAGGCCAATATTAAGAGCATCATCAGAAACACCAACAGTACAACTAGAGAAAGCACTGTCGTAAACATTTATGTAATATTACAGTGTTAAATATGTATAATTGTCTTGTGTACATGGTTTTCACTGTTTGCTTGTTTAAAATAATTTTTTATTTGACACAACTTAGATTTAAAAATTTACCTTTCTTTCCAATTTGTAGTTGAGCTATATTTCTGTAGTTCTAGATTACGTAGAACCCCATTTTTTACGAGCAACATATAGACCAATTAAGTGCAATAATCCCTTTGTATTTAATAATTGTTGCTTTTGGATAAAATGCTAAGTCTGTGTAATATTTCCAAATAAACATTCACACAAAGGGGATCTGTTTGTGTGTCGCTTAAGACTTCTTTACGTAGAGAGGATAAACAACTTATCTTGTCTGTGGTGGAAGAGGAAGCAGGGAAAAACCCTGCAGAGTAAATATGTATAGGGCATATAATGGGAAAAATCCCATTAGTGGTAGAAGTGGAGATGAAACACAACATTGGAAAAATAACTTAGTTGTAAAGACTGGGTGTAACAGGACATGTTTTAAAGAACATCATGTACATGTTCAAAGCAATAATTACATGTACACTATGTAATTCAATACTAATGAACATGATAAAACAATCAATATTATCAATAATGAACATTATAAATATGAAATGACATAGATGTGATATTGGACCATTTCAGTATGATAGCATATTTCTTATGTTAGTCAATAGGTTTGCTTCCACTGATCTTTTTGGTTAAGAATGGAGTAATTATTATCACATTCATTTGATTTTGGCTAATTATCTCATAATAAAGATGAATAATATTAAAATTAAATAACTTAAATCTCAATAATTCTGATATCTCCAAAACATTTGCAAATATTAA
This sequence comes from Girardinichthys multiradiatus, assembly GCF_021462225.1. Lineage (NCBI taxonomy): Eukaryota > Metazoa > Chordata > Actinopteri > Cyprinodontiformes > Goodeidae > Girardinichthys > Girardinichthys multiradiatus. The sequence continues at coordinate 38,360,135 of NC_061797.1, read as the reverse complement.
TATATGTAACAAAAATTCCAGTGTGGTTTAACATCAGGAATAATATTTAATTCCTTAAGCTAAGAGGAGACTGATCACTGTCTACAGTGATAGAACATGAGACAACCCTGTAAGACTTTCAATATTTTAGTTTTGCAAAAACAATAAACTCTTGAAAGTATGAAAGGTAAAAAAAACCCAGTTGGCCTTTCCATTGCTTTTCAAAAAAGAAACAACATTTTAAAACAGTTTTCTGGAACAAAAATCCCTTTGAATGACATCTACTAAAACAACAAGGACTTTCCATATAAAATGTTATCTTTAACTCCACCAACTTGAATTGCAAATATGTCAAACAAATGTGTGGAAGATTATGGACTACACAGAAAAGAATGAAGTGACTTCTTTTGCTACAAAAACCATCTATGAAGGAAATGTGTATGAGGTCCGTTGAAAAAAAACAAAGGTACGGAGGATGAATCTCTCCTTCTCCAGTTGGAAACACCTTTTTCCCCAGGATAGAGAACTATTAGAAACAAGGAATGATCCAAAACTGAGGGAGGAGGACACAACCCAGTTCATTCCATGACAGTAGCTCAAGGAGGAAGTCAACGGCCAGACCACCGATGCGACTCTGGGTGTTGTTTGTGAACCAAAGTTTATTAGATAAGAAAATGTCTTTTATGAACTGATAATTAGCTGTAGCATTTTTTTGTCTGAACCAAATATAGCAAAGAATGCCTGACCGTAAATGCAGTTGTTTTTTTCACTACATGGGTAACTTAGGCAAGTGACTTTTATGGTCAAACAACATTTTGTTGTGAGAAAAGTACCACAGGTAAACCCTTATAGGTAAAGCAAGGACTGACTGTATAATTTTGAGACTTGCTCTTATTAACATAAAGTACTCCAATAACACAGCTGTTCAGATTTCCAACTCAGGTGAATTACAGGCAGATTGGCTGGACTACAGACAACTTATAAATCCCTGTTTAGTGGTGGCAATTTGTTCAGTCTCCAAGCTACTACTCTCAGACAAAATTTCTCCTGACTTCCTTCTCACTAGGTCAATCACTACATACATTTTCACTTTATGAATTGAAACCTTTCTCTTAGGTGACCCTTCTGCTGTGCACTGATGCCTGAGTTTGCGTTCAAAGAGTATTGTCATCATTCTTTAGAAACCTTTGAACGGGTTATCGGCTGCCTTGTGCTCCTTTTTTTCTTTTGCGGTTTTTACATATTCCTCGATTTTAGACATGGAAATTAATGTAACTATGCTGAGTACATGTCGGAACACAAAAAAGTTGTAAAAATACTGATATAAGCCCTTTTGAACTTTACTAATTGCTTTTGGGTTTTTAACTAATCAGAGCTGGCCTTCAGTAACAGTTGGTAATTATGTAGGTATTAATGTAAGTAATAATGGCCTTTAACTGCAGGAAGCAGCACAGATTTTACTTCATATGTTGTCAGACAAGCTGTCGATCACATAGCAGTGGATTAAATTGGGTTGCAGACCACTATGGCAGAATAATAATACAGGGATAATGTGACTATGGTACTGAGAGACATTTTAGAATAAAAAGTGTCCATCAAATAGCAACATTTAGGCAGTTCAGCCCAGTTCCAACCTTTCCAAAATTAGCACAATAGCTGTTGTTGACACATCCCAAATGAATCAGAATCAGAATCAGAAAAGCTTTATTGCCAAGTACGTTTTTGGACATACAAGGAATTTGTTTTGGCGTAGTCGGTGCAATACAATACAAATTAAACAGTATAAACATATCTACAATATAATATAAATATATGTGCACAGTTTTAAGTGAGAGTAAGTATAGAGCAGTATAAGATGCAGATGAACATGTGATATCTGCAATGGAATTGGATTATTTAAATGCATACAATTCCTAAATCAACAAATCTATAGAGCTAGTTAGTTATTCAGCTTTCTGATCATTTTAGGCATAATTGTTTGCAGCAAGTTTGCTTAATGATCTTTCAACAAATCCAAGAAAGAGAAACGTAAATAAATGATAAACACAAATAATATTTAGAAAGGCCTAAAATACACTTTATCTGACATGAGGCAACTGTTTAATTGCTAATTCATATGTTAAAGCTTATTCAATATTATTTTTATCTTCCATATAAAGCTTGCCCACTCACCTTTCTTCAGCCATCATTTGTTTTATTGTTGAAACACACTTCTCTCACCGTCTCATAGTTCTTACTAACTCAGCTAATTCTGTTATTTCTCACAGGTAATGAAGCACAGTGTTAGCTATTTGAGCCAATATGTTTTTGCAACTTATGCTCAGCACAATTTTTGTCTCACAGACTTAGTTTGGTGAGCAAAATGTAAAACTGGCTGAGGGAGAAGGTGAATTCGAGTAATGAAATTTTGGATGTGGTCTCTACAGACAGACAGACAAAAACAAACAAACACACAGACACACATTGCTGGTGCACATCATTAGTTTTTGGTTAGTTTCATTAGGGTTGCTAGAGTCCGACAGGTTGAAAGATTTTTAATCTAGAAATGCCAGAAAAAGTGAAGTGAAACACAGATGTTTTCATTCAAGCTGGTTAATTGGACCAATCTGCTGTGTATCTTTATCACAGCAGACATTTTGACTTGTTGTGGCTGCTAACAAGCAGATGCAACTGCTGGGGCTTATGGTTTAGTTCAAACCCTGCCTGTGAACAAGCATGTACACTCATACAATAAAACAAAAGGTGTATGTTAAATGGTGTAAAGAGGGCTGGCCATTTTTATTGGCACCCTGTATAAATGTATAAAACGTCTTAAAATACATTAATCTTGCATTGGAGTATAACAATCTCACACTACAAAATTAAGAAAGAAAAACCCTGCCTTTAATTTGTGTATGTTTACTCAGTGGAGAAAAAAATTAAATGTCAAGAAATAATTGTTTTTCACACAATCTATAGTGGCAAAACTATTTGTACCCTTACCCTAATCCTTAAAAAAAAAAATGAAACTGGATTTGTTTTTATTTATCCACTGCATTTTACTATTTTAAGTTCATTAGGTTTTTTTCTAATTAGTAATCCATGACATTCTGTTTCCCCTTCCTTGAACCGCCACTTTAACGTGGTGGAGGGGTTTGAGTGCTCAAATAATCCTAGAGGCTATGTTGTCTGGGGCTTAAATGCCCCTGATAGGGTCTTCCATGGCAAACAGGCTCTAGGTGACGGGTCAGACAAAGAGCGGTTCAAAAATCCTTCATGAGGACTATTATATTGAGGCACGTAACGTCGCCCGGTACGGCGGAGCCGGAGTCCCACCCTGGAGCCAAGCCTGGGGTCGGGACTCGCCGGAGAGCGCCTGGTGGCCGGGTTGCTCTTCACAGGACCCGGCCTGGCCAAGCCCGAACAAGAGACGCAAGGCCATCCCCCAGTGGGCCCACCACCTGCAGGGGTAACCGTGAGGGACCGGTGCAAAGAGGATTGGGTGGCGGACGAAGGTGGAGACCTCAGCGTCCCGATCCCCGGATGCTTAGGCTGGCTCTAGGGACGTGGAATGTCACCTCGCTGGGGGGGAAGGAGCCTGAGCTTGTGCGGGAGGTCGAGAGATATCGAATAGAAATAGTCGGGCTCACCTCCACGCACAGCGTTGGCTCTGGAACCCATCTCCTTGAAAGGGGTTGGACTCTATTCTACTCTGGAGTGGCCCATGGGGAAAGGCGGCGGGCTGGTGTGGGTTTGCTTGTTGCCCCCCAGCTCAGCCGTCTCATGTTGGGGTTTACCCCAGTGGATGAGAGGGACGTATCCTTGCGCCTTCGGGTTGGGGACAGGTCTCTGACTGTTGTTTCGGCCTACGGGTCGAGCAGTAGTGCAGAGTACTCGGCCTTCTTGGTGTCCCTGTCAGGGGTGCTGGATAGTGCCCCTCCCGGGGACTCCATTATTCTGCTGGGGGACTTCAATGCCCACGTGGGAAACGACACTGACACCTGGAGAGGCGTGATCAGAAGAAATGGCTTCCCCGATCTGAATCCGAGTGGTGCTTTGTTATTGGACTTCTGTGCTAGTCACGGATTGTCCATAATGAACACCATGTTCAAACATAAGGGTGTCCATCAGTGCACTTGGCACCAGGACACCCTAGGCAGGAGGTCAATGATTGACTTTGTTGTCGTATCATCAGACCTTCGGCCGCATGTTTTGGACACTCGGGTGAAGAGAGGGGCTGAGCTGTCTACTGATCACCACCTGGCGGTGAGTTGGATCCGCTGGAGGGGGAGAAAGCTGGACAGACTTGCCCAAGCGCACAGTGAGGGTCTGCTGGGAACGCCTGGCAGAGCCCTCGGCCAGGAATGTATTCAACTCCCACCTCCGGGAGAGCTTTGACCAGATTCCGGGGGATATTGGAGACATAGAGTCCGAGTGGATCATGTTCTCCACATCTATTGTCGATGCTGCTGCCCGTAGCTGCGGCCGTAAGGCCTGCGGTGCCTGTCGCAGCGGCAATTCCAGAACCCGGTGGTGGACACCGGCAGTAAGAGATGCTGTCAAGCTGAAGAAGGAGTCCTATTAGCTGTGGTTGGCTTGTGGGACTCCTGAGGTGGCTGACGGGTACCGTGAGGCCAAGTGTGCTGTGGCCCGGGCTGTGGCAGAGGTAAAAACTCGGGCCTGGGAGGAGTTTTGTGAGGACATGGGGAAGTACTACCGGTTGGCCTCGAAGCGATTCTGGCAAATTGTCTGGCACTTCAGGAGGGGGAAGCAGTGCTTCGCCAACACTGTTTATAGTGGGGGTGGGAGGCTGCTGACCTCGACTGGGGACATTATCAGGCGGTGTAAGGAGTACTTCAAGGATCTCCTCAATCCTGCCATCATGCATTCCCTGGTGGAAACAGAGGCTTGGGACTCGGGCTGAAGTCACCGAGGTGGTTAAAAAGCTCCGGGGTGGCAAGGCTGTGGGGGTGGATGAGATCCGCCCTGAGTACCTCAAATCTCTGGATGTTGTGGGGCTGTCATGGTTGACACGCCTCTTCAACATTGTGTGGCGGTCGGGGACAGTGCCTCTGGACTGGCAAACTGGGGTGGTGGTCCCCTTTCTTATGAAGGGGGCCCACCACCCCAGTTCTTATGAAGGGGGACTGGAGGGTGTGTTCCAACTACAGGGGGATCACACTCCTCAGCCTCCCTGGTAAGGCCTACGCCAGAGTATTGGAGAGGAGAGTCCGGCCGATAGTCGAACCTCGGCTTCAGGAGGAGCAGTGTGGTTTTTGTCCCGGCCGTGGAACTCTGGACCAGCTCTATACCCACTACAGTGTACTCGAGAGTTCATGGGAGTTTGCCCAACCGGTTCATATGTGTCTTGTGGACCTGGAAAAAGCATTCGACTGTGTCCCTCGTGATGCCCTGTGTTGGGTGCTCCAGGAGTATGGAATTGGGGGCCCTTTATTAGAGGCCATCCGTTCCCTGTACGAGCGGAGCAGGAGTTTGGTCTGCATTGCCGACACTAAGTCGGACCTGTTCCCAGTGCATGTTGGACTCCGGCAGGGCTGCCCTTTGTCACCGGTCCTGTTCATAACTTTTATTGATAGGATTTCTAGACGCAGCCAAGGGCCGGAGGGGGTCTGGTTTTGGGGACCAGTGGATTTTGTCTCTTCTTTTTGCAGATGACATGGTCCTACTGGCCCCCTCTAGCCAAGACCTACAGCATGCGCTGTGGCAGTTCGCAGCTGAGTGTGAAGCGGCTGGGATGAAGATCAGCTCCTCCAAGTCAGAGGCCATGGTACTCGACCGGAAAAGGGTGGCATGTCCTCTTCAGGTTGGAGGGGAGTTCCTGCCTCAAGTGGAGGAGTTCAAGTATCTCGGGGTCTTGTTCATGAGAAAGGGAAGAATTTAGCGGGAGATCTACAGACGGATCGGTGCGGCTGCCGCAGTAATGGGGGCACTGTGCCTAACACTTTATATTCAACTTAAAATAAGCTTTTTTAAATCACCATTAAGCAAATACTATACAGACAAACAAATTACTTCTAATATTCCACTCATAATTTGTTTGTTTTATTATTAATTTGCCTGTAAGCAACATCATTGCTTTGAGATTGAGATATTGAGATGATTGTTGAATATGTTGTCAAAATTACTAAATGACATTTTCCCCCCTAAATGAAGTTTATTAATGTCAGCAATGTTTTTGCTTCAGAAAAAAAGCACAAGTAGTATTTTTATGGGTGTTGCATGCTCAGTCCAGCTCTCGTTTTTACCAGCCTGCTGTAACTGTGAGGAAGCCTTCATGTAACAGCTGAACCAGAAAGGGCACAAGCATGGCTCATTATGTGAATGTTACTACTCTCCCTAGATCAGTCAGCAAAAATAATTAGAAGTTTCATTAAGCAGTATCATATATTGTGAGACTGAAGCCATCCAGTTGGGATCGATTGTACTCACTACGCGCGAGCAAAAGTAATAAACATAATTATGCTTTTTTTGCTTCTTTTTGAATTGGAGGCACACAGTGTGACTGAACAGGATGTGTATTGCACACTGAGGCAGAACGTCTTGCCAATTACCACAAATTATAGTCAGCTGAGTTTCTACCTCCTTTAATAAGAGTCGAGATTTTCCTTTGCTTGGCATCGTGGAGCACTGCCCTTTCAACACTTCCATCTAATGTCAGGCTCATTAGAATATAAACTGGTTCATGATTACTACCTGCAACTTTGCAACTTTGCAACTGGACCATTGGATATTGATTCAGGGAGGATTAAAGGACACTGTGGTTTGTTGCTAACCAAAATATTGTTACCATTATCATTAGTACAACTCAGTGATAGTTATGGTCCCTTTTTTAATCATTTTGACTGTCCTCTTGACAAAATGTAATAAAGAAAATGTATGACATAACAATCTTGCTGTAGAATTAATATATTAAATATTATCTCACTTTAGATCCCACCCAGCTATACAGATTCACATGTGAGTACAATGTTATGTGCTGGAGGATATTATGTGCTAAAATGACATGGTGGGACCATTGTTCAGGTGTTGCTTAGGCACTCCTGTCTACTGTAAATAGCTTAGAGCTACAGTTCTTCAGCAGAGGGCAGCAAATGAAACATTGCTCTAACAAGAGCATTATTATCTATTCACAAAAATACTGATATAATGCAAAACCAATGTTTTCTCCTGAACTTACATCTTTTACCCAAAATTCAAAATTTTCTCTATGACAAAATACAGGACTTTCATAAGCTGTTTGTAGCAAATATCTGCATAACACACAATTCTCTTAGATATGATGATATTGGAGGCAAATATTGCCAAAACTACTCCAAAGGTTTATTGATGATTAATCTGGAAGGACACAAAATAACCCAGAACAACAGCACTCAGTTGAGTTCCAAGGTGAAAAGTACTGCTGACGAAACACAACACAAAGGCGCTCCTCTTATTTAAAAAAAAAACAACAAAAAACGTAATAGTCCCCAAGACTTTTCAAAAAGTATTCAGTTGAAGGATAAGACAAAAGTCAAACTTCTTTGACAGAAATGCATCATGGTACATCTGGTGGACAGCTAACACTTTTACAGAAAAAGAACAACAAAGCAACGGTCAATCATGGTGGAGTTAGTGTGATGATTGGGGCTGCTTTGGTGCTTCAGGGTCGAGACGACTTGTTGTAGTTCATAGAACCATGCCTCCTGTTCTCTACTAGAAAACACTGACGTAGAATGTCTGGCAATCAGACTGTGACCGAAGGACTCAAGTTTACTTAGGTCTAGCAGTACAAAGATCTGAATTACACCAGCACCTAAGAATGACGCCTACTAAAAGTAGAGATTTAAATCCAATTAAAACCTTAAACAGACTGTTCATGCTTGAAAACCCTCCATTGGGCCTGAAGTGGCACAAGAGGGCAAATTCTTTTCACAGGACTGTTAAAATGAGCTTGAGAGATCACAATAAAATCAGCTGATTTCTGTCTATCTTCCCCCGAAATTGATTTGTTTTTCTATTTCAGTTTAGTACGATGAATTTAGGAGTTTTTCTTTCAACATCACTGCTGTGTTGCTCTACTGTGTAGCATGTGCAAATGTAGCTCTACCTCAGGTGAGACACACTTGAGCGCTTAGACCCCTCATACATGAGCAGCCAATATGAGACACAGATGTGCAGACCCATGTCAGCGGCAGTGGATCACATAATATTAAAACCTGATTGATTTCAATATCCTGCCACACAAAGAGTCTGACATTTATATTGAATTAAAAAATGGGACTTTAATTAATTCATATACTTGCGCAGCTTAATGAAATACCCCCTCTATCTTCAACACATGGAATTTAATAAAGTATGACTCATTGGACACGTGAAATGGATGTTTGGCTCAAATATGCATTCTGAGAGAACAATAAATCTGCCTAATGGACTTTAATTCAACTGGCAAGGTTATAATGTCTTATTTTTCCTCTGTGCCTCTGTTAGATAGTAGGACTCAACATTGACTAATAAAACTGATGACTACCAAAGAAAAAGAAAAAATATATATTTTTTCTTTTAAACTGAAACAAAACATATTGCTGTGGTGTAAATCTGAATGTTTAACAAGAAAACCTGTTATTGTAATCCTACACTAAATACAGGCTAGCAAGTGATGACATGGCAAGTGCCAGTTGGAAGAGAAAAAATCACCAGGTCAAATTTGCACCAAAGTAGCACGCAATGTAGTAGTATATTGAGACTGCATCAATTATTGGTAAGAGGTAATTGCAACGCCCCATATTTGGCAGTGAAGGTGACAACTTATCTGTAGCTATGTATTCTGAAATCAGTTAACGGATGCTTTTCACCTCCTGGAGGTGTGTGTGACTTGCAGACAACGGGAAAAACTGCCATCCAAGTACAGTACCAACCGATAGATAGAAATATAAATTGCCTCTTTGCCTTTAGAACAGCCAATAATGTTTTTTTTTTTACCATATTATTTGCAAATATTTGAGTATTTTTTATTTATTTGCATTTTGACCTGTAATAATCAACTCAATTGGAACGTACCTGAATATAAAAGGATGGAATTGCATTGAAATTGGCTTTTGATCGGAATTGGAATCTTGCATTGGACTGTGCAAGAATAAACTGAGTTAAATTGAATAAATTTTGACTGAACTGGATAGTATACAACTGGGTATTTACTGGACCTGTTTCTTTTATTTGACATTTGCTGTGTGACTTGGCACTATATACAGTAGATAGAATTAGTTGTATTGAAATGTTTGTGCGTTAGGGAATTATCGGCTACAATGACAGACAACAGAAAGAGAAAGAAAAAGGCTTTCATCTCAGTTGGCTTGAGATGATCTGAGCTTTGTGACATGGTGCATTATCCAGCCGGAGGTAGCCATAGGAAACACAGTGGTCATTAACAAAATCAGGAAAACATGCCACATGTTAGTGAATGTTGCAATTATGATATGACTTCTGATGAATAAACACAGAACCTAACAGTGTCAATGTGTTTGAGCTTTGGGTTTAATGCAAGAATAGACCCCTGATAATGTGTAGTCTATCTTACATCTGCTGTTTGGCTTTTTGGTCGAAGTTCATTAACGAATATACCAAAACATCTCAATGTCCTCCCAAACAAATTTCTGCTGCAATAAACAACAAGCATCACCAGATATATTTTACTAGCATAAAAACCCTGAATGCTTGGTACTTGCATAATTACATTTGGAAGTACTGCAACAAATTACTTACATTTGTTGCAGTTGAGGCAGTTGTTTGTGATATACATTCTGTGTACAGGATTGATGCGATAACAATACATTGTGATACATTGTGCAGCCTTAATGAACAACAATATTTGGGTAGTCTGTGCTGTTTAAATGATGACTAGTTGCTGTGCAGGAGCCCAGAGTGTCCCAAGAAAATATCTCCCACACCATTACACCACTGAACCATTGATACAAGGCAGTTGAATCAATGTTTTCTTGCTGTTTATGACAAATTCTGACCCTACTAGCTGAATGTTGCAGTTGAAATTGAGACTCATCAAGAATCAATGTATTATCATCAAGACCTGGCATTGTTTCTTCCAAACTTTTATTATCTAATTTAGTTGAGCCTCTGCAGATTCTAGCATCAGGTTCTTGTTAATAGCTGACTGGAATGGGGCCTGGTGTGGTCTTCTGTTGCTAAAGCCCTGCTTTAAGGAGCAGCAGGTTGCACAAGAATGTATTCACCATACATTGGTTGCAACAAGTGGCTATTTGAACTACTGTTGCATTCATCTCAATCCAGTCTGCCCATTCCCCTTTGAATTCTGACTTCAACAATGCGTTTTCTACTAAGTGGATTTTTTTCATTTTTTTGACCATTCACTGTGAACCAGATATAGTTTTGCATGAAAATCTTATCAAATCAAAATGTTCTGAAATATTCACACCAGTTTGGTCCACATCATTTTTCCTTTTTTCTTCAGAACATAAAGCATATAATCCATGCAAGCCATTCTATATGAGCATCAGTTAATAATGGGCAGCACACATATGCTAATGATCAGTTGATGAAGAATATTTGGCACACTGATTATCAGCACCTGGCAGCTACTAACCCTCTCAAGCACTGAGTGTGTAGTTTCACATTCTGCTTCTGCATTTTTTATTTGTTTGCATTAAATAAATAATTAGGGTAATGACATGCTATATTATACTGCATAAACAACCCTCTGTCTCATGTTTTGCTGTTTGTCTGATTGACTCTTTACTCATGTTTAGACCTGCTGAGGACATGCTGATTTATTTTTTTGTGTCTAACATTATTTTGTCCTTTTTGAACTGAAAAGATGATTTTAGGTAGTCTTGGTCAGATCTGAAAACTAAAATTGATTGTTTTTTGTATGTTCCTTAATTTAAACAGGAGGGGGTATCACTAAAGTAATTTTTCATGGATGGTACAATGGCCCTTCAAATTAACCTTCTTGACAGGGTATTGTCTAATGTTTTTGGAAAGCACTACATATCATTTCCTTGCACATTTAGAAAGCATGATCAAAATACAGTGCCTTGCAAAAGTATTCATACCGATTAAATATTTTCACACTACAACCATAATCATCAGTACACTGGGGTTTCACTTAACAGACCAATGTAAAGTCGCACAAGAAGTCACACATTATGAAGTTGAAGAAACAGGTTGAAAAAAAGGGTAAATGGTTTTCAAACTTTTCATAGGTAAACATTTGTAATCAAAAAATCTGAATCACATTGAGTCAGTGCTTCATTACACCACAACTTCTAGACAGAACTTTATGCCCATTATTCTTTGCAAAATAGCTGAAGCTCAGTCAGATTGGAAGGACAGGGCCAGTTAACATACACGTTCAAGTCTTGCCACAGATTCTCAGTTAGACTTAGGGTTATCAGTCTCAAGTCTTTGCAAACTCTAACAGGTTTTCTTCCAGGATTACCCTGTAGCACCACCCGTCTTTCCATCAACTCTGACCAGCTTCCCCATCCTTGCTAAAGAAAATGATTCCCACAACATTTTTCTGCCTTCACTGTTTCATGCTGGTATGTTCAGGGTGTTAGTGGTTTTAGTGAGTTTCCACCAACTAGAGCAGTTTGCGCGTAAGTTCAGAAAATTCTCATTTCAGCAGAGCACCTGCAATATATGTATAACTTATAGACAATAAAATTGAGTTTTTAAGTTTATGATTGACAACAAACAATTTACAGTTTAGTTAATAAAAACAACATTTGAAAACAGGCAGGGTTCATTAACTCGTATTTTTATTTAATCATATTTTCTTTTGTCTTGCTTAAGGAGAATGCTTTGCAGTATCACTCAGGTGACATTGCTTAGAATTAGTCATTAATAAGTCAAGTAAGACATTTTGACATCTTTCACAGCAAACCAAACAGCAAATTGTCGAGCAATTGTCACATAATCTGTCTTATACTTTCAGATTGTTTCTTCATGGTTTTATAGCTTCCTAACATGATCTCCAACAAAATCCAAGACAGTATTTCCAGCAGACTGGCAGGCCGCATGCCCTGAGATGTGGTGTGGTAGATTATTCAAAATACATACAAGTGAAGCCTTTTATATGAATGAGTAGAGGTGCAATGCCGTCCAGCAGAGCATGATAATGTTTGCATGAATTAAATGAGCTGTATAAAATAAACATCAATGAAGTACGAAGGAGAAATTTTTCAACACACGCACACATCCCTGTAAAAAATGACTGCAAGTACAGGACAGCATTTCACGAACATGTTGTGGAATTGATGGTACCGCTTGCATTTTCTCTTTCTTCTCATTTATTTGGTAAGTCTGTCATAAAAAATAAACACAGCTCCTGTTTGTGCCTCATAAACCTCCTCCATAGTGATGGCAGGTTCTTTTGACAGAAATGCCCAATCAAAGCAGCAATGGGTCAATGTGAAGATGTCCAGAAGCCTGAGTTATAGCCAAGTTCAGAATGTTTTTTTTAATAGGGCAACAGGCTGTGGTTGTAAAAGCCAAGGCAGCTTGTTGCCTCTGTGGACAAGATTTCAGTGAATATATTGGTTGATAGAGGTCTGAGGAAAATCTGTCTAAGCAAGGGTTTAACAGAGCAACAAAGCATGATATACTTGACAACAAAACAAACAAGGTGGCAAATTAGTTTTTGTTGTAGCATCAAGGTAGAAGTGTAGTTTAAAGTTACTCCATATTTCCAGATATGAGGCCGGTACCAAGGGTAGTTAGGACAAGGAACAGAACAAAATGAAGCTGCTGCTTTTGCTGTTTCATGAATCAACTCCCTTTCCCATCGCATCCCTTTAAGCCACAACAGACTGCGATGAATTACACTTGACAGCCTCTCCACATAATTCCTCTCCAGATGGCTCCCTGCCCAACATTTTGGAAATCAGAAAATAAAAAAGTAAAATCGAAAGAATGAGCCTCGATACAGACGCAGAGTTGGCGTAATCATTTTCTCTTGACCCCCGAAATAACAGGCTATTATCCTACCAGCGGTTTGCCCCAACCCCCTCCTCTCAATTACAATGTAATCACCACCCAGTCTTCTAAACCTCTGCTTAGCAAAAGCCTTTCAGTATTTAGAGACAGTCCACCCAACATCTTCATCATGTGATAATGTGCTTCATGTTTATTCCGCCCAAGGCTAAGCCCCATTTGATTATAAATTTATCAACATCATGTTTTTGCTCTGCCTCATTTGGAGTCCTCATTTTATCATTGTAAAAGCAGCAGTAAAGTGGCTCATTTAAGACACAGACAGCAGTGTACAACTGACCTCACATGCGCCACTGCATACTTAGGCGTTTGATATCCCAAAACACAAACAAAGTCTAACCACAGATGTGAAAACGTGAGACTAGTGATTTTGACAATGCTCCAATCACACAAACATTGAATCATTTAGTTTGATGCAGCAGTGTTTACACTACACTTTCTAACACAAAAGAGCTGTAATTACTGTATACTACAAACCTTTCAGTAGGGGGGAGTGTAGACGTGTGTCAATCTCTTCAATGGCAGCCACAATAATAGGCTACTAAATTGAGGGGGTGTGGAAGGGGAATTCCTGTCATTTGGCATGCAAATTGAATAAGAAATAATAGCTGACAACACTGAATTGACAAGACAGCAATTTGCAACCACATAATATAACAGAACCAATATATGAAAACATACTCTTGTACAACTTAGTTATTTAACAAGTAACAAATCATATATGAAATTTCTTGTAAACTCACTGGCCACATTACTAGGTACACCTGTTCAATTGCCTGGGTGCTTAAGTTGCCACCCCCTGCCAATCACGTAGCAGCAACTGCATTTGGGAGTCTAACCAAGCTTTAGAATGGGGGATGAAAGGGGATTTAAGTCACTTTGAATGTGGCATGGTTTTGGGTGCTAGACAGGCTCTTCTGAATATTTCAGAAACCGCTGATCTACTGAGATCTTAAATGACAATTTTTTACGGTTTTACAGAGAACAGTCAACATGTACCAGATCTAAGAATAATGAGGAGGCGTGAGATCATAAAAAGACAACATTAGCTCTATAATGCAGAATACCTTAAACCAGACCCCACCAGATGTCAGTCCTGTCAGTTAAGAACATGAAACTGAGACCACATCACTTTACATTTACACAGGTTTACCAAAATTAGACAACAAACTGAAACTGTTGTTACACTTTACCATTAAACTCATTCTTGGTCCTGGTTGCAGTTTTCACACTTGTCCCAGTACTCTCCTCACTTTGTATATCCCCTTCAACAGTGTTTTTGTTACTATAGCCTTGGTGTCATTCTAACACATGACATTTTTAAATCATAAAGTTTGGATTGATTTATTTTTTAATTACCTGCAATGCAGTTTCTTCAGCGTTGTATATGATAAATACAAAGGGCAATTGTTTCTCACCTAAGATTACCATGTTGTACAACAAAATATATTCAAAGAAAGCTGATAATCAAAGTAAGGTTTAGTGCATTTTACATGCTTCAATGTAAATCAATATAATTCAGTGTTGCTTCTCTTGTGAAACTAGCATATTATCTATGTAATGTAACGTTAGAGCCTGTTTAGAAGCCAACATTTTAAAATGTGCCTCACATGGAAAAAACAGTGATACGACATCAATCTAGTACCTTTGCCGACGTTCTTGTTTTATGTGTGACTATCAGTGCCTCACTGGGCCCTAAAGAGGAATCAGTATACATCTATGTATATATATCAGTATACATCTGTTTACTGCAGAGTTGCCGCACCGTGGTGGTTCACAAAGGTGGTCCCGAGAGTTGATCTCATCTGTTTTCCAAACTTTTGTTTCTTAGATCAAAGCAAAGTGTTAGGATTCAGAATTAGATCGCAAAATCCTTTCCATTTTAGCTTCTGAGAAAAAAAATAAGCCCCAATTAGCTCTTTGATGTTTAATCAGTTTTAATTATGGCTATACTACATTAGTGGACAAGTGAAAATTAAATTTGTTTTATATTTGTCTGATGGGTGATTATGTTTTGTTACATTTAGTTTTAGCAAAGAGCAAATATTGTGCAATTGAGAAAAAATATAATTCTTGCCATCTGTCAATTTTTACATTTTTGTTCAAGTGTCAAATTTTGTGTTGGTTGTAAATAAAATTAAAATCTACGGAATTATGCAATCTTGTAAGAAAGGTTGATTTTGATCAGTTATGAGTCTGAGTGATTTAGGAGCATTAATATTACCTAAGGTAATTAAACCTTATATAAAACTTCAGAAAGTTATGTCAGATTAAAAGCCTAAATCACACTAAAATGTCCTGCACAGTCGAAAATGAATGACCAAATTTTTAGTTTCAGTAAAAGGATGTGGATGTTGAAGACCCTCGAGACAAAGCACCTTCTCCTTGTCAGGTACCTCAGCATCCTATCTTATTAAAAATAATTCTCCAAAAACGTATAACTAAAGTGAAAAGTAAAAACAAAGAAAAACATTTATGTTCACACCCAGCCACTGAGGCATAGGTGGAGGAGCAAACATGAACATAAGAGAGTCCGAACAACCACTGGCACACTCTGACTGCTGACCGGCTGGAAGAGGAGACATCTGTAGAGGAGATAAGGCTAGGAATTTATATTTGCACAGCATATTAAGAATAAATCATTCATGGATGCATAAAGCACACATTTATTTATGAGGCATGTGTTTATTACAATAAATAATAGTTGTAGGTTCCTTATGTGATGAATAATGAAAAAGTATTGTTAAGTCAGACTTTTCTTTTAATCCCTTGAGTTACCAAAAAATAAGTCACAGTCACTGCTAATTAATGTTCATGGAACTTTTTAGAAAAAGAGGGTTGATTAGTTACAAGTGCACCTCAATAAATGAGACTATCATTATTTCAGCAATTCAATTCAAAAAGTGAATCTCAAAAATAGATTCATTACACATACAGTGATATATTTCATGCAAACATATTAATGGAAAGTTTAGTGGAAGGAGAAAGTGTGGTAGAAAAGATAGCAACAGGGATACCAGTGGCCTTGAAAGGATCATGAAGCAAAGCCCAATTTAGTGTGAATGCAGCTGGAGTCAGTTCTTCATTAAAAACCACAAACAGACGTACCAAGGATATGGGCTACAACTGGGTTATTCCTCTTGTTAGGCTACTCCTGAAGCATCTTACCTAGACTGAGGAAGAAAATTACTGGACAGTTACACAGTGATTCAAAGTCCTCTTTTTAGATTAGAGTAAACTGAATTTTATTTGGAAGAACACGGTTCTGGAGTCTGGAGGAAGAGTGGAGAGGCACAGAACGTTAGTTGCCTGAGGTCCAGTATGATGTTTCCCCTGTCAGTGCAGTGATGATTTCGAGAGTCATGTCATCTGCAGGTGTTGGCCCACTGTGCTCCATAAACACTAAAGTCAGTGCAGACTTCCACCAGAATGTTATAGAGCACTTCTTGTTTCCTTCTACTGAAAAGCTTTGTGGAGATAATGATTTTGTTTCCAACAGGATTTGGGACCTGCTCATACTGTCAAAAGTACTAATAACTGCATCAATGATCAGGGTATGAAAATGCTTGGTTCACCAGCAAACTTGTCAGACGTAAACCCCATGGAGAATGTAGGCTATTAAAGGTTGCTATTAAAGACACCGGAGCTTAGCCCGTTGCATTGCCACAGACTGATCCTCTTCGTAACACAAAGCGATGATGCAGTAATTCATGAAAAAACTGCTTGGACCAACTATTGAGTGTAACTACTATAGATCGTATTAATAATCTTTGTTAATTATTCTTAAGTAAAATAGTAAGTTTCTGAAAAACTGAATTATGTGTTTTCAGTAGTTGTAGGTGATAATCACCAATTTATAGAAAGAAAGCTCTTAAATTAATATATATATATATATATATATATATATATATATATATATATATATATATATATATATATATATATATATATATATATATATATATATATATATATATATATAAGGGCTATATAAAGTTTCACTTAGTTGAAAAAAAGGTACAAAGGTGGTCTTCGGGTCAAAATGACCCGTGAGACAAATAGAGTTGAAATCAAGGTCACAGAGTTATCTACAAACAACAGAATGTTACAATGTTTTAGATGTGTCTCAGATCAATCAGTAGCAGAAGTAAACAAGGCAAATCAGGTGGTTTTCTCGCAGGCTTCAGAAAACCACCTGTTTATTTCCAGAGGTTATAAAGGTGCTGCAGATAACAGGACCCCGAATTCTGTCTGCGCTGAAGCCTTGAGTGTGCGTTTTACTGCTGAAGACGCTGTAGAGCTGATTTTCTCAGATGTCCAGCAAGACAACTCTGATTCCTCAGAAGAGGAAGTGGAGGATGTATCCGAAGAAGAAGATGGGGAGGAATACAACCCAGAGCATGATGAATCATCTTCAGAAGAAGAAGAAAACCCTGAAGCTGAAAGAGAGACTTTCCTTTCAAAAAATGGCAAAATAAGATGGTCCTCAGCAGCATATGACCAACACGGCAGGCATGCAGAACAAAACATCATAAAGATGACCCCAGGACCCACAAGGTATGCCGTTTCTCATGCCCATGATATTGTCTCTACATTCTACCTGTTTATCACACCAGCAATAGAAAAAAATAATCCTGGGGATGACAAATCTGGAGGGTTTTCGCAAATATGGAGACAGCTGGAAAAAGATGGATGAGACTGACCTGCAGGCCCACTTAGGGCTGCTAATCTTAGCAGGTGTATACAGGTCCCGAGGTGAGGCTGCAGCTAGTCTATGGGATGCTGAGAGTGGAAGGCCAATTTTCCGAGCCACAATGCCACTCAAAGTCTTTCACACCTACTCAAGACTGCTACGATTTGATGACCGTGTGACAGACAAACTTGCAGCCATAAGAGAGGTATGGGACAAGTGGGCGGAGCGGCTGCCCTACCTCTACAATCCAGGGCCTGACATAACAGTGGATGAACAACTGGTTCCATTTAGAGGTAATCTGTTTTCATATTTGTAATAAAAGTAATTTTCACTATTGATTTCTTTGACTGTTTTCTGTGACACTGATACTAATCACTGATGCTAATGTCTTTTGTCCAAAGGTCATTGTCCTTTCTGGCAGTATATGCCCAGCAAGCCAGCAAAATATGGGATCAAGTCATGGGTGGCTTGCGATGCCAAATCAAGCTATGCTTGGAAAATGCAAGTCTATACTGGGAACCCGACCAGTGGATGCCCAGAGAAGAACCAGGGGATGCGAGTTGTGCTTGATGTGACAGAGGGACTGAGGGATCACAATGTGACATGTGACAATTTCTTCACCTCTTATGAACTTGGACAGCAGCTCCTGAAGAGGAAGATCACCATGGTTGGTACAGTTCAAAAGAATAAGCCTGAGCTCCCACCTGCACTGCTTACGTCAAAGGAGAGAGAGGTCTTCTCCTCAAAGTTTGCCTTCACACCCAACACCACTCTAGTTTCCTACCTCCCAAAGAAAACCAAGAATGTAGTTCTACTGAGCACACTGCACATAAACGGTGACATTAGCAATCGTGAGGACAGGAAGCCAATCATCATCCAAGACTACAACCGCAACAAAGGAGGTGTGGACAACCTGGATAAGGTGATTGGAACACACCTTTTTTTCTGCTCTCGGTGGAGGGGGACGTTTTTTCTCTGTCTCCCGCAGCCCTTGCATATCTGCCCTGCTTCAGCTCTGTGTCTTGTCTTTTTTGGAGCCTCTTTTTGCATATCTTCCAAATTCTTCCAAAATATGGATTTGGTCAGCTGGTCTCTCAATGCAATTGATCAAATTTTCTCGACGAGAAGACAGGGGTTGGGAGAGCCCACTTGCCCGGACGGGACATTTTTCTCCGGATACACGATGGACTCCTGGCAGAAGTGGAGGATTGTGTGTCTGTCGATAATGTCAGTCGAGGATGTGGAAGATGTGTATATAATTGGATGTTTGATATCAGGATTTCTGCTTTTTGGAGTCAGCGGTTACCTGGCATATTGAGAAATTTGGAGAATGTCAGCAGCTGTTCTGCCAATTGTGTGGCTGCCTGGCATGTGTAATGGGATCTTCAGGGCGATCAGCACTCAGACTGAGATATTACGTGAGCTGAATTGCAGTCTGGATGTGATCCTTACACAGGATCGCAGGCAGGTTGCGGTTCCTGGAATCAGGGGTGAAATGGGATAAATCTTGGAGAAAGTTGTTCGCTCGGATCTGGCAGAAAGACCAGGAATTTGGCTGTTTGGATTCACCTTTGAGAGGCACCAGCGAGACTCTCAAGGCTGACGGAAAATTAAGAGTCAGCCTAACCCAAATAATTATTGTTTTTCTGAATCTGGCTCCCCTGCACGGCCTTGATGGCTGGCCATCTTCAACCTCTCCCGGAAGTTATGTAAACATGACGCTCTGCTCCTTCTGCCCCCTCCCTTCCCTGAGGACATCTGTGGACCTGCTCAGAACTTTGTGGCCGGTTGATGAACATTCCTACGTACCATCAAGGACAATGGCCTCTGGGACAGTGCTTCATGGACTTTCTTGCACACACTTATTTGCACACACACACATGCTCAAGATAAACATATGCACCCCCTCACACCACCTTCACCGTTCCCGGCATGATGTTGTTTTGTAAACTTGTTGCTTCTTTGTGCTGAGGTTTTTTGCAATCTCAAACTGTATCCTGATAAGGATAAAGTGTGAAATATGTTTTTTTCCCTCTACTTACCTAATGTGGCTTCTTTTCTCATCTAGCAAGGGCAGCGCCTGTGAGTGGGCAGCAAAGCCTCAGTGACCCATCCCCCCTTTGTCTTGTGTCATGATGTATTTTTGGATGGGTTGTACTGGAATTCTAATTTCCCCTTGGGGATCAATAAAGTATCTTTGAATTGAATTTGAATTTTGAATTGAATTGATATAGCTGCAGAAGAATGACTGCCTGCTGGCCCCTGGTCATCTTCCACAACATCATTGATGTTTCCTCCTACAATGCCTTTGTGATTTGGAGAGAGATCAACCCAACCTGGATGTCTCATAAGCAGAACAAGAGGCGGTTGTTCCTGGAGCAGCTAGGAAAGGCACTTGTAACTCCACTCATTGAAAGAAGAAAGCATGTCCCCCGCACAGAACCCTCAGCAGCAATTGTGAAAGCTATTCAGAATGCAGGAACTCCTGATCAACCTGAGGATCCATCTACCACAGCCACTTTCCCAGCTAGGGCAAGTAAGAGGAAGAGATGTCAGTTCTGCCCTCAAAAGAAGGACTGTAAAACACATACTGTGTGCTGCAGGTGTAAGAAATATATCTGCAAGGGCTGTGCACTTGTATACTGCCCTACGTGTGCTAATTAGTTGAATGGGTTATGTTATTTTTCATATTTTTGTATTGTACATTGTCTTAAATTGTTAACTGGAGAAAAAAAATGAAACTGAGTCATTGGGATGAATAAAAATGTATTCAAAACTCCTTTTTGCACATTTTTTTTCTTTTCTTAAGCTATAGAAATTTAAGTGAAGAGGGAAAACTCAAGTATTCACACATTTTGAGCTCAATGACAATATGCAAGATGAAATTTGGTGTTTAAAATTCAATTAAGCTGCTTATATTGGGGGTTTAGTGAAGATGGGTCATTTTGGCCCGGAGGACACAGGGTGTATACAGAAAATGAGGACAACAGGAGGGTTAAGCGGTGCTGGTGACATTAATGCAACCTATTACTGTGTGACTACTTGCCAAAGATTACAGAGGGAAAACTATGTTTTATATTTAATCATCAGGTCAAATTAACATACAGATGCAGTATATGTGCAATAATTACACTAGGATTGTATAGCATATTAACTTTTTTCAGTTCATTCCTACTCTGCAGCTCAGCGTTTTCACTTCGTTTTCACTTGGGCTTGGTGCTTTTCTTTTTCATTGTGCACCTCTTTTCATGATCTCTCTTTGGCCTCACCGGGGAGCGCTCTCTCAGATAACATCACACAACTGCCAAGATAAAGTTTGTGACACAGGGAGAAAAGGCAGCAAGGCTATCAGTAGTCACTGAAGCCCTGGTTCGCCAGCTAAAGTAGCATCACCCATAGCATTGCTGTGAGCTCTACCACTCTTGGTTTATTTATGCAAATTGCACAGCTGTCCACATCGATTTAATTTCTGTGTAATACAGTTAAGTGAATGAAGCAAGATCAAATTCAAAAAATGCCCCGGCACCATAATCTGATGTAAAAACATTCCTGCTGCTCTAATGATATTAATCCTCAAAGTAAAAGCTTTGAATTGTTGTGGAGTGCCTAGTTAAGTGATTGAGAACATTATTTCCTTGCCAAATTAATGGAAGCCTTTTTCTAATTAAAAGTGGCATTTGACTGAGCAGAGAGAAACACTGCAATTTTGCAATGTTTGTTTCCCCATTTGTTGAAATTAATTTAAAAGACAAAATCATTTCAACAATTTACAGGTTGGCTAAATGTCTCCTTAGCTGGAGTGATTAAGAGATAAACGCACCCAAAATTGGCAGATTTGTGGAATAAATCCATCCTTAGCAGTGTTTTCAAGGCCATTTTGCATAAAGTCTTAGGGCAACTGCATCCACACCAGCTGTGAGTCCCCAGGCTTGGATTTCCTAATCAAGAAAGAAAAATAAGTTTAGCTTGTTAGTTGTGGATGAGTTGATTAATGGCCACCCTTTTTGCTCTGCCTCTTCTGTGATGCAGATCAAGCTGGAGGGCCTTCTTGCTTGACTGCTGCTTGGAAACTGTAAGTGTATTTCCTTCAGCATACTAACAAGCACTTTTGCAGTGCATGCTTTTGGACAACCATGATCAGTAACTTTTTTTGCTGAATCTTGAAAATGAGGATAATTGATTGTGTTTAGCATATGGCACATTGATAAACACTTCATCCCATTAATCAGCACTGGCGGGAAATGAGACAGCCCTGGGAATGTGCTTTGATTGACAAGCTAATTTACTGGGAGAAACAACTTGTCTCTTGGCTTCTCTGCTTACATGAGCAAAATAGGTGGCTATTTTCCTTCAGATTAGAGTGCCCATGATTGGTTTTGGCTAGATTAAATATTTGTGGTAGGGTTGAGTTAGTGTGTCACAGTGAGTAAGACAAAGGATCTGGAAGAGTTATTGCACGGCAGAACCTTTCCACAGATGCCGGTCAATAGCTGCTCTAGGCCGTCTGCCCAGTTACAACCATGCCAACACTGGAATTGTTTGACTATGGGGGATTACTGCTGTTATGATTGCCTCAATAAAAAGTGATTGTGCTCTGTGATAATCTCACTCTGAGTCTCATTTTCTCCTAACAGCAGTAGAGCTGAGATGGCATTATACATCCGCTTTGCCCCCAGTCTTAAAATATCTTCTCTGCATTGCCTCCCCTTTGAATTTGTCTGAGGGCAATTCTTTTTTTTCTATCTCATCCAGCCTTACACATAGAATTTTCTCACTTTGCATTTGTGTGCCAAGCACAGCTTCTGCTTGAATAGCAGAATAATCCAATCAGCAGAGAGCGCCTCATACCCAAGACATCTGACCTCTACTGAGGATGGGATCTTGTCAAAGATCATCTTATTTCAGAAAATAGAGCTCTGCTTTGTTTGTAGATTTTCCCTCTTGCTCCATGCTACAATCTGTAAGATATTATGAAAATGTCACTGAATATTTGCTGAAAGAGGCCTTTGATAGTATTAAATCAACACCTACAAACAGAGAATGATGGCATTGTGTGTTTTTGCCCGCATAATTTCTGCCTCGGGTTCCTATCCTTACGAGCAGATTTACCTAACCTCTAGGGGAAATATCAAAATGAATGCATACAAGTTTAGAGTGGCAGACTGTAGTAAGGTGTTTCTCTTTGGATCCTGAATATCAGCAATCTATACCCCCGATATTATACAGGAAAAACTACCACCTTTTAGCCTTTTATGGCTCTTCACCTGCAGTTCCTGGTGCATGCGTTGATTTTAGGATTAGGTTCTTTCAAACAGTCCTTGCCTAACACCAAGGCAATAAATTAAGGGTATAACTCAACTAAGAAGGTCCGGGCTGAAGAAAAGCTAAGGTTAGATACCTTTTTAATAAATAAAAAAAACCATAACACATTGACAATCAGTAGTAGATACAGTAAATTTCTCATTAGAAAATGGTAATTACATCTTGAAGACTATTGATTCTGAATAAACATACAAGTGTAGACAAAAAGCTATTTATCCAAAAAGATGAACAAAAATCAGCCTCTGCAATTAAAAATGTTTAGGATTATGGTCAGGATATTCAACAGATCCAGCATCCTGCTGTCTTGTTGAAACAGTATTGTTATACAGGGGTTGGACAATGAAACTGAAACACCTGGTTTTAGACCACAATAATTTATTAGTATTTTGCGGCCAATACAGCGTCAATTCATCTTGGGAATGACATATACAAGTCCTGCACAGTGGTCAGAGGAATTTTAAGCCATTCTTCTTGCAGGATAGTAGCCAGGTCACTACGTGATACTGGTGGAGGAAAACGTTTCCTGACTCGCTCCTCCAAAACACCCCAAAGTGGCTCAATAATATTTAGATCTGGTGACTGTGCAGACCATGGGAGATGTTCAACTTCACTTTCATGTTCATCAAACCAATCTTTCACCAGTCTTGCTGTGTGTATTGGTGCACTGTCATCCTGATACACAGCACCGCCTTCAGGATACAATGTTTGAACCATTGGATGCACATGGTCCTCAAGAATGGTTCGGTAGTCCTTGGCAGTGACGCGCCCATCTAGCACAAGTATTGGGCCAAGGGAATGCCATGATATGGCAGCCCAAACCATCACTGATCCACCCCCATGCTTCACTCTGGGCATGCAACAGTCTGGCTGGTACGCTTCTTTGGAGCTTCTCCACACCGTAACTCTCCGGGATGTGGGGAAAACAGTAAAGGTGGACTCATCAGAGAACAATACATGTTTCACATTGTCCACAGCCCAAGATTTGCGCTCCTTGCACCATTGAAACCGACGTTTGGCTTTGGCATGAGTGACCAAAGGTTTGGCTATAGCAGCCCGGCCGTGTATATTGTGGAGCTCCTGACAGACAGGTCTGGTGGAAACAGGAGAGTTGAGGTGCACATTTAATTCTGTCATGATTTGGGCAGCCGTGGTTTTATGTTTTTTGGATACAATCCGGGTTAGCACCCGAACATCCCTTTCAGACAGCTTCCTCTTGTGTCCACAGTTAATCCTTTTGGATGTGGTTCGTCCTTCTTGGTGGTATGCTGACTTTACCCTGGATACCGTGGCTCTTGATACATCACAAAGACTTGCTGTCTGGGTCACAGATCCGCCAGCAAGACATGCACCAACAATTTGTCCTCTTTTGAACTCTGGTATGTCACCCATAATGTTGTGTGCATTTCAATATTTTGAGCAAAACTGTGCTCTTACCCTGCTAATTGAACCTTCAAACTCTGCTCTTACTGGTGCAATGTGCAATCAATGAAGACTGGCTACCAGGCTGGTCCAATTTAGCCATGAAACCTGCCACACTAAAATGACAGGTGTTTCAGTTTCATTGTCCAACCCCTGTACCTGACCAAAAGCTTTTTTAATCCTAATTTAAGAGGGGTCTTCTTCATCAACTTAAAAAATAAAAATTATCCTAACAAACCCTAAATTGTTTTAATTTATATTTTAAAAAAAGTTAAATCAATAAATGTAATGTTTGAAGGCTGTACAATTGGTGTACCACAGGACAATTTATATTCTCCTTGTATATAAATTGCAATACTTGAAATTTGTGAAGATGTTCAGTGCAGGAAGATGTTGTCATACAATGTATGCCACCGCATCGCCTTTACAGCAAAAAACTGTGCTAAATAATTTGCCTCTGAATTGCACCAAAATGGTCTCAATGTCTTTCATATTTAAATTTCAGTATTTGTATTGTTGTAAAATAGTGCAGTTAAAAACACTGGTTGTTGTTTCACAATAGCAACCAAAATTAACAGTCATATTAGGAATGTGTCCCAAAACAATAATAAATAATCTTAAATCATTTTGTTTATAAAAAAAATTTTTAAGTTTCAACTGTGCCCAATTGTGTTTGCAAGCTCTGTTTTTGTATCTGTTGTGAGATTGTTTGCAGGCAAACTAACTAATCTGTTTTAAATCTTTTTTTTTTAAATCTGACTTTCAAATATGTCTGATGACTACATTCAGAAATGTTAAACTTCAACTAACAACTATAACTCTGTAACTCAACACCATGAGAAGGAGAAAACATTCTTTCTGCAATCTTCTTTTTCATTTGAATGACCTCAGATTTGGCAATGATGATGAAAAGCAAATGTTTTACAGAGAATCTGTAGATGGAACTAAAGATTAGGGTGATGGCAAGGAGGCCTTCCACCCTCAAAGACTTGGAGCTCATCACCAAAGATACGTCTTTCATATACCAGTGGAAACATGCAAAAACCAGATCAGCAGGTACAAGAATGGGTTTTATTGCTATAAGGGAAGTAAGAGTTTTCCTACTGATTATCGTTAGGATCTAAATTGGTACTTCTTTTATTTGTTTCGTTATCTTTAGAGATATACCTGTCATCCTCCATCCATCCATCCATCCATCCATCCATCCATCCATCACAACTTAATCCTTGCAGGATGGTGGGAAGGCTGGTCATACCGATCATACCAAGAATCAATTCTAGATAAGCTTTTGGCTCCTTTAGTCATTATGGTCGAGTTCTCTGAAATTCCCTTCCTCAACACCTCAGATTAGTTTCAACATTGTCCAGCTTTAAAAGCCAACTTAAAATTTTTTTTTTTTCAAGCCTTTAGCTAGGCTTATGTTTTTAGCTTTGGAAATCCTTATCTTTCCTGTTTTCATTACCTTGTTTTTGTTTTTGATTTTATGGCACTTTACTTGTGATGTCTTTATTATTGTATCATTGTTTTATTATGTGTTTTGCTTGCTTTTAGCTCATTGAGTCTATGGCTGTCATATAAAATGGGCTTTATAATTAAATTTGACTTGGATTGATTAATTATGCTGCTAATGACAACATAGCCACTTAGCTCGCAGGCCAGGTTAGGCAGCCTGAGGTCCACACAGTTTTTTGACCGATACGCCTAGTTGAACCAAAAGTGAATCTTGTTACTTTGTTTTTTGTACTTTTTAAGTAAAGTTTATGTTCAAACATTGCATTGGAAGATACCTTTCTTGCCAAGATTATTGCCAAGAAGGCTGCCAAATAATAGTGGTAATGTGGAGCACTTGAAAAGCTAAAGATAACTGCTACAAAAGCTTGCTTATGCTCTTTTATTTATTTCTCTTTTGAAGTGTTATAAAGTTGCATAATTTAATACACAAAGCAGGCTTTTCCTGATTCTAGCAATGTGTGTGTATATGTGTGTAAAGATGTGCAAACCACATTCACAATCAAATTAATATTTTATTTATGGGAATTTAGATTTATTTTATAGTGTTATTTATAGCATTTGATTCTCCTTTTTGTTTAACATATAACTTGGTCTAAGATTCATGAGATTTTGCTTTTGGCTGGCTTTTGCCAGGAATGTATTAATGGTTCTATGAACTTTCACCTCAGCTGAGCAAAGAGTTTGAAAGTGAATAATTGATTGATAATGATGTTGTTAATAAATGTGGACTGGCATTTCCAGTGAATGGACTCAAAAGAAAGTGAAATTCAATATTCTTTAAGGGGTTACATAGAAAGGAAAAATATAGTCTGCCTACATACTCAATAGGAGGATTCTGTCTGTGGGACCTTTTAAGTACCCCAAAATGAAGCCAATAGATCACAGAGAGACTGGACACAATATATCACCCAGTAGATCCTGTAGGAGGTCCGAATTATCTCGACATCTACCCTTTTCAAGGAAAACAACAAGATCCATTGGTACCAGTCCAAAGCTCCCAGAAATACCTTCTGGGGATGGCACTGCCTGTTTCATATCATCTGATGTTTTAAGCCTGCTAGATATAATCTCAAGAAAGACAGTAGTTTGGCTCTGTGTAAACAACACATCCAAAGTCTATGAGAGTTTGTCGTTTTAACTACCATCCACACCCCTCTGTTACGAGTTCAGCTGCAGCTACAGTGCCTCTATCATTTTCATATTTCATCACTTTACAGCCACAAACATCACTGTATTTTATTTGGATTTTTTTGTGACAAATCAAAAAGAAATTATTGAAAACCAAGATTTTTATTTGTCATCTTACGTATAACCAGTTCTACATGTGTAGCAATTTTCTACTCAACAATTTTTTTCACTAGACCACAAGAAAATAATTTACATTAAATCCACAAAACTAGCAGAATTTGTGATTTCATTTTTGATAAAATGTAATGTTTTAGCTGCAAGTCAAAAATACAAATAGTTAAGATGCTTACAGTCCCTCCGATCCTGACCCTGTTCTTGTGTTTATGTTTAAAATAAAATTTCAAATTTTTTCTCACACTGCATTAAAATCCTGTTGATCAGTATTAGAAAGAGATTACTTGCCTTAAAATAGTTCCCCTTACGGCATTTGTCTGTTTCCTAAATAAAATAAAAAAATCCATATTTCCTTTCTCATGAGATGAAAAAGCCTAGCTCATTTGGAATTTGCAAAAGACATGCTTTGTCCATAAATATAAAAAAGAGCAGTCTGAATGTAACATTGCACAAACATGACTAAAAACAAACTGGACAGTGTGTTAAAATACTACAATTAAAACAGAATACGGTTTTAAAACTATATTCCCCTTGACCTAGGAGCCATTATTACGTAGGAACAAATATAGTTCAATAATTTGTCACAGAACGCTAATTAAAATGTTACACAAGACCAATAAAAAATGGATATGACAGTTATCCAACAGTTTTTTGACAGCCTTTACAAAAAGTGTAAGCTATAAAAAGTCATTGCTAAAGAATTTGGTTGTTCACAAAGTGCTGTGAACATGCATATTAATGGAAACCTTAGCAGAAGGGAAAAGGGAGGTCTTCATTTGGAAAATAGATATGTCAGAATGTAGAGGAAGAGTGAAGAGGTACAGAATCCAAGATTTTTAAGGGTTCAGTTCAATGTTTCCACTGTCCATGATAATTTGGGGAGCCAAACCGAGAAACTGAATTATGGAGTACTACCTACCTATCGGGCCTATCTCCACCATAATTATCAAAATTTTGTGTAATAAATGCATGAAATATGTTATTTTGTGTGTTTTAAATCTATCTAATATTTTTTTCACTTTTTGAATTAAATTCATAAAATAAAATCAAGGTTAATTAAAGTAATCTTGCAGGATGAGAAAATAAATTCCAACCAAGGTATCACAGTCTGCTTTGGCTCACTCCATAAGTACAGTACTTTTATACAAACGAAGAAAGATCCAAAATATTTACAAAACCTCTGGTGAGAGCTAGGGCATAGAACCCTATTCTACGCAATGTTCATAAGCATAACCAATAAATTCAAGCAATCATGGGGCTTTAGAAAGCAATTACATTTTCTATTACAGATCAAAACGAGCTTGCAAATGTTAAAAACTACTTTGCTGTTCATTTTAGTGAAAGTATCACATACCAACCTCAGAACTATTATTGGATTGTTTGTTATATATATTCTAAAACATGCAGATTCAGCTTAATCTGGGCCCAGGGAAGAATTAGAAAACACCAGTGTTTGTAACCTTTCTGCAGCAACAGAAAAGCAGTGTGACTTCTATTTTTATTCCAAACTGTGTTTATTAACCATACTAAGAGGGTTGTTGATTGGTAATAGAATTGTGCATTTCATGTGGGTGCAAACGGATGCCTTTTTATTAAGTCACATAAGGCCTAAGAGAAATTACGGAAGCAGTGCAAGTAAATGCAGAATATTAATGAGGTGTAATTTCTGACTACTGGCGAGGACACTGGAGTGCACTGTGGAGAAGGCTAATTAGAAAAACATGATAAGTTATGGTTTGATAGGTTTTCAGCCCCCACAGTGCTGACAGTATAATTCTTATTTACCAGTCATCTCCAGATGCATGCAAATCTATGGCTTGACAATATACTTGTCATGCTCACAGAATGCTTATGTTGCTGTTATACATTATGCCCCATATGTTACACTCCTGGTAATATTGTCTTTTTATTTTTTTACATGTAAATTGTCAGCCTTCATTATCTATTCTTGATGACATTGCCAAGTTTATGTAACACATTAGACACTTTGTTATCTATTGGGACCAACTGAATGAAAGCTAAGGAGAAAAACAAGAAGGAAGCTAAGCACCAAAAGGAGTAGGTGACTAATATTCATGGTACATCACTCACTCAGCATATGAGCAACTTCTGCTATGGTAACATAAGCCTCAACCAAGGCCTCCCGATTATGTGAAAGGACACGGAGCCGGAATCTTTCATTACAGGAAGCCTTATTTCATTATTTAAAAGGTGTTATTATCTGCCTCAGCTCACAGGCTAAATGCCAACTGGCAAGTCCAAGGCCAATTTAAACGAGTTAAATTCCAGTCCCATCTGCCCTGCTGCATCTTCCTACTCTTCCCAATGAGTGGGTGGCCAAACTGGATAATGCTGTCATCCTATGAGGCACAGGCTAGCCTCCACTCTGTCATTCATCTCTCCCCAGACCACCTTCACTTAGCTGTACAGAAGCCTTTGTTGCAGTAATATGCAGACCATCCTTACAGCCACAGGTAGGAGCATCAATAATAGAGGCTCCGTGGCATATAGATTGGTCAAGGTGTCATGAAGAAACTATATTTTATATTACCCTGGTGGGGATCTACCATATAAAGAGGAGTTACAAATAGCTAATATAAGAAGTAGAATCCTAACCATCTTAACCGAAGTGGTAAAAAGGCTGAGAGCATTTCTTATTAGGAATCTTCCATTTTAATATAATCTAAGCTTTAAGGTGGAAGTGATAATAGCTCTAGAAAGAGGTGGAATGATAAGGTTCTAATTTATTTATTCTGCCTCTTTATTTGTACAATGTATTTGTGGATCTATGTGCTTTTGGTTTATTTATTAATTTTGGAGAGAAGGGTTTGACTTTCACACACCTCACACTCTCCTTTAGCCCACTACTTTATATTTCTGAGAAGGCAGACACAGGGCTTTGCAATAAAGTATCCATATCCCTTTGGTCACATTACAAGCACAAACCTTATTGAATTCTACAGGGATTGATTTTTTGTTTTGGTAATTCGATACTAAGTAGCGCATTGCCAATTTGAATAGAAATGATACATGATTTTCTGCATTTTTTACAAATAAAAACCTGACATGTGTGGCATGCATTTGTTTTCAGCACCTTCTGCTCTCATACCCCTAAACCTAATCCAGTGCAATTGAATGACTTTAGGTGTGACCTAATGGTAAAACGAGTCTAGAGATGATAGAGATTTTGGTGGCACAATCATGCTGCAAGGAAGTTTTTTTTTTTTTCCTTCAGGTACAGGAAATTTGGTTAGAGGTGGTGGGAAGACGGGTGGAGCTACAGTAAACTCTTGAAGAAAACCTATCAGATTCAAAAAGCTGACGTTTGTGGTTGTATTGTGAGAAAAAGTGAATACTTTTGCCAGGCATGCATTTCACTCCTTCTATAGCTTAACAAACATGGATGTCAGGCAATATAATGTGCCTAAATTGACCTTAAGGGTGAGCTTGTGAGTTGCTGTTCGACTCATGCATCATTGTTATGCATCCAGGATGCACAGCAACTCTGGTAGAGATAATTTAAACCCCCCTTGTTTCCCTGAGCAGGATAAAGTGGGCATTTAAAATAAAGCAAAACAAAAACAAGCTATTTGTTCACAGGGTTCAATGCACAGCACACAAACAGATTTAAAAATTCACTGAAACTGTACACTTCCCTGTTACTAATAAATATAATTCTAAACTTTGCAATGTTTCATGTTTTCCAATAACAAATGTTCAGTTAGAATTCATATGCAATATTTAGCTACTAATAAAAACATAAATCACTTAAACAGTGACACGTTCTTAAATTCATTAACATACATAACAATATTGCGAATCAGGTGACAAGAGCTTTACAATTCAGCAAAAGACATTAAGTTAAGATGGTATTCTTATTAATATAATGCCATAAAATGTATTTATATAATTTGATAACATCAGGTCTTACCAAATAAGAAAGTTGTTGCATTTGGATTTATGGATTTTATGCATATAGTAAACAATAATCATATTTAATATTCTATAAATTGTTTATTAAACCAGTTTGCTGGTAAAGTCCTCTAAAATATGCAAAAAAGTAAGCATGTGAAGTTTTGTTTGATTTATCATCAAAAAAGGTTTTCTCTCAATCTTTGCAAAAAGTTAGTTTCAAGTGCATCAGCTTAGCTTTGCTGGAGATGCTTTGAGAAATGAACATACTGCATGATGTTGTGGTTGTACAAGGCTGAAAGAGTAATTCTTACTCTACATAAACTACAATACATACAATATATACATGCAAAAGAAATGGCCTTGTATTTTCCTAGTGACATGAGAAGCATAATTATGTCACCTACTTTTATTTTTCATGTTCACTGTGAATGAATAGCTTCGGTTTCATAGCCTGTCAAATGGAAAGCATCATTACACACAAATCTGACTGCTGAAGAATCATTTAAATAAAGTACTGGGTTTCATTATTATCTCTTTCATTCATTATTGACTGGTAGGGTGGCTCTGTTCCCATTACAGAAGGATAACACTTCACTGTATGAAACCCTTCATTTACCAGCCTGGGTTTGGCATAACACTGTGTGCTGTCTCCGAGGAGGAAGCCATTATCTGCAGAGCAGAAATCCTCCCAACATAGAAAGCCCAGAGCTTTATAACAAACAAAAACAGTTTCTCCCCCTTTTACTTAATTTTCCAAATGACTTAGTGAATAAATCTCTGCTGAGGAATAAACCAGCCTCCATAGCTACTTATCAAGGGATTTGTGTAGCTCTGAGCACTAAATAGCAAACAAAGCCAGGGGAAAATAAGAGCCAGCACAAACACATAAATATATCATCTGTTAAAATTACCTTCAAGTGAGTTTTGACCACGGTGCGCATACTCCACAAAAACTGTCAAGTTCGTTTCATGCAGACCAATCTGCTAAAGACAAAACACTGTCAAGCTGCTGAAACTTTCTGAATTAATTAGAGGATTAGGCACTCACCAGTAAAGCTTCCCTAGTGAACAATGTGATCCCTTGTTACACCAATGTACAAAATAACTCCCTACTTGACCACTATCCAGCACTATGTGTTAAATATCATGTATGAATACAACAAGACATTCTCACTTGCAGATTATTGTGCTGTCTCAACAATCTAAATTCATAATATTAGGAGAATGTCTATTTTATGTGCAAGGGTAGACGTTTTCACTATAATGATTGCCAATGCCAGTTTTGCCAAAGTAAGCAGGGTGAGGTCAACCATAGGTCATAGCTGCTGAAGCTGCTTTTTCTTTTCTTTATTTGGAACTAGATCAATACTGAATGGATAGCTTCACCACATACCATCTATTACATTAATAGAAGGTTTATACAAACAGTTGGTGGAGAAATGCATTCAGTACTAGAGTCAATACTGTCCTGAATAATCTCTGCATACAAGATCTGCAGTGAAGCTCGAAATGAAAATGAATGTTGGCACCATAAAGAACAGCATTAGAGTAACTAATGGAAGGGCATTTTTTGTTTTACAGTTGAAGAACTATACAATAAGGACAAGGGTCGGGCATGGCATTATGAAAAATTGCTAAATAGTGTGTGGGTTTCTCCATACGGGACGACCATGGCGATGATGGTAGAGGTTCGTCCTGTAACCAGTGGGTTGCTGGTTCGAACCCCTGCTCTGTCTGTGTCAGTCGTGTCCTTGGGCAAAACACTGCCCGCCTTGCCTGCTGATGGTGGTCAGAGGGCTCGGTAGCGCCAATTGTATGGCAGTCTCGCTTCTGTCAGTCTGCCCCAGGGCAGCTGTGGCTACAATGCAGTTTACTACTGTCAGTGTGTGAATGTGTGAATGAAAGGGTGGATGACTGATTGTAGTGTAAAGCACTTTGGGGTTTCTGGGGTTTTGATAAAGCACTATACAAGTACCAGCATTTACCATTTGCCATTTATCTGATGCCAAAACAGCCCTGACCTGTCGATACATGAGCTCCTTTCAGATCATAGTTTCAGTGTATATATATATATATATATATATATATATATATGTATATAAATATATATATATATATATATATATATATATATATATATATATATATATATATATATATATATATATATATCTGACTGTTGACTCCACCTTTCCCCTGAAGATGTATCTGGCACCAAGATGTTGCAGATTCATTAAGTCATCTTTCATGCACTGGTCCAGCCAATCCCCCAGATGCTCAATTGGTCTGAGGTCTTGAAAACCTGGAGGTAAGTCAAACCCATTGTTGTCTTTCTCAAGCTATTCCTGAACCATTTTGCTCTGTGGCATTGTACATTATCCTCCTGAATGAGTCCATCAGAAAATACTGTTTTAAAAAAAGGATGTAAAGGCTTAGGTAGGTGCTACATGTCGAAGAAACATCCACATGGATGGCAGAATCCAAGGTTTTCTAGCAAAACATTACCCATGGCATGAAATTGCCACCACTGGCTAGCCTTTTTTCCATAGTGCAAGGGTCTGCAAACTTTATAACCCAAAGAGCCATGTTGGTTCTCAGAGCCAAAAATGGTACATTGTCTTTTGAAAAAAGACAGCTTATCACTTTTGATATTGATAGTGGAAAATTTCAAATAGATCATCTTGTTTGTTATCTGTTTTAACTATGTGTGCCCTTGGTCAGTTTGCTGTCTATGAGATGTCCAGTTCAGACTAGATCTACTCTTGCAGCTCAGTATGCCTTTCTGATATGAATGTAGTGTTTACCCAAAAGAAGATACCTCTCTTCTCTCCAGGGCGTCACATCATGCTGACCTCTTAAAAAGTCTGATGCTCAATGTCTGTTTAATCTCCCTGTCTCTGTATTATGCACTACTTTCCTAGTCTGCGAGGGTCTATAAAAAGTCTGTGTTTTTCCTGTTTACGGCAGGACAGGCAGACTGAGACACTGGTTTGGTTGTATTCTCTGTTCGTTCTCAATTCTTGCAAGAATTAATAAAATTGCCACTTGGTTTCTCACCGTTCTCCTTGTTAAGAGAGTTCATTAAGGTGCATTGTGTTTTTTCCATTAACAATAAACGTCTATGTCGGTCAAATGTTTTCCTATTATACCTTTATCGAGAAGGGCTGCATGGTGGTGCAGTTGGTAGCACTGTTGGCAGGCAGCAAGAAGGTCCTGGGTCCCGGCCAGGGGTCTTTCTGCATGGAGTTTGCATGTTCTCCCTGTGCATGTGTGGATTCTCTCCGGGTAGTGTGGCTTCCTCCCACAGTCCAAAGACATGCATGTTAGGTTAACTGGTCTCTCTAAATTGCCCTTAGGTGTATGAATGACTGTATGCTTGGTTGTTTGTGTGTTGCCCTGCGATGGACTGGCGACCTGTCCAGGGTGTACCCCGCCTCCTGCCCATAGACTGCTGGAGATAGGCACCAGCTTCCCCACAACCCACTATGGAAGAAGCGGTTTAGAAAATGACTGACTGACTGACCTTTATCAAGAGAGAAACAACAGATTCCCAGACTGACACTATCAAATTTTACTTGCAAGGGGTCCAACACAATACAACCTGCGCTTGTCTTAAGCTGGACTAACTAACACAAGGAATGCGTCTCCATTTATCTACACCTCCCCGCCTCCACATACTTCAGTTTTACACACACTATCATCTTTGCACAATTTGCAATCACAGGGGTCCCCCTCTTTCTCGGAACTTGGGTGAGATAACTTCTAGCAGATACTATTTCGGCATCAGTCTTTGAGGGTCACAGTGCATTCCCGTGAGAACTCACATCTGCACATACTGTAAGTTCCTACATAGTTCAGCATGTACACAGTAATGTTACATTAATGCCGTAGAGTTACAAAGTATAAAGGATCTTAACATTACGAATTTTCTAACAATCTACTACATTCATATTAAATTAATTAGAACATGTTCCAAAGAGTCTCAGAAATCAGATTAAAAGTACCTGTGGGTCATAGCCTTTAATCAAGTTTAAAACATACTGTATTAAAAGTGTTTCTTTTTATTGGTCTGATATAATATTCTGATCTTAGATTTTGCTTACGTGCTTTTTTTTAGCAGGTATTACAGCTATTACCAATAGCTGTAAGTGGAAAATCTTAATAATGAACAGAAAAAAAGGCTTGAAAAAAACAGTCAGTGTAATTAAAATAAATAACAATGAGTAACTAAAATAACTCAACTTTTCAATAATATTCGAATTCATTGAATAGGACTGTACAGGCAATTTGTTGCATTTTTGAAAATATAAAGTTATATTACTATTTTTAGGCTTGTTTAAGCAATGTTTAAAAAAAACATTTTTTTTTATTGCAAAAAGTAGATAGATACCTTTTCTTCTGATGTTGGTTACATTAAAAATATCTCTGGTACTTTTAATGTCATTCTGTTGTGAAAATTCAAATGTTCAATAATAAACCCCAAAAGCTGCTAAAACTTACATTCGTTATTATATGTATATTTCAAAGTATTTGTTGATTCTTTATCACTTTTAGGTAAAGTTACTGAAAGTTATTGTGGGGGGACCTAAGAGCCACTTGAGGCTCCACAGCTGTAGTTTGCAGACCCTTGCCATA
Source organism: Girardinichthys multiradiatus (assembly GCF_021462225.1). Taxonomy (NCBI): domain Eukaryota; kingdom Metazoa; phylum Chordata; class Actinopteri; order Cyprinodontiformes; family Goodeidae; genus Girardinichthys; species Girardinichthys multiradiatus. Next base: position 38,324,353 of record NC_061797.1, on the reverse strand, counting down.
TTGTATCTTGTGATACATCCATGTGATGTAAAAGAAAATATGATTTATCAAACCAGGCCACCATTCATTAATCTATAATGTATGCAACTCCTTAATAGGTGGAGTTATAAAGAGATAATCAGTGTTATTCACTTCACCTGTAATGTTATGCCTGATCAGTGTTGAATATAAATAATCTCAGATGATGTTCTTATATACTACACTACTCAAAAAATAAAGGGAACACTCAAATAACACATCCTACATCTGAATGAATGAAATAATCTCATTGAATACTTTGTTCTGTACAAAGTTGAATGTGCTGACAACAAAATCACACAAAAATTATCAATGTAAATCAAATTTATTAACCAATGGAGGCCTGGATTTGGAGTCACACACAAAATTAAAGTGGAAAAACACACTAGAGGCTGATCCAACTTTGATGTAATGTCCTTAAAAGTCAAGTCAAAATGAGGCTCAGTATTGTGTGTGGCCTCCATGTGCCTGTATGACCTCCCTACAACGCCTGGACATGCTCCTGATGAGATGGCGGATGGTCTCCTGAGGGATCTCCTCCCACACCTGGACTCCCAACTACTGGACAGTCTGTGGTGCAGCGTGACGTTGGTGGATGGAGCGAGACATGATGTCCCAGATGTTCTCAATCGGATTCAGGTGTGAGGAACGGGCGGGCCAGTCCATAGCTTCAATGTCTTCATCTTGCAGGAGCTGCTGACACAACCCCCATTTGTGGACGTCGGGCCCTCATACCATCCTCATGGAGTCGGTTTCTCACCGTTTGTGCAGACACATGCACATTTGTGGCCTGCTGGAGGTCATTTCGAAGGGCTCTGGGAGTGCTCCTCCTGTTCCTCCTTGCACAAAGGCGGAGGTAGTAGTCCTGCTGCTGGGTTGTTGCCCTCCTACGGCCTCCTCCACGTCTCCTGGTGTACTGGCCTGTCTCCTGGTAGCACCTCCAGGCTCTGGACACTACACTGACAGACACAGCAAACCTTCTTGCCACAGCTCACATTGATGTGCCATCCTGGATGAGCTGCACTACCTGAGCCACTTGTGTGGGTTGTAGAGTCCGTCTCATGCTACCACGAGTGTGAAAGCACCACCAACATTCAAAAGTGACCAAACCATCAGCCAGAAAGCATAGGTACTGAGATGTGGTCTGTGGTCCCCACCTGCAGAACCACTCCTTCATTGAGTGTGTCTTGCTAATCGCCAAAGATTTCCCCGTGTTGTCTATTCCATTTGCACAACGGCTGTGAAATTGATTGTCAATCAGTGTTGCTTCCTATGTGGACAGTTTGATTTCACAGAAGTTTTATTTACTTGAAGTTATATTGTGTTGTTTAAGGGTTCCCTTTATTTTTTTGAGCAGTGTATATATTATTGGTAATGCTGATTAAAAAAAAGTGCTGTACTGCTCAGTAATGACATTTGAGATAAAACTTTTTGATATACTATCAGTTTGAAAAGCAAAATGTCACCTGACAACCTGACATTTTTCTTCATTTATCCAACATATCAAATTACACTAACCTGGTCTTTATCCATTATAAACTGTGAATGCTTCAGAGCAACTCAGATTATGCAAGTTCTAAAAAAAAGCAGCTGCATTAGTTGCCTGAACTAATCAATTCAACACAGAGCAAACTTCAAAACCAACTGTTAATTGGCAACCAGTCAATCCAAGACTTGTTCTAAATTTTCTTGAGGGCACCATATTGAAGATCTTTTATTAAATCCTCTTAAAATGGATATGAGCCTCAGAGGATATCACAGAATATAAATAAATAAATAAATACAAATCAATTAATTCATTAAAACACAAAATACACATTTGACAATGTTCAAAACTGCATTTGGCCACAAGGTTGTGAAAGGTTTTTGAAAATTGGGTCTCAGAAGCTTTCTTTCTATTTTGTGTGTGGATTAGCTGATTCCCTGTCTGCTCTTTTTCTCAGGAAGTAATCAGAGGCAAAAGCAAATCAGTAGTCTAATTAGGTTAATTAAAAAGCCATGGAGAAGGCAGTATTTTGGATGCCACGATTCACAAAGCACAGTCCCTGGGTGGTAATTACAAGTATAGACTTCTAGCTTAAGCTTTGTTCAAGGTTTTGCTAGACTAGCCTTGAATTGTGCTAGAGTGTTTTTGTGCATCCAGAAGGGACATAATTGGCTTTAAAGAGGTAAACAAAACATGATTTCAAATTAGATAAGTTTAAATTTTGTAATGTGGAACATAGGTCTTTATGTTCACATTTAACCTCTGCAATAAATGCCACATGTTTTACCATTTGGTGCAATGTAATTAGAATCATAAAAACTATCTTTTTGATGACTCTTCCTACATCCCCCAGTTCAATTGTGTATTTTGACAAAGGATTTTGTTTTGCAAAAACAACAATACAATTTTGCATCATACTACACAGAAGGAGAATGAGATTTAAACATAAATACAATAATATACCTAACCTATCCTAAATAAAAAATTGGCAGTACAACTAAAGAGCAAGGCTCTTACAATAAAACAACATGTCTTTGTGCATTTTGTGCACATATTCCTGAGGTGCTCTGTATTTCTGGTCATGTTGGTTGGAAGAACATTTTTGTGAACTTGCACTGACTAACACATAGGTGGCAGTGCATGGAGTGACACACTAGATAAAGTGGCTTATGCACAAATGTACCATTAGCCCCTATGCTTAGGCCTACAAGAAAATAGCATCTGAATAGTTGCCCACTGGATTGACCACTAGGAATAAAAAGGGTATAATTCATTTACGATGCAACTATTTTCCTGCACTGCAGCAAAAGAAAAAAAAAAGAAAAATTAGTAACAATGATGCAATATCTTCTATGTGTGATATTTTTAGGGTTCACATTTCACATATTGAGTAGATCAGAACAAATCAACCTTGATGCATTGTTATATCAGCGCTTCTCATTCTTTCTGGTCTTCTAGTACTCTCCAAACACTGCGTATGAGGTGAAATGCCTATTTCTCGCTGCACTGTGGACCTCTCCACAGTGTCAGGAGTACACTTGTGAACAGACATGGTGTGATGCTGATAAGATTTGTGTTCCAGACTCATACCCCTTTGGTAAACTTGGGTCTAGCTGAAGAGGCACACTCATACACTATTACAGAATCATTTACATTCTGTTCAACTCGGCTTGCTTCACAACATGCCATAGATCATCTATGAGGAGGAATCTAAATTCACCTATCGGAAAAGGAGTGATCCATCCCCTTCCTGCAAATTAAAATGCCTCTATTACTCAGACCTGATAAAATAGATCACATTTTGAGGGTAGCTTTCACCAAACTAAAGTCAGTTATTTCATGACCTAAATGCTGCAAATAGTTTTAGAGATATTATTTTTTAAACATTAAGTAGAAAAAGGGGTTAAAAGCTCTAGTAGAAATTTTTCCAGTGCAGAATGTCTACTGACTTTTAATTTTGCAGCTAATAAGGGCTCCATTAAATCTCAAGCAGAAGCTCTGCTCAAGCAATTTTATAAAGTACGCCAACTTTTTCTTGCAAATTACTTCTCACCGCCTTTGCCAAGGGGGCCGCATTTCATTCCCCTGAGACAAACAGGGAACATGTTAAATTCCTGCTCCACATTAACAATCCAGCTTGCTTTCCAACTTGTATTCAGCTGTGTTGGATCAATTTGATCTCTTTTTATGGAAATCTGGGTTCTGTCTGCAGTAGAAAGGGTGAACTGGAGGGCGGCTCTTATTTCCAAGTTGATGCAATTAAATGGTTTGTAAAAGCCAAAGCTGGTATTTATCATGCTCATTGCCATCATGTTTTACCACTACTTTGCTATGATAGAGGAAGAGGCACAATATATTGCTTAGTCAAAGTAACTTTAATATTTGCTAATTTAATAGGATTCATTTTGATACTGTCTGATTTAATTGCTTTGACAAGTGATATGCAGTATTTAATTCAAAACACACTCAAACACTGTAAATCTATCAACCTTTCATTAAAAAAATAATTTCTATAGCTCAGTGGTGCGCTTTAAAAGCAGCTTCACTGGACAATGTTCTTGGATATTACCCTGAGAAATCTCATTAAGTCCCAGTCAATTATCATCACATTGCGTTCGGGTGAGTTCTGGGGGAAAGCAAGAAACAGGTAGATCGTATCAAAACTGGAATTGCTTTCGGACTGGCTCCTCATTCACTTTACAAGTGAATGATCCCAATGCATTTTAGATGCTGTAATTAATCATTTACATACTCTGAGCACCACCTGATAGGCCATCCTGCTGGGCTTCACTCCTGCTCCTCTCATTAAAATGCTAATCTAAACCGTTGACCCACCCTGCTGCTGAGGCAGACTCCTTATAATGACTCTCCATCCGGCTTCTCTGTGCCCTCTTAAGACCTCCATAACAGCAGGTGCTATGGGACGCAAACGGGAAAACTTTTTTATCACAAAAAAGCACTCGAACTGTGTAGGCATTCATTTATTCCGATGTGCTGCTGTGCAGAAGTAGGCCTCATTAACCAAATGTTATTTCATTTTAAATAGATATTTCCACTTGCTTTGTCTAACTTATACTAGGTAACGATATAGGTTGAAAAGGTGAAGTACATGTGAACTTCATGTACATGTAAAAGTAGACAGGCAATGTAGTGTATGTTTATCTAGATATTGAAATTGTCGCACTATTACATTGATAAATTATACACTGACTGTTTCCATAATAATTGTCGAGGTCTTATTTCTTTCAGTATATAAATGTCTGATTGAATTTATATATGTATAGCAGTTTTTTTTTTGTCATCGTCATCTTCCGCTTATCCGGGACCGGGTCGCGGGGGCAGCAGACTCAGCAGAGACGCCCAGACGTCCCTCTCCCCAGACACCTCCTCCAGCTCCTCCAGGGGGAGCCCAAGACGTTCCCAGGCCAGCCGAGAGACATAGTCACTCCAGCGTGTCCTGGGCTGTCCCCTGGGCCTCCTCCGGGTGGGACGTGCCTGGAACACCTCCCAAGGAAGACATCCAGGAGGCATCCGGTATAGATGCCCGAGCCACCTCAACTGGCTCCTCTCGATGTGGAGGAGCAGCGGCTCTACTCCCCTCCCGGATGGCCGAGCTCCTCACCCTATCTCTAAGGTAGTGCCCGGCCACCCTACGGAGGAAGCTCATTTCAGCCGCTTGTATCCTGGATCTCGTTCTTTCGGTCATGACCCAAAGTTCATGGCCATAGGTGAGGGTAGGAACGTAGACCGACCGATAAATTGAGAGCTTTGCTTTTCGGCTCAGCTCTCTCTTCACCACAACAGACCGGCACAGTGCCCCCATTACTGCGGCAGCCGCACCGATCCTTTGAATGCTTTTTTTGAATCCAAAAAATTACAATTATGCCCTTACACATTATACAATACCTTTATACAGTATCACAATTGATGTACTCTCACACAGTTTTTCTGTAAACAAATATTTTAAGTTATTATTTGATGTAATACTCTACAAAATATTTATTTGTTTTACAGATAATCAGTTTCTTTACATGTGACCTTCCTGTATCTTAAGAAAATAACTGATTTTCTATTCTAAGAATAATTGACTTTGAGGGAGCGCGCAGACATCTTGGACTTATGAATAAAACTGGTACCTGCCAGATTGTCCACCAATGAGTATGAGACAAGTATAAGATTTGACATAGAAGGTAAAGTAAAGTAGCAACCTTGGTAAAGACATAGAGGTTACATAAACAAGTGTCTAAACGTATAAATTTGATATTATAAGGTAATGCAGAACTGAGGCTTTGAGAAAAAAACAACAAAGCTAATTTACTGTGCCATAATGGTACAAATTAAATTTAATTGCAACATAGTAACAATGCTGTCATATAATTTCATCCTAGAACGACATTTCAAGGGGAGTCTATTTTTGTTCTGATGGTAACTACCTTTTAACTCTTCCCGAGTGGTTTTGTTGCCCATACTCAACGAGATTTAAGTAAGGTTTCATACTTTTACTACAGGTATTTCATGGAAATAACATGCAATTGTTTAAGCCAACAATTATGCACAATATGAGAATAAAACATGGAAGTTGATGGATATCTGATATATAAGTACAATGTAATAACAGTGTTATGTTGACCAGACACTGCCTGCAAGCAGTGCATGTAAGAGCACACATGAACGAGCAGCTGCACAGCCAACCAAGCATGCTGGCATCACAAGCCAGGCAGAGCCTTCCAGTGACTGGTAGGGACATGGCTATACAGAATAAACATATTCTCACACGTTCACAGTTCAGTGCATTCCCAAGAACTGCAGTCACAATCGCATGCTTTTTTTAAGTTTATAGATTTATATATATTTTTAAATTTCTTTTATGAAATAATCTACATGAAGATTCCAAATACCTGCAGCATGAACACAAATGACATTCTCATTCCTATTCCACATCTTTACTGAGACAGAGAAAATCCAAACATATTTAAACCCCAGAGACTTGAAACAGAAACCTTTGAGATGATGTTTCAGAGATGGCTTCCTACACCATGAAGGACACATCATAAGTACGAACAGCAGAGCAATACATAATTTTGCTTAAAGATGACATATATCATACTGATGCATGCAAAATACGGCTGTGGTCATTGAAATACTTAAATGGTAGATTAAGTCCATTATCAACTTAGATAGTGTCCAACTTTTCTTAGACTGTAAAGCTAATGTTGCGACCAACTTTACAGAATAATGATGAAAGTGATGATAAAATTGAAAACTTTAATGTAGATTTTTATATCCTGACTTGGAATTTAAATATATTTCCAACTCTAAAATCAGTCAGTTTCTGCTACATTCGTTTGTCCATTTAAAAAGTAACACGTTTTCAGCATGCCATAGATGAAAGCCTTTTTGCTACAAATGAGTCAATCCCTGGGATGTTAGATAGTAGTTGATAAAATACAGCCCTGAAGTTTGGCATTTTTCATCTTGTTCTTCTGAATAGCTGGTATAATACGAATTATAAGAGTATGCATGCCCGCTGTCACTGGTGAAATCTGCCACACATGAAAGCATGCATCTTTAACTTTTATTTTATCTTTAAAAAGATAGATTATTATTTCAATTCACAAACTTGAATAGGCAAATATTATGATTTCTGTATATTATTAAGCTACAGTTTCAGTTATGTTCTCAAAACAGTAAACATCAATTTACTGTTTTGGTATTAGACACAAAGACAGCTTCTTTCCAATTACTGGCAACAACCTAGACAGCAGGATCATAATTCATATGTTTCAGTGTATATCAGTCTCATTCAGTCTAAAGATCCACTCTCACGGCAGCAGATGGCATGAGTCACAAATTTTTATGGCTGCCAAATAAGTTGCAAAAACAAAAAAACTGCATTGTTTCACACAGGCACAGTCGAGCATTTAAAGAAAAATGTCTAGAACAAAACATGTAATAAAATAATGAAAAAAACTCCTCATGTCTAATTCACGTTCCACAAGGATGAAGCTTTCCGTTCATTTATGCACCAGCAACAGCTCTGCTTTTGTTCTGCGTTTAAAAATAGGCTTTCATTAATACCGTCCATGACAATATTAATCACATCAAACCACCAATGGAGTCAAGATGAGGAGTGAGCAGCATGCTCATTCACAAAATAAACTCTAAGTGATCTTTAAAAGAGTCAGTCTCCAGCAAACAAACAGCAGCTATCACTCCAGGCCTCAACAATAATAACGTTTTTCAAGAGAGAGGAAACAAATAAATAACATAAACTGATCGGAAGTGATAAGGCACTCTATTAGATGGGCCTGTGCCAATATTTGGTGCCTTTTTACAGTGTTGCCTCCACGCCAGATTTTAGAATTTACAGTGTTTGACCAAACTGTTTGTCCTGCAAAACAAAGACTGGAGCTGTAAATTACCACCCACTGCAACAGCAGAGCTCACAATGGGAAAAAAGCAATGAAATCAGACCAATGCAGCCGCAATATCAAATTGTCTCATAGCGGTTTACAGTCACCCCAATATTTGTAGAAATGTTTAACTGTAATGCATCTTAAATTAGCTACATTGATTCTGATTTTGAGTTTTTGCTAGAGAGAGAGGAAATATGTTCCTGTAGCAAAAACAAAAGCTGGGATTTTCAGCTATAAAACTATGATCAATTGATCTGTCACAGCAGTTCCACTTTATAACATATGCAGAGTCATTGCCAAAACTTTACAGAGAAGTGAAAAAAAGTCCATGTTTACTGAAGTGAGAACTAAGTGGAAGAGAGCTCTCAACAAGATTACAACCTGTGATCTAAAGACGTACTTTATTATTAATTTCATGGTGCATAAAACTAAACAAAAAATTGTTTTATGTTTTTATGATAATGGCAAGATCTTTAATAATGAAAGCCTGCACGATGTGACACTCAGGGACAGTAATCACAGGAAGCAACAGCTGCAGAGTGTCTCCTCCATTCTATAAACTTAAAACAGATTAATGATAAACTGCTGGGAGATTGTCATTGTTTTAATTTGTATCTTGAACCATAAAAGCTGTGATGAAGCTGTTACTAAGTTAAAGCCATAAAAGTGGCTTTGAATGGCTTTTCTCCTCCTCCAAAATCCACACTTTATTTAATTTGATTAGTATTACCATTTACCCCTCCTTGAACCGTCACCTTAACGTGGTGGAGGGGTTTGAGTGCTCAAATGATCCTAGAGGCTATGTTGTCTGGGGCCTAAATGCCCCTGGTAGGGTCTCCCATGGCAAACAGGCTCTAGGTGATGGGTCAGACAAAGAATGGTTCAAGAACCCCTCATGAAGAACAAAATATCGAGGCACGTGACGTCGCCCGGTACGGCGGAGCCGGGGTCCCACCCTGGAGCCAGGCCTGGGGTCGGGACACGTCGGAGAGCGCCTGGTGGCCGGGTTGCTCCACGCTGGACCCGGCCGGGCCAAGCCCGAACGAGAGACGCGAGGCCATCCCCCAGTGGGCCCACCACCTGCAGGGGGAACCGTGAGGGACCGGTGCAAAGAGGATTGGGTGGCGGACGAAGGTGGAGACCTCAGCGGCCCGATCCCCGGATGCTTAGGCTGGCTCTAGGGACGTGGAATGTCACCTCGCTGGGGGGGAAGGAGCCTGAGCTTGTGCGGGAGGTCGAGAGATATCGACTAGAAATAGTTGGGCTCGCCTCCACGCACAGCGTGGGCTCTGGAACCCATCTCCAGAGAGGGGTTGGACTCTCTTCTACTCTGGAGTGGCCCACGGGGAGAGGCGGCGGGCTGGTGTGGGTTTGCTTGTTGCCCCCCAGCTCAGCCGTCTCGTGTTGGGGTTTACCCCAGTGGATGAGAGGGTCGTATCCCTGCGCCTTCGGGTTGGGGAGAGGTCTCTGACTATTATTTCAGCCTACGGGCCGAGTGGTAGTGCAGAGTACCCGGCCTTCTTGGCGTCCCTGTCGGGGGTGCTGGATAGTGCCCCTCCCGGGGACTCCATTATTCTGCTGGGGGACTTCAATGCCCACGTGGGAAACGACACTGACACCTGGAGAGGCGTGATTGGGAGGAACGGCCTCCCCGATCTGAATCCGAGTGGTGTTTTGTTATTGGACTTCTGTGCTAGTCACGGATTGTCCATAACAAACACCATGTTCAAACATAAGGGTGTCCATCAGTGCACTTGGCACCAGGACACCCTAGGCAGGAGGTCGATGATCAACTTTGTTGTCGTATCATCAGACCTTCGGCCGCATGTTTTGGACACTCGGGTGAAGAGAGGGGCTGAGCTGTCCACTGATCATCACCTGGTGGTGAGTTGGATTCGCTGGAGGAGGAGAAAGCCAGACAGACTTGGCAGGCCCAAGCGCATAGTGAGGGTCTGCTGGGAACACCTGGCGGAGCCCTCGGCCAGGGATGTATTCAACTCCCACCTCCGGGAGAGCTTCGACCAGATCCCAGGGGATGTTGGAGACATAGAGTCCGAGTGGACAATGTTCTCTGCATCTATTGTCGATGCTGCTGCCCATAGCTGCGGCCGTAAGGTCTGCGGTGCCTGTCGTGGCGGCAATCCCAGAACCCGGTGGTGGACACCGGCAGTAAGGGATGCTGTTAAGCTGAAGAAGGAGTCCTATCGGCTGTGGTTAGCTTGTGGGACTCCTGAGGCGGCTGACGGGTACCGTGAGGCCAAGCGTGCTGCGGCCCGGGCTGTGGCAGAGGCAAAAACTCGGGCCTGGGAAGAGTTCGGTGAGGCCATGGAGAAGGACTACCGGTTGGCCTCAAAGCGATTCTGGCAAACCGTCCGGCGCCTCAGGAGGGGGAAGCAGTGCTTTGCCAACACTGTTTACAGTGGGGGCGGGAGACTGCTGACCTCGACTGAGGACATTTTCGGGCGGTGGAAGGAGTACTTCAAGGATCTCCTCAATCCTGCCATCACGCATTCCGTGGTGGAAACAGAGGCTGGGGACTCGGGGTTGGACTCTTTCATCACCCAGGCTGAAGTCACCGAGGTGGTTAAAAAGCTCCGCGGTGGCAAGGCTTCGGGGGTGGATGAGATCCGCCCTGAGTACCTCAAGTCTCTGGATGTTGTAGGGCTGTCATGGTTGACACGCCTCTTCAACATTGCGTGACGGTCGGGGACAGTGCCTCTGGACTGGCAGACTGGGGTGGTGGTCCCCCTTTATAAGAAGGGGGACCGGAGGGTGTGTTCCAACTACAGGGGGATCACACTCCTCAGCCTCCCTGGTAAGGCCTACGCCTGGGTATTGGAGAGGAGAGTCCGACCGATAGTCGAACCTCGGCTTCAGGAGGAGCAGTGTGGTTTTCGTCCCAGCCGTGGAACACTGGACCAGCTCTATACCCTCTACAGGGTGCTCGAGGGTTCGTGGGAGTTTGCCCAACCGGTTCACATGTGTTTTGTGGACCTGGAGAAGGTATTCGACTGTGTCCCTCGTGATGCCCTGTGGGGGGTGCTCCAGGAGTATGGAATCGGGGGCCCTTTATTAGGGGCCATCCGGTCCCAGTACGAGCGGAGCAGGAGTTTGGTCCGCATTGCCGGCACTAAGTCGGACCTGTTCCCAGTGCATGTTGGACTCCGGCAGGGCTGCCCTTTGTCACCAGTCCTGTTCATAACTTTTATGGACAGGATTTATAGACGCAGCCAAGGGCCGGAGGGGGTCTGGTTTGGGGACCAGTGGATTTAATCTCTTCTTTTTGCAGATCACGTGGTCCTGCTGGCCCCCTCTAGCCAAGACCTAAAGCATGTGCTGTGGCGGTTCGCAGCCGAGTGTGAAGCGGCTGGGATGAGGATCAGCTCCTCCAAGTCAGAGGCCATGGTACTCGACCGGAAAAGGGTGGCTTGTCCTCTTCAGGTTGGAGGGGAGTTCCTGCCTCAAGTGGAGGAGTTTAAGTATCTCGGGGTCTTGTTCACGAGTGAGGGAAGAATGGAGCGGGAGATCGACAGACGGATCGGTGCGGCTGCCACAGTAATGGGGGCGCTGTGCCGGTCCATTGTGGTGAAGAGAGAGCTGAGCCGAAAAGCAAAGCTCTCAATTTACTGGTCGGTCTACGTTCCTACCCTCACCTATGGCCATGAACTTTGGGTCATGACCGAAAGAACGAGATCACGGATACAAGCGGCTGAAATGAGCTTCCTCCGTAGGGTGGCCGGGCACTCCCTTAGAGATAGGGTGAGGAGCTCGGCCATCCGGGAGGGGCTCGGAGTAGAGCCGCTGCTCCTCCACATCGAGAGGAGCCAGTTGAGGTGGCTCGGGCATCTATACCGGATGCCTCCTGGACGCCTTCCTCGGGAGGTGTTCCAGGTACGTCCCACCGGGAGGAGGCCCAGGGGACGGCCCAGGACACGCTGGAGGGACTATGTCTCTCGGCTGGCCTGGGAACGCCTTGGGCTCCCCCTTGAGGAACTGGAGGAGGTGTCTGGAGAGAGGGACGTCTGGGCGTCTTTGCTGAGTCTGCTGCCCCCGCGAGCCGGTCCTGGATAAGCGGAAGACGACGAACGAACGAACGAAGTATTACCATTTAGGGTAGCTAATCTTAATAATGTATTTGGATATTAAAATGGCAGAAAATGATCTTATATGAAAATTATTATGATTATTATTCCTAATAAAATATTAAAAATGTACAGAAACATTAAAGTTGTAGAAAAGTAGAGAAGTTTAAACTGAGAGATGACTGAAACAAAATGTTTGAATTACTCAAACTAGTAAGAAATATTTAGCATCTGCAAACCACAAAAGTCCAACTATGACTCAGCTCCCCAAAACATAATACCTCTCTACCAATGCTGGGATATATATCTACTTTGGTAATCTGATTTGGCCCTGGTCTCAGCGCATGAAATGATCAAGGTAAAAGAGAAGACCAAAATAAATATTTTAGCAAAGTCTGTGCAATTATGCTAATGTTACTTTGGTCGATGCTGATGGCTATATCAATCAGATCAGCTACTAGCGTTCTACTTGAAGTCTACCAAAAGTGAACTAGACATTTGGATTTCATGACATACAGTTACATAAATGTCGTTTGTCAACAAAACAGCCACAAAAACAATGACAATCACTTGTGAAAGTTTGGACTGTTATCGATAGTGTAGTGCTGTATCCAGCTGATATAAACATTTTCAGTTTGAGTTGTTTTAAAACACTCAAATCAGCTAAAATGGGGTTATTCTGCACAGCTGTAAGGGTTCCACTACTATAAATATTTTGTGTTTTTTCTACAAACTCACATTATTACTCACACTATTATCTTTCTAATACATGTAAAGAAAATATTTCTGATGATGTTTTCAGACTTCAGTTAAAAATTTTATCTATTCCTTTAAATAAACCATAAAGATATCCTTCTTAACATTGCTTTTGAAATTATATAAAATAGGCCAAAACTGTATCAAACAAATGTTTAAATTTCACTGCTCCAGCTTGCTGCTTTTTGTTGAGAAGAATCTAAGTTCAAAAGCAAAGTTGAGTTTAAAATCAGCCAGAGCAGCTATTTAATCTTCCAACTGCTGTGGAGACGTCTGAACAGCTGCTGCTTATGCTCTGTTGTCAAGATGCACTTGATTCACGCCACCTCCACAATTGCTTTTCTCATCCTTCACTGACACTGAAGTATGTGGAAATTTCTATTTCTGTTTACCAGATTGATCTTCTGGAGGGGTTATGCAAAACCTACCAATCTGCATTTCATGAAACTTGCACAGATGCAGAGGATAAAAAAGGAAATCTATTCACTTTTGATGCTGATCTGAATCCTTTTCATTAATGCTGCAGAATGTGGCTGAGGCCTTGACAGACATTTGGTCACTTTAGTCAGGTGCTCCTGTTTTTATCTCACTGTAACAGCATTTTTGCCTTATTGATTATAAAATTAAATCTCACACAAAATTGTTAGGATTAAAGTGATATGGAATAATTTTTACAATTTTCTATGAAAAGATGCCTGATTTGTAACAAGCAAAAGGTATGCCTCAGTCACAGCGTGAATCCAATTAGAAACCTAAGCTATAGTAGCACAAAAGAAAAAGAATCAATAGTACAAATGTCAGGACAGACTAAAGCCAATCTAAAAATCCCCTCCATCTCCCACATAAAGGATAAGTATTTTTCATTGTCTCCCTAGAACTTTACTTATTGTCCTTTTAACCTTTGTATGCCTGATAATGCAGGCATGATTTATCACTGGTCAGCAGAGAGGCTACTGATTGCTGAAAGAGGTTTGTGTTTATGCATTATTCAAAACGTTTTCTAATCTGCCACTTTCATATTATGAAGGAGAGCGGGTGTTCTTTCTTTCAAAGGCTTACTGGAGCGCCTTCTGATTTCCAAACAGCATCACCAGTGTATACGTGTCACCGGAGGGAAAACACCACCAGTTATCCTCAATTGTAAATTTCTACATTTTCCTTTTTATAAATAAACATGCAGTAGTTTCTCTTTTGACTGAAATAACTCCTGGCTTTATTGATTAGCACTCTAAAATCATCAATGGTTTTTATTACTGTATTAAAGTTAAGTTCCCATTAAAATGCTATGGATTTCTTCTTGCTCCACTCTTACAGCATATTTTCAACACATTTTAGCAAAACCACAATAAATTTGTAAACCTTGATGCATCTGCACACAATAATCAAGATATGAAATGTTGAAGTCATTACATCTCTGCTTGACATTTTAATAGCTTCCATCTGAAACATCTTTTTTGATTGTTCCAATAGCATTTACAATTTTATCAATAGCAAGCCAAATCAATCAACCTTCATTATTAGAAGCTTGCTGCAGTTGCATGGGAGTGTCCATTGAGCTACAACAGTCAGATGAGCCAAGAGTAAATGAGCTGAGTAATTAAAAAGGGTGTTATTAAGCCTGCTGACCCCTTTGGCCCTCATGAGCAGAGAGAAATAGACCATGAGGCCACATTGCACCAAGACGACTCATTAGATGAGCTTGGCCACACATGGTGGCCTCAGCCACTATTCATGCTCGTTTAACGCTGCACCTTGGATATTCAATGGCACCAAAAATGTTTACTTTACTACACATTAGTTTGTTTAAAATGTGCTCCTGCAAACATCACATATAAACTAAAGTTGCACTGTAAAAAATCTGACAGAACAAGTTATTAACAACTGGTTGCACATATTAAATAACTTATTTCAATGAAAGTTATGTTTGCCCATAAAATTTTGTTCTACAGTGATTAATTTTCCATAATTATTTCAATTTAATTTAGTAATTTAAATTGTTTGCAGACAGAGCAGTACTTTCAATATCTTACTACATCTTACTGTGTGATAATGTAATGTGCTAACCCTTTCTACATTCTGCACCATATCTTCATTTTAATTATTGATACTCTCCAAACCTTAGAGAGTAGATTTGGCTGGAAATCAAAGCTAGGCAATGGATAGCCATGTAGAAAGTAAAAAAAAAAACGTATCCTATAACTACTTTGACATACTGTCTGCTCTTCGGTTTGTTTACTTGACATTCTTCATTTCCAGGGGTGATTGGTTAAGGGGTAGGAATTAGATATAGATGTTTAAGGTTAGTAATATACTCAAATTTCAGACCTCACCTAACAGTACTCAGGGAGTAAGCTGGAAAAAATCCTCATTGTTGCCCTAAGAACCGATATTACCAATGAGGCAAAGCATTATGTTGAAATCTAAACTCAAAAACTTTGTAATAATATAGTATTTGAATTCATCATTTGAACAAAACTCTGTGTTTATAACTGGTTTAATGTGATAAAAGCTAGCAGAAGTCCTACTTTATAATAAATTCTGCAAATTTCACCAAATTGGATTTAAACTCAAGCCTCCAACCAAAGTCTGACTTTCCAAGTTGTAATTCCTAATTTGGGGAGACATTGATTTTTTATTTGTCTGACTGTGAACTCTATAAATATAAACTTCCAAATTGATGCTGGTGAATATAAGCTAGAGCTTGCTTGGGCTGAGCCCGGCTGAGTCCCTGGAGTGTGGCTTTTATACTATATGCTCTCAGTTAAATACTGTAACTGACCTAACTCCAGACTGTCATAGTGAAGAATGGGCTGAGCAAGAAAATAAGCTCTTGATTTACAGATGTGTCTATGTACCAACCCTCAACTATGATAATGAGATATGGATTGTGACCACAAAAACAAGATCCTGGATCCAAGCGGCTGATATTAGCTTTCTCTGTATGGTTACTGGGCTCAACCTTAGATGAGTTCTATCATCTGAGAAAGACTTGGAGTAGAACCTCTGCTCCTTTGCATTAGAGGTGTCAGTTGGGATGGTTCAGGCATCAGATCAAGGGCCCACTTGGTGCCTCCCTTTTGAGGAATTATGGGCACATCCCATTGGGAGAAGACCCCAGGCTCATAACTCACTAGGGGGACAAAATGTATAAATCCTTCCTGGCCCTGGAACTACCGAAGAGTGTAAGTGGATAGATGGATGGATTGCAATATTCTTGTGTTTAGCATTACAATTCTTCTGGGTAGAGTCGATACAAAACCAGAACAAATGAAAGACATCTCTAAAGGCATTTAAGTTTGATGAGCCAGAGGTCCAAATGAATCTTCTGCCAGAGCTATGTTTTCCTCCCTGCAGACGTTGACATTGAGCGTGAGATAAGGCTCAATAATCCAAAGAGCTGTATTATCCCAATGGCAGCACTGATACAAATTTTAAAATTTTACCCTCATTAACTCTGAGCTTGGCTTTTAGCAAAACGTTTATCCAATGACTTTGGAAAACGTGTAATTGCAGTGCAACTATAAGTACCTTGTGATTTGCACTTTGTGAAATAGTAGGAGCTTTTATCTCACTTTGATGAAAGATAAAATGCAGTTTCTGGCCGAAATAAATAACTGCAAAACAACTTGTTCTGCAAATCAGCATCCTGTCAGTGGATAAACCCTGAAAATTAACAGAAATAACAAGCACTATTCAAACACTTTATTTTCTTCAGCTTGGTCAGAGATCCCAGAATAGAGGCATCTTTGCACATGTTATCCCATGGTCATCACCTGTATTACAGAACAGCAATGTTCTCCAGAGTGTAAACGGTCGATCCTTCCTTATCGCCTGTTCAAATTTGGACATGGCAATCATCTTGCTGATGAGCTGATTGGCGCAGAGTCAATCCAAACATGGCATGTGGTTGTGATGAAAAGCAGTCAGCTCATTGCTGTTCAGTAACATAGCTTCTCCTCTGTGACACTTCTGCTTAAAAATTTTCAGAATACAAATTGGGAATCTGTAATGCCATCTTGCAGAAGCTTATTATCTGCAGAGTCACTTTTCTTGAAGGCACTGAACCATGAGATCCGAAAATATATAAAAAGTGTTTATTTTTGGATGGGTTTTTGTGAGTCGAAATCTAATTTGTAGTGTAGGAAGGGCAGAAGGAGTATTCTCAACCACTGAGAGTTCAATAAAACCAATCTATGAATAACAAAATAAGAACACACCAACATTCTCTCCTCACTGTATGATTCCATCAGTTATTATATAGGGAAACAAATAGTTTTAACACCCTAGTCCCGACAAGGAAATCAATGTGCCGTTTTTTCACCCACACTCAAACTATTTCTGTCAAAGGTGGATAATCCATACCACGGGCATACATTCAGGTAGCATAATGATGCCAAGCAATGTTTGTCCTAATTAGGAACACCTGTGGTGATAAGAAGTCATTGCTTAGTGTTATGATTCCATGAAATCATGGGTTGAAAGTGCTAAACTGACAGATGTACCAAAGCATCAAAATAAAGAACCAAGTCAGATATATAGTGGCTAAGCACAAGCAAATGAAAGATAAAACAAAGCAGTTTTTACACTTAAAATCCATTTTTGTATTTATATTCAAACACCATTTATTTATGACAACTGATACATGAAGCAAATTAATGTGTTTATATTTTTTATTGCAAACTTTTCTTGTGAAACCCCAAACCTTGCAGGAACACCAGGTGCAGCAGGTGTCATGAACGTGGAACAACTATGTTGGCTTTTGATGCTAGAGATGTGGCTTTCTACTCAGTGACGCAATGCCTGGAAGGTGCCACAGGGAAATAAATAAAATAAAACATTTTCAAATAGTTTTCAGTTTCACCCCAAATAAGTGTGCTATTGCTTACTTGTATATCCATTAATTGAGAATGGCAACCCCTTACAGTGTCCACAATGTAGGCAATGTGAGGGAATTTTGTTGTACCCTATACATGGTTGACACTGAGGCTGGTGTTTGATAAACAATTTATGATTTGTTGCTACTTAAAGGCTGTTTCAGCATTTCTGAGGAGTCTAGACTTTCTTTTGAACATGTCTACTTAATCTTAGACTGGTCCAACCTAAACTGGATTATTCTACACTGAATAGGAAAAAGACAGAAATATAAGAAAATCGGCACAAATTAATGTCAGCTGGTTTAGTCCCAATTAATGGCCAATAAAATATTTCCCATTAAATTGTAAATGAGCTGAATTTTATAGTGCTTTACTCGCCATACTGACTGCTCAAAGTGCTTTACAATTGAGCCACATTGACACAGCTGCTCTCACAACACCTTCATACACCAATATGCAAAATGGTTGGCAACTTGGGGGTTGTTAAGTGCCTTGCCCAGGGCCACATACACATGCTGCAGTGGTGGAAGCTGGATACAAACCTTCAACTTTTGGAATGCATGATGAAACAGAGTTGCACGTTTCGCAGGTTTTGCACAAGAAGGACCTATTGATGGTAGAAGCGTTTTCTTATTGGTGCAAAACATGCTGATGACATTGGTAAAATATGTATATCTAAGCTTCTGAATGTTGTGAGTAGGCATTGTTAGGAGCATAATTGGGAAGTGGGATGAACATAATTTTCAGCATAAAAACATTTATTCATTCAAAGCGCTTTAAAACATTCAAATAAGAAGACAAAAGAGCATAACAACAGAATCTAAAACACTCTAAAAGAATGTAAAAATAATTAATTTAAGTAGAAATGTGCTAAACATTAAAAGCCTTTCTGAAGAAATGTTCAGATCCATAGGAAGTAGGTTCCAGAGCTTGGGTCCAACCACCAAAAATTGCTCGGTCACCCCAGAGTTTAAGCTTAGTTCTTGGAACATCAAATAAAAGTTGACTTAGATGCCCTCAAGGACCTGCCACCGACACACAAACACTTAAAAGTTTAGATAAATAAGGAGGTGTGAGGCCTCTAATAAAAACGAAAAGTAAAAGCTTAAAAATATTTCTAAAACAAACAGAACGCCAGTGTAAAGAAAATAAAACAGGAATAATGCAATGGAGAGCAACCTGGCTTCAGAGACAAGTAGATCTATAAGTCATCTGCATAGTAGTGGAAGGATACCTGGTGCATAGCTGTAATAGTTCCAAGTGGCAGCATATAAAGGAAAAATAGAAGTGGGCCAAGAAAGGAGCCTTGCGGGACCCCACAATAAAGAGGTAAAATTATTATATAATCATGACAGAGAAAGGTACTATATCTGTCAGATAAGATGGAAACCACTTCAGTGCTGTGCCACAGACATGACATATGAAACAGAACAAAAAAACAAGAAGGATCCACTGTGTCAAAGGATACTGATGTATAACAAAACTAGAAAAGCAGAGGGGCTTTTGATCAACAGACATAGCCATATCATTATGTACTATTACTTTTGCTTGGGGAGTAGAGGTGTTTGTGTCAGGGCGTTTGCGTTCTGGAGAGGCTGCAAGTGTCCTATTATGAAACACAGACTGCCATTTTGGGTCCCTGAGTAAGACCCTTAGTCCCAGAAAGCTCCCCAGCATGCTGCACTATGGCAGCTCACTGCTCCCTAAGGGATGGGTAAATGCAGAGGACAAATTTCGTTGTTATGTACAACTGCAATGACAAATAAAAGTGAATATTATTATTATATAAAACGATCTCTGTACTATAAATTGGCCACAACCAGGTGCTCCCTGCAAGATTTATGAGAAAGAATGATCTGAAGAGCCACATACCACTCACAGAGAGCTTTACAAATAGCTTGGTAGGAAAACCTTTATATGAAAACAAGAAGCAATGAACTTGGCCTTTAAATATGCTCATTGTGCAACACTCCACTGTTAACAAAAAGTTATGCATCAAGTCAGTTTAAAGTGGGTGCTGAACACTTAGACAAGCTTATGAAACTATCGGAGAGTATAGCCTAGCCGGACGAGACCAAAACTGAACTCTTTGGATGTGATTGCACACAGCATGTTTGAAGAAAGAAGTATCACCACAAAACCACTATGGTGTGTTAAGTTTTGGAAATATGAACATAATGGAGTAGGGCTGTTTTCAATGTATGGTACTGGAAGATTTCATATAAATGATCATAGTCTGAATGGGAAAATGCAACGAGACAGTTGATAAGAAAGACAATGCCCCCCAAACACAAAGCAAAGACAACTCAATTGATTTCAATGAAAGAAAATAAAACTGCTAAGACGAGCCCTTCACTTGGCTTGAATTAAATTGAAAATCTACATATAGTAAAGAACTGAAGATCAGAGTTTATAGAAAATGCCCACAAGACCTTTAATAAAATCACACTTGAGCTATACACAGTACCAGTTTCTTCATACAGGGAACATCTTAAAAATAACGTTACCAAAACAGTCTTTTCTAATAGCATTGAATATTTCAGTAAGCATTTTCTAAATCTATTCCTTCTGGCATTCGACTTTATTAAAAATAATTTAATTTATGTACTTAATTTGTGTTGAATTTGTTTGAATGTTCAGGTTACTTGGGTTGTGACCAACTTATTTCCTTCCTTACTATGTCTGTCTATTCATACTCATTGGGGGAGTGTTGTTTTTGGGATGGTGGAAGGAGGGGCCTGCATCCAAGCAAGAATCAAAACTTACAACAACCATTTATAAAAGATTTTTAAGGAAACATTCAATAGACATGACATTTCCCTGAAAACATCTGATAAAGTAGAAATAGTTGGGGGGTGTTTCTGAGCAGTCTTTCGTGCTGAGTCCTTCACATTCATCAGGACTGATGAGAGCTCATACTGCTCTTCCCATGGTGTTACTGTACAGATGAAGGCAGGAGAAGCCAGGTTTCCAGATGGAGCAGCTGTTGGGTTTTTTTCTGAGATAAGCAGGGCTGATTATACTGATAAAGCAAATGAAGCCTCTGAACTTTACACTGTCAATACATACCTCTTTTTCCAGCAACAAAACGTGCTGCTCAATCAATCCAAGCCATATTCGGTTTGAGGTACACTCTCACTGCCAATATGAAGATCTGCTCTCCTGCACACCCCAGCTTCCAGTTTTCACTATTAGGACACAGCTCAAACCAGGAGGCCCAGCCCAGTGCGTCTCCCCCGTCAGACATCCCATGTTTTTTTCCAAACAGAGATGGCCCAAATCTTATACTAAGAGCAGGAGATTCCTTCAGTTTCCTTCCATTGCCTATCTTATAGGCGGCAATTTCTTTAGAGAGTTCAGCTCAGCATTTTGGTGCATTGTGACAGCAATAAATCCCACACATGAAGGGGAGCAGATGAAAGGCAAACAGAATGAGCATTTGAAAATAACCTGTGTGAAGACACGTACAGAATTAACATCTTAAGCAGCTCTGAAATCTCCTCCTTATTATTGCCTACACCTGTGCCTGTGACCCTGCATTCTGCAGTGCAGCTTAGACTCCTAATGCAGAGTTTGTGTTATCAAGCTGCTGTCAGTCTATGGAGGCAATGTATACTAACACCTATTGCTATATGCCTCAAGTGAAAGGCCTACATTTGCCATCTACATTGTTTTCGGTAAAGCAAGATCTGCCTTGTTTCAAACATATGAGCACACACAAAGAGCCACTGAGAAGGTATAATCAAGGCAATGCCCTAGTTCTGTCAAACTGTTGCCTCACTTAGTCCTCCCTGCTTTTTTTCTGCAGTGCTTTGTTGCCTGGCTTGGCTGCAAGAATCAATCCGCGCTTTACACCTGGGGTATGATGGCCGCAACTGGCATCTGTGAGTTACAGAGGCAGTATTAACAAAATACTTTTTTTCGCCCAGGTTAATAAAGTCCATCCCAGGGCGTTTAAAGAGAGAAAGAACAATAATTAGTTTAAATTGATAAAAAAAATAACTGTTTAAAATGAGAAAACATGCTGACAAAAAACACAGATAGCAGATTATCAGAACAGATGTAGAAAGATTGATAATATAAAAAGGAAACCTTTAATATTCCTTTTATGGAGTTAGAACTTTGTCTTATATGTGTTATATGTGCAGCAAAATACTTCCATGCATATAATTCCAGTACTAAAACTTCCTCTGGTCAAATTCATGGGAACTTTTCAGTCCGCGGAACACATTAGTGCATGAGCTAACACAGCCTGAGGCAAAATGTGTCGACATAAAAAGCAGTACAGGTTCCATGAACGTGAGCCGAATTCTTATTCTCAGCTAAGGGTCATGGGCAGTGACCTGGCTCCAATCTCAGTGACAGATCCAAATGTCTCCAGGAGCAAAATGACAAAGATTAACTGTCCCTTGGAACTTGAAGGCTCATAATTAATGCCGCCTCACTTCTCTATGTGCACTGAATTGATAGACTTGCCATTTAGGGGTCAGTCATTGCATGATTGGATAGACATTCCCAGACATGTCTTGTCAGGCTTAAGCCTGCATTGATCCGTAAGAGGATCTTTTCAATTTCTACACAGCTGATACACTTTATGTAAACACTAAATACGACATACTAATACTACTAAATACTACATGCCACATTCCATATACATATGATTACCAGAGGTTTTAGAGGAGGCCCCAGAACAGTACCAGCCTTCTTTATCAGCTTGTTGAGCTTTTTTAAGTCCCTTGCTATTTAACAGTGGCAATAAAAATGCAGTGGGACTGATTTACTCCGGTGGTGACAGGGTAAAATTTTTCAAATTTGATTCAGTTGGGCTAAAGTGATCTCTTCTGCCATCATCTGCTGGGGAAGCAGCATCAGAGCCAGGGACTTCAAAAGCTCAACAAACTAATAAAGAAGACTGGCTCTGTTCTGGGGACTCCTCTGGAACCTCTGGAGATCATTGTGGAAAGACGGATTCTTCATAAAATGAAGAACATTATGAAGAACCCTGAGCATCCTCTTCATGAGACTGTCCTACAACAACAGAGTGTCTTCAGTCAGAGGCTTCTTCAGATCTACTGTAAGACAGAGCGCTACAGGAGATCCTTCCTGCCCACAGCCATCTGCATCTACAATGGCTCTTTGAGGAAACCTTCATAATATGAGCTATAACAACATTTGATTTCCCTTTGGGATTAATAAAGTATTTTTGAATTGAATTGAATTGAATTAAAGGTCTGCACCCCAATTCCTCTTTCCACACACAATGCACCTCCTGAGGCTGATATGGTCAACTTTTCAGTCACTATGATTTTTTATATCACTGCTATAAATAATTTTGCATGTAACTTGTGTCATGGCACTTGCACATCCATTGATAAATTAGTAAATTATTTACATTCCATAATCTTCTAATAGAAAAAAATTATATTTATAACTTAGGTGTTTGAGGTTTAAACTAGGTCATGCAACAGCATTATTATGTTAATGTTGGATATTTTATTTCATTCAATGCAAAAATGATAAAACATTAAATAAACAAATCTTAAACATTACATGATGAATGTTGATATAATAGCAAAAGACAGTAAAAGTATGGTTGTTGTACAATAAAACTGGAGAGGCATGAATTTGTAAATGAATACATTTAAGGAATCTACTTGCATTTCAAAATAAATAAACAATTAAAAATACTTTTGCTTTTAGCAAATTTGTTATTATTCAGTTTCATTCTTATTTATAGTTTAATGTATTAATGATGTTCGTTGTGGCGCTGCACGGTGGAGTTTGTATGTTCTCCCAGTGCATGTGTGGGTTCTCTCTGGGTATTCCGGCTTCCTCTCACAGTCCAAAAACACGAGCATTAGGTTAATTGGTTTCTCTAAATAGCACTTGGGCGCGAATTCATTTATGGGTGGTTGTTTGTCCTGTGTGTTTATATGTTGCCCTGCGATGGACTGGCGACCTGTCCAGGGTGTAGCCTGTCTCCTGCCCATAAACTGCTAGAGATAGGCACCACCTTCCCCGCGAACCACTATGGAAGAAGAGATAGAAAATGACTGACTGACTGATATTCATTGTGAATTGTATCCACCTAAATTATCTGTTAGAAATGATTTTGGTACCTATTCGAGTTTGTCGCTAAAAGGTTTTTTTCAGTTTATCTTTATGTTTATATGTAATAAATAACTTCAGATTTTAATTGTGAACCATAACACTTTTTGATGACACTTTCAGTGTTGTTAAACCACCAATTGTGCGGCCCTTAATAGATTGTGGCAATAGGCCTAGCCCTCGTATGGTCCTTTATTTTTCTGTTTGTAATGTCACAACACTACCTATAGGTAATAGAGAGGTTTCGTCATGAAGCTTTTAGCTGTTCTGTAATTTTTTTTTGGCAGTAATCAATAAAACATAGTCACAGCTGGTTTTGGTGGGGGCTTTTTGATTGTGTCAGCTGAGGTTGGTTCTGCTGGCTGATGGATACTCTGAATGGCTCCAGTTTTTGTACTGACTACAGTGCAGTAAACAGCTTGGGAAAAAGGCAGATTTAAAAAAAAGGCTCCCTCCTACCTCAGAGTGGGCTTTACAAATCCCTCCATTGAAGTGGGCTTATTTCTTAACAGTGCTTCTACAATTTTGTATGGATCCCCCAAAATCCTCTTTACACATAAACACCCACAATGAGATTGGCAAAAAAAAGGAAAGAATGTTCTGTCGTGAAATTTTGTCTGATTCATAATCAATAGAAATGGGTGTGAAAGATAGAGTCCTATTTTCTGTGCCAAGAGTTAGACACGGAGTTGGGCAAGTGTATCAATTTCAGCTCAGATGGACAAAATCCTCAGCAGTGAAAGCATCAAGCAGAAGTGAACGGGAGGAATAAAGGGCTCTTTGGAGGTAAACTCCTTTAGCCTTGGATTACCCAGAGTCAGCACTTATAAAATAAACAGTGTTACTTTTAATGGTAAAGGAAGACAAAATGCTTGAAACTCTCAAAGATATCAGGAACTAAATATGAGGGGTTCTATGTCTAATTCTCCTCTGCTCTAGCCTCTGAGAAAATTGGAATAGGGGATACTGAACAGCTCAATTTGTCTTGATGTAATTTATTGGCTGGTACCTATTATGGGATCGGTCGGATGCAGTAAAACACAATGAGTAAAACTGTTTCTCAGGAAGCACGATGAAAAGTGTCTGGCAGATCCCTGAAAGCTTTTCAATTTTCTAAAATAATCTTTAGTGTAAATGGCAACAGAGACACAAAAAAGGAAAGAAAATGAAAAGATAAAAAGTGACGCACAAAATAAAAAATAGTTTCTAAATACTTTAAATGAAAATATTCATTTAATGTGTCAGGACTAAAATCATTGCCTAATTGCAGGAAAAACAGGTGGTCAGTAGGGTATAATCATCTAATTTTACTGAAATGTCAGCTTTGAATGGCAGTTTTTGTTGCTTCAGAAATGACAAAAATGCATCTAACTAAAGCTGTTTGCTCAGAAGGACAATACCCTAGAGGTGAGATAATGTGGTAAATGCTCTGTACTGACTAATGTCTCCAAGCTCAAATACAATGGGTCATAAGATATACTGTTTATAGAAAATACAACTGAGGTAGAACAGATTGCCGGACTGTGAATTGGTTTATAAAAAATATTTATTATATTTATTATTTATTTACAGTGCAATCACAGCAGGTCACACCAATTCCAACACAACTATTAAGTACAGGGGTTGGACAATGAAACTGAAACACCTGTCATTTTAGTGTGGGAGGTTTCATGGCTAAAATGGACCAGCCTGGTAGCCAGTCTTCATTGATTGCACATTGTACCAGTAAGAGCAGAGTTTGAAGGTTCAATTAGCAGGGTAAGAGCACAGTTTTGCTCAAAATATTGAAATGCACACAACATTATGGGTGACATACCAGAGTTCAAAAGAGGACAAATTGTTGGTGCATGTCTTGCTGGCGGATCTGTGACCCAGACAGCAAGTCTTTGTGATGTATCAAGAGCCACGGTATCCAGGGTAATGTCAGCATACCACCAAGAAGGACGAACTACATCCAACAGGATTAACTGTGGACGCAAGAGGAAGCTGTCTGAAAGGGATGTTCAGGTGCTAACCCAGATTGTATCCAAAAAACATAAAACCACGGCTGCCATATCGCCAAACATCTGGTCACTCCTGCCAATGCCAAACGTCGGTTTCAATGATGCAAGGAGCGCAAATCTTGGGCTGTGGACAATGTGAAACATGTATTGTTCTCTGATGAGTCCACCTTTACTGTTTTCCCCACATCCGGGAGAGTTACGGTGTGGAGAAGCCCCAAAGAAGCGTACCACCCACACTGTTGCATGCCCAGAGTGAAGCATGGGGGTGGATCAGTGATGGTTTGGTCTGCCATATCATGGCATTCCCTTGGCCCAATACTTATGCTGGATGGGTGCGTCACGGCCGAGGACTACCGAACCATTCTTGAGGACCATGTGCATCCAATGGTTCAAACATTGTATCCTGAAGGCGGTGCTGTGTATCAGGATGACAGTGCACCAATACACACAGCAAGACTGGTGAAAGATTGGTTTGATTAACATGAAAGTGAAGTTGAACATTTCCCATGGTCTGCACAGTCACCAGATCTAAATAATATTGAGCCCCTTTGGGATGTTTTGGAGGAGTGAGTCAGGAAACGTTTTCCTCCACCAGTATCACATATTGACCTGGTCACTATCCTGCAAGAAGAATGGCTTACAATCCCTCTGACCACTGTGCAGGACTTGTATATGTCATTCCCAAGACGTATTGATGCTCTATTGGCCGCAAAAGGAGGCCCTACACCATACTAATAAATTATTGTGGTCTAAAACCAGGTGTTTCAGTTTCATTGTCCAACCCCTGTAGATGAACATGTACCAAATGACCATGTACCTACCTACTTGAGGGAATATTCCATTTGTTTTACAATTTTGCCACATGATAAGGCTTGTTCTGTCCGCCAACCAACTGCACGTTACCGTAACCACGGTGATGCGTTATGGTTGGTCTTCTGTGTTTAAAATCACCCCTTTAAATAAAGTTTTTCTTAACTTTAAAAGTACACAAACACAGAACACCAAACATTGAGCACGTGTGCTGCAGATAACCTGCTAGCACTAAGCTAGCTGAGTTTTACACAAACAAAACCAGTGAGTCATCCATTTTCTACCGCGTATTCCATAGTGGGTCGCGGTGAAGCTGGTGCCTATCCCCAGCAGTCTATGGGCAAGATGCAGGGTACACCCTGGACAGGTTGCCAGTGTGTCGTAGGGCAACACACAAACAACCAAGCACACACTCATTCATACACCTAAGGGCAATTTAGAGTGACCAATTAACCTAACAGACATGTCTTTGGACTGTGGACGGAAGCCGGAGTACCCGGTGAGAACCCACGCATGCACAGGGAGAACATGCAAACTCCATGCACAAAGACCCTCGGCCGGGAATCGAAGCCAGGACCTTCTTGCTGCAAGGCAAGAAGTGCTACCAACTGCGCCACCGTGCAGCAAACAAAACCAAACTTCATAAAATGAAAAACGTTCAGATCCTATATCTTTCTCAATTACTCTGCCCAAACCTAACCTCTGAACCATGCTGAGGAGGAGTTGTCCGGGCGACGACAAAGTTTGAAGAAAGCTCTGTGAACAAAGGGTTAGCTTCCAGCTAACCTCCGTAGCTGTGGGTGAAAGACGGCTCGTTCTGTCCGCCAACCAACTGCACGTTACCGTAACCACGGTGATGCGGGGCCGTTGTCCTTCCTTCAGACTCGGCTTGTAGAGACAGCATCTCTGCAGGGAACTCTCTGGAACACTGTTTGCTTCTGCAGGCCTCAGAGAGGAAGTAAAGCAATGCTTATACCTTAATTTCCCTTTTATGAATGAATACCTGATTCTTTCAACAATTCATCAATACTTAACTTGTGCATATGATCGCGTGATCTTATGACACCCTTGGATCCAGTTTGAAGAGTTTATGTCTTTTTGCCAGCAAAGAGACATTAGCGCGCTGTGCCTCCCCTATCCCCGTCCTGCAGAGGAGCAGTGGAAGAGAAAGGACCATTGGAAAGGTGGGGGTTTTTTACGGGCAGTGGCATCATGGGAAGTCCGCTGCTACCCCCCTTTCCCCTTCTGAAGTTGTGCTGGAAGTTGGTTAAATTCAATTTATTTTGAAAGTTCCAGAAAAGTTTGTACCGGAGTTTTCATGTTGAAATCCATGGCTGTGGTCCCAACACTCATGCCAAATAAGGAAAATGGTTGGTCAACACAGGAACATTGTGTTGCACAAGATGCCTGTTGGTCATTCTTTTCTTTCTGCTCTCGGTGGAGGAGGACGCTTTTTCTCTGTCTCCCGCACCCCTCCCATATCTGTCCTGTTTCAGCTCTGTGTCTTGTCTTCTTTTTGGAGCCTCTTTTTGCATATCTTCCAAATTCTGGATTTGGTCAGCTGGTCTCTCAATGCAATTGATCAAATTTTCTCGACAAGAAGACAGGGTGAAGGAGAGCCCACTTCTCCGGACTGGACGTTTTTCTCTGGATACACAATGGACTCCTGCCTGAAGTGGAGGATTGTGTGTTTGTTGATAATGTCAGGAGGTAGAAGATATGTATATAATTGGATGTTTGATATCAGGATTTCTGCTTTTTGGAGTCAGCGGTTACCTGGCATATCGAAAAATTCGGAGAATGTCAGCATCTGTTCTGGCAATTGTAAGGCTGCCTGGCATGTATGAAGGGATCTGCAGGGCGATCAGCACTCAGACTGAGATGTTACGTGAGCTGAATTGCAGTCTGGATGTGATCCTTACACAGGATCGCAGGCAGGTTGCGGTTCCTGGACTCAGGGGTGAAATGGGATAAATCTTGGAGAAAGTTGTTTGCTCGGATCTGGCGAAAGACCAGGAATTTAGTTGTTTGGATTTGCCTTTGAGAAGCACCAGCGAGACTCTCACGGCTGACGGAAAATTAAGAGTCAGCCTGACCCAAATAATTATTGTTTTTCTGAATCTGGCTCCCCTGCATGGCCTTGATGGCTGGCTGTCTTCAACTTCTCCTGGAAGTTATGTAAACATGACGCTCTGCTTCCTCTGCCCCCTCCCTTCCCTGAGGACATCTGTGGACCTGCTCAGAACTTTGTGGCCGGTTGATGAACATTCCAACGTACCATCAAGGACAATGGCCTCTGACAGTGCTTCATGGACCTACTTACACACTCACTTGCACACACACACATGCTCAAGATAAACATATGCACCCCTCACACCACCTTCACCGTTCCCAGCATGATATTGTTTTGTAAACTTGTTGCTTCTTTGTGCTGAGGTTTTTTGCAATCTCAAACTGTATCCTGCTAAGGATAAAGTGTGAAATATGATTTTTTTCCTCTACTTACCTAATGTGGCCTCTTTTCTCATCTAACAAGGGCAGCGCCTGTGAGTGGGCAGCAAAGCCCCGGTGACCCGTCCCCCCCTCTTCTTGTGTCATGATGTATGTTTGGATGGGTTGTACTGGAACTCTAATTTCCTCTCGGGGATCAATAAAGTGTCTTTGAATTTGAATTTGAATTGAATTTGAAACAGTGGCTATTTTGACTTTGTCTCCTTTTTCAATAGTCAAGTATCCTCACCAATAGGATCTTTCTATCTGTCTGTGGCCAACTCATAAACAAATACATACCTGGTGCAATCCACTGTCTGTGTCAATAAGTGTGCTTAATGGAGCTTAAGAGTCCCCCGACTGTGGAGAAGCCTTATGTTTTAAGTTCCTCTCGTTGCAGCTCAAATGTAAAATGTATTTGTCCAGCTGTCAAACAGTCCTGGCATTAAGGGTGGAGAGGCAGCAGGAAGTGGAAAGAGTGCAAGCAGTAACTCATCTGGTTCTTAATATAGTTTTGCAATAGTCACAGCATAACTCATAAATACAACTTCAGACATGAGAGTCTCTGGGTTAATATTCACAGTCATCAATAAAAAACACTGTTTTTTTGTGTATGTTTATTTGTGTGCGTTTGTATAACTATTTGCTCCAATTGCTGTGCAAGGTTGAAATTATCATGCAAAATGGCATAAATTGGAGAAGCATTCTGTATTCTCCACATGCCTCCGCTCCTAAACTGATAAAATTACAATTTTTTTTTTCTATTGTGTCAATCCCCCCCTCAAAACCTGATTCTAAGATGTTGTCATTTTCACTGTCGCCTGGCTCTCTACCCTCAATTTGAATGTGTGAATAGTGCAATTATGCATCACAGGATGGTTTCCCACCTGAGCAAAGCTAAAGGCTATGAGAAAATGATCATCTTTTGTTATTTTGATTTGGCCTGCCCTGCTCAGAGAAAAGCCAGATGGGTTCACCAGGATGACATGGATCACAGAGTATCTGACAGGATGACAAAGTTTGTGGGAACTGCATGTCAGGGAAGGTCTGGACCACAAAGGCACCAAGCTGTCTACCATCCTCTTCAATAGTAGATTTCAAAAAACAGTAAACATCTGAGTCAAGAAAAGAATGACTCAACCAGGCAAATCAGTCAATCAGGAATCTGACAGCATATAACAATCTATATATTTAAAAATATTTTAATGCTTCACACTGAGTAAGACGTAATTGCTGACATAGCTATAGAGCAGATTAGTTCATAAGTCGGTTTTCTCAAGTCCAAGTCTCAAATTTTTAACATTCTCACACTGCCATGCCATCTAGCCTGCCTAAAACTGTTGTAGGTTATAAATCACCCTTCACCTTAAATGCCTAAACTCACTAATTTACTTGTTTTTTTAAACTTTTGTGTATTTCTGACCAAAGAATAAGGTTTTGGCACTAGTTAAATAGTTACCACAGGTTTTAAAAATAATTTAACAAATGTTTGATAGGGGAAATCAAAATAGCAGAAAACGTGTGTAAGGTTGCTACCCTAAGGCAGCGTAACGGGAGGAAGAGAGCTAAGCTGTATGTGCAGTAGCACACAGGGTTAAAAGTAAGCACAGATATGAGCTACAGACAGGATACCCCAACGATTTGCTTTTTCAGACAGACTGGGAGCATTTAAGAACATGTTAGTGCTGTTATTTGGCGGGGGGTGTATGAGCCATAAAACCGAGAAGTTTGAGCTGACTCAGCAGTTAAATGAGTAGGTGAAGGCTACTCATACATCTGGTATGTTGTCATTTTTTTGTAATTTTGGTTACATGAAAATTTTTCAGGTGTTTAGCAGATAAATTATTTTTCTGTGTGTCTTTATTTTTTAGAGACTTCCCTATTATTTTAATTGATATTTTTACAGATGCATGATAATTAATGTAAACAAACAACAAGGTTGAGGCACCTGGAGCACTGATTGTATTTACAGCATGTTCCTATGATTCAGTGCATAACATAACCATTACCCAGCCAGTTTAAAGCACAACTCTGCTTTTTGTCTTGCTAATGTGGCTTCCTTTTGATGAGGAAAACATGAGGGATTATTGATATCCGCAAGTGTGTTTGAAGTATTTTTGTCAAGAAACATGAATTTGTGGTGAAAACAAATTGTTGGTAGAAAACCTTTAAACCTAGTTTAACACATAAACAATTAATTAATTTAATTCATCTTTTTCAGAAGATGTAATTTAACATGTCAAATCTGTACCTAACTCCTGTGAATTGTTTGGAAAACGAATTAAATATAATATTTACCATGCAAATAGTATAAACGTGTTTTTGTTCAAAGAAAAGACGTAAAAATGGCCCTAGATAATGTTGAATTTCTGAATAAATAAAACAGGAAGTGCTTTTATTCAGAAACACCGTTAACGTGTTTTTTATTGATGTAGCTAATATCTGTTATTACCTCCGCACAACTTGCCAATTGTCTTTTTTTCTTTAATTTGAGTTGGAGGATTTATGAGATTTAGGAAACCTTGTGCTAAAAATTTATTTAAAAGCTTTCTTGTCAAGTCAAGACAATAAACTGTTTGGCAAGCTATGAATTACAAGAGTGAGATTTAATTTTTATTTCATTTATTTGTTTTATGAAAGGAAAAAAAGCAGTTTTATAAGTTATTTTATTTTTTAAAATGTGGGTGAATTTGAAAGACTATTGACTTTCTTTAATACTGCGTCTTTGTGATAGTGTAAGGTTAACAGCAAGACAATAGGATGTTGAAGGTAGGTTAAAGTTGTTTTGTTGTAAAATTACATAAAATCAACAGTTGTATGGGCATTATTGTGATTCTGCAAGAAAATTAAAAGATTGGAAGTAATTTTTGGATGTACCATTAGCCAACAGTCCAACGACATGCCTTGTTAGTAAATCAAATGCACCCTCTAACAGATAAGTATTCCCCTCTCTGTCACAGCTGTGGTCTGCGGTGTGCTTGCTGTACATGTTTGCTTGACAGCACCAGTCATTTATGGAGAACCATTTCAGTGAACCCAAGCATACTGTCTGTGGCATTGCAATGACAACCCGTCCTTTCTACCCTACAGTAATTTCAAGGGAATGACATTAATCATTTACTCAAATGATCTACACTTACTAGGTCTCTTTCGCCACTGATTATATGAGACTAAGATCGTTTATGAGACTTGAGCCATAGACCTCAAGTCCAAGTCAAGTCTTTATTCCAAGTAAGAAGTTTTTATTTCTCAATCTTTAAATCAGCATCTCTGCCAAAAGTTAAAAGAAAGTTAAAATATGGAAATCCAGTTAATCCATAAATTAAAGTGTACATATATGTCATGATTCTCCCGTGTTAGGTTTTGAGTTTCTTGTCTGTTTCTTTGCATCCCCTGTTTAGTTGCTGTTATTCTTTTAGATTAGGGTTATGATTCATTCTTGTGCATAGATATTTATGTTACTTCCCTATATTCCTGCTCATCAGTGTTAATTATCCTCCATCCTTCAGTTACTCTTCATTGCTCCCCACTGGATCCTCCTGGTTACCTGCACCATTTCCATTTCCTCTCCTCTGTTGGTTTACCTGTGCTCCATGTCCTTTGTACTTTGCAGTAAGTTAAAAGTTCTGTTAATAAACGTTTCTACTTACCATGCCTTACCATGCTCCCATGCTTCTGTGTGCACGTTGGTCCTGCACAAAACCATTTTTTGACAATGCAAGGTTTTTGTTTTTAGACTTGTCATTTCCATTAGCCTCTGGTGCCATTTCAGGCTGTTATTTATTCAAACACTTTTGGGCAGTAAACACCTTCTTACCAAAATGTACCACAGAATCTATGGTATCCAAAACAACAAATGTCTAAGTCATTTTTCTCTCACTCAACTGGTTAAAAACAACTAATACTATCTATGTATTATAAAACTGAAAACAGTTCAATAGAGGAATTAAATTTTAAACAGACTGACATAATATTTGTAATAAAGTATTACTTTTTTATTAATTATCTAGCTCTTCAAATGATGCAAGAAAATTGCATCATTTACCCTGTTAGTGAGACAACCCACACAGAGATCTGACATGTCAAAAAAAACCTTGTCAGTATTAATAATTACTGTGATCTAAGATGCCTCTCTGTGCTTTATTTGCCACTTGGCAGCAGCTTTGGGTAATATAAAATCTATTTTAAAGTTGTACCATTTGGAAGAAACAAACAGAGTGGGGGAAATGGAACACAAGGTTGATGAGAGACAAAAAGATAAACTAGGTGCAGGCAATTAGCTATTTGACAGTACCCTTGCTAAAAGGTTGGATCATGTCCAGTTTGGATTAGTTTATCGTCTGCAACGTGATGAGAGCTCCCATATCACAGCCTTGCTACCCACTGAAGGGTGCATTAGGGTGTAGTGTTGGCAGCAATGTGGCTTTTACATTTAACAATCTGGACTTAGAGTGGAAAGACTCCAGAGGCATGCTGACAGAGGGGAGCGTCCCATCACTTGTCAGCATTGTCAGGGGGTAATTCCTTATTATCCCAAGTCTATTGGGCGCTATTTGTGCCTTTTATCATTTCCATTGGCTTTTCTTTGTGGCTCACATCAAATAATGATGGGAGGTCTAGAGGGGATATATGTATATAAATATGTCGAAAATTGGCTCAGTATGTATTCCTTTTCCCATGCAGACCTCTTTGTTGGATGCAGACAGAAGTGGCTTTTATGTGTCTGCCAGCAGGGCCACAGCTCTTTCCATCAATGGCATGCCATTCAGGAGATAACCATCAGCTGGCAGCCCACTCCACTGACACCACCATTTCCTCCAGCAGTCAGCAGATTACATTTTAGAAGTTGACAGCTTGTTATCACCTTGGATAGTAGGAGGGCTTAATCTTTTGTTCTTTTCTGACCGAGGGAGGGCTGAGGAATCAGCAGCTCAGGCCACTGACTCGAGTAACTTCATTCCTTGTGCCCTCTGCCATGACACACATGGAGAATGGGCCACTCTTTTCATCTCTCTCTAAGAGTGTCTATACTTTGTAGAGGGATTACAGTGATGGAAGTCTCAGCAGTGCACAATGATATCTGTTCAATGTGTCTCATTGGCTGACAGGAGATGGGTTATAGTCCGATTTGAAAATGAGCACAACGGATTCAGCCTGCAGGGATGGATCGCTGCTCCTAAAGCAAGGATTATCCTTCAGGAACAATCATATGGAATCCCTCTTGGAACAATAACCACGACAATAACAAGAATGGTATGGTTGTCGTACATCATTAGTCCATAAAGTTACACTATGAGAAAGACTTTAAAAATCTTTTAAATGAAACTTTTTTGCACAAAGATAATTTATCTAAGGTTGTGAGTGCCCCCACCTTGTATTTGAGACAATCAAATTTAACTCCTTAAATACTATATTCAAAAGCACAGTAGTTCTACCCTCAAAAATTTTCCTTCAAAATTAAAAATATGCACCAATTCACTTCTGGAAATCTAATAAACACAACTAGCAATGATATTAAAATATTGACCTCATTATTGAGGCATTTTTCTTAAAAACTGAATAAAGATGTACATGTATGCTACCTAAAACATATAGGGCACAACATAATGACGATGTTATGTGTATTGGTCTGCTTTTTGATGTCAAAACAGCCATGACCTCCATGTACTCTACAAGCTGCTGATAAGTGTTGTGCTATATGACTTATTTGTCCAGCACATCCCATAGTTTTTCAATACAATTAAGATCTGGGGGACTTGAGGCCATGTCAACACCGAACTATTCCTGAAACCTTTTTTTTAATTTAGATTTGCTTTGTGTTTGTGCTTCTTTAACAATTTTAGCTATAGTAGCTTGTAGGTTGAATTGGACCACACGTACTGACCTTTGCTCCCCATGTGAATCAGTGTGACCTTGTCACGTTACTGGTCCACCACTGTGGCCTCATTGGACTATCTTTGATAGGTACCAAGCACCGCCGACCAGCAACACCCACAAGAACTGCATTTTTTAGAGAGGCTGTGACTCCGTCCTTTTGTCTCTGTCAAACTCAATCAAATGTGGACATTTTCTCACTTCTAACGCATCAACCTTTGGGAAAGAAAAATTTACTTGCTGACCAATACATCCCACTGAAAGGTGAAATGAGGAGGTTATAATGAGTGTTGTTCATTTCACCTGTCAGTGGTCATAATGTTGTGCCTGATCATTATATAAACATATGCTATTATTTAAAAAACTTTACTTTTTAACTAAAAACATTTTCAGTTGCAGTAAACAAGGCTTCAGGATATCCAACAGTGTTGCACTAGCACTGAAACCATCTACTCTGAACTTGCTGATGACAGTGCAGAGCTTACTAAATATTTGCAACAGGTGGGTGTGAGTGCATATGCATGTACAATAACATAAAGGCTTTTGGAAATAGATCTTAAAGAAGGGCAGCAAAGAGACAGCTTTTCTCAATTATGAATTGTTCTTCCTATTGTTTAGGACATTTAGAAAGTCTTTGTACAGAGGTGAAAAAACTATGATAACATGATTCTTGTGCCATGTCTGTAGTGAAGCATCTTCACTTGTGGGGTGGCTTCTACTGTAGTGGTGTGGGGGATGAGAAAGTGGCTTAAAGGAAACTCTACAAAACTTAATCCCTTCGAGAACTTCTACTCAGTTAATTGCAACAACGGAGAAGAACTTAATAGTTCACCATCAGCCAGTACTTAGCAAACTAATTGCAAAATTTGTGGAAAACATGTGTGGCAAAACTCAATGTTTATTGGATGTATTTTCATATTAAGGCCTATGAAAAATACAGTATAAAATTATTTTATTATTCTGCATGAAACCACAGAAACCTACACAAATATTAAAATGTCAAATCCAAATATACAACATTTTGCCAAAATGTTTGACCAAAACTGTCCAAAGATCAATTTTGTCTTCTTGTACAACCCTTCACTGATAGTATAATAACTATAGTAACCTTGAACCATGAAATTTATCATCACTTCTTTTCTTTTTAGGCTGCAAGCTTTTTTCTTAGTGAGAGCAGTGGTCACCTCTTAGACTCTTTGTATGTCTCATCCAGTCTGTAGTATTCTCAGACCACTTAAAGATGTCTGCAATGCAGAAACATGCAGCATTTTTTTCCTGAAATGAGTTTTCTGCTTTTTTCATCTGTCAGCGGCTTTACAGTCAAGATTTCTGACTGAAACATTATGTTTGATATTAACAGACTTACACAGATGCAGTGATGACATTAGAAAAATCTTAAAGCTTATACAACGCACCAGTGCTGTCTGATGAAATCAGCTCTGCTGTCAAAGTTTTGCTCTGCAGACAAGCATACGGATAAATGTTATCTGCACCAACTTTCAGGAAAGATTAAAGGTTGTAGCACTCAGGCTGGTAGAAATGACTGGTTTGATTCTTTGCTCTGTAACTCCAGTAAAATCTCCTGTCACTTTAAAACAATTTCAGCAACCTTCTAACTTTTAGCAAATGCTAGAGCTAATATTGCTGTTTCAATGGTTTTTTTTAACCTTCTACAAACAATATTTGCTGTTCATGCATCAACGCCACCACAGACAGATTACCAGGATACATTGGAAAGGACATTTTTTTTAACAGGCTCTTTGTTGCACATCTGCCAGAAAAGGGAGGTACAATGAGACGGAGATACTGTAAAAATTAAATTGTGTTATTAGCGCTTGTTTGATAAAAGCCAGATTTTAAAGATATAGCAAGAAACTAAGCTGTTTAGGAAGTACTTCAAAGACCAATAGCAGGTTCCTTTCCTGTCTATAAGTGAATGTTCAAAAAGAAGGAGAGAAAGAAAGACAGTGCTAGCTTAAGTAATGCTACAAATTACTTTAGCTGTCTACTGAAGATTTTAGAGAGAAATGTTTTACTTTAGAAAAGTTCTTGTGCTCTCCCCCTGTTTTGAATTTCTCCAGTTTTTTTTTCTGTCTTCTCTGATGGGCTTGAATATTTTTCACCAGGGAGTCAAATTTAAAAAAATGTATTCATGTAGTGTTTATGAAGCCAAGTCATTGAGCCCTGCGCTATGAGGAATCTCAGTTTCATATTTGAACAACAGATTTTGTTTTTGCCTATTTGTGTAGCAGTGTCCTGCTTGTGTCTCACATAAATATGTACAGTTTATAGCTTTATTTATGACATAGAGAGCCCAAAAGCTATACAAAATACCTCAGTTGGCATAATATGGTAGAAAATGACAGCATAACAAGGCAACATTTGTGACTACTGCCATCAAAGACGTTTTTTTCTTTTAAATCAGCCTCACTGTTGGATCCACCTCGCCTCTTGCCTCATTATGTTTTATCTCCTTTGGAGCTTAAAAGGCCTCTCAGTGTGGTGTTATGGAAAAGGGACACCTGAAAGTCCCAGCACCACCAGCTGGACTGGCCAGCCATGCGCTGCTGCTCAGGAAGGCTGCTGCTTCAGGAGCTGTCAGTCATTGGTTCAAAATATGCATCTTCAGCACCGCTGAGCTGAGTTCACTGGGAAATATCACAGTTTTGGTTTTTCTTTCTTAAAGTCCCTTCATTTGCCGTCTCTTTCTATGTAGCATCATTCAGATCGTCTTATACTTCCTTGTTTTATGTTCTGAAACTATTTTAATTGTAAGGTTTGCTGTGATTTTCCGCTGTGCATTTATTTCATCAGTTGACTGTGAAGCAAAAATGTTGATTTTTTTAAAGCTCTGATTTTCTTACAATCCAGTTTTTTTAGTAACCTACCCAGACTGGGAATGTGAAAAAATAAAATCTGTTTCAGAAGTGGTATGCTGGATCAGATGGCAGGGTAAACAGATAACATTACAGGGCTCCCATGGCACAACCCCAGGCATTAATGTTAATGGAAACCTACACAACCTTACTGTTGCCTCTGAGCTGCTTCATTTTAAATCCAATTGGCAAGACCTAGGTCTGGAGGAAGCTCAGGAGACAGGGACACCTGGTAACAATGTATTCATTTTTCTTTTTCGGAGCAACCAAGTTGTCAACAGAAATGGTTCCTCTGCCATCTGAGGTCAACACAAAAGGAACTCACTGTGCGATAGCAGTTCCTCCAATTAGGGCGGAGCTATGCTCTCAATACAACATGCCAAATGATCCAAACATTAAATCAAGAAAAGCGATACCTCCCTATTTTGCGATTTTTAAATCTGCATTTAAAGTTTTGTATCACAATGCGATGGAGTTTATTTCACCAGGTATTATTTCCTGCTGCTTTTCATTGTTCGTGCTCTGGAGAAACTGGAACAGACTGTGCCAGCGCAACACAAACAACCTCTGTTAGAGACGCTTTACCCTCAAAATGAAGGGAAGAAAAACAGGGTAAAATAAAGCTGACAAAGTTCCACAAACATCCACTGGTGGATTTTCTTATGACTGAAGTGGTGACCTGTTGCTGCATAGGCCATCACCACAGTCTAATTACATTAAGAGACAGCTAAATTGGACGATGCAAACAGACCGGGCTTAAGGGATTACTGGACCTCTGACAGAGAGATCAAATTTTTCCTTCATGCATAAAACCCGGCTTCTTGCACATGCCATGTGTACAGAGGTCAGTGGGGAGTTAGCAGAGGACATTCTGATGGTTTTTATGCCCATTTTCCTCTGTAAGAGCCGTGTGTAACTGTGCATTTAAAGATGGATGCAAAAACATGTATAATACTTTATACCCAAAGGAAACACAAATTAATGTGTGTATAAAATGTCTTGCTTAAGCACTGACACACTGTTTCTAATAATAAACAACAACACTGTGAAAAAATAAATCAATAAAAAAAGGTTTTAACAGAGCTTTGCCAAAGTTACAACCAAATCAATTCAATACATTTTATTTGGATTTTATGTGTTGGTAAACCAACACAAAGAAGTGCATAAATGCGAAGTGGACAAAAAATTCAACATACACGTTTTTCTTTCTTTTTTTTACAAATTAAAATCTGAATTTTTGTATTCATATAAATATTCAGCCCCTTTTACCCTTTGCCCCAAAATAAAATCTAGCTCAAAAAATTGCCTTGAGAGGTATGTTAGAGAAAATGTAGAAGAAGGTGCTCTGGTCAGAGAATAACAAAATTAAACGTTAACTTTTGGCCTATATGGGAAACATCATGTGTGGAAGAAACACGAGCACCCAGAACACACCACAGTGAAATAGGGATGGTGGAGGAAGCATCATGCTGTGTGGATGCTTTTCTTAATTATGGACAGGAAAGCTGGTCAGAGTTGATGGGAAGCTAATTACTGGAGCTAACTACAGAACAATACAAGAAACCTGTTATAGGCTGCAAAAGACTTTACAGGACTGTACAGGAAGAGCTACCACGGAAGGGTATAGTTTAAAGTATATTTGTGTTTGAGAATGACGTAGTCAACGTCCAGACCTAAATAGAAATAAAAAACAGAGGCAAAACAAAACAGATTTTCACAGAACTCACAATCCAATCAGAATGATATTAGGCTATTTTGAAGAATGAGTCAAAATGTCAGTCTGTAAATGTGTAAATTTGGTAGCGACATAACCAAAACAAAAATACATGCAGCTTTAATCGTAGTGAAATGTATACAATACTGATTCAGGGAGCTGAATACAAATGCTTGTCATATTTTTCAAATATTTAATTGATATTTATATCTAAAAGATTTAAAAAGTCTTTTTTTTTCTTCCACTTAACAATATGATACACTACTCTGTGTTGGTCTGCCACAAAAAATCCAAATAAAATAAAATAAAGCTTATGGTTGTAATGTGACAAACTGTGAAAAAGTTAAAAGGGAAGGAATAGTTTTGTCAGATTCCTCCAAAAACCAAAAACATGAGCTAAATTCATGTCTTTGCTTCTCTCTGGTTATGATTGTGTGAATTTAACATTGGTGTTGAGTGAAACGCAACAGTTAAATATTACTATGATGCTGCGTAACATAATGTCGGTGTAACATTAGTATAGTGAAGCAGTTTCTCATTCAGAAAGAGTGCTGACCCATTTAGTTGCCTTTACAATAATTGAAGAGGTGTCAGAATAGAGATGTAACACTAAAAATATAAATCCTGTATTTATAATTCATTTAACTCTGTGTTTTGTTTTACAACATTCTTTTTAAAATGGTGATTGAAGCTTTATGAATCCTTAGGCTTATCCATCAACCCTCTCTATAGCTACAGCAGACATCAGTCACACAGTGTGACACCAAATGACTATACTAAAGACAACATTTCACCAGAAGTCTGTTTTAAACAGTCACTCTATTAAGTCGAAGTGAAAACTAGATTAAACCAAGTTTTAGATGTGTTGAAAGCTTAAATGTGGTAAAAAATATATTACATTTTTATCAAGCAGCTATAATGTGTGCAAATATTCACAAGTCAGGGTGAGGCACTGTTGGTGTAGGGGCTTAAGCGGCCCATGTACTGAGTCTTTAGTCCTCAAAGCGGCAGTCTTGAATTTGAGTCACATCCCCAGCACTGAAAAATAAGGCCACTACTACTGCAAAAAAAGTATGAAAAAACCAAAAAATGTCAAAGCATTCCCAAAAAAACAAAGGACTGCTCGGATGAAATATTTAGTGGGCTATAATATTTAAGTCCATGGTTCTCAAACTGTGGCACAAGTACAACGTTTGGTACTCTGGCTGGCGATAGTGATAGAAGAATTTTTATGAGCAGGTTTACTGTGATGTAGAGATGATAACTGACAAAAATGTATATTTGCTTTACCAGAAATTTGCCAAAAGAGAACAATTTGAGAACAAACTGAAGTGTAAATCAGTGAACCAAAAACGTGCTGGTGGCCAATTTGACAGCATTCGACAAACTCAACTGTGTTCCAGTTCCAAGTTTGTTAACCAGTGTGATTTGTTAA
Source organism: Girardinichthys multiradiatus (assembly GCF_021462225.1). Lineage (NCBI taxonomy): Eukaryota > Metazoa > Chordata > Actinopteri > Cyprinodontiformes > Goodeidae > Girardinichthys > Girardinichthys multiradiatus. The sequence continues at coordinate 38,283,411 of NC_061797.1, read as the reverse complement.
ATGTTCTGCGATGAGGAAAACTATATTAGCCAACCAAATTCAATACATTCTGTCCTTTTCTTGAAGAACTTCCTCTTCAGTACTAGTTTTTTGTGTAGTTTTGTTTCGGTTTTCTGGTTTCTCGTGTGTTTTATTTATCTCATGTTGTCTTTGTAAAAACCTCTTCCTGCGTTGCTTTGTGAGTTTTTGCCTTGTATTTCTTGTGATTTACTGTTAATTCATATTTATATGTTTTATTTTTTCTTGATTCCTCTGTTGTCCTTTTGTTTCTTGGTGTTTTGTAATTTTCCACTTAACCTCCTTTGTTAAGGCACTCAAATAACCGTTTCACATCAGGTTAATCAGTCTCACCTGTTCCCTCACCAGTATAACTCATTCAACTACATTAGGTCTCTCTTTCATTTACTCCTTGTCGGATTCTCTTCTTGTTACATCATGTTTCTGTGCTTTCAGTTTTTCTGTGCTTTCAGTTTGTTTCTTGCGTGCCTGGTTTACCTCTGTACATTTTGTGTCTCTTTATATAAGTTTTTGATTCAGTTGTTTTAGTAAATGTATTGACATAATCCTGCATGCCTCCTGGCTGTATTTGGGTTTCACACCACTACATCCCTTGACATAATCAGTCAGATAAACAAGTGCAGATAAACTGTTTTTTTATTGCTATTATGGAAAAACAGCACAAGATGTGTCAAAAACAAGCAAATCCAAATCCTTCTGTACTTTCCTTAAATATGTTTTGGTACTATTTACTTGGAAAGCCACTCTACATGCTAATATTTCTATAGATTAGGCCTGTTTACAGACTTTCCACTCTCGATGCCCACATCTGATATCGATTTTTGTGACCAATAAGTTAAATCTCACAGAGGGTGTTGTGGACATTGTGATAATGGAAAAAAAGAGAAAAGAGAGGGTGGGCTTTAATCTTAGCTGAAACTTTCATTCCAGTGTTGATCAATTATATTGCAACTGGATATTTTCCCAAAAATCATGCAGCCCTATTTTGTATAACATAATCTGCTGGTAAGACATGGGAATTTGTAAATGTCTATGCAATGTGCTAATATAATACTAAGAAGGCTGGCTGTAATTTTAGATTATGGTATTGTAAACTTGTACATGCAAACAAAAGAACAAGTTGAGCATTTTTAATGACCAAAGCTCATTATGTCATCTAAACATCAACAATGATGGATTTTGACCTGACTTTCAACTAAACTGAATAATTTGGAAATGAGCCATTCTAGCAGCATTGTTTGTTTCTGGATAAAATTTATCATTGGATTACTAGAATGTTTAATAAGTGAGTCAATTCTCCATTGTTTTTGTCTGATTGTTACTGGCACTGATTGCACCTTCTGTGCTATACATCAGATTCTTCTACTCTACTCTAATTGTACCTTGGCTTTCCGATAGCATGTCACTGTTGATTTAAATAATACACAGCAAAGGTGTCGGAAGTGAGGGAAGGGCTGTGGATGGGTCATTATATGTAATTCAAGTCCATTTAAAGTTAATATGTGAAAAAAGGATTGCAGTGTCAGGATGTAATGAAGCACTGATGTGTGATACTTCTTTGCAATGTTCTTCAAAGATAGCATATAGCAGTAGGATCCAGACATTTGCATCACACTGGGTGCTCGTTTTCTTCTCTCTTTCATTGGTGAGTATCTTTGTGCTGGGCCATGTGAGATGACACAATCGCCACAAAAACAGCTTCTTCCTGTCTGCATCTAGCCTAAGGCCCTCGTCCCCCACTGACACTTCCCCCTTTGCATATAATACGAATATCTCAGCACATGTAAATACAATTTCATAAAATGTTATACTGTTGCTATGGTATATGTTTAATAATTGCTATGATTTTCTTCTTTACAAAAAGTTGCACAATTCTTTCTCTATTCTACTAACAATCCTGTACAACTAGTTTTTGTTTTTAACTATATATTTCCAAATGTATTTATGTCAGCTGTATATTTGTCTATGTGTAGGACCTTATCGCCAAAGCAAATTCCTTGTACTTGTGAGACACTATATGGCATTAAAGTTTTTCTGAATCTTATGACAAACACACAGAGTTTCTACTCCCCAAAGCAGCTGGTCATCATTCCTAAAGCCATGTGCAAAAACAATTGCCCAGAGGTACAAATTTATCTAAACTGCTCTACGCGAAAGTGGCTGCTGTTCCTGCAGTTGTCCTCAATTATTGAGCAGCAATCAGGGGCTGACTTTTGGCTGTTAAAGTGGATTTTTTCCAACTACAATAATAAAGGCCATCTAAAGCAGAGGATACAAGGCTCTCAGAAACACTGCAAACTAAATAAAGAGGTAGAGAAAGAGCGGAAGGCAGATAAAAGCTGACACCCAATGTATTAGAACTCAGCTCTATTAGATATGAGCTTCTGCAAGGGTGAGGCACCACAGCTTCAGGCAAGATACTGTTTGCTCACTATGCTTTAGAGAGTGGGACTGTGGAGGCAGTGTTATCACTGTGTTCTCTATACAGCACACAGTCTTTCATGCATGATTTAGGAAAGTGAAACTCTTAAAGTAGGAATGAAGCAGAAGAAATAAAAGTATGTGCTTATGCTGCAAATCCCATTATAAAACTGATAATATACCTCTAAAAAGAAATTAGCTAGCAGTCAAATGAGGAAAAAAACTGATTTGCATCCAAGACATGGTTTCATATATTTTTTCCACAGTGTACTCATGTTTACCTTGGATTTATCTTGTGTTTTAAGAAGCTTAAATACTTGCCCTTACATCCTGCTACATCACATAGTAGGACCTTCAAATAACAGACCTTACAAGTTGCATGATAAAGTTAAAAACAGTTAAGTTAATTCTTATATTAACAATATATTGTTTTGCCTCTCTTCAATTTGATCAAACATTATTTTCATCGTGGGAGGAGGTGGTGGAGGTGTATAAATACCTTGGTGTATTACCGAGGTATTTATACAACATACTGGTGTAATCCAGTATGTTGTCACCTGGACAACATACTGTATACATAGTGAGGCAGATCTAATAGTCTGCTGTGGAGAGTGCAATTACTTGTGCAATAATCTATTGGGGTAGCAGCATCAGAGCCAGAGACTTAAAAAAGCTCAAGAAGCTGATAAACAAGGCTGCCTGGTGGCTGGATGCTCCTAGCGGGACCCGGCCGGGCCAAGCCCGAAGGAGAGACGCGAGGCCATCCCCCAGTGGGCCCACCACCTGCAGGGGGAACTGTGAGAGACCGGTGCAAAGAGGATTGGGCGGCAGACGAAGGTGGAGACCTCAGCGGCCCGATCCCCGAATGCTTAGGCTGGCTCTAGGGACGTGGAATGTCACCTCAATGTGGGGGAAGGAGCCTGAGCTTGTGTGGGAGGTCGAGAGATATCGACTAGAAATAGTCAGGCTCACCTCCCCGCACAGCATGGGCTCTGGAACCCATCTTCTCGAGAGGGCCTGGACTCTCTTCCACTCTGGAGTGGCCCATGGGGAGAGGCGGCAGGATGGGGTGGGTTTGCTTGTTGCCCCCCAGCTCAGTCGTCTCGTGTTGGGGTTTACCCCAGTGGATGAGAGGGTCGCATCCCTGCGCCTTCGGGTTGGGGACAGATCTCTGACTGTCATTTTGGTGTACGGGCCCGGGAGGAGTTCAGTGAGGCCATGGAGAAGGACTACCGGTTGGCCTCAAAGCAATTCTGGCAAACCGTCCGGTGCCTCAGGAGGGGGAAGCAGTGCTTGGCCAACACTGTTTACAGTGGGGGTGGGCGGCTGCTGACCTCAACAGGGGACGTTATCAGGCAGTGGAAGTACTTCGAGGATCTCCTCAATCCTGCCATCACGCATTCCCTGGTGGAAGCAGAGGCTGGGGACTCGGAATTAGACCCTTTCATCACCCAGGCTGAAGTCACTGAGGTGGTTAAAAAGCTCCGCAGTGGCAGGGCTTCGGGGGTGGATGAGATCTGCCCTGAGTACCTCAAGTCTCTGGATGTTGTAGGGCTGTCATGGTTGACACGCCTCTTCAACATTGCGTGGCGATCGGGGACAGTGCCTCTGGACTGGCAGAGTGGGGTGGTGATCCCCCGTCATAAGAAGGGTGACCGGAGAGTGTGTACCAACCTGGCAAGGCCTACGCCAGGGTATCGAAGAGGAGAGTCCAGGCAATAGTTGAACCTTGGCTTCAGGAGGAGCAGTGTGGTTTTCGTCCCGGCCGTGGAACACTGGACCAGCTGTATACCCTCTACAGGGTACTCGAGGGTTCATGGGACTTTGCCCAACCGATCCACATGTGTTTTGTGGACCTGGAGAAGACATTTGACGGTGTCCATCGTGGTGCCCTGTGGGGGTTGCTCCAGGAGTATGGAATCAGGGGCCCTTTTTTAGAGGCCATCCGGTCTCTGTACAAGCGGAGCAGGAGTTTGGTCCACATTGCCGGCACTAAATCGGATCTGTTCACGGATCGGTGCGGCTGCCGCAGTAATGGGGTCAATGTGCCAGTCCGTTGTGGTGAAGAGAGAGTTGAGCCGAAAAGCGAAGCTCTTGATTTATCGGTCGGTGTACGTTCCTACACTCATATATGGCCATTATCTTAGGGTCATGACCGAAAGAACGAGATCCCGGATACAAGCAGCTGAAATGAGCTTCCTCCGTAGGTTGCCGGGCACTCCCTTAGAGATAGGGTGAGGAGCTCGGCCATCCGGGAGGGGCTCGGAGTAGAGCCGCTGCTCCTCCACATTGAGAGGAGGTGTCTCGGGCATCTATACCGGATGCCTCCTGGACGCCTTCCTCGGGAGGTGTTCCAGGCACGTCCCACCGGGAGGAGGCCCAGGGGACGGCCCAGGACGCGCTGGAGGAACTATGTCTCTCGGCTGGCCTGGGAATGGCTTGGGCTCCCCCCGGAGTAGCTGGAGGACGTGTCTGGGGAGAGTGAAGTCTGGACGTATTTGCTGAGTCTGCTGCCCCCGCGACCCGGTCCCGGATAAAGCGAAAGACGACGAGTACGATTACGAGTAAACTGAATTGAACTTCAGTAACTGTTTTGAGCTTGCTGTTACACATTGGGGGCCCATCTGGGAAGTGAACCCAGGACACTCAGCATCAGCCACTCTTTTAAAACTAGAAATTCTTTATGGTCAATCAGTGACTGTGTCACAGGACTGTGTCCTGGATATGTACTCTAATAATAAATTTTCTGTGATGTAATTTCAGATTTAGGTGGACATGATTCCTCAAACAATTACCTCAATTTTTTTTAACTATTTATGTTATTAAGAAAACCTCTAATCCAGACTTTCTCAACAATTTTACATTTTCATCACTTTAATCCTGTGCAGAGTATTATACAGTAAAAACGCTAGTTTTATTAAACCAGATCTGACCTTTTAGATGAAAGCAAATGTTTTGCTATTCAAACAGCACAGAGAAAAAATAACGCATTTCAACTTTATTTAATTATTGTGTGTAGCTCTGACCTAAACATGTCTCTTAAACTGATTTTTGCAGATTATATCTATATATAATATAGACAAGTGACTATATTATACATAGTCACTTGTCTCACACAGTGTGTGTTTTGGGGTCTTATGTGTGTGTTTCTGTGATAGCTTCACTTTGGGCACCCAAAATTGGGCCTGAAAGCATGTGCTGATCGGTGAATATTAAATGGATGGAGAAATTGCACTCTGGATAAGTGGCTCTTGTTGCTGTGGAGTGTGACACTGCTCCTTGGTAATGATTCATAGTGCTCTTAACACATGATATTTTAGACATTCAATGGATTTCTGGTTCTCTGTGGGTGATTTTGATGTGTTTCTCATCTGTTTCTTTAAATAAACATATACATTCAATAAAGCCTGCAGATTCAACAACTTAGTCTTAATTTCTGTGTAATATTAGGTGAAAGGGGCTGTATTACATAAAGGGTTTAGGCATTAAAGGAGACACGAGAGAAGAGGCACAGAAATGGTGCTTTTCTCATTTAGTTGAAAGTGTTGTACAAAGCCAAAGATGTGCATAAGCTCATAGCTGATCTCTTGTTCCTATGACATGAAGCAGCTTAGTTTTACACGTCCATCATTGCTGCTTAAAACCCCAATCGTTTTAATGCTGGGAGTCAAGCAGGGTCAGACAGTGTCACAATTTCAGGACAAAGGTTTAACCTATTTAGAAATTAAATCTGGAAAAGCATTTTGAATAGAAAGAAACACATTTCCTGTTGGACAGTTTTCTTCTCCACAATCAACTAAAGAATATGTTTTATAAATGTTCCTCACATGCCTGAAATACAAAATTAAAATCAATTAAACTATGCTGATGGCCAGAAGGCCTTCTAATTTTAAAGACTTGGAGCTCATCATAAAACAGTAATGTGAAAAGTTTATATCTAGTCTTATAAAGGGTTTGATTGCTGTAATAACATTACATATTTTCCATTCATTAATATAAAGGGTGTAAATAATTTTCAAATAAAGTTGTTACACTTAAAATAAAACGTTTTCTTTAAAATAGATGATACCTCTTTTAAATTGTTGTATCCTTTTGGAAGAGACCTCTGTGTCATTTCCAATCACATTCGCACATTCCAACCACATCGCATTCGTAACTTCCTGTTTTTGCTGTTGCACTCGGTGGATTGTTTGGTGTGTGAAGGCTCTCTCGTTTGATATGATTCCTCTCTACTGTGATATCTCTTACTTGTTCTAATACATAAGCACGTTAAAGCACATACTTTCTGTTGCTGCATTCAACGTTTGGGGACTCTCCGTGTCTTACACGGTTTTTCTAGTAGTGGTAAGTGGTCGCTAGCTTAGCGTTAGCTTTAACTCCACCATGGCTACCCGTTCTGCTGTTTCTCTCTCTGAGTCTCCTCCTCTCTCCTGCTCTCTGTGTCAGATGTTCAGTTACTCCTCTGCCTCATTTAGTGATAATGGTACGTGTAATAAATGTAGCATTTTTGTAGCTTTGGAGGCGATGGTTTCGGAATTCGAGGCCTGGCTCTGCGCTGTTGAAAAACCAGCAGATAGGCGAGGCCCCTTAGCCAGCGCGGAGCCACCGAGGGTAGATCCCCGTAGCAGTCCTTCAGCAGAGCCCACGCAGCCGGGGCCTCAGGTCAGCTGGGTGACGGTACGTCCTAGATCCCAGCCCACAGGTCACCACCAACCCGTCTGCGTTTCTAACAGATTTTCCCTGCTCAGCGACACATGCGCTGAGAAGCCAACTCTGGTAATTGGCAGGTCCATAGTCAGAAACGTGGCACTAGAGACACCAGCGACCATAGTCAAATGTCTGCCAGGGGCCGGAATGGGCCCCACCCACCCCACTTTGGATGGAGCAGCTCTTCCTTCTAGGAATCTGGCCGAATTTATTAGTTCTCCAAAACTATGACAACCCAGGGTTCAGACCAGGAAGCAGAGTCGTAGTTTAACAATCCTCTCAGCAGCTTCTGTACTGCTACCCACCCATTACCCTATTAAGACAGTGTCTCGCCCACGGCCAAAATTGAATAGATAAAAAAATAATCTAAAAGGAGGAAATCAGGAAATCAGTGGCTTACTGAATATAAGATCTCTCTCTTCAAAGACTTCGCTAGTTAGTGACCTGATTTGTGACAATCAGATTGATTTATTTTGCCTCATAGAAACCTGGCTGCAGCAAGAGGATTGTGTTACTATAAATGAGTCAACTCCTACTAATTATTTAAAGTCAAAATACTGGGCGAGGAGGAGGAGTAGCAACACTCTTTGAGTCCGATTTATTGATAAGTCCCAGACCAATCAATAGCTACAACTCTTTTGAATATTTAATCCTTTGTTTTCCTCATCCAAATTGCAAAGCACTGAAACCACTTCTGTTTGTTGTTTTGTACCGTCCACCAGGCCCTTACTCTCAATTTTTAGATCAGTTTTCAGACCTTTTATCTGATTTAGTGTTAAATACAGATAAGGTTATTATAGTGGGGGATTTTAACATTCATGTTAACACTGATAGCGTAAATATAGCCTTTAATACTATCTTAGACTCGATTGGCTTTGCTCAAAACATTAACAAACCTACCCACCCTTGTCTTCATTCTCTGGACCTTGTGCTGACATATGGCATTGAGTATAAAGACATAACAATATTTTCTCATAACCTTGTCCTGTCTGACCATTTTTTAATAACCTTTGAGTTTAATTTAACCGAGTACTCCACACCTGAAAGAAAATTTCATAATAGTAGATCATTATCAGACAATGCTGTAACAACCTTCTGTTCCATTTTTTATTTCCTCATTTTCACAGAAAAACACAGTGGAGGGCAATAATTTTGTTTCTTCCCCTTGACAAATTGATTTTCTTGTTCATAGTGTTACTTCCTCATTGCATGGTGCATTGGACAATGCAGCCCCCTTGAAAAAGAAGGTAATTATTCATAGGAGGCTGGCTTCCTGGTTTAATTCAGAGTTGTGTATAGTTAGAAAACTGGAGAGAAAATGGCGCTCTACACACCTAGAGGATTCCTACGTAATCTGGAAAAATGGCCTACTGTTGTATAAAAAGACACTTCGCCAAGCCAGAACAGCTTATTTCTCATCATTAATAGAAGAGAACAAGAATAATCCTAGGTTTCTCTTTAGTACAGCTGCTAAACTTACACAGAGTCATAACTCTGTTGAGCCATCCATTCCCTTAGCTCTCAGTAGTCATGACTTTATGGGATTCTTCTTAAATAAAACTAATTCTATTAAAAATAAAATTTTTGACATACTCCTGAAGATGATTACTTCATCCTCAGAAAGTGAGACAACATTGGAGGTAACTGTAGAACTTGATGTGTGTTTGGACTGTTTTGATCCTGTGGAGCTTCCTGAGTTATCAGACATATTAGCTTCATCTAAACTTTCAACTTGTATGTTAGACCCAATCACAACTAAATTGTTTAAGGAAGTGTTCCTGCTGATTACCAGCCCCATTTTAGATATGATTAATCTATCCTTAGTAAATGGATATGTACCACAAGCTTTTAAGGTAGCTGTAATTAAACCTTTACTTAAGAAACCTTCACTTGATCGAGATAACTTGAAAAATTACAGACCTACATCCAATCTTCCATTCTTATCTAAAATTCTTGAGAAAATAGTTGCTAATCAAATGTGTGAGCATTTACACAGCAATGACCTGTTTGAAGAGTTTCAGTCAGGCTTCAAAGAAGCTCATCATAGCATTGAAACAGACCTGCTGAAAGTCACTAATGATATTCTAATGGTCTCAGATAATGGACTTGTGTTAGATCTCAGGGCTGCATTTGATAAAGTCGATCACAATATTCTCTTAGAAAGGCTGGAATATTCTGTACGGATCAGGGGAACAGCGCTAGGCTGGTTTAAACCTTATTTGTCTGACAGATTCCAGTTTGTCCATGTCAATGATAAATCATCTTTAAACTCCATGTTTAATTGTGGAGTACCACAGGGTTCAGAACTTAGGCCAATTATCTTTACTATATATATGCTTCCACAGGTAAAATTATCAAGCAGAATGTGATACATTTTCACTGTTATGTTGATGATACTCAGCTTTACTTATTCATAAATCTTGATGAGCCCAACCAGTTAGATAGACTACAAGCGTGTCTTGAAGACATAAAAACTTGGATGATTTAAAATGTTCTGCTTCTAAATTCAGACAAGACAGAAGTTGTCGTCTTTGGACTGGAGTCTTTAAAAAAGAAACTGCTTAGTCGATCACTTAACCTGGATGGCATTAATTTGACCCCGGTGATAAAGTAGAAAACCTTGGTGTTATTTTTGACCAGGACATGTCATTTAAATCCCATATTAAACAGGTTTCTAGGATTTCCTTCTTTCACCGCCGGAACATTGCCAAAATTAGAAATATCCTATCCAGGAGTGATGATGAAAAACTAGTCCATGCATTTGTTACTTCAAGGCTGGACTATTGTAATTCTTTACTATCAGGATGTCCACAAAATGCAGTTAAAATATTTCAGCTGATTCAAAATGCTGCAGCAAGAGTTTTGATGAAAATTAAAAAGAGAGATCATATTTCTCCTATTTTAGCTTCCCTTCATTGGCTCCCTGTTAAACCCAGAAAATAATTTAAAATTCTCCCCCTCACATATAACGCCCTGAAGGATCTAGCTCCATAATACATCAGAGATCTGATTGTTCCATTTGTTCCTAACAGGGCACTTTGTTCTCAGACTGCAGGTCTACTGGTGGTTTCTAGAGTCTCTAGAAGTAGAATGGGAGACAGATCCTTTTGTTATCAGGCCGCTCTCCTGTGGAGCCAGCTCCCAGCTTTAGTCCATGAGGCAGACACCCTGTTTACTTTTAAGGCTAGGCTTAAAACTTTCCTTTTTGATAAAGCTTATAGCTAGAGTGGCTTAGTTTATCCTGAGCTATCTCTGTAGTTATGCTGCTATAGGCTTAGGCTGCTGGAGGACATAATGACCACTTTCACCCTCTTCGCTACATTCTCATTCTACTCTCCAATTTTGCATTATTTGCTGTTATTTCAGGTTTTCACTTTATGTTCTCTCTCTTTTCTCTTCCTAGAAGCTACACATGGCCTGACTCTGTGTCTACCTATGACACCTTTCTGGAGGGCGGCATCGTCCAAGCGTCTGCTGGCAACAACTTAATGCTCACCCTCTACCGATGATCCACATGGCTCTGTCTTTCAGTGTTTAACCCTTTCTCTCTCCTAGACATAGCAATTGACTGAGCTTTTACTGTAACTAATTATATGTGTTCTATTTCAGACTCTAACCTTGAAAACTGGCTCAGAGATTATCTGTTGTTTCTTTCTAGATGAAACGACTAAAGGAGCTACATCCATTAACAATTACTTTTCCTTCCCATAGAAAGTACTCCTGGATCAGTGCTTCTGTGTTCTTTTTGTGTCTCTGCTTTGTTCTCTCAAACCACCAGTCAGTCGTGGTAGATGGCCGCTCACACTGAGCCTGGTTCTGCTGGAGGTTTCTTCCTGTTAAAAGGGAGTTTTTCCTCTCCACTGTCGCTACATGCATGCTCAGTATGAGGGATTGCTGCAAAGTCAACGCCAGTGACTGTCCACTGTTGCTACATGCTCATCCAGGAGGAGTGACTGCTACAAATCTCTGATTCGATGCAATCTGCAGGGTTTCCTTAGGTAGAAAAACCTTTTATCCAATTTGAATAAATAACTGAATCTGACTGCACTGTTCAATGGTTAGGATTAATTGGAATGTATGTATCTGACTTTTGTGAAGTGCCTTGAGACAACATGTAGCGAATTGGCGCTATATTAATAAACTGAATTGAATTGAATTGACATGTCCTATGATTGTTTAATTCAAAATTACTTATAAACTGGGCCGCTGTCTTATGAAAATTAAACTATTCAGGACCTGGGCTAAAATTCCCAATGCTTCAAGACCCTAAAAACACCCCTGGTGGTATATCTATTTTATAATTTCATTTGTTCTGTGGTGGAGCCTTAACTGAAATTCTTCATATTCCTCATTGAAAAAAATTGAAATGAAATTATTTCCTTATAGCCTCCACCATTAACTTCAATAGACCATGTTGAATAGGCATATAATACATGATATGCAAGGCAATACCTGTGTTATTAAATCGAGTAAATTTTCAGGCTGAGCTTTATCAGCTGCTGTCAACAGAAAGTGGTTTCTATTTAGTTTATTAGTAAGCAGGGTAAGCCGGGCACAGTGTATTTGTGAGTATCCATCTATGAGCAGTCATTCTTATCAAACTTTACCCCAAAAAGTAGAGACTAACCAGGGCCTTGCTGCAGGAGCATTTCCGACAGGTCCTCTAGGTGAAGGAAGAGAAGCGCACCTCCAACTCCAAACAGCAGGATGAACCAATAGCTACGTGGCATTCTTCGCAGTCGTATCCAGAGGGAATCCATCTCCATCCTTAACTTCATCCACACCATGATGCGGCACAGTAAGGTGCGTATATAATAGGTTCTGAGGAAATATTGAAAAAGAGAGAAATAACGACCAAGTTGTTTACAGTCTAATCCATCTTAATAGCAATGCAAAAAGAAGCGGTAGGCAGTAGTATCACTATTGAAAACAAGTCTGAAAAACTTGTATAGTTTTCATCATGACACATATTTTTATTTAAAAATAACATGCAGTGTTTTTGAACTTGGTCACATTTTGTCACATGTCAACAAACGTCATTCTATTTTATTAGGATTTTTTATTAGTGCAAAGTGGTGCCTAATTATGAAAAGGAAGCAAAATTCTGAATGTTTAAAGATTTATTTTTTTTTCTAAATAGAAATCTGAAAAGTGTGACGTGTTTGTATTCACTCCCTTTACTTTATACAGTATGGGTGTGTGTGCTGGGATGACTGCTTGTTGGTTCAAGTGTCAACCATCTTGCTGTTAAGTTGAGGGGATGTTATATTATATTATTATTTATTATACTATCCAGCATTAGGTACATCTGGTTTCAAAACAGCCCCCATTATGATGCTATCATAAACATGTTTGATGGTTTGTTCTTGAAACCCCTACCTTGACTCTTCCAAACAAACACACTTGTCATTATGGTCAGATAGCTCAGTGTTTTTATGATCTGGCAAGAAAAGGAAGAGCCGACCAATGAATCCAACCACTTTATTTAAGCTTTGCTAGTTCTGCCAAGAAAAGTGGTCATATTTCCACATTAAATTAAATGGAAAACTGGTGACAGCAAAACTTCCGTGGTCAAGGTACAATGCTCTAAGGAATAATTAACAATATCAGTAGGATATCTTTGCATATATTTAAGATTTGCACATAAATTAAAAATCCACACAAATGCATCAAAATCTTGTTTTTAAATATTGATAAAAGTTACTGGTTATGATCATTTACCCTAGGAAAATGTACCCATGAAGGCTCCAAATGTCAAAAATGACATTTTTGACATGCTGTGTATATAAACCTTCAACAGATATGTATAGTGTGTAAATCACAGCAGCATTTTTTGTCAAGAGAAAAAAGACAATAAGAGGCTGAAAAATATTGTGGGACACTAATGAGAAGAATATTGTTTTTGGAGTTATGTTGGTAAAATAACCTTGGACACTTCTTACAAACTGGCTCATTAGAAATGAGGGGTATAATTAAGAAAAGTAAATAAAATACCACATGGAGTTACAAATCTGAATATGAGGATGGAACAGAGGACAGGCAAAAAGGACAGAAAATCAACTGAGGTGGTTTTCATTACAGCCAGTAAGATGAGGATTTTAAACTTGTGTTAGTAGAATAAAGTTGGGTTTTTATGCCAATAAACTGCCCTGGTTTACTTGTGTTCAAAAAATTGTCCTTAATTTTTATAAGATTTAAAGTTACTTTAGTAGCATTGATATTTTATCCTGTGTGTGACTCTCAAAGGAGTTCAAAGCCCAGTGTTGGGGGTTATGATTTTTGATTGATTAATCTTGATCAATAGTTATAATTAAAATCATAATTTGACAAAATCAATTTCTGTCCATCTCCGGCTCTGTCCAAATCCTCATTTATGAATGGAGACCAGAGATGTTTCTGGTGTTGTAATTGTGGCTCAACGCCTTTGACAATTACAACCGTTAAATACTCCGTAATAATTAATAACTATTGCCGGAGATGTCACTGTTTAATCGACCGTTTCTGCCGAAACGTGGGGAACTTTAACCTTATCTTGACTGACAAATCACTTTCGCACACAATGAACACAAAACGCTCTCTCTTTATCTATGTGGATATTTATTCATCTTCACCTACTCAACATGCAAAATTCTACATAACAAGGGGAACACATCTAACTAAGCAAAAATAAAGAAAACAGCAGTGGGTGTGTATTGAATCAACCAGCAGTTATGGCAAAATTGAGAATATGACGAAGAGGTAAGTGAGTGGAAAGTGGGGGGCGCAACTCTAACTGTAACTCAGTTATTCTGACCATAAAACTTCCCCCAACTCCTGAGCAGACAAAGGGTTGTAAAGCTTTTGGCGGCAAGCTAGCGAGCAGTGATATTGGAGACAAAGGAAAATGGAGAATTTTACCATGAGGTTATTTTAACAGTCCAGTCTTACAACGCACCTGCGTTGACTCTCAGGTGGTAAAACACGCACAGAGCTAGGAACGCAGCGGCTCCAGATATCAAAATAACACATCAAAGTTTCAATAACAAAGTTACATGCACATATTATTCAGAACACATGAGATCCTAACTAGCGATTATCATCGCACTACAACCTCTGACCCTGCCCAGGCCTTCTAATAAAGAAATAAAAATAAAGGATGGGTTTTACTTGGTGAAGTTTCCTTCTGGGGCAGCGAGTGAGAGGAAAAGGGGGGGGGTTTGAAGCGTTGCTGCGTGTCCACAGTTAAACTCCAAGAAAGTGGTCAGTCCCCGTCCTTTGGCCTTCTTGATGAAAAGGAAAAATAGGATCTGACCATCAGCAGTCGACTAGGGATGAAACACGGTGGCGGTTCGTTTCCTCGAACTCCGTGTTTTTAGTTACGTGTTAAACTCACGTCTTCGATCGGCAAAGTGAAATTTCTGGCCTTCCTAGTCCAGAAACCTCAGTTATGAATTGTTCGTTGGCCAACGAGAGAGAATAAAATAAATCCACTCAGGACTCTTCTTCTCCAGGTGATGCTTCAGATGTTGGTGATCGGGTCACGATCTCCAGCTGAAGGCATGTGTTCAAAATGGGCGCCTTCCTATATAGCGTCCTGTGACGTCAGACTTGGGACGCCCAGTCATATCAGTCGCAATGCTCGATGGGATATGTAGGAGCGGGCTGTCCTGGATACAAAATGGCCGATGCCATTGGAGAGGCACAGTGACGTCCAACAACGTGCGGATAGTCCAATACTCAGCAACAAGTGGTCCAACACCAGAAAACATGGCAGATATTTGTGACATAAAAAATGAGTTGATAATACATAATTTTCCACCTTTCATGTCTTCCCTGGTATCCTGTTCAACTCAACTGAAAAACTACAGGGATTGGACAATGAAACTGAAACACTTGGTTTTAGACCACAATAATTTATTAGTATGGTGTATGGCCTCCTTTTGCGGCCAATACAGCATCAATTCATCTTGGGAATGACATATACAAGTCCTGCACAGAGGGATTATAAGCCATTCTTCTTGCAGGATAGTGGCCAGGTCACTACGTGATACTGGTGAAGGAAAACGTTTCCTGACTCGCTCCTCCAAAACACACCAAAGTGGCTCAATAATATTTAGATCTGGTGACGGTGCAGGCCATGGGAGATGTTCAACTTCACTTTCATGTTCATCAGACCAGTCTTTCACCAGTCTTGCTGTGTGTATTGGTGCATTGTCATCCTGATACACAGCACCGCCTTCAGGATACAATGTTTCAACCATTGGATGCATATGGTCCTCAAGAATGGTTCGGTAGACGGTAGTCTAGCACAAGTATTGGGCCAAGGGAATGCCATGATATGGCAGCCCAAACCATCACTGATCCACCCCCATGCTTCACTCTGGGCATGCAACAGTCTGGCTGGTACGCTTCTTTGGGGCTTCTCCACACCGTAACTCTCCTGGATGTGGGGAAAACAGTAAAGGTGGACTCATCAGAGAACAATACATGTTTCACATTGTCCACAGCCCAAGATTTGCGCTCCTTGCACCATTGAAACCGACGTTTGGCATTGGCATGAGTGACCAAAGGTTTGGCTATAGCAGCCCGGCCGTGTATATTGGGAGCTCCCTGTGGAGCTCCCGACGGATAATTCTGGTGGAAACAGGAGAGTTGAGGTGCACATTTAATTCTGCCGTGATTTGGGCAGCCATGGTTTTATGTTTATTGGATACAATCCGGGTTAGCACCCGAACATCCCTTTCAGACAGCTTCCTCTTGCATCCACAGTTAATCCTGTTGGATGTGGTTCGTCCTTCTTGGTGGTATGCTGACATTACTCTGGATACCGTGGCTCTTGATACATCACAAAGACTTGCTGTCTTGGTCACAGATGCGCCAGCAAAATGTGCACCAACAATTTGTCCTCTTTTGAACTCTGGTATGTCACCCATAATGTTGTGTGCATTTCAATATTTTGAGCAAAACTGTGCTCTTACCCTGCTAATTGAACCTTCACACTCTGCTCTTACTGGTGCAATGTGCAATCAATGAAGACTGGCTACCAGGCTGGTCCATTTTAGCCATGAAACCTCCCACACTAAAATGACAGGTGTTTCAGTTTCATTGTCCAACCCCTGTAACTAAGCTGATAGAAGAAATAAAAAACTGATAAAAGAACAATAACCTTGTTGCATTAGTGTGCACTTTCTTAAACTAGTATGGTGGTAAACCACCTTTTAATTGACCTTTTAATTTGATCAATTACAGCATCCAGGTTTTTTTGTAGGAATCCAACAGCATGCCACATGTTTAATTGGCAATATTCATATATTTTGCAAGAGCTCTCACAGTCTCTTTATTTGACTCCCTTGGAAGAAATTTGCCTTGGACAGAGGGAGTTACACTGCACAGACATATTACACTTTCATAACATCACAAACACAATTAATGCAAAAATAAATGAATAAAATCATTAACATACAGTGCAGAACTAAACTGGTTTATGAGGAATTAATTATCAGGGTAGCTTTGCATTCTTACGGAAATGTTAATCTCATTCTTTGTGCTTATTGATGACTTTAACTGATAAAGGAATGAATGAATGCATGCACCACCAGTTATGCATACAGAGAAGAACTCTGTACCTTCATCCTGAATTTAGTAAGATATAGAGTGCAGAAAGAGATCTCTTAAAATTCAGCCTGCCTGTTTGGCTATAGTCTGTTCAAACAGTTCTTGAGGAGTTAGAGGAGCTGTTGTACTCCTAATCTTCCATGCTGTCTTTATCAAAGTTCAAATCTACCCACAGATATTTTGTTGGGTTTAGGTTTGTACTCAAGCTAAATAAGTGGTGCCCAACTCCAGTCCTCAAGATATACTATCCTGCAACTTTTTAATGCATCTCTTCTCCAACCCACCAGAGAAGAATGGCTGAATTCCCTCATCAACATGTCATTCAGTTCTGCAGAGGCCTGGTAGCAATTTGATTCAGGTGCGTTGAAGAAGCTTTCTCTTAAGCTTCTAGCTGCTACCTCATGGTTTTGAGTCAGCACTGTTGGGGAACTGTTCAGCCTGCATAAAAGTATCCCTAGAGCATGATGTTTTACTGTAGACATGATGTACTTTTAGTGATGCACAGTGTTGTTTTTTGCCAACATATATTTAGAAATTCTGGCCCAAAAGTTCAATTTAGTGTTTTTTAGATCACACCACATTCTTCCACAGGATGTTGGGAGATTCTAATGAAGTCAAGAGAAATATTTTGTCTTGGGACCCTTTTTTTTATTCCAGACACATGGACAATAGAGGAAAGTCTCATCACTTCTAGAATAAAACTTTGCAACAATTCCTGTGGCTGCCTTATTCTTTCTGTGCAAATGTTGGCTGCCTCTCATTTGTTGTTTTTTCTTTCCATGAGTTTTTGGGAAATATCCAGTTTTTGCAATGTCAGTCTTGTCAAACATTTCTCAAACTAATAACGACTGTCTTCACAGCAACAAAACAGAAGTTAAAAACTTTTTTGTACTTTTCTGCTGACTGATTCTTTTGTACAATGATATTATCTGGGTCCTTTGTAACAAACTGTGGCAGATAAAGCTACAAAGGGTTTCAGATTCACAATATTTGATTGCAGATGTGAACTCAAAGCAACTATATGCTAAAATTCAATTAAAATGTTTTTCAACAAAGTATTAAGTCAAACGTTTGCACAGTTCTGCAACCAGATTATTGCAAATTATTGCATTCTGGATGTTAATTAGGCATATTTTTTTCTGTTGCATTGTACACAATTTATGTCACAATAAATGTGGAAAAGGCACTGAAATAATTTACTATAGTTCAACTTTTACATTTCAAAACCTGGCATTTCAATTGGGACATGTACACTTTTGAGATCCACTGCATTAAAATATCGGAAACAACTATTTAGTTTCCCAGAACCGAATTTAGTTGATCAAGAGTAAAGCTTCACTATAAATACAGACAACTTATACACAGTTTGAGAGTGTCACAATACAATTATTTCAAAAAGAAAGTGACACGTTTCATATATCCTCGCAAGTGAAATTGTCCTTACAATGGAGCTCATCAATATGTAACATTACAACTTTTGCTTTTGTGGGGATTAAACTTGTTATTTAGACTTTAATTCCTAAGGCTACTCTAAAACCCATTTCTCTGGCTTTTTACCGACAACACTGCATTTCCATATGAATGGTTGTGAAGTCAGTCTGTAGGGAAATTGTAGAAGCAAATGTTCAACCAGGAATGAGTGGATAACAGAAAAAAAGTCAAAATGGATTTCTCAGGAAACAGGCATGATTGTTATGTACTGACATTCTTGGATTTAAAGAAAAGACAGAGATGTAGGGCTCTCTTTATTTAGTGTTGCTTTTTTTTCTTACTGTGACAACTGCACAAAAGCGTTTTAGCTAAACTAGAATGGCCCAAGTTCAAAACAAAAATTCAGCCCAGTAGAGTTGCTTACAGCTTCTTTCTCAAGCAATTACAGCACTTCACAGATTCATTAAATCTGTGTTTACACGACACACATAACTTTTCAAGGCATAAAATATGCATTGATGTTGACATAATGAAACATAAGAAGAAATCTAACAGAATGCCAATTATTTCACCCCATAGTGATGGGGTAAGATGGGGGTATTTCTCAATTTGAAACATGTGGAAGTTATATTTTACATGTAACATGTGAAATGTTTCCTTTCACATGTGTAAATTATATGGTGTAGTAACATGTTTCGCATGTGATAGTCATATCATGTATCTGCATGTATCATGTGAAAACTGGGAAAACCTTCTACATGCAAAAACAGGAACTTTTCACCACATGTGAAACAAATTTAACTTTTTATATCAAAATGCCAAATATAGCATATACTTGCACACATTGTAAAGAGCTAAAAATTGTGTTTGTCTTTGTGACTGGCTGATTATTCTCTATATTGGCTAATAAACCTGCAGATCATGTCTGACATAATGTGGTCTAAACAATCATCTTGTGAGAAACGAAAACAACTTTAGAGAGGGTGACACAGAATGAGCGAATACTAATTTTATACAGTGAATTGTTTTATTGTTGTGCACACATGTCCAGGGACTGCAGATGGAAAGAAGCTTTAGCTATGTCTGGCTCAAAGCATATCTTCTCATTGTGAGATGGTCCCTGACAAATAAATAATAAACTAAACTAATCCTTCAACTACAACTTATTTTTAACAACATTATATACCAAAACTGACCAATAAAACTGCTACTATTTGGTCACTTTATTCTAAAATATAAAAAGAAATTATGAAAATATATATTTTTACATATTAATTTTACAATATTAGAAAACACCCATTGATTGAGAGACCTATGTACTTTACATTAAAAGTGATTCATTAGGCCAATAAGTAATATTCCTTATAGTCATATTTCTAGTAGCTGTACATATTCAGCGTCTCAGGTCAAAAAGTTTCAAAGTGCAACAGGATGTTTTGCTTCTTCCACAAAATCAGCAGTTTAACCCTATGTTCAATAGGCCACTTGTAAGCCATGTGTAAGACAGGTAAAGTTGGTCTGCCTCTGTCTTATTGTTAGAAAACCACCCCATTTATTTTATTTCATCAATAAAAATCCCTGTTGGTGTAAGCAGGTATGCAGATACATTGTAACTGTAGATTTTATTTACAAGGAAATCGTAAATCGATAATTCGTACTGGTACTCGAGTACGAGTACGAGCACAAGCACAAATTATCTATGGTTTCAAGTTGCTTATTGCACAGAATATTACTTATATGTTCATTAATAATTCTAGCTATCTGCTTGGGCAAAGCCATACAGTGCCTGTCAGTCTTTTAAAGGCATAAAATATTTGTAGAGCATTTCTTAAAACATGAGATCCATAGCATTGTTTTGTTTTCATTTGCATTTAAATATTGTTATGGGTTTGCCAAGCAGGCGTCCTCTTTACCTTTTCATTTATGGATCACAACTGTTCTTTTTGAAGAAAACTAAACTTAAGACAACTGCTACCAACTGCGCCACCGTGCAGCCCACGGTGGCGCAGTTGGTAGCACTGTTGCCTTGCAGCAAGAAGGTCCCGGGTTCAATTCCCAGCCGGGGGCCATTCTGCATGGAGTTTGCATGTTCTCCCTGTGCATGCGTGGGTTCTCACCGGGTACTCCAGCTTCCTCCCACAGTCCAAAGACATGCCTGTTAGGTTAATTGGTAACTCTAAATTGCCCTTAGGTGTATGAATGAGTGTGTGCATGGTTGTTTGTGTGTTGGCCTGCGATGGACTGGCGACCTATCCAGGGTGTACCCTGCCTCTCGCCCATAGACTGCTGGAGATATGCACCAGCTTCCCCGTGACCCACTATGGAATAAGCGGTAGAAAATGACTGACTGACTAAACTTAAGACATACTTTGTCAACAGCCACCTTTTATTTACTCTGCTGTTGAGGATCAACCAGCTGTTAGCATAAAAGAGATATCTATGTATCTTTTACATTTCCTCACCTGAGCACGTGGCTGAGGAATTAAATTACCTAGTAGTGATCACTTTCAACCTATGTCTGAGATGATCTCATCCTGATTGATTAGCTAGAGCAGGAATTTTGCCAATTTGTCCAAACCAAATAAGAGATGGCCCGAACAGTCCTAGATTCTGTAGTTGAGTTAAAGATTTCCATTCAAAAGAATTATTTGGATTCACTACGATGAACCTTTTACATAAATGGCAATTTTTGGACCCTACCCACAGAGCCTTCCTCCCTCCCTGTTGGATGGAGTAAGGGGGAGTCAGGTTTAGCCTAAACCGGCTCAGTTATGGTTGAGGTGCAAACACACCCTCCATTTCTGCTACCTGTATGACCCCTTCTCTTCTCCAATGGTTATAATCAGTCTGACAGAGAGAGGTATCCCAATCCTTGTGGTTTTTAGTATAACAATGACCATCAGTGGGACCCTTTGTGGGGTTCCTTGAGACGACATTGTTGTAAATAAGCGCCGTTTAACTAAATAATCTGAACTGAAACTATCTGTGTAGTTATGCTGCTATAGGCTTAGGCTGCTGGAGGACATAACGACCACTTTCACCCTCTTCGCTACATTCTCACACTACTCTCCAATTTTGCATTATTTGCTGTTATTTCAGCTTTTAACCTTGTTCTCTCTATTCTCTTCCTAGAAGCCACACCTGACCTGGCTCTGTGTCTACCTGTGACACCTTTGTGGAGAGGGGAATCGTCCGAGCTTCTGCTGGCAACAACTTAATGCTCACCCTCTACCGATGATCCACATAGCCCTGTCTTTTAGTGTTTAACCCTTTCTCTCTCCTAAACATAGCGATTGACTGAGCTTAACTGTAACAAACTCTATGTGCTCTCTTTCAGACTCTTAACTTGAAAAGTGGCTCAGAGTTTATCTGTTCTTTCTTTCTAGGTGAAATGACTAAAGGAGCTCCATCCATTAACATTTACTTTCCCTTCCCATAGAAAGGACTCCTGGATCAGTGCTTCTGTGTTCTTTTTGTGTCTCTGCTCTGTTCTCTCAAATCCCCAGTTGGTCGTGGCAGATGGCCGCTCACACTGAGCCTGGTTCTGCTGGAGGTTTCTTCCTGTTAAAAGGGAGTTTTTCCTCTCCGCTGTTGCTACATGCATGCTCAGTATGAGGGATTGCTGCAAAGTCAACGCCAGTGACTGTCCAATGTCTCTACATGCTCATCCGGGAGGAGGGAATGCTGCAAGTCACTGACTGGATGCAATCTGCTGGGTTTCCTTAGATAGAAACAGTTTTTTATCCAATTTGAATAAATAACTAACTCCGACTGCACTGTTCAATGGTTAGGATTAATTGGAATGTATGTATCTGACTGTTGTGAAGTGCCTTGAGACAACATATGTTGTGAATTGGTGCTATATAAATAAAACTGAATTGATTTGAATTGAATAGAAGAAAGATCTCATCCAGGTGGAAAGGCTGCCAGTTCTCCTCTGTCCCCATGACCCGCTTTGCCTGTGTAACAGGTCTTTTTATGAAATATTCAGTCTACGCACCCCACAGGGAGGGTGGGCTGATATGGCAGAATAACATCCAAGTTTGGCAATGGTTGATGATTAGCTAACAAGATTTATATGAAATTGTCCAACTTAGCTTTTATAGCTAAGTATGTTTTTTTTCTGTTTTTAAACTTATTAACAAGGGTGGTATTATACAGTTTAAATTACTTGCTTTGCCTAGCTGTGTTCTGGAGTCTACCTTTATCGTTTGCTTTGCTTTTCTTTAGTAGTTTAGTCTCTGCTGTCAAGAGAAAAACCGTGTTAAACTCTGGCTCTACAGGTTTTTAGCATGTGTAAGGTGATATTGTAATGCCAACATACACCTCTGTAAGTACAAAACTTTCATGTCAGGTTATATATGTGATAACAGACAATAGTTCCATTTTGTTTGACTCACAATGGCTAACTGCTCAACACCAGGCGGAGTAGGAGTTTGGTTCGCATTGCCGGCACTGAGTCGGACCTGTTCCCGGTGCATGTTGGACTCCGGCAGGGCTGCCCTTTGTCACCGGTCCTGTTCATAACTTTTATGGACAGGATTTCTAGGCGCAGCCAAGTGCCGGAGGGGGTCTGGTTTGGGCACCAGAGGATTTCGTCTCTTCTTTTTGCAGATGACGTGGTCCTGCTGTCTCCCTCTAGCCGAGATCTACCGCATGCGCTGGGGCGGTTCGCAGCCGAGTGTGAAGTGGCTGGGATGAAGATCAGCTCCTCCAAGTACGAGGCCATGGTTCTCGACCGGAAAAGGGTGGCTTGGCCTTTTCAGGTTGGAGGGGAGTTCCTGCCTCAAGTAGAGGAGTTTAAGTATCTCGGGGTCTTGTTCACGAGTGAGGGAAGAATGGAGCCGGAGATGGACAGACGGATCGGTGCGGCTGCTGCAGTAATGGGGGCGCTGTGCTGGTCTGTTGTGGTGAAGAGAGAGCTGAGCTGAAAAGTGAAACTCTGGATTTACAGGTCTGTCTACGTTCCTACTCTCACATATGGTCATGAACTTTGGGTCATGACCGAAAGAACGAGATCCCGGATACAAGCGGCTGAAATGAGCTTCCTCCATAGGGTAGCCGGGCACTCCCTTAGAGATAGGGTGAGGAACTCGCTGCTCCTCCACATTAAGATGAGCCAGTTGAGGTGGCTCGGGCATCTATACCGGATGCTTCCTGGACACCTTCCTCGGGAGGTGTTCCAGGCATGTCCCCCCTGGGAGGAGGCTCAGGTGACAGCCCAGGACACGCTGGAAGGACTATGTCTCTTGGCTGGCCTGGGAATGCCTTGGGCTACCTTTATGTGATGTATTCATTCACTATTGTATTTATTTAATTAAGATTTATATGATAGAGCAACACAAGGTAGTGCATTATTGTCAACTGAAAGGAAAATGATACATGGTTTTCAAATTATTATACAAATCTGAAAGGTGTGGTGCGCATTGGTATTCACTCTTCCTGAGTCAATACTTTGCAGAACCATCTTTCACTTCAATTACAGCCACAAGTCATTTGAGCTATGCCTTTACTTGCTTTGAGGCCCAGAGACAGAAGTTTTATTGGATTGAGAGCATCGACGAACATCAAATCTTAAGTCTTGCAACAGATTCTCAATTGTATTTAGGTATGGACTTTGACTGGGCTACTCCAACCCATTAATATGCTTTATTCTAAACCATTCCATTGTAGCTTTTGCAAAACCCAGTGGTGAACCTCTGGGCTCATTATACTGTGTTCCCACAGTATGATGCTGTAACCACCATGTTTCACCATGGGGATGATGTATTCAGAGGGATGCACAATGTTTACATTTCCTCCACATATATTGTTTTTTCCATATGGGCCATAAAGTTAAATTATTCTCTTATCTAAGCAGGTACCTTCTTCCACATGTTTGCTATATCCCCTACATGATTTGTGGCAAACCACAAACGGGACTTCTTGTGGTTCTAACAGTTGCTACTTATTCCAACTCTATAAAGGCCTTATTTGTGGGTAGCATGACTAATAGTTGTACTGTGAACAGATTTTTCCACCTGAGTTGCTCCAGAGTTGCTATGGCCAGTTCTCTGAATAATGCTCTCTGTGTCTGGCCTATCAGTGAAGTGTGACAGCCACATCTTGGTAGGATTGCAGTTGCGACATTTTGTTTTCATTTTCAGATGATGGATTGGATATGAAGAGGTTGAATAAAAATAGATGCACACATGTGTTAAACACATATATTAAAAACCATGTATCATTTTCCTTCTAGTTCACAATGAACTGTTTCATGTTGGTGTATGACATAAAATCGCAATAGAAAACAATAAAATATGTGTTGTTGCTTGACAACATTTGGAAAGATTAAAAAAAGTGTTATTACATTTGCCAGACAATATAAATATGACATGATTATTGTTTCCCTTGTAGTAGAAAGGGTGTGTGTCAGGTTTGACATTTGTGGACTTAGTTTGTGGTTTTGTGTTTTTACTTAGTCCTTTCACTCTTCCTCAGCCTTTGTATTTGTTTCACCTGTTCCTTCTGCTTCCCTGCCTCCTTGTCACACCTGTTCTCAGTTCCCTTGATTACCTGCCTTTGTCTTTCCCCAGTATATTAGTTGGTTTGGTGTCTCTGTTCATCACTGGTTCCTTGTGTTCGTCACTACCCCTTTCCCTACCATGACTATGCTTTGTTTATGCCTCGCTTGGAAACCTATGCTACATTTTGCCATGAGTACCTGCAGTGTTTTGTAAGTTTTTGACCTTTTGAGAATAAACTAAGATGCGGCTGCCATGCTCTTGTCTGCACTTTGGTCCGACCCAAAACCACACCGTGACATTAGTAACCAGCCATCAGGGCCAAGCAGACAAAGCTAAAGAGCTGAATAAGTGGATACGACAGCAGGAGGAGGAATTGAGGAAACTGCATAGTGAAGAGCTGGAGATATTACCTTCGCCCTTGTTGCTCCAGGAAATGGAGGTAACCGGATTAAGCCTACCGACGCCGGTATCTCCAGTCCTCATACCGGGTCGGATTCGCTCCTGTTTACCTCCGACAGACTCAGCCACCTCCACCTCCTCACGCCACCGCCGTCGTCATCGCCGCCATCGCCTCACAGCATGCAGGCAAGCCTCTGGACTCACAGCATGCAGCCGAGCCTCTGGACTCACAGCATGCAGCCGAGCCTCTGGACTCACAGCATGCAGCCGAGCCTCTGGACTCACAGCATGCAGCCGAGCCTCTGGACTCACAGCTTGCAGCCGAGCCTCTGGACTCAGCTAAGTCTCCTGAGCCCCAACACGCAGCCAAGCTTACTGAGCTTCAGCCGGCCGCCGCTGGGTCTACAGAGCCTCCGCATCACGTTCCAGGATTTTCTGAGGGGTCCGAGGACGGACCACCCCCCTCTCAAGTTCCTGAGTTTCCTGAAAGGTCCGAGGACAGATTGCCTCAGACCAGTGCTCCTGGCACAACTGACTTTACGACTGACTATGTGGCACCAGACACACCAAAGCCTGACTTTTGAGGCGCCGGACCCGCTACCTGGCTTTGTGACAACTGACTCCACGATGGACTTTTGGCCTTTGGCACCAGACTCCTCGACTGACTTTTGGCCTTTGGCACCAGACTTTATGTCCAACCATGTTAGACCAGGCTTACAGCCTGACTACGAAGCGCCTGACCCAAAGCCAGACTACGAGGTGCCAGACACACTACAGCCTGATTCAGGGCCTGACGCTTTGCCTGACCTTTTTCCTTTGTTGCCTGACACACCACAGCCCGACTATTTGACGACTGACTTTATGACAGACCATGCGCCTGACGACTCTAAGCCTGGGTCCGAGCCGGACGCCAGGACCAAGTCTTGTAGGTTCCAGCCTGGGTCCGAGCCAGACGCCAGGGCCAAGTCTTCAAGGTTCCAGCCTGGGTCCGAGCCAGACGCCAGGGCTAAGTCTTCAGGGTTTCTGCCTGGGTCCAAGCCAGACGCCAGGTTCAAGTCTCTGAGGATCTCGCCACGTGATAGACTGCCTGACTCTTCGCTTCGTGGGTTTGCCTGGCATCTCCGCTGCTGGACTCCAGGCAGCCTGCATCCTCGCCGCAGACCTCCGAGGCGCCTGCATCCTCGCCGCAGACCTCCAAAGATCTCGCTTCGTGGGTTCCTCTGGGAATTGTGGTCGACCTCCTGACCACCTGCTCCGAAAGTGCTCTGCTCAGCCGACCGCCTGGCCGAGGGCCTCCTAGACCCCTGCTTCTTCACCGTCGGCCTCCTTGGTGCCTGCTTCCTCGCCGCAGGCCTCCGAGGCGCCTGCCACTTCGTTGGCTCCTCCACCGCAGGCCTCCGGATCATCGGCTCCTTCATCGCTGGTGTCGCCGCCGGCCTCCTAGACGCCTGCATCTCTGTCACTGCCGGCCTCTGGATCATTGACCTCTTCGCTGGCTACGTCGTCGCCGGCCTCCGGATCATCGGCTCTTTTGCTGGCTACATCGTTGCAGGCCTCCTGATCTTCAGCTACTTCGTTGGCTTAGTCGTCGCAGGCCTCCTGATCATCGAACTCCTGGATTTTTGTTCTCGTTCCAGGGATTATGGACTCTGTTTTATTTTGTTTTTTGGGAGATATTTTGTTTTGGACTCTTGCCCTCCTCCCAAGGCCTCCCTCCACACACCCTGGGTGGGTTGTTTTGTGTTTCGGACTCTTGCCCTCCTTCCAAGGCCTCCCTCCACCTTGGAAGGTTCCCAGAGTTCCCAGAGGTCGTCTGGAATCTGACCTTCAGGGGGGGTTATGTCAGGTTTGACATTTGTGGACTTAATTTGTGGTTTTGTGTTTTACTTTTGTTTAGTTGTTTTCTAGTTTGTTTTGGTATCATGTTTATTAGTTTCTTTTCATCCCTCTACCTTCTCCTTGTGTGTATTGTGTTCCTCTAACTCTTAGTTCCTTTTGTTGTTGCTTTCTTATTTTTTGTATTATTATTATTATTATTATTATTATTATTATTATTCACCCTTGGATTCTTATTTAGTATCTCTGTGTTTAGTTATGGTTTGGTATTTGTTCTTATTCCAGCTTTAGTTATTGTTTATGTTTGGTTTGTGTATTTTGTAATTTAGACTCTTCTAATGGGCTCTTGTTTATTTCTTAGGTTATTGTTTTTGTTTCTGTTTCCCTCTAGTTTATCTGTTTACTTTTTAGTTCATAGTTATTCTAGTTCTTTATTTCCTCCTCTGATTTATTATCTTGCTTAGTTTGTGTTTTCTATTTATTTAGTCCTTTCACTCTTCCTCAGCCTTTGTATTTGTTTCACCTGTTCCTTCTGCTTCCCTGCCTCCTTGTCACACCTGTTCTTAGTTTCCTTGATTACCTGCCTTTGTCTTTTCCCCAGTATATTAGTTGGTTTGCTGTCTCTGTTCATCGCTGGTTCCTTGTGTTCATCACTACCCCTTTCCCTACCATGACTATGCTTTGTTTATGCTTCGCTTGGAAACCTATGCTACGTTTTGCCATGAGTACCCTCAGTGTTTTGTAAGTTTTTGGATTTTGACTCTGATTCATACCTGCAGTGTTTTGTTACGTTTTTGACCTTTTGAGAATAAACTAAGATGCGGCTGCCAAGCTATTGTCTGCACTTTGGTCCAACCCAAAACCACACCGTGACATTGTGTTTCTATTGTAAAAGTTGTAAGATTATTTTTTTTAAAGACACAATCTTAAAGACAGTGGCAACAGACTAAAAATGCAGGAAAAACACCGTCTGTAAATCTAGAGTTTAAGCCTACTGTATGTGTTTGAAAAAATATCTTTAAAATGTCATTATTATTTTTGATACAATAAATGTTTGAACCCAGAACAATCCAACAACTAGGCTGTAACTTGATGTATTCTTTAGTAATAGATTGTATACTCAAAATAAGAAAGCACTTTCAACATTAAGACATGCTGAGATGCAATAAGCACATACAGTATGTATGTTCAAATGGTGCTCACACTGTGGACAGTCTTGCCCTTTATATTCTATATGCCCTTTTCAGACTGAAATACCAAGGTAGCATTTTCAAACAGAGCATCACAGACATTGATGGTTTAATGAGATACAGTGCAAGAATGCAACAAGAATAAAGATTATTACTGCTATAGGTTTATTAGACACACATAGATATGGGGTGGTTATTGTTAATCTGGAACATGATTTTAAAACCACCAAAATCTTCCATCATTCTATTGTTACAGTTTGTCTTTAACAAGATGCATGAAGGAGTGTCGGCGTGACCGGAGTTTTCTCCGGCTGTATGGAGCCACTGAATGATGCTGTCAGTCAGTCAGGAAATTCTTCTGATTTTTTTACTTTATTTTAAAAGTAGATTGGATATATTTCGGATCTCCAAAATCAGTCTTGGTTGGATATTAGAAGAGCACCTCTGATCAATATTTGTAATTTCAAGTTGCTTTGAAACACACTTTGGCATCCGACATGAGTCATTGTTAAGTTAATGATGTAGACCTACTGTGTTTATTTTGTTAAAGTTTAAACCACATTTATTGATTTCACACAATCAATATAAACACATAGGAACCACACACAAAGTTTGTAAATCAAACCAAAATGCCTGAAAGCATAAACTGAAACTAAATGACAGCTTCATCTTATTATAAATTAACTAATTCCATCTTGTTATCATTTGTGATATTGGGCTAATAATATCGACTTGGGGAAAAAGGTTTTTTTTCTGTTTCTAAGTATATTTGAGTGCTAAAGATTAGGAGAACAGTGATAAATATTAGATCATATGTATATATTTGCATTACTGGCAGAAGGAAACACCACACATTTTTTATATTATTTAACATTATTTGACAACAATATGTGTTCTGCATATGACTTGTGATGAATTTTCGCTTGTTTTCATAAAAATGCATATGTCTGCCTGAATTGTAATTTCCAACCCAAAGTGTGCTGCCAGCACTTCCACTGACATGCTCTGCTCCACCCAGCATCTGTGTCACGTGTGCTGCTGCTTCCTCCTGCTCTGCTCCACCCAACAGCTGTTCCACCTCTGCTACTGCCTCTTGTTTTGCTCCACCCAACGGTGGTTGCAACCTACTACTGCCTTCTGTTCTGCTCCACTCAGCGGGAGTGCCACCTCTACTGCTTCTCCTTGTGAAGGTTATTCTAGAGTGGGTGAGGTGCTTGGTGAACTGAGGAGGGTGTGTGTTGAGAAGTCTGCTGGTCTTGATGATGCAGCAAGGACTGTGCTTCAGAGCTGCCCCTACAAACATCTTCAACTGGAGTCTCCAAAGCGGACATGTTCATGCCCAGAAGAAAACTTCATGGCTTGTACCGGTGCCCAAGGTGGCAAGGCCAGCAGGGATTAAGGACTACAGACCAGTGGCCCTGATGGAAAGGCTACTACTTTGACTCCTCAGACCCCAGGCAGAACAGGCACTGGACCCATTACAGTTTGCATATCCGCAAAATTTGGGGGTTGATCATGTTCTCTTTATGCTTCACTGATCTTTGTCATCTTTAGATGGGGTAAGGGTCTATGTGAGCCTGATATGAGTGCTTTCAATACAATTCAGCGTCAAAGATACTGGAGAAAATAGAAGTGGATACCATTTTGTATGTCATCACAGAATGTCAGGCTGGGGAGCAGTGTTTCGAGAACTCTGGTGGGCAATATTGGGGCAATGCAGGGGACTGTGTTGTCTCCCTTTTTCTTCACATTTTACATGGCTGACTATACATACCAATCCACAGCATGCCATAAACAGAAGTACTCTGATGACAAGGCCATTGTAGCATATGCAAAGGGATGGGATGAGAGGGAGTACAGAGCAGTCATTTCCTCATTTACAGAAGGGAGCAGGAGAAATGGTCTTATCCTGAACATTCTGAAGACCAAGGAGATGATCCCTGATTTTGGCAAGAAACCCTCCAATAAACCAATCACCACTGATGGAGAGGAGATTAAACTTGTAAAAATGTACAAGTATGTGGGAGTCCATCTCAACCATAAGATGAACTGATTGGCACAGGCAAGCGCCCTGTACAAGAAAGGACAGAGTAAGCTCTATTTCTGGAGGAGGCTAAGATCTTTTAAAGTGAGCAGTGAGTTCTTTTACATCTTTTATCAATCTGGGGTAGCCAGTGCTGTGTTTTTGGGGTGGTCTCTTGGGGGGGCAGTATGACCCTAAGGGACAGTATCCAGCTGGATAAACTGATCAGGAAGTGTGTTTTTGTGATGGGGGGGAGGGCAGACTCAGTGGGAGCTATGCTGGAAAGAAGGATGAAGACCCAGGGCATCCTATGTAACATTAGGCACCCTCTACGTGACACCCTGCTGCTCAGAGGAGTAGCCACAGCAACAGGCTCCTCTCCATTCGTTGCAGAACATTGCAGAACATTGCTTTAAGAGATCATTTTTTCCTTCTGCTATAGGACTGTATAACAGTCAGTCTAAATGTGCACTTTCTTTGATACTCGCTAGTAACTGTTTAATTTGTGTTTTTATGTATCTATGTATGAATGTGTTGCTGCTGGACATCTGTTGGGGATTAGTAAAGTATTTATCTATGTATTTTCTTCCACATTGTAATGTCTAAATAATATGTTATGCTGGAAGCAGGGAGAGGCACTACTGAACACTGGTGCATCACATCAAAGAGGTCTGTGAGGAGTTTGCAGACTAAAGAGTGTGGATGGTTTTCTAGTCCATGTGTGGGTTTATACCAGTAGTTGAGAATTTGATAACAAGTTTACACAGTCTCTGCCCTGACTTTCTCTACAACTAAACAATGGTGTTTAATCTAGACATGTCATCCTATTGATTACATATTCAAAAAGTGTACATTATTATTAGCAAAATCAAACTAAAAATAAATAATGATCTCAGATCAGAAATGTTTTGTTGGTCAGACACATGTTGGGACCCCAGCCATGGGTTACAACCTTAAAGGCCAGTAAGAACATTTCTGGAACTTTCAAAATAAATTGCATTAACCTACTTTCAGTTCCGCCCAGGAGGAGTGAGAGCTTAACAAAAACGCCGTGCTCCAACATGGCACTTCCCAGACGGGAACCAGTCAGGAGAGGCATCATGCGTGAATGTCTCCTTGCTGGAAAGCAAGGAGACAGAGCCTGATTCATTTTTAGAGGGAGATCGCACAGGCAGCGAGGATGAAGTTTTATGCCTCTGTTAGGGTTTACGAGATATAGGACCCCAGAATGCAGACGAGCAGGCATCGTGATGGTAAGTGAAAAAAGGTTTAATTACAAAAACTCACACTCAGCAGGAACAAAACAAACGGGCAGGCAAGACAGGCACGGCATGATCAAAAAGACAAGACTAGGTTTGCGAACAAGACATGAGCATGAGAAATGTTTCCGCGACAAATAACTGAACAGGTGTGTATAAATGGAGCATGGTACAGGTGGAAAAAAAAACTGATTAACATGGTGCAGGTGAACCAAATAAACTTAATTGACAGACAGAACAAAACCTAGCTGCGGCAAAAACAGAGACTCTAATATACAAACAAAACTTGACAAAACATGAACAAGACTAAAACATGACCAGAAAAATAATAAACAAAAGCATGATTCAAAACTTGAGCAGTGAAAAACATATAAGGAAAAAACCTGAAACTAAAAAACCCCAAATCATAACAGCCTCATCTTTGTGCACTGCAGGTTCAATAGATTGTTGCTCAAAATATAGTCATACAGATTATTTCATATTACCATGTTTCTTTGTTTATCTAACTATTTTGTTCTATATTTCAAGAGATACAGGCAAACTCTAAAAACACCGATTTGCTTTTATGTAAGAAACCTTTTGAAAAATTGCCACTACTAATCTTAAATAAATTCTCAGTACTTGGTAAATTTTAGGAGACAATTTATGCAAAATCTCTTTTAATCTGTTCAGATCAGGGGTCTCGAACTCCAGTCCTCAACGGCTACTGTTCTGCAACTTTTAGAAACATCCCTGCTTCAACACACCTGAATTATGCCAAACTTGAAGGCAAGCTGTAGAGGTAATTCAATCATCTGATTCAGCTGTGTTGGAGTGGAGATGTATCTAAAAGTTACAGGGCAGTAGCTAGTTTTACAAGGCAAATAAAACCAATGTCTTCAGTAGAATAAGCATATTTAAATATTTTCATATAATTGGAAAATAAAGAAATATGCACAAAGTTTGCCACAAGAAGACAAAATAGCTTGAAAAAATACCTTTCACCATTATTGTCATTCAATTGTAGTGATTCTATGTAGACACTTAAATATGCCAAAGAACGACCAGCAGCATTTATCAATTGTAACAGTGGTCTTGTCTTAGCTATTTTGCCTTCCTTCAGAGTATTCACTGACCTTCTCTGCCAAATCAGGATCCCATCTCTGAGAAAGTCCAGACAGACCTGCCTCTACTGACATAAGATGCATATTTTGCTGGATTCTACCTATAGGCTCCTGCATCTCTGGTCATGTTTGCATCCTTGTCTTCTAATCTGAGAGGACGCGCAGACACAATGAACAGCTCCTGCTTCACCAGTTCCATTTTCATTCTGGCCACCAGCCATCTGCTCAATCCTTGGAGTTTTCTCAGTTTCACCACTTCAGTATGAGTCCTCAAAGAGTCCCACAGGGACCTTGCTCAGTCAGACTGATCTGCAACCATAAAGGCCTGTGAACTGTTTTCACCTGTTGCTTCTTCACACTTGCTGTCCCTTTCTACAATTCTGTTTTCAAATTGACTGATGTAACCTATTTTTTCCTCCTTAGTCATTAGTTGGACCAGCCTCTTTCCAGAATGTTACATAGGTAAGATATATGCTTTTCTATGCAGTTCCAGAGGAAATTGTCACAGCAGGGACCATAAGTATTAAACATTTAAATGTTTTCCTAAGTACAGTGCCTTGCAAAAGTACTCGGCCCCCTTGAGTTGGTCTACCTCTTGCCACATTTCAGGCTTCAAACATAAAGATATAAATTTAAATTTTTTTGTGAAGAATAAACAAGTGGGACACAATCGTGAAATGGAATGAAATTTATTGGACGTGTAAGCACTGTGCAAGCAATCATATTGAAATGGAAGGAGTATCAGACCACTGCAAATCTACCAAGACCCGGCTGTCCCTCTAAACATTCATCTCGAACAAGGAGAAGACTGATCAGAGATGCAGCCAAGAGGCCCATGATCACTCTGGATGAACTACAGAAATCTACAGCTGAGGTGGGAGAGTCTGTCCATAGGAAAGCAATCAGTCGTACACTGCACAAATCTGGCCTTTATGGAAGAGTGGCAAGAAGAAAGCCATTACTCAAAGATATCCATAAAAAGTCTTGTTTAAAGTTTGCCACAAGCCACCTGGGAGACGCACCAAACATGTGGAAGAAGGTGCTCTGGTCAGATGAAACCAAAATCGAACTGTTTGGCCACAATGCAAAACGATATGTTTGGCGTAAAAGCAACACAGCTCATCACCCTGAACACACCATCTCCACTGTCAAACATGGTGGTGGCAGCATCATGGTTTGGGCCTGCTTTTCATCAGGAGGGACAGGGAAGATGGTAAAAATTGATGGGAAGATGGATGGGGTCAAATACAGAACCATTCTGGAAGAAAACCTGTTGGAGTCTGCAAGAGACCTGAGACTGGGACGGAGATTTATCTTCCAACAAGACAATGATCCAAAACATAAAACCAAATCTACAATGGAATGGTTCACAAATAAACGTATCCTGGTGTTGGAATGGCCAAGTGAAAGTCCTGAATCCAATCGAGAATCTGTGGAAAGAGCTGAAGACTGCTGTTCATGAACGCTCTCCACCCAACCTCACTGAGCTCGAGCTGTTTTGCAAGGAAGAATGGGCAAGAATTTCAGTCTCTCGATGTGCAAAACTGATAGAGACATACCCCAAGCGACTTGCAGCTGTAATTGCAGCAAAGGGTGGTGCTACAAAGTATTAACGCAAGGGGGCTGAATAATATTGCCTGCCCCACTTTTCAGTTTTTTATTTGTTAAAAAAGTTTGACACATCCAATAAATTTCATTACACTTCACAAATGTGTCCCACTTGTTGTTGATTCTTCACAAAAAATTTGAATTTTATGTCTTTATGTTTGAAGCCTGAAATGTGGCAAGAGGTTGAAAAGTTCAAGGGGGCCGAGTACTTTCGCAAGGCACTGTAAATATTTTTCAAAATGGGTTATTGTCATAACATTTACACTAGATCTCTGTGAGAACTGAAGTAATCCAAACATATAAGAAATCAGCACAAAGTAGTCAATAAATATTGTCAGGGGTTTAAAATTCCAGTCCTCAGTGGCCAGTGTTCTGCATGTTATGGATAAGTTCTTGATCCAACACAAGTGATTGAAATGGTGCAGGCAACAAGGATTAATTACTGAAATGTATTAATTACTTTGTTCTTTGTAATTACAACTTGACAAAACATTTCATGTAGGGAGAAATGAGTGACATACATTGCTCAGGAATTATTTTTGACCTATTCATTCAGGCAAATTGTCTAAAATCCTAAAGGTTCTAAAGGCATCTTCTATTCAGTTCTTTCAATTAATTTTCAACGGATTCAAGCCCGATGATTATCGGGCTTAACAAAGAGTTGCATTATGGTCTCGTCTGACCAGATCATATTCTCTCAGTATTTCAATGACATCTCCAAATGTCCTGCAACATATTTTAAACGCAATTTCACATACTTTTTCCTCAGCAAAGAACTCTTGTGCAGTGAAAATGGAGACCATGGAGGTTGAGTTCATTAATTAGTTTAAATGGATAAACACTCTCTGCCAATCCAGATCTGAAGCTTTCTGTGAGTGGTCTTTGGCTCCGTTGCAACTTGTCTTATTATTGTTTTGACTCCTCTGACAGGAGTCCTATAAGAAGAATCTGGGCCTGGCCGCTATATGATGAAATTATGATCTTTTCACCTCAAGATTAAGGTCCTGACGGTGCTCACTGGAACATTCAGAAGTTTGGAAATATGTCTGTAATCATCAGATCATTATGCAATTAGTATATTTGGCAACAACAGGGTTGAGAAGGAGCTGCACAGTCGTACAGTTGATAGCAGCTTGCCTTTCACCAAGAAGCTGCTGGATTCAAATATCTAGGTTGCAATTCTGGGAGAGCTCTTTGCTTTCATCCATCATCACGTTTTTTGTGTGATGCCTTCATAATGAGAAAACTTTTTATAGGCCATCAATTACGACTAAAGCTGCTTATATTATTAGTCATTATTATTATTATATTATTGCTTTCAAAATACTGACATTTTTGCTGGCTACTTGGCTTTCTATGCCTTTTAGGAGCTTTTCTGATTAACGCTTTTTTTCTGGGTCATTTTGCTTTATAACACAGAATAGAATAGTCTTTACTGTCATTGTACTGGGGGGTAGCAGTAGATTTATTGTTCTGTTTCCAGTGTGGAGCCTAGTTTGAACACTGTGATTAGTGAAAATCATAGTTTAGTTTTTTTTTTCTACATCTTAGATTAATTTTTGAAGCAGTATTAATTGTAATTCCCTTTAGCTACTGTCTTATTTTGGTAGTCTCTGCTCTCAGATGTCAAATAACGTTTTACTTCCTCTGCTGGTCTGCTCCTGTAATAGTCTTCTTTGTTTTCAGCTGTGTCTTATCAGCCCCAGAGTGTATTTATGCTCCCTTCCTCTTCTCTCTTTCCTACTCTATTGCCATTTCTTGTTTCCTTAGGTTGACCACAAGCTGTTTGTTTCTATTTCAGCTAGCCTTTGATCAACAGTGTATTAATGATTACCTTTCTTTTGTTGGACTTGTAGCTGTTTTTGGATAAAATCATTTAGATCCATGTACCTCATTGTCAGTTTCATTAAGCTAAAAACTCTTAAATGTTTGCTGACTAATGACAAATAATATATGAAAACTCTGAGTTTTTATTTTTTATGGGTGCTGTTTTATTAATAAGAAAATAAACCACACAATTTACTACATAACATAAATGTTGTGGTGGTTCAGATGTTAATGATGGACGTTGTTTCTCTTCAATGCTTTAGCCTACTTCTGATGCAGTATATTTTTGTTCTTTGAGCTTAATGTCCCAGATAAATAAACATGGGCATTTGAACAGGTGAGTCTAATTAATATATGAAATGATCATTTGGCAAGCGATTTTCTTTTTCACTTTTTGATCTAAAATGTTTCAGAGTGACAAAAAAGCTTAACCAGAAGAACTCTGTAAGGAATCAAACTGTTATCTTTGCTTTGTTTTCCTCTATTTTCATCTTTTAAAAGGTAAAAGCCTTTCCAAACAACACACTTCGTGAACATCATCTTTTCCTAGACATTTAAAAAAACAGGGAACTAAATATAATTTTATATGTGACTAAAACTAATCTTAAGAACTTGTCATCAGTGAAAAATCATGCCTTCCTAATCAAAGATTAGGCATCTGTGCTCTAGACAGATTTTAATCTGTTCTTTTAATTCTAGGTGATTCTTCTTTCATTTAGAAGATGCAATGCATTGTTGAAACTTGAACAGTACAGTTACATTCAGCCTCAGTTAGGGATTTAAACACTCTAAATACATCAGCGATGGTCACCTGGGATGCTGTACCAACACATTTCAGACATATGGTAACTTATAGTTCCAGTTAGTTGCCTTCTGTGCTTTTTGTCATACCTGTCACAAGTTTGCTGAGTCTTGGTTTATTAAATATTCAGATGCAGCTGCACATGCCAGCCCACAAGAAATATGTATGTTGAAGTAAAACATATTTATCATCATAGTCAGTTTTGTTGTATATTATATAACCCAAAAGCAGTAATGTCCTGAATTCTCAAGGTGTTTATCCAAAATGCTTCTTTGGAAAGAACAATTTTGCTGGTCGGTCATCTTCCATTTTCATTAAACAGACATTTTTAAAAATTAGAGTAAAACTAAAAGGCATTTCTAAGTTATTGAAGCAGTTTTCAGATATTCAAAACTAAATCTATACATATCAGCCTGGAAAAGGTTAAAATGCCATTTCTAAGGCTTTGGGACCAGATGAAACCATCTGATTATATCTAGCACAGAGATACTGTAGATTCTAAAGTTTTTGATGAGACATTTAAACAGTTGCACTTCTGCACTCTGTATAGTTTGATTTTCACTCCTACTGTTCTGTTCCGGCAACAAACTGTGTCTTTCTGGAAAAAGATACATTTTAGCTTGATAAGGGAAGTTGCGTTGGTGCAGTCCTTTTAGACTTATAAGAACATTTGATACCTTAAATTATCATGCTCTGTTTTCCAAACTGACTCATTTGTTCTACTTAAGCAATTCTTGGGATGAAATCATTTTATCAAACAGATACCAACATGTGGGAATTTGTAACTGGAATGAATCCTCCGACCTTGACTACCCTGTAGGCATTGTACAAGGCTCCATTCTTAGACTAAGCCTGTTTACACTGCACGGTAATAAATTATGAGATGTCTGCACAAATGTTAATGTCTAAATGTTTGCAGACGACAGTGATTTTACACATGTAGAAATGCCTGCAAATTATATTTGATTCTGACATCAGCTCTGAATGAAATACGTTTACTTTTTAATTTCTATACTGAATACCAACAAAAACTGTGTTATTCATGTTCTCTTTACAACTGCAAGTCATATTACAGCATCGCAATGACAAACCTACAAGTTATGCAGGATGCAGAACCAGGGCAAACCAAAAACCATGAACCTACAAAGGACTTTGTGAACCAATCCATCCCAGCAATGCAAATATTTTTTTCATGGTCATGCTGGATTGAAACAGTTGTAAAAGCAGTTAGACATTGCACTGCAAATAGAAACACCCCAGCAATAACATGAGAACTAAGCACTAATTTGTGCATCAAAATTCATCATATGCTTCATTAAGGGTTTGAGGAGAAAATAACGCCATTAACCAAAGGACAAGTAAATAATCAAATAAATCACAAGAGCAGGACCTTTACACTTTCAACCTATATAATGTGGAATGACTCTGCTGCAAGGATGATCTTAATCTCTTCATTTAGAACTAAAATATGAGTGTAAATATTTACATGAGAAGGCATACAACAGGTTTAAACTTAAAGAACATTTAGCTGCACCGACTGGCCACCCACTCAGCTAGAGGTTATTTTACATCTCATCCAAACACTTTTGTCAGTGGCATGCTTTATCATACTAAAAATAAAAGTTTGTTATTACAGGCTTTTAAAAGCTACTGCCTGATTTTAATTACACATGTATCCAGACACACAAATTGGCTGGTAGTGCTAAAGCAGGTGTATTTCTTCGGTAGATAAATGTAGAGGAGCTTCAAATGAAAAAGGTGATTTTCCGTAATAAGGAATTTCGCTTTTTGCACTACAGCACAATAATGACAACTTTCATTATTGGCTCCAAATCCTTACCTTTGGCAACATATATATACCTAATATCGTCAAGGTAACCTAAAAGAATACAAATCTTTTAATGTTCTGTATTCATATTTACTGCCTTCCAAGGAATACATACTTGGGAGTGCAAGATTTCCTCTGCAAAACAATTCAGGAAACTGAATTCATTAGTCATATGATGCTTCCTGCAGGGTCAGAGAGGGCAGAAACTGAGTAATTAAATGTGGTGAATGAAAAACTAATTGAATGAATGACCCTCTGTCTGTGG
Source organism: Girardinichthys multiradiatus (assembly GCF_021462225.1). NCBI lineage: Eukaryota > Metazoa > Chordata > Actinopteri > Cyprinodontiformes > Goodeidae > Girardinichthys > Girardinichthys multiradiatus. The sequence goes on along the minus strand of NC_061797.1, from coordinate 38,244,594 downwards.
CCTGTGTTTAATGATTTAGGGTAACAAATAAGGAAAAAAGGAAGCTGATTTTGTTTTGTAAAGATGCGTGTAATTTTTCCTGTGCATAAACTCATCACTTGGGGAAGAAAAACATGAATTAACAGTCCAGGTAAATTTGGTTCTATTAACTATTCAGACTATGTTGCATGTTTTTTATTTAATTACTCAAGGACATTTAATCAAAGCTTAATTTATTCACCATGTATAGAGAGTCGCTTGCAAAAGTATTCATACCCCTTCAACATTTAAACATTTTGTCCTGGTTCCATCTTCAATGTTGTTCATGGGAATATTTTTTCATGGACAAACACATATAGTGCATGATTGTGAAGCAGAATGAAAGAGATCTTAAAAATACATTTTTCAAAAGTGTGGCATACATACATATCAATTTAAATGTTGTATACATTCATAATCTCTTTAAACAGAATTGAGTGCAACCAACTGCTGTCAGAAGTCACCAAAATGAGCAAATAGAGTTAATCTGTTTACCACTTGTAATATAAGCTGTTATGTGAAGGCCTAAGTGGTTTGTTAGAGAACACTGCTGAACACTGAAACCTGACTTTCAGTCAGGTTTCAGAGCTCATCATAGCACTGAAACAGCTCTGCTGAAAGTCACTAATGATGGAATATTGCCAAAATTAATATCCTATCCAGGAATGACGCTGAAAAACTAGTCCATGCATTTGTTACTTCAAGGCTGGACTATTGTAATTCATTACTATCAGGATGTCCACAAAATGCAGTTAAAAGCCTTCAGCTGATTCAAAATGCTGCAGCAAGAGTTCTGATAAAAATTAAAAAGAGATCATATTTCTCCTACTTTAGCTTCCCTTCATTGGCTCCCTGTTAAATCCAGAAGAGAATTTAAAATTATCCTCCTCACATATAAACCCCTTAATAATTTAGCTCCATCATACATCAGAGATCTGATTGTTCCATACGTTCCTAACAGAGCACTTTGTTCTCAGATTGCAGGTTTACTGGTGGTTCCCAGAGTCTCTAGAAGTAGAATGGGAGGCAGATCCTTTAGTTATCAGGCTCCTCTCCTGTGGAACCAGCTCCCAGTTTTAGTCCAAGAGGCAGACACCCCGTCTACTTTTAAGGCTAGGCTTAAAACGTTCCTTTTTGATAAAGCTTATAGTTAGAGTGGCTTAGGTTATCTTGAGCTATCTCTGTAGTTATGCTGCTATAGGCTTAGGCTGCTGGAGGACATAATGACCACTTTTACCCTCTTCGCTACATTCTCACACTACTCTCCGAATTTGCATTATTTGCTGTTATTTCAGCTTTTAACTTTATGTTCTCTCTCTTTTCTCTTCCTAGAAGCTACACCTGGCCTGACTCTGTGTCTACCTATGACACCTTCATGGAGGGGGATATTGTCCAAGCTTCTGCAGGCAACAACTTAATGCTCACCTTCTACTGATGATACACTTGGCCCTGTCTTTCAGTGTTTAACCTTGTCTCTCTCCTACTGACTGAGCTTTTACTGTGACTAACTGTATGTGCTCTCTTTTATACTCTAGCCTTGAAAACTGGCTCAGAGTTTATCTGTTCTTTCTTCCTAGATGAAACGACTAAAGGAGTTACATCCATTAACATTTACTTTTCCTTCCCATAGAAAGTACTCCAGGATCAGTGCTTCTGTGTTCTGATTCTCTGTTCTTTTTCCTTCTCTGCTCTGCTCTCTCAAACCCCAAGTCAGTCGTGGCAGATGGCCGCTCACACTGAGCCTGGTTCTGTTGGAGGTTTCTCTGCTGTCTTATGAAAATTAAACTATTCAGGACCTGGGCTAAAGTTCCCAATGCTTCAAGACCCTAAAAACACCCCTGGTGGTATATCTATTTTATAATTTCATTTGTTCTGTGGTGGAGCCTTAACTGATATTCTTCATATTCCTCATTGAAAAAAATTGTAATGAAATTATTTCCTTCCAGACCCCCTGAAACACCCACAATGCAGCTATCATGAATATGAAGGTGCTCTAAAAATTTTAAATATTTGGCACTGTGTTAAAATAAATGATGAAAAAAGTAAGCCTTTTATTAATTGTTGAACTGACAAGGAAAATAAAATGTATTTCCCCCCCAATGGTAGACCCAAAGTGACGATCTTGCCTGCAACCAGTTCCTGGCGCTGTTGTTATTTTACTTGTCTGTACTAGATCCTTTACCACTAGGAGGTACAACAGAGACCATGGAGATATTTAAAATGAACAAGATGTAAACTATGAGCATGAGACAATGAAGGATGTGAGTATTTCTGTGAGTTGTGACAATGTAGAAACAACACAACAGCTTGGTTATGATAATAAAAGGCAAAGGACAGTGAGCCATATTTTCCTCCCTCACATAGCCTCATTGGAATGCATGTGCCTGACTTGAAATCTATATGATTCGATTGAATTGACTTAGCCCATTTTAAACCCACCTTTCACATAATACAACAGGAAACAAAACTCTCCAAGTATTCTTACCTCTGCCTTCCTCCCTCCCAATTGGATGTGTTACATCTTACGAGATATAGGACCCCAGAATGCAGACTAGAAGGCAGCATGTTGGTAAGTAAAAAGGTTTAATAACAAAAACTCACTCACAACAGGAGGCAGGAACAAAACAACAAACGGGCAGGCAAGACAGGTATGGCATGATCAAAAAAACAAGACTTGGTTTGAGAAATGTTTACCCGATGACTAACTGAACAGGTGTGTATATATGGAGTGAAAACCAGGTGGAGCAAGGAGACAGATTAACTTGGAGCAGGTGAACTGAATAAACTAATTGATAGACAGAACAAAACATGGCTGCAGCAAAAACAGAGACTCTAATATACAAACAAAACCAAACTTGACAAAACATGAACAAGACTAAAACATGACCAGAAAAATAATAAACAGAAGCATGATTCAAAACTTGAGCAGTGAAAAACATACAAGGAAAAAACCCAAAACCAAAAACCAAACAACCCCAAATCATAACAGGATGGAGTAAGGGGGAGTCAGGTTTAGCCTAAACCAGCTGAGTTATGGTTGAGGTGCAAACACACCCTCCATTTCTGCTACCTGTGCCACCCCTTCTCTTTTCCAACAATTATAATCAGTCTGACAGAGAGGTACCCCCAATCCTTGTGGTTTTTAGTATAACAATGGCCATAAGTGGGCTCTAGATGGACAAACTTTATCAGTGTATTATTTTACTTAGTACCCCTACACATAGCCCATTCTACAATGGCCAAACTCTAACACTCAGTAGTTTAATCTAACCTCCCCAACAACCCTATACCATTCCAAACCCTTTGTGAAGTGCCTTGAGACGACATGTGTTGTGAATTGGCGCTATTTAAATAAACTGAATTGAATTGAATTGAATTGAATTGAATTGAACAATCAGCATCAAACAAGGCACATAGCAGACTGGTCAGGGATGAAGTTTAAAGATGGATTAGGTTACAAAACAATACTGCAAGTTTTTGACTTCTCACAGAGCACTGTTCAATCTATAATCTGAAAATGAAAAAAAGTGTGGCACAACCACAATTATACTTTAACTTGGACTGCCATGTAAATTTAGTGGCTTGACAAAGAGATCATAGAACATAAAAGCAGCAAAGAGGCAAATAATACCTCTGGAGGAGTTGCAGAAACAAACACATGGAATAAGGATGACACCAAACAATGTTCGTCCACAAAATCAAAACTACAAATTAAAAAGCTGTGTGGAGGAAAACTAAGTTCACATTACCCTTTTTATACCATCTCTTCTGTGACACACAGTGGTGGCAGCATCATGCTGTGGCTATGCCATTCTTTAGCAAGGATAGAAAGGCTTGTGAGAGATATTAGGAAGTTAGATGGAGCTACATGGCACTACTAGAGAAAAACCTGTTAATAGACTATGGCGGAGGTTCACCCCAAACATACTGCCAGAGCTACAATGGAAGGGTTTTCAACAAAGCATATTTATGTCTTAGAAAGGCCCAACTAAAGTCGAGATCTAAATCAAATGGAGAATCTTTGGTAAGACTTTACAATTGGCGTTCACAGACACTAACCATATAGTCCGCCAGAGCGTGAGCTTGTTAGCAAAGAAGAATAAGCTAAATTTCCACATGCGCAAAGCTGATAGAGACCTATCCCAGATCAAAGATGGTTCTTCACCGTATTTTAAAAGCTTTTTCTTTTTTTAGTTAAAGACAGGTGTTTAACAAACTTTAAACATGTTACAATTCTTGCTGTTGTTGAATGCTGATTATAACACTCAAGATTAGAGAGTAGTGTGAAGTAGGTGCTAAGCTTTAGACTGTATTGTTAGTTAAGGCCTGTGAATGCTTAACAATGATGCAGAGGTTCATGAAATAATAACATGTGTTTTTGTATCTTATCAAGTACACATTTTCCAGCAGCAGAACACTTTACAATTGCAGATCACAAGTAAGTAAAATTAGATTCATCAGCGACAGCATAGCTCCATTCAAGTGAAATGAATAATGCTAATCAGATTTTTTATTGGAAATCTAGCGTCTTTGCATTAAACTGAATGTTTGACATTTTATTGCAGATAAGGTATTTGTTTTACATGTCAGAAATCAGTGGGCACATTGTCAAAGATGACAAATTGCATGACAGTAGTTGTACTGGTGTAGAAAGGAAAGAAAAGAAACAAGAAGGCAAATGCTGAGAATATCTATAATAAAAACATTAATTGTTGACAAAAAGACCCAGAGTGTTTATGTTTTGTCAGAATTACTCCACAAGGTTCTGTACATCTTTGCTTTCATTGTAGACCAGCAAACATTGAAAGAAGACATTTGGACACTGGAAAATTTGGGGTTAAAAATTTAATGAAAAATAACACTACGGATGCTGTTTAGAAAAAGGCAATGATGGCAGGTGAGTATAATAAATGAATAATAAATCAGTGTAAGGGTAGGGAAAGGGGTTTGAAGGAGGGTAAGGGTAGCAAATAATATTCATTTATTTCTCTATGCATAGATGAGCTAACTTTTTTACAATTTTGTAGCACTTGTGTCAGTGACAATAAAGGATATTATAATGGTTTGCAGCATTGAGACAACATTGTCTTTAAGGAGTGAATATGGTTAAAAAGAGCAATGCCAAACTGGATTCCAATGACTAAAAATGGCTTGGTCTGCACAGACTTCAGTTATATTTAATAGAGGCACATATAGGAGTTGGACAATGAAACTGAAACACCTGGTTTTAGACCGCAATAATTTATTAGTATGGTGTAGGGCCTCCTTTTGCGGCCAATACAGCGTCAATTCGTCTTGGGAATGACATATACAAGTCCTGCACAGTGGTCAGAGGGATTTTAAGCCATTCTTCTTGTAGGATAGTGGCCAGGTCACTACGTGATACTGGTGGAGGAAAACGTTTAATGACTCGCTCCTCCAAAACACCCAAAGTGGCTCAATAATATTTAGATCTGGTGACTGTGCAGGCCATGGGAGATGTTCAACTTCACTTTCGTGTTCATCAAACCAATCTTTCACCAGTCTTGCTGTGTGTATTGGTGCACCGCCTTCAGGATACAATGTTTGAACCATTGGATGCACATGGTCTTCAAGAATGGTTCGGTAGTCCTTGGCAGTGACGCGCCCATCTAGGACAAGTATTGGGCCAAGGGAATGTCATGATATGGCAGCCCAAACCATCACTGATCCATCCCCATGCTTCACTCTGGGCATGCAACAGTCTGGGTGGTACGCTTCTTTGAGGCTTCTCCACACCGTAACTCTCCTGTTGTGGGGAAAACAGTAAAGGTGGACTCATCAGAGAACAATACATGTTTCACATTGTCCACAGCCCAAGATTTGCATTCCTTGCACCATTGAAACCAACGTTTGGCATTGGCATGAGTGACAAAAGGTTTGGCTATAGCAGCCCGGCCGTGTATATTGACCCTGTGGAGCTCCCGACGGACAGTTCTGGTGGAAACAGGAGAGTTGAGGTGCACATTTAATTCTGCCGTGATTTGGGCAGCCATGGTCTTATGTTTTTTGGATACAATCCAGGTTAACACCCGAACATCCCTTTCAGACAGCTTCCTCTTGCGTCCACAGTTAATCCTGTTTTATGTGGTTCGTCCTTCTTGGTGGTTTGCTGACATTACCCTGGATACCGTGGCTCTTGATACATCACAAAGACTTGCTGTCTTGGTCACAGATGCACCAGCAAGACGTGCACCAACAATTTGTCCTCTTTTGAACTCTGGTATGTCACCCATAATGTTGTGTGCATTTCAATATTTTGAGCAAAACAGTGCTCTTACCCTGCTAATTGAACCTTCACACTCTGCTCTTACTGGTACAATGTGCAATCAATGAAGACTGGCTACCAGGCTGATCCAATTTAGCCTTGAAACCTCCCACACTAAAATGACAGGTGTTTCAGTTTAATTGTCCTACCCCTGTAGATACAAAAATAAATTAGAACAACTTTATGAAAAATAAAGCCACGTGTCAGAGTTGATTGACATTTAAAGCTTTCACAGGCATCTGGGATAGAGCATCTCCACAGTGGAAATGTACTGGTCCTTCTCAAAATATTAGCATATTGTGATAAAGTTGTTGTAGGCTGTTCCCAGAGTGCTGTATCAAGGCACCTCAGTGGGAAGTCTGTGGGAAGGAAAAGGTGTGGCAGATAACGCTGCACAACGAGAAGAGGTGACCGGACCCTGAGGAAGATTGTGGAGAAGGGCCGATTCCAGACCTTGGGGGACCTGCGGAAGCAGTGGACTGAGTCTGGAGTAGAAACATCCAGAGCCACCGTGCACAGGCGTGTGCAGGAAATGGGCTACAGGTGCCGCATTCCCCAGTCCTGGGCTACAGAGAAGCAGCACTGGACTGTTGCTCAGTGGTCCAAAGTACTTTTTTCAGATGAAAGCAAATTCTGCATGTCATTCAGAAATCAAGGTGCCGGAGACTGGAGGAAGACTGGGGAGAAGGAAATGCCAAAATGCCAGAAGTCCAGTGTCAAGTACCCACAGTTAGTGATGGTCTGGGGTGCCGTGTCAGCTGCTCGTGTCGGTCCACTGTGTTTTATCAAGGGCAGGGTCAATGCAGCTAGCTATCAGGAGATTTTGGAGCACTTCATGCTTCCATCTGCTGAAAAGCTTTATGGAGATGAAGATTTCATTTTTCAGCACGACCTGGCACCTGCTCACAGTGCCAAAACCAATGGTAAATGGTTTACTGACCATGGTATCACTGTGCTCAATTGGCCTGCCAACTCTCCTGACCTGAACCCCAAAGAGAATCTGTGGGATATTGTGAAGAGAACGTTGAGAGACTCAAGACCCAACACTCTGGATGAGCTAAAGGCCGCTATCGAAGCATCCTGGGCCTCCATAAGACCTCAGCAGTGCCACAGGCTGATTGCCTCCATGCCACGCCGCATTGAAGCAGTCATTTCTGCAAAAGGATTCCCGACCAAGTATTGAGTGCATAACTGTACATGATTATTTGAAGGTTGACGTTTTTTGTATTAATAAACACTTTTCTTTTATTGGTCGGATGAAATATGCTAATTTTGTGAGATAGGAATTTTGGGTTTTCATGAGCTGTTTGCCAAAATCATCCGTATTAAGACAATAAAAGACCTGAAATATTTCAGTTAGTGTGCAATGAATCTAAAATATATGAATGTTAAATTTTCATCATGACATTATGGAAAATAATGAACTTTATCACAATATGCTAATATTTTGAGAAGCACCTGTATACTGAGGTCAAATAATTCCTTGTTCCAGATAATTTTTAGAAAGGGTTTTTATTTGACTAAAGAGAGCAACAAATCCAGACTATGTGGTGATAGGCTTTGGGCTTTATTAACTTTTGTAAAGATTTTATGAAGCATTATTTAACAAATATATGTATAAAGTTATAAATTGAAGTAGGAGACAGCTTTCCCTTTATTCTCTGCCACCAAATGAAATATGTGGAACATTTTCTTAACATAAATTACATCAGAAGCTTTACATGTGATAAAATCTTTGCTTTTCTAACTATTTTTGTGTTGTGCCAAGACGCCTGAAAAACAAGAATGAGAGAACAACATAGGCAAAACATTTTAGGGTTGAGGAGCACACATTTGAGCACAACTGAGCCGACTGTGGCTCAGTGGGAAGAGTAGTCGTCTTGCAATCAGAAGTTTGTGGGTACGATTCCAGCTTCCTCCTGCCATACATCGATGTGCCCCTAGGCAAGGCACTTAACCTCAAGTTGCCTACTGATCTACGTATCGGTGTATGAATGTGTGAGCGATAGTGAATGTGTGAATGTGGCTCTAGTGTATAGCACTACCTGTTGTGTATCACCAGCTTATAAGTACAGAGGTTTGCCTAACTTGCCTTGCTGAATTCTTCTGAAAATTATCAATTACTTTTTAAAAATATATTTTTAAAACATACTTGAAAACCCCCAATACAATGCTGGATCTTCCCTATGATGCACTATGCAGACACTTTGTCTGCACTGATAAAGAATAACTCACCTATGTACTCCATCCTAATGCAGTAGAATGTTTTGACAAGTACTTCAGCCACTTTATGGTCAGCTACGACAACCGCCTCATCTGTGAAGGAAGCTGCAAGGTCAACCAGGTGTGCGCTGTTCTCCACCTGGATGAACAGTCATACTCAAAATGTGCGGCGAGTTCACACTGGTAGCAAGATTTATTCTCAGGAAACTTTAAAGTCTTTCATATTTTTTGGTATTTATCTACCTATTAAAACACATACAAAATAGAAATGCATCAAAATGAAAAACAAACACATCATTGACATGACTGGACATGATGTTCCATAAAATACATCTTATTACTTCAAGTTTAAACCCACGCAACAACCCACACAAAAGTACATAGCAAGATTTAAAAAAGGGTGACAGCAGCTTTATTGTTAAGATTATATCTGTTAATTTGTGCCTTCCAAATTTTTCACACAAACAACCTGACTAAACCTGTGTTTTCTCAGCCTTTTGAGTATAGCTCCAAGATAAATGGCCCTTGTCACTTCTTTGTACAAAGAGTGTAGAAAATAAGGCCAGTGTATCTCAGAGAAATATTGACACAACCCAACCCCTTACTGTCACTGTCTACACATAAGATATGTTTTCCAAGCACCTGAACTGAGCCACTTAAAAACTTTATATTGTCAACATTATTTATTTTTTTAATGTAATTTCCTTTCCCCAAATACTGCAATAATCACAAATATTGGATTTCAGACATTATGATGGATTGCTAAAACAGAATTTTAACAATTCAGTTTGCGAATGATGGCACTGTCTTTACTGGCCTTGTTGTGGTTTATGTCTCTGAAATGATGTATCAACTTTGTTGGCAGAGGTACAAACTCACAATGAAGATCAGAAAAATGTTTTACTGCTGATGAATACTTAAGTACATTTCACCATTAAACAAGCATTTTGTCCATAATGGCAGCCTTGATAATCTTCTCCTCCTTCAATGACCGTCTCAGTACAAACTAAAGCTGTAGGGTAGTTGTCATAAGAGGGTACGATCGATCTGTTGATTGTGTTAGCAGCAACAAACATGCTCCTCATTTGATTTTCTCTGGGCTGCATGCCATCCATTGGTTGAAAAACATGCTCTGTGTCTATCTGCGTATGTTATTGCTCAGCGGTAGTAGAGTTGGCATAAGCATTTCCCCTTTCACACATAGATGAACACATGCATGCACACACATTTTCTGTACCTCAGTTTACCCCCTGCCTCTCACGTAACAAGATGAACATTTTCACTTTCTCTCCCTACAAAGAATCCCCTCCATTCTGCTTCCCTCTAATCCTTCTATGCAAGTGACTCACATTACACTATTCTTCAGTTTAATGCACTTTAATAGCATTAATATCTGGTTTTGCCTCTTCAGCTGCAATAAACACCTCTTTCCAGTTTTAGAAAGCTGCGTGAGAGCAATTAACATGCCCTGTGTACCAAAACAGAAACGTACCACGGGTGAAAAGCAGAATAACTCATTGTAAAAGAGTAATCTACTCTTTCTATACAATGGCACCCACCCACCACAGCGTGGCACATAGTGTACTGTAAACAGAAACAGAGGGAGCTTGGACAAGGAGCAGTCATCTCCCTGTTGTCCTTCCTACTCACTTTGGATGTGTGGAGGAGGCCTGCCGAAACAGGAAGAACACGAGTCTTGCCACCTTCTGTGCCACCCATGTTGCTGCTGCAGTGACAGCCAAGGTCAGCTCAGGAATGACAGAGGGCTTTTGCATGGAGATAAGGCTCTTACAAACATCCAAGCCCCAGTCCCACTTTTTGAAGGAAAGAGAATCTTGCACCTGAATTATTCATACGGGTCTCCCTCACCCTAAATAACAGCCGGCAAGCATTGTTTGACATCCCGAATGAATAATTAAGGGCTGACCTTTTGTACCCATTAGAGGTGATGGGCTAAAATCACTAGACTTTGTGGGTGAGGATAGTGGATGATGTGAGAGGGTTCTGTGTACAAGAACAAGGAATTATTTGCATTAAAATCAGCCCAAAGAAAGACACCATATCCCTGTGGAATGCATTAGTATAAAAGACACAATGAAATCTCTGCTGATTGCTCTGAAAGAACTGTCCAAAGTGACTCTTTGTCACTACTTGTTCTTCTGAGAGTTCTACTGTACGTTGTTCATGACACATCTCAGGCCTTATGATTAAACCATTAAAAACTGCCTGCAACAGAAAGGATTTTAATACAATCCCTGCTCACCTGGATGTTCAGTTGGCAAAATTCCATTCAAGCAAGCAGATCACTGAAAAAATCCACTGTATTGAGAATATGAAGTTGATAGTAACATGACATGATGGGATGTTATTTTTAAATCCAATGTCATAGGGTTTATATTACCTGAGGGAAACCCAGAAATTCATTTCTCAAAGTGTTACCAAGCCAGAAGCAATATATGGTACAGTCTCTCCAGCAGGTTCTAAGTCTGCCGCAGTGTCTCCTCCCAATGGCCCTGAAAACCTCCAAAGGTAGGAGCCAAGGAGGAACTTTGATTTCTTTTGATGCAGAAGAGCAGTGGCTCTACTCTGAGCTCCTCCTGGAAGGGAGAGCTCCTCACCCAATGTAACAAAAATTACACTGTGAATACAATGAATGATAAAACTGAAGTGGTAAAAACGGGGGTGCTAAAATCAAGGCAGTGACTGAAAACAGGCAACGTTAAATTTGATAACCTTAATATTTACAACATTAATATCTACCATATTATTTTAACGACCTCCAGATTCAGGGATTCTAATTTTCACAGAGGCGAAATTAATCACATGTTGGTTCAGTATTTCACACCTTCAATTCATTTCAAGTTAATTTTTGTTACTTTTACCCCTCATACACTTAAGTAATTAGTACCAGACACCATCTTTTCTATGAGTACACCTTGAGATCCTGTCCATGAACACCACACACATTATCGGTGAGACGGGGCAGCCTTGGCGGAGTTCAGTGCACTGTGGGAACAAGCTTAAGCTTGCGTTCACAATGCAGACACAGTTCTTGCTTTGGATATCCAAGGATTGGATATCCCATAAAATCAACCTAGGTACACCAGCAGCACGCTCTACAAAATACGTTGAGGGTAACACATGTAGACTAAACTTCCAAGTCCGCTTCAGCAGTTCTCTGATGTTGAAGCTCAGGGCCTGTATTTATCAAAATTCTCAAAGTCAAATTGTATTCCTAAGCATTAAGAATTTCAGATATTTACTCCTACTTTCAAAAGTTATCTAATATTTTAAGGCTACAAATCACTTTTACTTTTCTGGATATTTAAGACAGCTCCAGAGGTCTCTCAATTGGTTGGAAGTTGCCATTAGGGACCTGTGATGGCACTGAGAAGAGAGAGATGCATGTTCAGTGGCTTGCCTGGGGGTCCCCCGTCTGAATGTGATTATAAGTTATAAGGTACAGAGTAGCCAAAATAAGATAGAGAAAATAGGTTTGGGTATGCAATACAAAGGAAATATGAGAACAGTTCAGTGTATATACCATTGCACGCAATGCCTTAAGGACTTAATAGACTTAAGGCAGATATTTCTGTGCAGCTTTTGGAGAGAATATTATAAATCTTTTTTATCCAAGGTCAGATGGTGAGAGAATGTAGGCCACATGAGATGCAGTAAAAAGTCTTCAAAAGGTGTTCTCCCATAATTAATTACTTGTCTGCACTAGTTAAGGTGGGACAGAACATTGCTTTTAATACATATTTCCTTTCCTTAACTAACTTATCGAGAGGTAATGTTTATTCTGTCAGTTAGGTTTCTTCCTAGATTCCATGGCTGCAGTTCTCACATTATTACATTTAAAGTTTATATGCACAAGTCAGTTTACCACCATCTGTTTTAAATGTATGTGCTCCAGCCTAACAATGGTTAGAACACTTAAATTACTGTTTGGCTTTATTTTATCCTGGCATTTCTCTGAGAATACCCTTTTATTTTTTTTAATTTTGTGTCACTAGTAGCCTTTTCATTTTGAAAGTTGACCAACAGGAAATGGGGTGGAGAGAGTGAGGACAAGGAGCAAAGTCCATGCAGCAAAGTCATCGGGCCGGGACTGGAACTCGTGACGGCTGCATCGAGGACTGTAGCCTCCGTATATGGTTGCGTGCGTTACCCCTGGGCCATCACTGCGCCCGAGAATACTTTTAAGTAAGAAATCAGATTCAGTGATTGGTCTGTGCCTGAGGCTTTCTTAATAAGTCCTCCAGGATTAGCTTTGCAGCAGAGGAAAATGTCCTAAATCTGCTCTGAGAATGACACTTAGGATTTGGTCCTACACTTTGCTTAAATTGAGACTCCAATGCTTGATAGCTAACTTTCAAGTACAGCTTTGAGCCAAGCTTTTTCTAACACTTAGGTCCATTGTTAACAGCATTCTTAACAGTTTTTCTGAGAATTATAAAAAATAAATGGCCCAGGTACACTATTCCACAACCAGAACAAAGCCATGCTGCTCATCATAATTACGAGGCTCAACAACGAGCCTGTGTTGCAACATCCTGGAGTAAGCGTTCCCAGGGAGTTCTTTTTAATAGTGTCACATATTTGTTAAGTTAGGTTCAAACTTTTTTGCATATGATTGAAGAAATTAGACAGTCTTCCTCACACATCCAAATTAAGAACTTCAGATCATCACAAGTCTGATAACAGAATGTTTCATATCTCTACTTCACAAACATTGTTCGTACTAATTTAAATGTAACTTTAACTAATGAGACTTTTTTAGACCTTAGTATGTTCCAATTACCCTCTCTTATTAAAAATGGTTATCAAATATTTTGAACTGCAAGTCCTCACTATTACTTTAAGTGCGCACAACATTCTGCTTCCACACTGATGCCATATGGGCAAGCTTAACACCTACTGTTTTGGTATTATTGCAGCTTTTACTGGCCTCATTCAATTCCAAATGGTGCTACTTTTGTTTATAGTGTAAGCAACTTTTCCAGATAACAGAGGGATTAACACATCTTTGTTAAGAGCAGCCTCTGCGATCTCACCATGTCTTAACATGCATTTATCTCTATGTTTACTGAATTTTTGTGTGTTTATTTTTTGTGATGCTGGAAAGAGCTTGCCAATGTAGTCAGTCAGTCAGTCAGTCAGTCCTTTTCTACTGCTTATTCCATAGTGGGTCGCAGGGAATCTGGTGCCTATCTCCAGCAGTCTATGGGCGAGAGGCGGGGTACACCCTGGACAGGCCGCCAGTCCGTCGCAGGGCAACACACAAACAACCATGCACACACTCATTCATACACCTAAGGGCAATTTAGAGTGACCAATTAACCTAACAGGCATGTCTTTGGACTGTGGGAGGAAGCCGGAGTACCCGGTGAGAAACCACGCATGCACGGGGAGAACATGCAAACTCCATGCAGAATGACCCCCGGCCGGGAATTGAACCCAAGGACAATAACCTAGTAATATATAACAGTTTACATTGAAAGCACCTAAGTGTCCTGCATCTTGTGGGCATTGCCAGATCCACAGTCCACCCTAAAATCTCTGTGTGTGCTTATTCCTGCTCTTGGTTCCAGTGGAGACTAGAGGATATCCCAGAGGTTAGAGAGATCAATGTTGCCAAATTTGTAACTTATAGTGCCTTTTCAAAGTTTTCATATTTGGAGATGTATTATTTTTGTATTGTGAAGCAAGCAACTAATAGGACAAAATAACAGAAAACATCAGTGTGTAACTGTTCACACCCCCTAAAGTCAGTACTTTGTATACCCACCTTTTGTGGTGATTACAGCTTCAAGTGGCTGTGGATAGGTCTCCATGAGCTTGCCATATCTTGCCAGTGAGACTTTTGCCCATCCCTCAAAGCAAACTGCTCCAACTTCTTCATGCTTGATGGTTTTCACTTGGACATAATTTTACTAATTATGTGACTTTTGAAAATGTATTGTTGGACCAAAACATTTTAGGGGCTTCATAGCAAAAGGGGTGGATAAATATGCAGATGCCAATCTTCACTTATTTTGTTTTTGCAATACGTTTTGTAATAATTTTATATATATTCGTACTCGTCTTCCACTTTATCCGAGACCAGGTTACGGGGGCAGCAGACTCAACAGAGACACCCAGACGTCCCTTTCCCTAGACACCTCCTCCAGCTCCTCCAGGGGAAGCCCAAGGCGTTCCCAGGCCAGCCGAGAGACATAGTCCCTCCAGCGTGTCCTGGGCCAGTATAGATGCATCTGGTATAGATGCCCAAGCTACCTCAACTGGCTCCTCTCGATGTGGAGGAGCAGCGGCTCTACTCCGAGCCCCTCCCGGATGGCCGAGCTCCTCATCGTATCTCTAAGGGAATGCCCGGCCACCCTATAGAGGAAGCTCATTTTAGCCGCGTGTATCCAGGATCTCGTTCTTTCAGTCATGATCCAATGTTCATGGCCATAGGTGAGGGTAGGAACGTAGACCGACCGGTAAATTGAGAGCTTCGCTCTCAAGTCTTATTTTATTTTTTTCATTTCACTTCCCCAACTTAGATTTTTTTGTGCAGATCCATCACATAGAATAAGATTGAAAAATAATTTTTATATTACAGGTTGGAATGTAAAAAAATAGGAAAAAAGTCAAGGGGAGTAAATACTTTTGCAAGGCACTCTGTAGTCAGCAAGTAATAAGACCCCTCTAGTGTCTTATTACTACTTTAGCAGCTTTTCTGGTGTTGTAGAGACTTTTTGGACTGAGTATGTAGAGACTATTTAACAAACGCCCACATTGGCTTTCTGTGCTAGAAAACACAACAGTTGAGCAATTTATTAGGGTTATTTCACATTTAATCTCATCGTTCCCCAACTTTGTTACTTGAAATATAAGATGGAGTGAATTACTTACAGGTAATAGTAAACAGCTTTTAAGAAAAAAAAGACCTACAGTTGTTTTGGGAAACTCTTTAGCCTAACACTGATTTAGTGATGTTCAGGATCTTTTTTTTATGTTTTAAAGTTAATGTTGATCATAAAGCCATTTGTTGGCACTGTATAAGTGCTAAGCAATTTATTTTTGAATCCTTTTTTTGAAACATTTTTTTTTTCTAAAATAAAATAGGTTTTTTAGTGTGGCCAGGTCCTAAAGCTGTCTTGTGAGGTTTGCTATAAGCACCAGGTGCCTGGATTTTGTTTTTAGGATTTTGGCACATCAGCTGATTACTCATTTGAAACGACTCCCTCAATTGCTGAACCTGCAACAGAGAGCCTTGAAAAAAATTATTATGACCCACTATTTCTGTGTGTCAGTGTGTGTGTGTGTCGGGAGGTGTAAAAAAGTAAAGAAAGAACAATGTACTTGAATTACTGGGGCAGGCTAGCTACCATTATTTGTTCACATTGCCATTTACAGCTTTTCCTATTGTCTTTTTAGATCCATCTAGGTTGTTAAAATAGATTGCATCCATCCTATTCTGACGACCCATGATGCTTTATGTGAATTATGTTTACGACCTCCGGAGCACCATTGTGTGAAGGTTAATGAATGGTTTCTCACAGAGCAAATGTAGTTTAAAAATGTGGGAAAATTATAAATTATCCACTTTACCTAAAACAATATAACCATGGAACCTTCATTGTTCAGAGATTGGCAGGCTGACATTAACAAAAGGACTGATAATGTATATGTCCATTTTTATCTGCCTCATTATTATTATTGTTTTATTTGTTGTTTTTAATTCTTATAATTATGAGTGTAATTGTTACTTATACTGTATAGCACTTTGTTCCCTTTGAGGTCTTTTAAATGGCTTTATAAATAAAATTGGATTGGATTGGATTAACCCCAAAACTAAACTAAAACCTAAATAACTCTCCCAGACCACCTCTTTTGAGTCACTTGTGGCAGTCCCAAGCTCAGGTAAAGAAGCACGGTTGGAATTGTGAACTTTAAAGAAAGTTCTTTAGTAATTCTGAATGTATTCAGGATTGTTTTTTTGCCTGCTGTTTGTCTCATATAAGAGGTTATTCCTCTCTTGTACAGTGTCAGTTACAGTTATATGTACATGGCAAATTATGCAAACTAGATTGTGACATCTTTAAGGAATTATTGTGACTTTTAAGACAACCAGAAGCTACATTCCTTTCTGAGGGTGTGGCAGCACTGCAGATAGGTCACTAGTGCATCCCAAGTCAACCATTCAGGTAAACAACCACTCCTAAACTCAATTTAGAATCACTAGTTAATGTGACTGTCGTAAGAGAAACCTCAGGACCTGAAAAAAGCCATGCAGTGGCAGAACTCACAATAAAGGTTAATCAGAAGAAAAAAATAAACCTAAAAAATAAAATAAAATAAGTTGAAGCTTGGTTAACATCTTAACACCTTGCACAAAAGTCCCACCAATGTGATCTGTTTCATACTGTTGTTTTCTTCATTTTAGTGTGGTCATCAGGCTGAAAATACTGGGCTGTTCAAACTGGATGATGTCAATGTTACCCATAATGCTTGGTGGTGTAGAGAATATTAACTGTTGACCAGATGTAATGTTTTCTGAATTGTTTTAAAAACAAAACCTCATTTAGTCCTGTTGGGACGCACAGCCATGGATTGCAACATGAAAACTCCGGTAAAGACTTTTCCACCTCAACTTCAGAAGGGGAAGGGGGGTAACAGCGGACTTTCCATGATGCCACTGCCCTTATAAAACCCCCACCTTCCCAATGGTCCAATCTCTTCCACCCGGACTCCGTGCGAGGCTGGCTGGAGAGACAGTGCGCTAATGTCTCTTTGCTGGCAAACAGACATAAACTCTTCAAACTGGATCCAAGGGTGTCATAAGATCACGCGATCATATGCACAAGTTAAGTACGAATGAATCACTGTTTGTGTACCCGGTATTCATTCATAAAAAGGGTAAATGACTTTCTCTCTGAGGCCTGCAGAAGCAAACTTTGTTCCGGAGAATTCCCTGCAGAAAAGCAGTCCTTACGAAGCCGAGTGGAGCGGTTTTCCCGTTCTGAAAGAAGGACAACAGTAGCCGCATCACCGTGGTAACGTGCAGTTTGGTCGTCCCGACAGAGCGGCCCCCCCAGTCACTGCTCCGGAGGTTAGCTGGAAGCTAACCCTTTGTTCACGGAGCTTTCTTCAAACGTTGTCGTCGCCCGGACAACTCCTCCTCAACACGTTTCAAATGAGGTTAGGGTTTGGGCAGAGAGAGATTTAGGGTGAAATGATCTGAACTTTTTCATTATATGAGGTTTGGTTTTGTTTGTGTTGAACTCAGCTATCTCGGTGCTAGCAGGCTATCTGCAGCACACGTGCTCAGTTTTGTGTTTGTGTGTTTTTAAAGTTAAGACAAACTTTATTTAAAGGGTGATTTTAACACAAAAGATTGATCATAACGCGCCGCCCGCGCTCATGCATTTTAACCCTTTCATTGACGATATTTTTAAAGATGTGTGTTTCATTCTGGTGCTAAGCTATCAGCTTCTTTTGTTAGCTTTAACTGCTAACAGGTAAGGACACGTGCTTGTTGCTAAAGAATATTTATGTCACGATGTGGTTTGGGGTTGGACCAAAGCGCAGACAAGAGCTCGGGAGCAGCATTTTAAGCAGTCTTCAGCTTTATTCAAAAAATGAAAAGTAACAAAAAACACTGCAGGTGTAAACCAGAGTCAGACATCCAAACTTATAAGTCACTGCAGGAACATGCAGGAACTCAAGTATTGACGAGGGCAATGAACGTAGGTGAGAGACGAGCAGAGAGTTGTGAACGAGATGTGAACGAACAGAGGAACCAGCAAGGAACAAAGAGCACAGACCAACTAATATACAGAGAGACATGAGAGGGGAACAAAGGGCAGATAATCAAAGAAACAGGGAACAGGTGTGACATGGACGCAGGGAGACAGAGGGAGCAGGTGAACCTAATAAGACTAAGACATGAAGAAAGGGACTAATTAACAAAACAGTGAAACAGACCTAAACGAAAACTATAGACCAAGATAAAACAGAATCAAGAATAAACATGAATGAAAGGAAACTGAGAACTGGAAGTAACACAACAACCTAAGATCTAAGGACATAGCAAAAAGAAACCATAAAGAAACCCTGACTATAAAAGTAAACAGTAACTAAAGCTAACCTATAAAGGAGGTACTGGAGAATAAAGATAAACTAGAGGAAACAGAGCTAAAAGGGACAATGAAGGTAAAGGGGACAAAAACTGAGTAATTAACAACTAAAAGAGGAAAACCAATGACTAGAAGTAACAAACAGAAAATAAAATAAGAGTGCAAAGGAACCAATACCAAAACATGAATATAAGACGAGAGCAAAGCTAAGGAACCAGAGAACTATAGTAATAATAAAGAAACCATTCTAAGTAAATAGGGAAGCAACACTAAGAGAACAAGGGTGAGAGGAGAACACACTGGGAGGGAGAAGTAAACCAGAACAGCCAGGAAAACAAAATACCCAAACATGAATACAAACCAAAAACTTCTAGCTAAAGTAAACAAAAACCCAAAACAAAGTCCAAAATGTCACATCCTGACAATTTACCCAGAAAGGTTGTTAGTTTTCAATCCAGTAAATAATATTTTCCTAACAATATTTTACTAAATTTGATTACTAAGTAAACACCATTAAGCCCCATGTCTCCAGAAAGTGTTGGCTCTTTTCCAAAATACCTCCCTAAATATTTTACTATTTCATTAATAATATTTCTTTAAATATTATTTCAATAAATAAAGGCAGCTACTGAGACAACGTTGAGAATTAGTCATCCAGAAGGTTGGTTTTATTCAGCAGATCATTCTTTGAAATATTATTTTATTAAAACAATATTTTATCTGTAGAGATACCCTCTACAGGGTACTCGAGGGTTCATGGGAGTTTGCCCAACCGGTTCACATGTGTTTTGTGGACCTGGAGAAGGCATTCGACTGTGTCCCTCGTGATGCCCTGTGGGGGGTGCTCCAGGAGTATGGAATCGGGGGCCCTTTATTAGGGGCCATCCGGTCCCAGTACGAGCGGAGCAGGAGTTTGGTCCGCATTGCCGGCACTAAGTCGGACCTGTTCCCAGTGCATGTTGGACTCCGGCAGGGCTGCCCTTTGTCGCCGGTCCTGTTCATAACTTTTATGGACAGGATTTCTAGACGCAGCCAAGGGCCGGAGGGGGTCTGGTTTGGGGACCAGTGGATTTCGTCTCTTCTTTTTGCGGATGACGTGGTCCTGCTGGCCCCCTCTAGCCAAGACCTACAGCATGCGCTGTGGCGGTTCGCAGCCGAGTGTGAAGCGGCTGGGATGAGGATCAGCTCCTCCAAGTCCGAGGCCATGGTACTCGACCGGAAAATGGTGGCTTGTCCTCTTCAGGTTGGAGGGGAGTTCCTGCCTCAAGTGGAGGAGTTTAAGTATCTCGGGGTCTTGTTCACGAGTGAGGGAAGAATGGAGCGGGAGATCGACAGACGGATCGGTGCAGCTGCCACAGTAATGGGGGCGCTGTGCCGGTCCATTGTGGTGAAGAGAGAGCTGAGCCGAAAAGCAAAGCTCTCAATTTACCGGTCGGTCTACGTTCCTACCCTCACCTATGGGCATGAACTTTGGGTCATGACCGAAAGAACGAGATCACGGATACAAGCGGCTGAAATGAGCTTAGGCCTTCACAGAACAACTTGATTTATACTAAGAAATTCCACGCAGGTGAACTCTATTTGCTGATTAGGTGACTTCACAAGGCGATTAATTGTATTTAGGTCCATCACAGTGAAGGGGGTTGAAAATAATATGCATGCCATACTTTTCATTTGTAAAAAAAAACTTTTAAAATCATTTATTATTATTCATTCTTCTGTTTCACAATTATACTCTACTTTCTGATGGTCTTTTACCTAAAATTCTACTGAAACACACCGCCGTTTGGGGTTGTAAAGTAACAAAATGAAGCTTGAATAACTTAATATTTTTGCAAGACTGTTTTGAAGTTTTGAGCCTTTAAATAAAACAATTGTTTAAAACAGTAAAAATGTTTCACTACAATGCTTTATTTTATTTCATAGGTATAAGTTAATTAACAAACATTCACTCTATACCTGTTTTTTCCTCATCAGGGGTGCATCAGGACTGGTGCCAGGGGTCATTGAGCGAAAGGGAGGTTCACCCCGGACAGGTCACCAGTCCATGGCAGCACAGAAACATCTGGGACAAATAACCATGCATACACACATGCTCCTAATTTTGAGAATTTAAAGAAACCAATCACATTACATGCATGCTTTTTTGATTGTGGGAGTACCTGGAGAGAACTCCTGCATGCACAGGGAGAACATGCAAAATCCATGGAGAACGGGCCTTGCCGAGATTCAAACCCAGGACTTTTTTTATTACAAGGTAAATCAGAAATTTTGCTCAAGGCCATTTTTGAAAGATTAAAGGAAACTTTGACTCCTTTGAGGCAAAATACACTAACTAAGAATAATGTTTGAACAGTACTGTTAACATTAAAACTTGCCACACATCAAATTTCAGTTGAGATCTTATTTAGCAGCCTGCAAAGGCCCTTGCTGATTTGCTACCTTAATTGGCAATTCCTCAACTTCAAAAACATATTACCTATAAAACACAGCAACACATGTTGCTATGTTGCATGGCTAATGTGTTTTGATGCTGAGCAATAAACTCTCAATAAAAATGCCACTGGGTGAACAACATGTGCAGACCGTTTATTGATCTGGTCTCCTTCCAGGGCATCTCACTCACACACATACACAAACAAACACACACACACACACACACACACACACACACACACACGCACACACACACACACACACACACACACACACACACACACAAATGATGCACATAAGAAATCCAAGATAAATTTTGATTTGGTGATTTAGTTCCTTTTAAAGGGAAACTAAACATTCTTTGGATTTCTTAATTTGAATGTTTTTACCAATGTAACACCAAAATTCAGGTGAATTTAACATTTTCTTTGAAATAGGGGTTGTGGTTCTCCCACTGTGAGAAAGGAAACCAAGGCTGCAGTACACTTGCAGTGACACGCTCATGGGGAGAGCTACTGAGAGACAAGCACTGATTCCTAGTTGAAAGTGTTTGGGGGGGGGGACTTGGCAACATAGACAGACCATATTTATAGCCAGGCACAGGAATAATTCATTGTGATCAAAGCGCAGATCATGCTTCATTCCATCACAGAGCAGATGTGGCAGAATGCAAAGAGAGTCCTTTCTCCCCCGCCCGCTCTCTAGTGACTTCCCAAATGGTAACAGTGAGGCAACTTTATCTGTGTGAAGCCTGTGTGTTCTCCGTTCGCTTTCAGGTGGCTTTACTTTAGACCACTCAAAAAGAAACCAAACAGCAAAAAAAAAACCTAATAAAAAATAAGCAAGAAAAAAAAGTCTCCCACATGCAACATGTCTTTCACATCAGAGTGATGACTGCATATAACTCCAGAACCAAAGAAAGTGCATGAAAAGAGGTTAGTAAGGTCCTAAATAAGGCCTAATGTTGTATGTATACTTTGCATGAGTGCAATCACAGCAGGTCACACCTATGCCAACACAACTATTAAGTAAAGGGGTTGGACAATGAAACTGAAGCACCTGTCATTTTAGTGTGGGAGGTTTCATGGCTAAATTGGACCAGCCTGGTAACCAGTCTTCATTGATTGCACATTGTACCAGTAAGAGCAGAGTGTGAAGGTTCAATTAGCAGGGTTAGAGCACAGTTTTGCTCAAAATATTGAAATGCACACAACATTATGGGTGACATACCAGAGTTCAAAAGAGGACAAATTGTTGGTGCATGTCTTGCTGGCGCATCTGTGACCAAGACAGCAAGTCTTTGTGATGTATCAAGAGCCACGGTATCCAGGGTAATGTCAGCATACCACCAAGAAGGACGAACTACATCCAACAGGATTAACTGTGGACGCAAGAGGAAGCTGTCTGAAAGGGATGTTCGAGTGCTAACCCGGATTGTATCCAAAAAACATAAAACCACGGCTGCCCAAATCACAGCAGAATTAAATATGCACCTCAACTCTCCTGTTTCCACCAGAACTGTCCGTCGGGAGCTCCACAGGGTCAATATACACGGCCGGGCTGCTATAGCCAAAACCTTTGGTCACTCATGCCAATGCCAAACGTCAGTTTCAATGGTGCAAGGAGCACAAATCTTGGGCTGTGGACAATGTGAAACATGTATTGTTCTCTGATGAGTCCACCTTTACTGTTTTCCCCACATCCGGGAGAGTTACGGTATGGAGAAGCCCCAAAGAAGCGTACCACCCAGACTGTTGCATGCCCAGAGTGAAGCATGGGGGTGGATCAGTGATGGTTTGGGCTGCCATATCATGGCATTCCCTTGGCCCAATACTTGTGCTACTTGGTGTTTCAGTTTCATTGTCCAACCCCTTTATATCCTAGGACATCCGTTTTCAGCTCCCTACTTATTTGATTTTACTCCTTTTTCACACATTTTTCAGTTTTATTCCTGTGTTTTGTTCAAAAACACACCAGCAGACAGATGCACACAGGGCTGTTTTTCCAGTTTTCTTTCTCTCCCTCCCACACAGACACTCACACATGCCTGTTTATTTCTCATTTTTATTCTTTGTCTTTGACTCTTTACTTTCCTGTTGCTTCTTTCAGAATCCACGCACACATTTGCACAAGCTGCCCTTCATCTTCTCTTCCATTTCTTCCTCCTCCCACACTTTTCCTAGCACTACTTCCATGCATTGGAGCCCGCACAGAGGAGCCTGTATAATTCACTCTCATATTTTCTTCCTGCCCCGTGACTCCCTGAACATGCTCACACTCTCTTCTCTTTCTCCATTTTCTTTCCCGCTTCTCTCATCCTTTCTCCCTCCCACATCCACGTGCACACGCGAGCAATCGGTACTGGCCGTCCAGCTTCCCGGACTCCCAGCTGGGCTTGGACAGCCCTCTTCCTTTGGCCTTTCTAGGCCATCTGGAGTGCACTGTCCCCACTCTGCTGGTCTTCTGCCAGCAGCCAAGCCTCCCAGGGATAGACACACCATCTTCAAGCCCAATTTGTACGCGTCAAAGCTCTGCTGTGCGTCCGGTGACCTAGCTGAGTGAAGTCATTGAGTCCTGCATTTCCCTCCTCAAAGGAGCCTCATTCTGCTTTGATGACACCTGCACTCTGATTTCAACTGTGATGACGATGGCACAGTAATTGATTAAAGCTGCTGGGCAGCTGTATTAGCAGTTTCTTCTCTGTTTATGATCATGTTGATTATTTGTCCTTCCAAGAAGAGGGCATGTCACTAGATTGTGACATGCCCTCTTCATGCAACTGTTAGGGAATAATACATCATTCAACTGCATAGATTTGACTATTTGGTGGGTTTAAGGTAGAATACTGGAACTCATCCAATGAATCAACATACAATTAAGCAGAAACCATATATAATATGAATAAAACAATTTTCATTGTTTTATTTTCTTCTATGTAACTTAAAAAAATACCTGCTGGAATGAAGTTATTAGTGAGAATTTGTCTCCTGCAGTTTAAAGCTTTGGAGAGACTTTCCCCAAACAACTGAAACAGTAAAGCAAATCAGTAATGCAAAAGAACGCAGGATACAATACCTGGAAGGGAATGTCTTAGAAATTAACTCTTGTTTAAAAGTACTAAAATTTCCAGAATTTCAGACTAATGAAAAAGATAACATTTTTAGACATTTTTCTTTGATTCCTTTCCCTGTAAACAATCAGAGAAAGCCTAGAATATGTTGTTATGGCTTGGTAAGCTTCTGATTAGCTGTTGATTTATTTGAAGGCAACACCTAAAAAAAGTTCTGCCTTGAGTGACATCTAGCGAAAATGTATAAAAAAAGAAATAAGTCAAGATAACAGGACCAGTATTTTGGACTTCCACAAGTAGATTCAAGCAATGATATGCAAGTATGAATACAACAGAAAAATCTACCAACCATACTGTTCAGAAGGAAGAAGAGCTGTGTGTCCTAGAAATGAATGTGCTTTGGAGTGAATGTGTTTTTCAATCCCAAGGACAAAAGCAACAGACCTTGTGAAGATGCAGGTTGAAGCTGGTAAGAGAGTGTCATTATGCACAGAGAAAGAAGTCATGTACTATATAGCCTGAGAGGCAAAATGTGCCATTACTCCACAAACAAGAAGCAAAAGCCTTCTTACAGTTTACAAATCCACTTAGAGACACAGACCTTTATTTTGGATTTGTTTTAAGTCGTCTGATAGAACTAAATTTTAAGTACTCTGTTATGATGACCATAGTTACATTTAGAAGAAAAAGAGGTAAACTTGCAAGCCTGGATACATCATCCTAACATTCAAGTATGGTGTGGCAGCATCATGTTGTGGGGGTGTAGTGGTGCAGGAGGGACTGGTGCATTTCACAAAATAGATGGCATTATGAACATAGAATAATAGGTGGGAAAATTCAACAAACATTTTAAGAGTAAAAGCTTGGATGGATCTCCCAAATGGACAATGAGCCCAAACAAACAAACCAAACAGTTACAGTGGCTTAAAGTGGCCTAAGGACAACAATGTCAGTGTTTTAGAATGAATATCACAAAGCCACAATCTCAGTCCCATGGAAACTGAGTGTTGTAAAATGCTTGTAAAATCTTAAATGTTTGCCCCCCATCTCACAGTTTTAAGGCAATTGTACTAAGGGAATGTGTGTAAACTTCAGATCGCCATAAAATATTAGTTTTCTCATATTTTTCTCACATTTAGTAAAAAAATTTAATCCTAACTGACCTAACACCAAGTTTAGTGTAATATAATGTGAGACAGAGAGAAAAAGGTAATGTGTCTTTTTACTCCGTGTTCGTATCTAGTTTTAACTGTATATTATGCTATGGTTTCAGAACTGCTAAAATCTGTTAGTTTTCTCTGGCTGTATGGAGCAAAAGTAAGACAATGCTGCCCTCAAGCACCTGTTGCTGGCTGAAAGAATGCTGCACTTTTTCTACATTACATGAAAAACAAAGACACATCAGCTTGTATAGGAATATTTTTGGTCACAAAACATGAGTCAAATAGCAGTCACCAAATGGTATAAATAACTTATTTCAAGTCTGCTGCCAAAACAAACTATAAAAAATGATGTATTCCATTTGCCATCACTGAACTACAGCTCTCGTCTGCGCAGAAAAGAAAAATTTTACTGCACTTGATATATGTAGAAACTATACACAACACACAAAACTGTCGGTAAGTACTCTGGATATTTTGTGGACAAGTATAATTTATGTACATTCAGATATCATCTACACTACATCCTATGGTTTTCGTTTGCACTATCTGAACTGTTCACTACTGTTTGCTCTTTTGGTTACTGCTCTTAAGTCCTTTTTATGAATTTCACTTTGTGTGTGTGTGTGTGTGTGTGTGTGTGTGTGTATGTGTGTGTGTGTTTATTCTTATTGCTTCCAATTTTTAGTTTTTGTACTTTCATGCTGTTTATAACTGTTAATGGAAAAAAACAAAATGCACCTCAATTAACTCACTTAAGGAGATCAGTTAGAATCAATGTGGCACATTTATTAAATTCCTGCAAGAATTGAGAACGGACAGAGGATACAACCAAACCAGTGTCTCAGTCTGCCCGTCCTGCTGTAAACAGGGAAAAACAGACTTTTTATAACCCCTCACAAAATGAGAAAGTAGTTTACATTACAGAGATAGGGAGTAAAACAGACCTTGAGCATCAGATTTCTAAGAGGTCAGCATAATGTGATGCCTCGAAGAGAAGAGAGGCATCTTCTCTAGGGTTAACAGTACGTGTTGATGATTTTATGATTTTGATCTTTTTTCCCTAAGGGCTATAGCACATAAAAGAGAATAAAGGTAATATTTTTTCTTTAATAGGTTATACTCTTAAATCCAACACAAAAGATTAAGAAATCAATATTTATGTATCAAAGTATATATCCCTAGTATATATGAAAGTATATGTCCCTATATATCCCTAGTATCAAATTATATGTCCTTTTTTTTACCTCAAAAAAGTGCATCAAATCACATCCTATTGGATGATGGGTTTAGAGATTGTGGAAGCTTTTAGCTTTCATATATTTGATGAATAAGGTAAAAAAAATAAAATAAAATCCTGATTCTCAGTGTTTGACCTACCAAGCACGGAGACAATAAAAAATAAAAAAAAATCCGACCTCCTTACCCTGACTGATTGGTGCATCTCTAATTAGTAACTGTAGAACAAATCACTCAACGTCATCTCAATAAAGCAATAAGATAAAATAAAAAAATAAAAAACTAAAGATAAAGAAGAAGGGGTCTGCAAGTTGGAAACGATAAGACACAAAACGTTGTGCCAGGTGGATGTGAGCAGCATGAAGTTTTCAGGTCGCAGGGTCCAACAAAGCACTAGGCTTCCTCCTTCATCAATCCAAATAAAAAAAACATAGCTTTATATAATGTTCTTCAAGCAGCAGTGATGCATGCAACAAATATAACATTTTAAGTTTGCCAATAAACCTACTCATTAACTCTCAGTGTACTCTACTATTTAACTAGAATTGCTGCTGTTTAAAAATCTGAAGAATTGAAAAATAGTTATATTCTACATTTAAGTTTTTCCTCTTAAGTCTACGTAAAAAAAAAAAAAAAATACATAAAAATGGCACGCCTCAAAAACTATTTATCTGTGGGTGAATAGGTGTAGAAGTATTTAAGAGAGAAACTTTGGCGATCCATAAGATAGAACTTGAATAAAAGACAACCAAGGACAGACACTGGAGAGCTGATGGTTTTGGGTTATATTTGCTCTAACACAACATATCAGCCCTATAAACTGCTCATTCCCGTTTCACTACATTCCACAGCATATTACTGGACTCACCTAATCAAAGCTCCAACATCAACCATGACGCTGGGAAACAAAGTGACACCGTTTACTCCCCTGCTTCACTAGTTGATCAGCCAAGCCCTCCCGTTTCAGCACCACGGAAAGCGCGTCCTCCTCTTTGGGTCTTTGTGGGGTGGGAGATGGTACAAGTTTACCTACACCGCCTGATGCAGCTGCGAACGCGTCGAAACACGTCTTGTCCAAGTTTGATGTCTCCCCGTCAATTCTCTAACGGGAGCAAACATGCCTCGCCCAATGCTCCTCAGTTGCTTTCAGAATAAGCGCGGCCAATCACAATCCCCGGCTCGCTCTTTTTACTCTCACATCTCTTCGCATCCCAAGCCACGGAGAGTCTCCGAGGACCGGCGCCTCCTGTCTCGCCTCCGGGCGTGGACGCTTGCAGAAAGAAGTGACTTTACAGGAGCAGCTTCTCCCGCTACTGATGGCAGCCCATCTTCACTTTTGCGGAGCTCCTCTTTGTCTTCACGACGATGGAGAGGCTGATAAAAAACATGGTAGTTGCGAATTTCCTCCCGCGCAACGACTGGCTGTGGAGGAGCGGAGCAGCGGGAGCAGGAGGAGTGTCTTCTAATCTGAGTTCAATAAAGGCTCTTCTAATACGGAAGGGGGCTCCGCGTTTTATTAATGTTTCTATAGGCATTATGTCCAATGACAGAAAAATGGCGTTCTGTGAGAGTTAAATGTTTTGCGGACTGCAATAACTTAACTGCCTCATGTTTATCAGAGATAAGACAGAAAAGTCCATTGTTACTAGATTATTATGAAGTCGGTTTATTATGATTAATGGTTGATGACTTTCAGACAGGGGCGTAGCTAGACATAAAGAATCGCTGGGTGACAACATTTAAATATAAACAAACTTCAGATCCAAATTTCCAATTTCATTAATTTACAGTGGCATGAAAAACAATTTCGCCTGTTTTTACTTTTGTCACGTTTAGGTGTGACGTAAAAATGTACATTCAACGGACAATATTGTACCTTATCATATCATATCTTATACTAAGTATCAAATCATCACATCAAACAACATGTAATATCAGACAAAGATAACCAAAGTAAATACAAAAAGTAGTATATAATGAAAAAAAGCGTATCTTCCCCTAAACCTAAAAACTGCTTGTTGTTTTGTGACGTGTAAAGTATTTTTAATAATTGGCAAGTAGTTTTTCTTATATCACTGTGGAAAATTCTTCTTGGCAAAATTGTTTTAATTCTACTTCAATGGACGCATAACTGCAGGTCTCATGTTGTTCGCAGTTGTTTTGTGACTTCCTGGATAAAATAATTGTGGTATGCCAGCCATTCCTGGGAAGATACACCACTATTCCATATTTTCTCCATTTGTTGATAATGGCTCTCACTGAGGTGTGCTTGCATTCCAAAGCTAGACTGGTAGATGTCAAGAAGTTTTATTTGTCACATATTCTTGAACTTCTTAAGATCAAAACATCCTTTGGGCATTGGGCGAGGGGTGAGGTACACCCTGGACAGGTCTATCGTCTTTGGAGTGTTCTTTCTTAAACTCACAAATAAAAAATACTATGCGGATTTATTCTTGCCCCTGTATCTGGCAAAGAGAGAACTACAGTATTTTACTCACTTACACTAAATTTATTGTTCTAGCCTACCAAATCTGAGTAGAAGCAGAGACCAAAGGCTGGTAACAATAGGTATATGAAAACCTGAATTTACACAGTATTGATGACACACCCAGTGGCTGTGTGCAGGTTTTTGTGTCTGTGCTGTGTTTCTCTCTTCCTACAGGGAGCGACGGACAGGTGCAACTGCGCAGGTGCCTCTAATTGAGCCCATCAGATGGGGCTTCTTAAAGAGCAGGAACCTGGAGGGAAGCATCAGCTCGTTGTTTCTACCAGTGTGGTGACCTGGCTGTGGTCTGCAGTTCTATGCTTGTTCCTTAGACCTGCTCTAACAGAGTTTCTTATCTTGCCTTGCAGATCTGATCATTCTGGTGACCGTGTCCTGAATTCCATAGGCCTGCTCTGTGTCTTGCTCAAGCAAGTTACTGGAACAACTCCCTGCCTCTCCAGCCATGAGTCTCGCTTCTACTCCTATCTCCAGCCCTGCATCTCTAAAATCACCCTGTGGAAGCACCATAACTTTGCTCACCTGCCTGTCCACCCTCCAACACCAGGTGCTGAAGCACAACAATTCAGGTATCACAAGGAAAGAACACTGTAAATCACCGAGGCCACTTCTCCTACCAAACTCGGCTGCTGTGGGAAAGACTTACCTCCTTCAACGAACCATCATCTCCACCACCAGTAAGCTGACCATGCTCCTATCTTACATACTTTCCATAACCTCCACCCAACAAACAATAACATCTCTCCTCCTCAGTGCCTGTCCAGATCCATCAGGCCGCTCCATTCCGTATTCAACGTTGCTTTGTACATATTACAAATAAACTGTTAAACTGGTGTTCAGCCTCCGTAATTGTGTCCACACTCAGAGTCAGTAAAGGCCAACATAATTACAATTGGGTTTGTTAGTTAGCAAATGTATGTGGGTGCATATTGATTAACTGTTCACCAAACCTATAAGAAACTAAACTAAATGTATTACATAAGTTAAATAGCTTATTGGATCTGGACGTTCTAATAAAACTACAGCATCATTGTGAGGGCATTTTTTTCAGAGGGATCTTAGATTGCTTTGGGCAGGTGGGATACTGGTTCATGGGTGAGAGTCTACCTGTTTGCTGTGCAGGCCCAGCAGCTCCCTCACACATTCAAATGCTTTTGTGGAGTGTACCATTGATTTGAACATGACTGTCGTGATTTGAGGTCCTGTCAATCTTTCCACTGTGATGAGATCAAAGCACGTTTGCTTTGGCAAATTATGTTGGAATGAACATTCATCAGCCTTGAAAAGGAGAAAAAGCTCACACAATGAGCTATATCACTTGGCACTGATTCGAGCTAAAACATTTTCCCCAGTCATTTGCCCAGAAGAATGCATCATTGGGAGCAAAAAATAAAGCTTTAATGAAAAGAGAAAAATGGCCTGAGGGATGGATATCAAAAGACAGAATGTGCATTAATTGTCTAAGATTATTTTTATGAAGGCTTTCTTTTTTATTATTAAAATGTAAGTATTAGATGACATGGACTGCTTATTTGTCTCTAGTTGAAATATGTTTTTCAGTTTTCTTATAACAACTAAAAATCTCATTTCAAAACAGGCATAACAGATCTTAAAGAACCAGACATGCTTATTACTTTTCTTTAAAATAACCTACTGATGTATACAGTATCAGGAGATCAAATGCCTTTTTAAATTGTTATATCTGGAAATAGAGCAGAATTTCATCTTCTTATGTAACAAGCTTTCAAAGTCTATCTACAACATATCTGTGATATGTTGTAAGTTCAGGCATCAAACCCTTATCTTTAAGTAAATGTTACATATCAGCCTGGTTTTGTTATTCCATGATTTACATCAGGGTGTGGTTTTTGAGAAGCTTCAGCAGGCATGGCTGACACCTTCTCTTGCTTTTCTTGACTTGAGCACACCTCCCTCTGCTGGTGCTGGGTAGCAAAGAAATTTCTTTTCTAAGCTTGATTGACCTGCAGGCAGTCGGGGTGCAAGTCCAAGAAAAGCAATGGAGACCCACAGAAAAGGCTTTGCTATCCTCAGCAACAAAGGCATGGCTTCATGGTGAAACCTCTTTTTGTTTTTTTAATTCACAAAGCTTCAGCGTGTAAGTGGGGCAGAACATTCCCTAGTCTTGAAGATCTGAGAAGCACCATCCCAGCAGCTGCTGCATGTCTCTGCTGGGACTGTGTGCTTTTCACTGCGTGTGGTGTCTTCAGACCTGACTGGAAAATACAGAAAAATGCTCAGTCAGGCCTGTTGTTTTCCATGAGGCTTTTATACATGTAAATGTATGGATTTTGATTTTGGTTTTTACAAGATGTTATTCACAAATTATATTTTTTCCTAATAAGAGCATTCTGTGACCAGCTTAACTAAGACTAGAAAGGAAATCAAAACATTCAAGAATAACCAAACAGATATTCTTGAGACAGGTGCATCTCTGAAAAAAAAGATTTAATAGAAAAAACAAATTATTTTTGTAATTTATTTCAAAACAAAAAACTCAGATTGCTTAGAGAGAAAGTGCAATATATCAAATGTTTATTTTTGTCAATTTTAATGACTGTGGCCTATAGAGACCTGTTAAAAAAAAATAGAATATTTTAGAAAAGTTCCTTTATTTCAGTAACTTAATTCAACCCCATTTTTCTTTTTTTTTTTTTTTTTTTTTGCTAATTATCAAGATTTCCTGCTTACAGCTAATGAAAACACAACATTTATGATCAGACCAGTCTTATTGAAAAGTATGTTTAATACCTGCTCAAAGGTTATTTTCAAAAAAGGTGTTAATCTGACAAACGAGCCTCATCGAAACAAATTATCAAATTTGTTGAACATGACTGTAGCAATTGAAAACCCCAAATTCAGTTAACTAGAAAATTTGAATGTTACAAAGGACCGTAACAAGTGGTTTTAATACAGAAATGTTATGTTATTGTCTACACAATCATGGGGAAGGCTCTTAAATATTATCTAACAGAGTTACTGGCATACAGCTTAATAAGCCTAAACCAAAAAAGGTCAATGCAGAAAAAGCTTATGGTTCACATAGTCCTGTATATTTTAATGAAAGGTTGAGTGGAAGGAAATCTATGAAAGCAAAAGGAGCCCAAGCAACATGGATAACTGTAGCCTTGAGAGGATTTAGAAGTAGTCAGAGAACCATCATGCACAGACATATCCAGGACATGTCCTCTGACTATTCCCTTATTTTTGTTACAGAAATCCAGAACCACAGGCAATGTCAGAAGCGTCTTACCTAACTAAGGAGAGGCTCTGCCCACTGGCCGCTGAAGATAGGCAATGGATAGATGGATGATATTCCAGTCTATTAAGATATACTTGCATGGCAACGATCGACTCACAACCTGTTAAGTTTTCATTTCAGTGACAGTGACTAAGCAACAAAAGCAGGCGTTGTCTTTTTAAGGCATGTTGGGATAAAAAGTGTCAGCCTTTCTTATGTGCTTTAATAAACCTGTTTTCTGCAGGATGGCCAGGAGGTGATGGATTTTGAAGGTTGTGAGTTTTGACTCAATTCTCTTGCCAAAAGACAAACAACCACCTTGTGGCTCTCTCATCAGTTTCATCCTCTCACTGCTCATCGCTCATCCAACTCTGGCATCTGGTGTTGTTCATAATCAATAGTGTTGGGATCTGAAGTCTGCCTGCAGCAAACAGATGCCATTATACACACAGAAAATCACTGTTATCATGGTGAAAGATATGTTTTCCTTATCTTATAGCAGGTTACTGGAAGTTTCATACTGTCATTTATGGTGATCATTATAAAAAGTTCTCTTTTTTGTTTACAAATAAGCTCTCGCATATTAACAGTACCTTCGCTGCTTAGAAAAGTATGGATTTTAAAGTAGTAAATTATTAATTACACCATCATACAATCTGTAGCCCAAGGTTCAATATATCCTTATATAATCCCCTCAAACTTATCACAGACTCAGCAATGGCATATTTCTGCAGTTCTCTAAATTGCTCTTTTGGCCCAACTGCCCCTTGATTGATATTGATAAATGGGCATGAGCAACAATTTAATGAATTACAGTGGCCAGAACACATCCAGGATTCCCCCATCAGAGCACCCAGTTTTTCTCTTTGTTATTGACTGCTACACGGCATACAAACATCTCCAATGTCATGCGGGTCACAGCCTCAAAGGTTTGCCATGTTTTCACAGTGGACTGTGAGGCCTCTGGTGGAGTGGTGATTTATCAGTGAGAAACAGCAGAACAGAAAGACTCGGCTTTCTGAAATATTGGGGGCATCAAGTTTTCATGCTTCCGTTTGAATCACTGCAAAACATATAAACATATGGCACTGAAAAAGGTCAAAGGTTTTTACTTAAACACCCCATTTCAACAGCATAAGTAAGAAACGTTTTTGGAATTGACAGATGAAAGAGCTTCTATGAAGATGATAGTGTAAGAAAAACATCCACTATAAAAAAACGTAAACATCTAGTTTTTGTCACCTTAACTGTATAACACCAAATGTATCATTTCTGATTTGCATATTTCTAAGACCTGTACATCTTTAACAAATTGGGTACTTTTCCATTAAAACTTACTGTATCAAATTGTATGCAGTCTGCATGGCCAAACCAATCTGGACTGCAGGTAGTTAATCCCTCGCCGACTGGTACGGAAAATAAACTTGCATTACACAGTTGAATTAACCATAAACAGCCTTTTTACACATTGCACCTTTGTATATTTAGCATATTTAAGAAATAGTTCATGTGACACTAAACATATCTAAATATTAATGTAACAAAGTAATATTTTGAAATGATAATTTATTTATTCAATAACATGAAACAGAACTAATATTTTTGTAAATATTTTGTCAAAAACATTTAATTAGCAGTTTGATCATTTCCTCTTATGCTTCCGAACCCTAGATTTCCAAATGTATGATCATTGATATGCATATTTCTAAAACCTCTACTTCTTTGTGTGTTCTTACTTATATATTTAAAGTTTTGAAAAATTCTAACTATGATTTCTTGCACTGCGTATTAAAAGCCTGACCTCCACTGCAGCTGAAACAAAGAGAGAGCTCCACTATTTAAGGATTTTTAGGATTTCACGATCCTAAGATGAAGATGAATGCATTTGTTCTGCGCCTCATTTCAGGTTTTGAGGACACACTAAGCCAGAGTCAGGCCCTGATCAATTGACAGGCAAGGCGCTGCGTGGGCAGCCAATCCCCAGAATGAATACTCCTGCGTCTGGGTGTGGAAGGAGAGCATTAGACCGAAAATATATTTAAGACGGGTGAACTACAGTCTATACGTTTTACTCTCTGTGTGCCTGTCATTTGCCTGGACTCAGACAGAAAGCTCTGGGTGATGCTTACAAATTCAGAGGAGTCCATGACATTTGAAGTTGTGTTAAACAAAGAGTTTTTAGTCG
Source organism: Girardinichthys multiradiatus (assembly GCF_021462225.1). NCBI lineage: Eukaryota > Metazoa > Chordata > Actinopteri > Cyprinodontiformes > Goodeidae > Girardinichthys > Girardinichthys multiradiatus. Next base: position 38,210,088 of record NC_061797.1, on the reverse strand, counting down.
TTTTAGCTTGCGGTTTTATTTTTGCACAGCTCTCTTTTCCTTTACCTCCAGACCTTTTCTTGACCTCTTTTTATTTGGAGAGAATAATAAACAGCCTCAGTGGCTCTAGGCTTTGGTTCCTGTTGCCGAGCACCTGCCTGCAGGTGATGTGCTTTGGGATGGTTCTATTTTGGATATTGAGGATTCATGTTTGTGTCAGGAACTGAGGGTGGCCTGTCTCTTTCAGAGCAGGAAGAGGTAATGAGTTGTGGCCCCAGTTCTCCTACAGACATATATTTGACTCAAATGTCTGCCAGGCCTTGCCTCCTGCCAGCTAGCTGTACTTCAGGAAGAGACTGTTTTAAAATGAACAGTGGTTATTGATTTGCTGTTGTGCAGAGGCTGATGCATTCTGACCAGAATGCAGCTGCCTTTACATGTGCTTTTAGTCTTTGTTGTAGAATAAGTTTTATAAAAGCAAAAAAATCTAATAACATGCACACTATATTGCCAAAACTATTCGCTTACCTGCCTTCACTCTCATATGAACTTCATTGACACCTTTTCTTACTCCATAAGGTCTAATATCATGATGAATCACCCCTTGCAGCTATAACAGCTATGAGTATTCTGAGAAGGCTGTCCACAAGCACATTTGTGTGCTCATATACTGGTGTTGCATGAGAAGGCCTGGCTCTCAGTCTCTGCTCTAATTCATTCCAAAGGTGTTCTATCGGTCTGAGGCCCTTTAATAAAAAAATAAAATAAAATAAAAAAATTATAAAAATAAAATAAAATAATAAAATATATATATATATATATATATACTGGTCCTTCTCAAAATATTAGCATATTGTGATAAAGTTCATTATTTTCCATAATGTCATGATGAAAATTTAACATTCATATATTTTAGATTCATTGCACACTAACTGAAATATTTCAGGTCTTTTATTGTCTTAATACGGATGATTTTGGCATACAGCTCATGAAAACCCAAAATTCCTATCTCACAAAATTAGCATATCATTAAAAGGGTCTCTAAACGAGCTATGAACCTAATCATCTGAATCAACGAGTTAACTCTAAACACCTGCAAAAGATTCCTGAGGCCTTTAAAACTCTCAGCCTGGTTCATCACTCAAAACCCCAATCATGGGTAAGACGGCCGACCTGACTGCTGTCCAGAAGGCCACTATTGACACCCTCAAGCAAGAGGGTAAGACACAGAAAGAAATTTCTGAACGAATAGGCTGTTCCCAGAGTGCTGTATCAAGGCTCCTCAGTGGGAAGTCTGTGGGAAGGAAAAAGTGTGGCAGAAAACGCTGCACAACGAGAAGAGGTGACCGGACCCTGAGGAAGATTGTGGAGAAGGGCCGATTCCAGACCTTGGGGGACCTGCGGAAGCAGTGGACTGAGTCTGGAGTAGAAACATCCAGAGCCACCGTGCACAGGCGTGTGCAGGAAATGGGCTACAGGTGCCGCATTCCCCAGACCTGGGCTACAGAGAAGCAGCACTGGACTGTTGCTCAGTGGTCCAAAGTACTTTTTTCGGATGAAAGCAAATTCTGCATGTCATTCGGAAATCAAGGTGCCAGAGTCTGGAGGAAGACTGGGGAGAAGGAAATGCCAAAATGCCAGAAGTCCAGTGTCAAGTACCCACAGTCAGTGATGGTCTGGGGTGCCGTGTCAGCTGCTGGTGTTGGTCCACTGTGTTTTATCAAGGGCAGGGTCAATGCAGCTAGCTATCAGGAGATTTTGGAGCACTTCATGCTTCCATCTGCTGAAAAGCTTTATGGAGATGAAGATTTCATTTTTCAGCACGACCTGGCACCTGCTCACAGTGCCAAAACCACTGGTAAATGGTTTACTGACCATGGTATCACTGTGCTCAATTGGCCTGCCAACTCTCCTGACCTGGACCCCATAGAGAATCTGTGGGATATTGTGAAGAGAACGTTGAGAGACTCAAGACCCAACACTCTGGATGAGTTAAAGGCCGCTATCGAAGCATCCTGGGCCTCCATAAGACCTCAGCAGTGCCACAGGCTGATTGCCTCCATGCCACGCCGCATTGAAGCAGTCATTTCTGCCAAAGGATTCCCGACCAAGTATTGAGTGCATAACTGTACATGATTATTTGAAGGTTGACTTTTTTGTATTAAAAACACTTTTCTTTTATTGGTCGGATGAAATATGCTAATTTTGTGAGATAGGAATTTGGGGTTTTCATGAGCTGTATGCCAAAATCATCCGTATTAAGACAATAAAAGACCTGAAATATTTCAGTTAGTGTGCAATGAATCTAAAATATATGAATGTTAAATTTTCATCATGACATTATGGAAAATAATGAACTTTATCACAATATGCTAATATTTTGAGAAGGACCTGTATATTGGACTTTTACATTTTCTGAATTGAAATGGGACTCTGAATTCAGATTAGGGGAAAAAAATCACGAGGGTTTTTGGGGGTGGTACACATGTGCAAACCTTAGTTTGCATGTCTTTCTGATTCTGAAACTAGAAACTGAGACTCATCTGCTCCTAAAATAGTTCCATTGAACTGCTAACAATTAAGCAAATGCATACATTTAGGGGAAAGTCCACACAAATTTATGAATATTTATATTTATGTAAATTACAAATAGCTTGGCATTCTCGACAGTCAGCCCTGTTCGCTTTGCACAGATTGCGGGAATAAAATACTGTCTGCTGAAAGCTGGTTGTAATTTTGGCGCTGAAGAAAAAAGTACTGAATCAAATCTTGTGATTGAGGAATGTTACAACAGATGTTCCACATGCAAAGTTTAATCAACAAACAAATAAATTAACTCTGTATCCAACTCTGTTGTGCAGCTTGGATGAAATGCAATGATTAATCTCTGTAACAGAAGGCTGTTGGAGAGTAAATGCCATTAACCAGGTGGAAGGTGGCAAGCAAGCCCTCAGCCCCTTTTTCTGTTATTAATAGAAACAGGATACAATTTTATGCGAGGGTTTCTTTTTCTTGTATGTAATTGCAAGATAGTATAGCATATCTATTTACTATCTGATGCATATTTAATTCAATCAATATGTTTCATGTTCTAATGAATCAATTCAAGGGAGCATCATTCCACCGCCTTTTATCGTCTGCAGCATCGCTTATTGATTTAGAAACGGCATTCCAATTTGATTCCAACAGTCACATGGTATTCCTAAAGTCCTGATGAAAACTTTGTCTGGTCAGGATCTGGACTCTCTGTTAAAGTGATAATAAGAAATCAAAATACTTAATTCCCTCTTTGTGCTAACTTCAGCACCTGCTGTGATTGTGGCTGGAGAGGACAACTGTGACCTGATGCAAAAAATAGATGCAAATTGGTCCTGGGTGCTTAACTTGATGAATGTCTTCACGTTTGCGTGCGTTTTATGCAATCTGCTTCATGAAAACAGTGCAGAAATGAAGCAGATAATGTTTGCAAAACCATTGGAAAATAATGGATGTGATTGCACTGCTTTGTGAAATTGTGAATTCCCATCTGAGTGCTTTTCGAACATTGATGCACTATTCTAGTCATTTTCCTTCACTGCACTTATATATATCATAAATCACATCCTCAAACTTGATCAAAAATACTTCAAATATTAGCCACAACCTCAGCCTGGGTCCGTAGTGCTAGTGTATCATTGAAATATAAACATAAAAATGTACAAACTAAAATGTTCCAGTATGTAGGGCTCTGCTGTCCATCAGCCTTCTTTCTTAGAAAAAAAAGGCATCATTATTATTTTTTTATGCATCCACATTTAATTCAGTAAAATCATTTTTTTTACATGGTTTAAACTCCAAATTCTTACTCACTTTTGTCTTTCTCTTTTAGAGAGATGGAATCTTGCCAGATTTCAGCTGGATAGCATGAATATCTGAGGAAGCAAACGTTTAAATAATTGCCAGCAGACCTAGTTTATCCCTGGTGAATTCCAAGTTTGCAGCAGCCATGGAGCAACACGTGCTCGCTGCCAAAGGGAATGTTTTCGTGCCGCACTGCAGCTGCCCACTCCCAGATGAAACTGGTATATCTGCATGTCATTATGTTAAAAGACGATATTATCTCTGATTGCTGGTGCAACCATGTCCAAGATGTTTAAACCAAATAATAAAAATGTTGTAAATAAAAGCTTAAATCTGAAATTTGTTTGGGAGACACAAAAAAGGAGACCACACATCAAAACTTCTTCTACTGTATATTTATCCTGACACATTTAACTGGGGCTGCACGGTGGCGCAGTTGGTAGCACTGTTGCCTTGCAGCAAGAAGGTCCTGGGTTCAATTCCCAACCAGGGGTCTTTCTGCATGGAGTTTCCATGTTCTCCCCGTGCATGCGTGGGTTCTCACCGGGTACTCCGGCTTCCTCCCACAGTCCAAAGACATGCCTGTTAGGTTAATTGGTCACTCTAAATTGCCCTTAGGTGTATGAATGAGTGTGTGCTTGGTTGTTTGTGTGTTGCCCTGCGATGGACTGGCGACTTGTCCAGGGTGTACCCTGCCTCTCGCCCATAGACTGCTGGAGATAGGCACCAGCTCCCCCGCGACCCACTATGGAATAAGCGGTAGAAACTGACTGACATTTAACTGGAATACTAACACTTCTGTTAGTGAAAAAACATCATGCAGTCACCTGGTTTGTGTGTGCACTCTGATACTATATACCAGGGTCATCAGTAATATTGACTGACAGAAAGCCATGTATGCCCGTAACACTTGAGAAAATATTTTCATATATATATATAGCATTCATTAATTCATGAAGTCTTAGTTGTAGAACATTTTAGTGACCTGCTAGGTCTGTTTTACTGTTCCTCCCCTTTTTTTGAAAGACCCCCTGCCTTTCCTAAATGTTTTAAATGTTTAATAGTCGAAATGACTACGTGGGTTGGTTTTATTTACCAATGGAGATGGTGTTTATGTAAAAGATACTAGAGAAAACAGTCATGATAAAACAGAAAGTACACATTGTTTCCAGCTCTAGTTTTTTTAGCACGAGGACAACATTTGTGTTTTGCTTTTTTACAGGTGCTAATAGGATTTATATCTATCCTTAAGTGAACAAAAATCCATGAAGATAAAACCAATATCAAAACAGCTGTGTGTAAAAACCTCCATGTGTCTTCTAATCAAAGCACTTAAATAACTGATCTTCCTCAGCGTAACCACCTCTGCTAACCAACAGTTTACTGGTGTTGCAGGTGGTAGTTCTAGAAAACTGTTGCAGTGGCCCAGTCCAAATCCCGACCCCAACCTGAGTGAAATGCTGTGGAAGGAACTTAGCAAAGCTGTACAGATCTTAATCTCTGCAGATCTTAATGAACTGAAGCTACATTGGAGAGAAGAGTGGGCTAATATTCCTCCACAAGAGAGACTGACAAAGTCTGACAGAAAACCACTACTGAGAGTTAATGCTGCTAAGTGTTATTATTATCTCCTGATATGTAAAACTATTGAAAAAGGGTGTACTTTCATTTTACATGACTCTTATTACTAAATCAAATTGTGTTTATGCTTATGTACGCAGTGCAGGTTTCCATTCATTATTCCAACAAAGAATTAAGTTGAATAGGCAAGAGCCATATGCAGAACGTTCAGTTGATCAAAATTAAATATTTGTTTTTAAACTGTGCTTTAGTCCATAGATTCTACAATACAACATATACTTCTTGATCTGTAGAACATTACAGACTTCAGTCATGTATACTTCATTATTTAACTAAGTAATACAATCTTGTATTTTTGTTTATAGTCTTGCTGCTCCCACTAAATTAAATGTCTGCATAGATTTCTTCTATGTAAAAGTATTGTTATAACCAACGTTCTAAGGTGGCTTGTGGATGACATCCATGCAACAAGCTAAAACTTGGTAGGGCGCACCTTTTCATTTAATGTCTACATGTCTGCACCCAATATTTTGACTCGACTATATTTGCCACGTCAACAATGCAAAGGTTCTCCAAATTTATCAGATGGTGAGAATGTCTTTTGTCTCTTCAGGAGAACCCAGAGATTTTCCGTCAGATTTAGCTCAGGATTCTGGCTGAGCCATTTCAAAACTTAAATTTCTCTCTGGTGACACTAGTCATTTGTTGAGTGGCATGTATGGTGTGATGCTGAAAACTAAAATGTCTGAAATAATTGGTTTCATCAGAACATAACACATTTTCCTACAGGGTTTTGAGGGGATTTAGCCAAGCATGGTTTCTTTGGAGAGAAATCTTTCTATCTTGTAATCCTACTCCTCGATTGTTATCATATGAAGAACTCTATTTTCACAATGCTACGGTGGATCGTTAGATTCACCATAACTGATTTTAGATGTTAACCAAAGCAGACCGAAATCTGAAACTGAAACTTAAGCTTAAGGGTATGGACACTTAAGCAACTCAGTTACTGATCCATGTTTTTGTTTTGATTTTTCTCCCTTACAGATTTGCCTTTTTTCTAGTGAAATGTTACAGGAAACAGGTCACAATGAAGGTGGAGAAACTGCTGATATTATTTATCACAGCGTTAAAAACCTGGCATTCTGTAAAGGGTGTTTAGACCTTGTAATTCCACTAAATATTAAAAAAGGAAGAAAGGTGTGGTAAACCAAGTTGTACAGCTCTTCGAAGTTATCATTAGATGCCTTGATGGAAATGCTGCTCTGAATTCAGAATAACTAGTTTTATGAGCAGGAAAGGGTATTTTCATTAGTACATTGTGAACGATATAAAAGCAGCCAACAAGTGTAAGAAGATGCTGACCTTGAAAAACTGAACCTAACAACACAAAGCTGGAGGCTGTTTTGTAGAGTCTAAAATCTAAAAAAAGTATAACAATAAATGTGTAATTTTGTAGTTCTGGTGTCTTCAGTATTGCTTTATGATGCAGAAGGTGATTAAAATAATGAGAACTTTTAATGTGCAGGTTGGTTTTAAAGTGTGGCTTGTAAAAATGACATGAACTCAAGGTTACCTTATCTTTCTGTAAATAGATTCCTCTCCAAAGATGTTTTCTTTTTTTTTTTTTTTTTGGCTTGGGGCTCTGCATACACCCCAGGACCCCTCCCCCCACCAACCAACCACCCCTAACCCCAGCCCACCCCACCCCCCACATCACAGTTGGTTGCAAAAAAGACTTTCTCAATCCCTAAACCCCTTAATGGACCTGAGGGATCCACAGGGTATGGCAAAAGCACTACTGGGCAGTTATGGCACTGCAGTCATTTCCTTGGGCTCTCTGAGTGTTATTTCAGCTCTTTCTAATGTACTCTGGGGCTCACACTGTATGATCGACCTGACCCAACTGAAACCACTTTATCCTTTCAGCTCTTTCTAAAGAATCAAAAATATAAATCCTTGAAAGTGGTGGCTCAGAGTCATCTAGGGCTTTTGAAATACATGACATGGCAAAAACAACCATTATAGTCAAAAAAAGTTGTTTGCTTCTTTGTCACCGTTGCAATATAATGATAATAATAGTCTCTTTTAAAAATGTCCAGAGCAGAGTTGTAGGAGCATATCCTAGTATGACATAAAGCAATATTATTATAGGGTCAGTTCTGTAAAATGTAAATAGGACTTAGTGGTATAAATTCTGTACCAGTGACGCTTATGATGACGTCCTTCAGTGCTTATACATATGCCACAGATTTTTTTAACATGCCCAAAAAAATTCATGGCCACTTGACTCAGCTGGAGATGAAATTGTGTATGCTATGACATACAAAAATCATGCTGTAAATTTATTTACCCAACCAGGTTTTTTTCCAATGATACTGAAACACATTCTAGCAGATATGCAATAATATTACATGGGTGTTAGTGTTCACACCAAGGGTTAAGGGCATCCAAGTTCTTTTTGTCTTGCAGGGGGAGAAGAAAGTTGTGGGTATAAATAGCTAAACGAACAGACATTGGGAAGAAAAATAATGATTTAAAGAAAAGAAATGTCATTTAAACAAAGGAAATTTCTGGTGAGGAATAAATCAGGAAACCCCCACATTTATTTCCACTTAAAACAACCAAAGTTGCAAACAGACATTACAAATCCCTTGTTCCTGAGAACAAAACGTAATATTTTGAAGGAGGTTTGCCCTCTTTAAATCTTAGACATTTAGTTTGAGGTGCTCCTGACTGCTGAAGTGAGAGTGGACACAATGGTGAGATTGAGAAGCTGTAACAGGCCAACACAAAGAACTGTTAACTGCAGCAGCTTAAGAATTTGGTAGGAGATTTAAAGAGATTTCAAAAGAATTTGAATAGTAAACAAGTGGAGGACATTTAAAGCAACTGCCAACATGCCCAGATGTTGCAGTCTAGACAAATTCCCCCAGAAAGCAGACTGCAAGATGCTAAAAGAAGCATCCAAAAACCCTAAAATGTCATCACATGTCCAACAGCGGGTTCTTGCTACTTTTGATTTGAAAGTGGATGTTTAGAGAAAAAGTGAACAACTCACACAACTGGAGGTGATAGAAAGGAGAAAATCAGTGAGACAGGAGGTGGTTAAATTAGAGTTAGAATGAAAAAAAGCAATTCACGTAATTGTACAAATCATAAGAACCAAAACACAGAACTCAGGTAAAACTAAACTCTACTAAAGATTCAACTAATCATAAGATGTTTGGGCCAGTTGACCCTTATGAGAAACCCCTAATCAAACCAAAACACCCCTGAGGATAAGATAATATTTACTGGTGTCTCTTAACCCCTGTTTCTTACTGTAGAATAAAGGTAGATTATGGATAACAAAAAAAAGCAGGTACAAGTTGACAAATTGAGACATTGTGGATACCAAACATCCCATGGCAAACGTCAAATTCAGTACCCAAAACCATAAACGCATAAATTGGCGAAGGTTTGAAGTGACCAGGACCAGGTCAAATCAGGTATGTTGGATAATTTAATCCTTTCAAAGGGTAGAGGCCCAAAAAAGAGACTTTGTTAATCAGTTCACATGGTTCTGTGCACAATCCTTGGCACTTTTACTTTAAAAGGGAAAGAACCAGTAACTTTTTCCATCAGCAAATTCTATGTGCTGCAAACATAATAAGCCAGCAGATTTGTGTTGTAGTGACTGAGTAGCTCTTTCTTAACTGTTTGCTAAGGTCTGACTGAAAAGTTAATACGTCTTGAGTTAAAACAAGGGTTTCCAGCTGCAGCCATTGTATGTTAAGTTTAAACCTATTCATTTTTGGCATCTATGTTTGTGTGTTTATATTTTTGAACTCAAACAAGTCTAAACACGGGGCATTAAAAGTGAGTTCTGACAGTTTAAGTTATATTGATGCATATCATCAGCTGGGAGCCCTGTTAAGAACATCAGTAAGCAGACCATACATGTTATAGTGATATTGGCAAGAGCATCCAGGGAAGGTTTGGCCTGCTAGTGGCCAAGAACTATAAAAAGGCTCACAGCACAAATTTTATTCCTCAAGCCACTACTTGTGATTATACCATGTACCTGTGCACTGGCACCTAACTGCACCTGCATGATGAAGAAAACGCTCAGAGCAGTGGTAACTTTAGTGCAATTTGTTATTTTCAAACCTGCTGTCTTCTCATCCAACCAGCTTGGCCTGAAGTGACACCACTTGGGTTAATTTATCAAACCTACAGTATTAGATGCCCCAAGGGAGCTTTATGGAACTTTTTTAAAGCACTCTACAAACCTTAGTTTAGTAAAATATGATAGATTCCATTTGAGTCTTGTCATGTTTCAACACCAAAGCAAGGAGCTTTTTATAATCTATTTTCTAGGAGCAGGAGAAAAAAGCTGCAAGAAACCTGCATTGATTTGCATCTGTCCACATCTCCTTCCACCGAAGGTAATTTGCCCTTCTGCCTTGAGTCATGACAAGCTCACCGAACTTCAAATCAGACATTGTAGAGTGCTATGCCTCAAACTGGCATCTCCTATTTTTGTAATAGCAAGGCTCTCAAGCCAACAGCTTAGAGTCCATATCTCAAACATTCAAAAACCATCTGAAAACCGAGACCTTGAGAGTCAGTCATTAGCGCAATGAGACCAAGTTCTAATGACCCCTGCCAAGCTTGTTCTGCTTCCCTATTACCCCCCCTGTTCTTTCCTCACAAGATAATAAATAACCTTGACATGTTTCCTGTGATGCCACCAAGCTTTCATTGATTCCTGCTTCCACAGTGTCACCTCATAGCTTGACTCTGCCCTGGTTTTAACAGAAATAATATATCAAACGCTACTGTACATTTCTTTTTTTTTTAAAGCCTGCAGAAGCAAATAACAAATCTCACCAATTGATTCCAATAATTCAGAAACTGCATACCACACCAAGCAGTTTCACAGTATATGCTGTTATGTGTCTTTTTAATCATATACTGTCTTAAGGTATGGACACAAAGATCCCTTTCTATAACAAAACATGCAGGTTCTTTGCACAATCAAGCTCTTAAAACTTTGGATAAGAAGCCAGTTTGTTCATGTCACATGAGTCAATGAGTTTTGAAATCTTTGCTGTTTTTTGTGATTTATTCTAAATGTTTCAATAAATTAGCACAAAGACAGCAGCAGGCTAACTGGGAGATGTGTTAATAACAACTGTAAAGCAGTTCCGAGTAAAGCCTCATTTAGACAGACAACATTCTCCATTGAATGGAGGTTTATTTGGAATACAATGCCCAATAAAATAAAATATAACAGATTTCTAAACATTTACCTCTAAAGTCAGGAACTGGCTTAAAATTAAACAAGATTGTACCAACTTTTATTATGAATATTATATGCAATACGGTTCTGTAGTTGTTGAAATGTTTTTATTGTTGTTGTTGTTATACTGTACATGTCTATTATTATGTACTTATCTTTAAAAATCAGCCAAGGAAGGTGGGTGGAACATCAGATACTACATGTCTAGTATGTTTACCTGTATTATCCCTGATGAGTAAAGTGTATAAATAAATGAATAAAATGACAGTAGCAGGGTGTTAATTACCACTTTATAGATGATGAACAGGAGGCTAAGTGTTAAGGTAATAGTGCTTCTGGAGCCCGGGCAAATCTTGACATCTAAAGGATGAGAATGCATTTATCAGCTGTAGCTGAGCACTACTTATCGGTGTCCTTCTAGGTGATTTTATAAAGCCACAGGCCATTAGTAACTGATGGCACGTACTGTAGTATATAAAGCTTGGTGTCAGGTTGATGGTATCATATACTGACAGTTTGTCAGGACCTTTTTCAGCCACCAGATTTGATTTCTCAGTGCCTGTCCTATTCTAATGCTTACCCTATTCTATAGCACATTTGACCTCCAATAGTTGCAGATTTAAAAAAAAAAAATTGTGAAATAGGAATATGTGTTGCTGTTTTTTGTAGATAAGTACACATAATGTCTGTTGATTAGCTGATACCCCCTGTGTTGTACCCCTCCCAGGGGTTATAATTAATGAGTAATGAATCTTACGCACGCAGTAAACCCTCATAAAAAGCACTATCGATTCAACTCAGAAGAGAACAAACTATATTAGCCCTAAACATTGAGAATTACAGAATAAGGACATTTCCTCGATCACAGCTAAACTCCTCCAACTTCCTGTCTTGGTAAGACTCAGCAGGCCTAGGGGTTCGGACACCCTAGAGCTAGATGAGCAACTCCATTTGACAAATGACGTTGCTCTAGGAATTCATGTCTCAAGCCTGTAACAGACATCAGCACACATTAATTTAATATGCTTATTATGGAAGAAGGACAACATGCAGTTTAAGTGAGAAGTGAACTTACACTCATCAGTCATTAGTGATTTAATCCAGTCCAAAAAGAGCATAAATTGAAAAAAGCCAGAAATTCATTCATGCACCCAATCTATCTCTTCTTCTTGGTAGAATTGGCTAACTTTATTTAAACTGGTTTATTTGTTATTTTCAATAGGATTTGGGTTTTATTGGAAATGTAGGAAGACCATTCCAGAAGCTTACTGTTAGCCTATGTTTATGTTTATGGTTTTGGTGATTGTTTGTGGTCTTTGTCCTGTTGGAACACCAAATTGTGGCCAGGTTTTGCCCATCTGTCCCAAGTTAAAAGAAAATGTCAAAGATATTTATGAAAAACCCAGGAACCACCAGGCTTCAGGCCTACCATAAATCGGAAGCTGCAAAAACACCTGTGGCACTGTCCACAATGAAGCCAGACTTGCATCCCGTGAGGGGCTTGAAAGAAGTGGCTGCTCCAAAATAGACACCAGCAAAATTTGAGTGATATGGGCGGCCACCCACAAGTATGAGCCGAATGCCTTGTGGAGAAAGATTTCATGTTTGGATAAGATAAAGATTTGGCTCCTTCAATCATACTTACTAGGACCTCAGCGGTAAGCTTTTAAATAATAAAAAAACCTTGTTCTATGGTCAAGAATGGTAGTGGTTACATTTTCCTGTGGGACTGTTTGGCAACTGGTGCATTCCACTAGGTGGATAAAATAAAGCGGACAAAAGACTTCTGCTTTACCTCAAATCAACAGCTGACATTGAAGACAAATTGAGTTTTTCAACAATTCCAAACAAACATTAAAACTAGTTTTGAATTGAAAAAAACAGTCTAATATTAAATCATTTCGAATGGCTTAAGCAAAGTCTTGACCTCAAAATTTCAAACTTGTGAACAATGTTTATAAGCTATCTGTGCTAGGCATTCAACCAGTTAAAATGAACAAGAAGACTGCTATGTGTATTGAGTCTATAAAACACATTAGTTAAATAAACTGAATGAATGAAACAAATTAACTTTTCAATGCTATTATGGACTAAGAAGCAACAGTACATTAAGTTGACACAATCTTGAAAAAAGTTGTGGCATTCATTTCATGCAAAACATTGTCTCTAGAACATTACCCTGATGTTACACCGATATTTTAAAAGGAAGACAAAGACGTGTGAAATGAGCATGAACATGATAACCTAGCTGCCCAGTGAGAAAAGGATGGCTCTTGTTCTTTTATGAGGGCCCTCAGCTAGGCTCTTACAGTGATGGAAAACAATCTCCTATTGCTGCCTGACAGCTTCCAGCAATCACTGAAGGAGGCTTATCTTTATCACACTTGGAAGTGATCAGCCTCATTTTCAAATGAGAAAATATTTTTACGGTTGAGATGGACGGTTTTTATTTTTCCTTTCGATGTCTCTGTAGAGCATCAATCCTCTGTGACATGTGGTGAAACTGAACCATCTTGAAAGAGATTTCTCAGACTGTTGAATTATATCTTTTCACTGAAGCTCATCTGATGCCTGATATGACTTTAATCAGCAAATTGAATAGGTGTATCCAGCTTATCTTGGAAAGGTTCTCTCACGGTGTGAAGCCCCTGTAGATGAGTGCTTCAGCTTAATGCTGATTACAAAGGAGGAATATTTCCATGCTTTTTTTCATCTCTGCTGTGGATTGTTATGTATTTATTCAGCTCCTGGGTGAGATTCAGCCTTTAAAATCTTTCTGTTGGACTAATTAGAGCTGTGCTGGCTTATCTCCACTATTGTGCTGGATATGAAAGATTGGGAAGCACTGTTTCTCACACAATAAGCATCTTATTTTCCCCAGATATCAGTGCTGATATAGCTGTAATGGTAGCAACACAAAAGTATTAGCTTTTATATTCGTAATTGCCTGCGAACAGCTTGTGAGGCATCTTGTCCAATTCTGTGAGATAAGCACAAATAAACGCTAAAAAGGATAATGAGCACACATCTATGTATATAGGTTACAATTCAACATGGTAAAATGTTCTACATGATACTCCGAATAAAAATTATTAACCCCAGTCACACCACTTACTTTATCCTTTTTCATTCCCTTTTGTCAGAGTAGGTCTCTTACATTAGAGAAGCAGCTGGGGCAGCTGGGTGAGGTCCGTGCCAGCAATGTGAGATTGTACAGACTCCACGAACAGGCTAAATGAAACCTGTGTCCTTCTTGCTGTGACAAGGCAACCCTAACCACTGAGACACAATAGCTCAGTGGCATTAAGTCAACACAGTTAAGCTGAAGCACGCTGTGACGGATGGAAGGCAGTTTTGCCTATTCTCCCTGCAGTGAGCCATCCCACCTGACTCATTTGCTTGACCTTGACAATGAAGTCACTGTGACTCTGATGGTGTAAATGCAAGCACCCTCAGGAGACAGCCTAACCATAGCGTTCACTAATCCACTCTGTAAGAAGCCTGCACCGCAGCCTCCCTGCAGCCTGCTCATTAAATGGGGTTGCTTGTGTTGACAAGTGCTGCAGCGTGTGAGTAAAGCATTACCTAACAATGCAAAAACATTGTCAGGTGTTTATTATTTAAGGAAGTGTTCCCTCTTATTATCAGCCCCATTTTAGATATGATTAATCTATCTTTAGTAAATGGATCAGAACCACAAGCTTTTAAGTTAGCTGTAATTAAACCTTTACTTAAGAAACCTTCACTTGATCGAGTTGACTTGAAAAATTACAGACCTATATCCAATGTGTGAGCATTTACACAGCAATTACCTGTTTGAAGAGTTTCAGTCAGGCTTCAGAGCTCATAGCATTGAAACAGCTCTGCTGAAAGTCACTAATGATATTCTTATGGCCTCAGGTAATGGACTTGTGTCTGTAGTGGTTCTGTTAGATCTCAGTGCTGCATTTGATACCGTTGATCACAATATTCTCTTAGAAAGGCTGGGATATGCTGTAGGGATCAGGGGAACAGCGCTAGGCTGGTTTAAATCTTATTTGTCTGGCAGATTCCAGTTTGCTCATGTAAATGATAAATCATCTTTAAACTCCAGGGTTAATTGTGGAGTACCACAGGGTTCAGTACTTGGGCCAATTCTCTTTACTATATATATGCTTCCAATAGGTCAAATTATCAGGCAGCATAGGATAAATTTTCTTGAAGACATAAAAACTTGGATCACTTTAAATTTTCTGCTTCTAAATTCAGACAAGACAGAAGTTGTTGTCTTTGGACTGGAGTCTTTAAAAAAGAAACTACTTAGTCAATCACTTAACCTGGATGGCAGTAAATTGACCTCTGGTAATAAAGTAAAAAACCTTGGTGTTATTTTTGACCAGGACATGTCATTTAAATCCCATATTAAACAGGTTTCTAGGATTTCCTTCTTTCACCTCCGGAACATTGCCAAAATTAGAAATATCCTATCCAGGAGTGACGCTGAACTAGTCCATGCATTTGTTACTTCAAGGCTGGACAATTGTAATTCTTTACTATCAGGATGTCCACAAAATGCAGTTAAAAGCCTTCAGCTGATTCAAAATGCTGCAGCAAGAGTTCTGATAAAAATTAAAAAGAGATCTTATTTCTCCTATTTTAGCTTCCCTTCATTGGCTCCCTGTTAAATCCAGAATATAATTTAAATTTCTCCTCCTCACATATAAAGCCCTTAATGATTTAGCTCCATCATACATCAGAGATCTGATTGCTCCATATATTCCTAACAGAGCACTTTGTTCTCAGACTGCAGGTTTACTGGTGGTTCCTAGAGACTCTAGAAGTAGAATGGGGGGCAGAACTTTTTGTAATCAGGCTCCTCTCCTGTGGAACCAGCTCCCAGTTTTAGTCCATGAGGCAGACACCCTGTATACTTTTAAGGCTAGGCTTAAACTTTCCTTTTTGATAAAGCTTATAGCTAGAGTGGCTTAGGTTATCCTGAGCTATCTCTGTAGTTATGCTGCTATAGGCTTAGGCTGCTGGAGGACATAATGACCATTTTCATCCTCTTCGCTACATTCTCACACTACTCTCCAATTTTGCATTATTTGCTGTTATTTCAGCTTCTAACTTTATGTTCTCTCTTTTCTCTTCCTAGAAGCTACACCTGGCATGATTCTGTGTCTACCTATGACACCTTTCTGGAGAGGGGCATCGTCCAAGCTTCTGCTGGCAACAGCTTAATGCTCACCCTCTACCGATGATCCACATAGCCCTGTCTTTCAGTGTTTAACCCTTTCCCTCTCCTAGACATGGCGATTGACTGAGCTTTTACTGTAACTAAGTCTATGTGCTCTCTTTCAGACTAACCTTGAAAACTGGCTCAGAGTTTATCTGTTCTTTCTTTCTAGATTAAATGACTAAAGGAGCTACATCCATTAACATTTACTTTTCCTTCCCATAGAAAGTACTCCACGATCAGTGCTTCTGTGTTCTTTTTGTGTCTCTGCTCTGTTCTCTCAAACCCCCAGTCGGTCGTGGCAGGTGGCCACTCACATTGAGCCTGGTTCTGCTGGAGGTTTCTTCCTGTTAAAAGGAGTTTTTCCTCTCCACTGTCGCTACATGCATGCTCAGTATGAGGGATTGCTGCAAAGTCAACGCCAGTGACTGTCCACTGTCACTACATGCTCATCTAGGAGGAGTGAATGCTGCAAGTCACTGACTGGATGCAATCTGCTGGGTTTCCTTAGATAGAAACAGTTTTTAATCCAATTTGAATAAATAACTTAATCTGACTGCACTGTTCAATGGTTAGTTATTAATTAGAATGCATGTACCTGACTTTTGTGACGTGCCTTGAGACGACATGTGTTGTGAATTGGCGCTATATAAATAAACTGAACTGAATTGTTGTATAAATGGATGGAACCATTTTTGTTTTTAGTTTGTTTCATATCACAGCTATTTTGTCTCCAGTGATGCCTATGTTGAAGAAAAGAAAACCTCATGTTCTCACTGTTTATATTGTAATGTTGTTGCAATGTGTACTTTAGGTTGTAAAACTATCTCAGTTTTTCTTGCCCTGTAAAATAAATCTATATGTTTCAACACACACATCCTCACTTCTTTATAGAAACCATAACAAAGAAAATATAATTTGGAAGTCTTCATTTAAAATTTGCAAGAGACAAAACTGCATGCAGGGAAATAAGCTTGATTTCAGCTCTCATTCTCCAGTTTTTGGAACATTAGAACCAAAAATGCATGCTTTCCTGTTACTGGTCAATACTATGGATGGTAAGTCATTTGGGGTTTTTCTCACCCACCAATGCACATCTAGAAACTGAACATTTTGCCCATTGTTCTGTGCAAAATAACCCAAGGCAGATTTGGATGGAAAGTGTCTGTGAATATCAGTCTTGTCAGATTCTCAGTTCGATTTAGGTCTAGACTTTGACTGGACTATTTTTCAGAAAGAAATAAACTTTGATATAAACCAGTTCATTGTAGCCCTGGATGTGTTTAGGATTGATGTCCTGCTGGAATGTGAAGTATTTTGTAGTCTCAAATCTTTTGCATCATCAAGCAGGTTTTCTTCCAGTGTTTTCCTATATTTAGCTCCATCCATCCTTCCATCAACTCTGGCTAATGGAAAAAAATATTCCCAACCACATGATGCTGCCACCACCATGTATCCCCATGAGGATTGTGTTTTTTTTCACATATCTTTATGCATGTTGGATGTGTTTGTTGGTCCTAATGATGCTGTTAGTCACTTATGTTCTTCAATAGACCTATGAGGCTTTCACAGAACAGTTGTATTTATAGTGAGATAAAAGTACACCTAATTGCACTCTATTTACCAATTAGGTTACTTCTGATGGCATAGAACTTATTGGTTACATTTATTTTCAATTAGAGATACCAGAGTAATGATGGCTAAATGCAGATACAAGCTATACTTTGTAGATTTTATTTGTAAAAATAATAATAATAATAATACAGCCGTCTATCCTTCACTTACTGCACAGTTATGCACTACTTTGTGTTAGTCTATCACCCAGTAAACCACATTGAAGTTTGTGGTTGTAACTTGGCAAAGTGTAAAAAACTTCAGGTTATAAACAGGCAAGGCACTTTAAGTTTGTATGCTAGTGAAACCAAACACTTGTGATTATTATTATGAATATAATATTTAAGATTTATATTTTAAATTTTAATAAAACAATAATTCTGTCTGTTAAGTGTTGTCTGGTGAATACCAGCCCAATAAGGGCGGTGGTATTAGGACAATAAGGAAGGGGGTGAGCCAACCTCTTACATTACTGAACAGCAAAACTCTGCACACACATGGAATAATTCACACAATGTCTTAAAATACAAGAATTTCTTTGAAAAAATAAGTCAACTCAAAGTCAAATATATTTCAATCAACAAACTCTTTACTTTACTAAAACAATCCAACTAAACTACCAAGCAGAATGAAAGAATAAGGAAGACCAACTATGTACAATATGAAGAAGTGAATCAGAGATGTTTAAAAACTATGGCCAATAAATTGATGCAGCATTACCATTCAATGTTATTTATGTTTGAGAACCAAGGATTATCTTGAAAAATCTGAAAATGAAGTTAAGTTAGTTTTGGAACTAACTTAGGGATTAATTGGTACACCGTCAAACAACCACGCACAATGCAAGATCAGATAAAACAATATTTTAATAATATAATATTTTAAAGAATAATTTGCTGAATAAAACCAACCTTCTGGATGGCTAATAATATTTAGGGAAATATTATTCTACTAGATTGGAAACTAACAATCTTTCTAGATAAATGAGTCCTAACAGAGGTGACTCTTTATAAGTCACGTGTTACCTTAGCCGAAAAGAATCTTATAGCTTGTTATAATCTCTTTTAAAATCCAACATGTACCTTTAAAATACAAATATAAAAGGATCAAAATGCATAAGCGTTGATGGCACGTTATGGCCGGTCTGTGTTCAGAAACTACCCTTTAAATAAAGTTTATCTTAACTTTAAAAACACAACACAGAACACATCATTGGCTGAGCAGGTAGTCTGCTAGCACTTAGCTGAGTTTTCTCAACACAAACAAGAACCAAACGTCATGAAATGAATATTATTTAGATTATTTCAATCTGAACTAATGTTCTCTGCCCAAATACTACCTCTTACGTGAATCATATTGAGGAAAAGGTTTCCGGGTGACGAGATGAGGGAAACTAAGCTGTCCAGTCATCCACGTGTGGGCATTAAAGGGACTAGGGTTGCACCTAATTTCAATGGCTTTAAGGGGGTCGGCTGTTAGCTTGTTTGGGTGAAGTGTATAACAAAGGCATGATCAGCTCCTTCAGTGGGGGTAGCTCTCGCTACCTTGACGTGCACGCAGGAAGGTGTGCGATGCTGTGGTCTCCGGCCTTCATTTCCAGGCCGTTGGGGAAATCTGCCTGCATACGATCGGCATGATCGTAGTCACTTTTGGATCCAAGTTGAAGAGTCATATCTGCTTGCCAGCAAGAAGACACTTGTGCGTCGTGCCTCTCCTGTTGGGTGTCCCTCTGAGACCTGCATGAAAAGAGGCTGCCACGCCGTTTTTGTTCAGCTCTTCCTGGGCTGAAGTGGAAGTCAGTGTGACACTGAAATGTGTGGAAAAGTTCATCCCAGCAGGTGTATAGTTCAGAGTCATCAATGTCCACTTCATGTACATTCATGTTTATCCATGGTTATTACAAGCCCATGGCTTAATTTAGGAAACATATCAAAGTCCACTCGAATGAAGAATGGATTGAATTAATTTTGACTCATCCCACATCATCATCTATACCAAAAATACCACAAAACAAAGTTTTAGATGTTTAATCAAAATGTTTTGTCTTCATTCACATTGATGCATGTCAGAAGCTAGAAGTTTACTCACTGTGTCAAAGTTGTGCTGTATCTCCCTGAATTCTATTAGAGCTGATATTTCCTTCATTGCTTTACTGCACCTTCTCACCTCTTACCTAATCTGCTGTTCATTCATCAGAATGAACTCACCTTGCACTTCCCAACTGTGTTGTGGTCTAGACTGCTCACTCCTTCCTCACAGTCTCTTAGCAACGACACATCTTTGTGTTGACTTTTTGTGTGACATCTTGGGATTGTCTGAATTATTTTCCATCATTTTAATATTTTGATTTGCATGGAAGGCAATGATCAATTTGAGATATTTTCATTTGGTTAAAAGAACCAAATGATGTGTGTCATACAAGCTGATAAGTGAATCATATTGAGGAAAAGGTTTCCGGGTGACGAGAAGGTTTTAACCAGAATCGTTCTGAACATTAAGGTGCACCTAAAATCATTGAATTATACTTAGGTTTAAGCTGAATTAGAAATTATTTTATTATTTTATTAGGTCCTATTAATTATTAGGTCCTAGAGAGACTCCTGTTGGCCCACCTGAGTAAGCAAACAATAAACTATCAGGACCCCCTTCAGTTTGCTTATTGCTGTGGAGTACACCTGCTTCAACAAACCCATTGTCATCTGGACAAAGCCAGCAGCACTGAGAATCATGTTCTTTGATTTTTCCAGTGCATTTAATGCAATCCAACCTGATTTGCTTTGTCAGAAACTCCAGAAGACTCAGGTGGAGGCCTCAACAATCTCCTGGATCAAAGACTACCTGACAAACAGACCACAGTTTGTGAGACTGAAGGGTTGTGAGTCTAACCAGGTAGTCAGCAGCACAGGAGCACCACAGGAGACTGTACTCTCACCATTCCTTTTCACTCTGTACACATCAGACTTCCAGTACAAGACAGACTCCTGTCATCTGCAGAAATACTCGGATGATTCTGCAGTCGTGGGGTGGATCAGAGATGGACAAGAAGCCGAGTACAGGAAGGTAGTGGACCGCTTTGTGGCATGGTGTGGAAACAATCATCTAATTTTGAACGTGACTAAAACAAAGGAGATGATTGTATATTTTAAGAGAAATACGAATAAGTCAAAAACTATTTCCATCATGGGAGAAGAAGTGGAGGTCGTTGAGGAGTATAAATACCTCAGTGTTCAGCTGGACATCACACTGGAGTGGAGATGCAACTGTGAAGCCATCTACAAGAAGGGACAGAGCAGACTGTACTTCTTGAGGAAGCTTAGGTCCTTTGGTGTTTGCAGCAAGATGCTGCATATCTTCTATAAGTCTGTTTTGGAGAGTATGATCTCTTCTACCATCATCTGCTGGGGAAGCAGAACCAGGGACTTAATAAGCTCAACAAGCTGATACAGAAAGCTGGCTCTGTTCTGGGGACTCCTCTGGAACCTCTGGAGATCATTGTGGAAAGAATGATTCTTCATAAAATGAAGAACATTATGAAGAACCCTGAGCATCCTCTTCATGAGACTGTCCTACAACAACAGAGTGTCTTCAGTCAGAGGCTTCTTCAGATGTGCTGTAAGACGGACCACTACAGGAGATCCTTCCTGCCCACAGCAATCAGCATCTACAATGGCTCTTTGAAGAAACATACATGAGCTACAACATTTAATTTCCCTTTGGGATTAATAAAGTATTTTTGAATTGAATTATTATTAACATGTAACAATATGCAACAATTAATTACTATATTTTTTCTATTAAATGATATACATTATAAAGTATTTAGAAGCAAAGATCTAACTTTGACCTTTATTATGTCTTGTTAATTTTTTTAGATCAGATCATTTCTGCTAATATTGAAAAAGTCATACATACAGAGCTGTGCATAATTCCTATGACCCTATGACAGGATTAGGTCATTCTGACCCTGATGTAGGCCACAAGTCGAAACACATTGGTCTGCTGAAATTGTTCCCTTGTATTTTAAGTGTTAATGGAGTCTTCACCTCACCACATCTTTGTCTCTCTCTATACACCTTGGAAGTAGGTAGTAAGTTTTGCCAGAAACTTTTGGATCCTGCAATGTTCTAAAGTGCGACAAGCTTCAATATCTCTGCTGAAGTATTTTTTTCAATATAGTTGTAAATACTTTATAAACACAAATATGGTTTGGCTGCTGAGTTTATTAAGCTCCTTCAGTAAAATAGAAAATGCTCGATGAGCTACAGGCAGAGAGGGGAAATACCCAGCCTCAATCTACCCTCTGCTCTGGGTCAGGCCGCCGCTCCATCACTTTGATATTAGGAAGGAATACCATGTCTGTCACCTGAGGAACATGCCTCAAGTCACAGGTATAGCCTATCTTTGGTTTGCTCTCTGATCCTCTGTTACTTAGAGCTGGACCTCTCATCTCTGTGTTCTCTGCTCTATAGGTGCAATCAAACTTAGTGGTTTCAGTCAGAGACGTGTTGTGTATTCTTAGTGGAAATTATGATCGGAATAAGTCCGATAGGTAAAGTTTGGTGCAATCAAATGAATAGGATATCACTTTGGGGTATCAAAGTAAATCGGGATGAAAGGAAATGCAAACCAAACCCTCAGATTTTTATTTCTAAATAAAATGTGAAAAGTATATATAATTTACCTTCTTCACAATTATGCACTACTTTGTGTTAGTTGATTACATAAAATTCAGTATATACAATAAAGTACATTAAAGTTTGTGGTTGTAATATGATTAAATATGCAGTCTAAACATGTAAACCATCACAGCAAATTCATCAGTGTTAAAATGCTGGTGTTAGGCTTTTTCAGAGTGAAGTGTTGATGTATTGGTGTTGATTTTGGTAGTATCAACTCTCCACTAATGAAACATAAGAGTGTTGGTGTCAAATCACGGAGTTGAGGGTATTTAACACTAATGACTGACACTTTGAACATCCGGGTACTTGGACAGGTACCCGCCGTGAAGGAATTTGTCAGCAGCCATTTTCTCACATGGCGCATGAGAAGGAGAGACTGGTGAGTAAAATTTCACAAATTAGTCATCGTGCCATTGCTACTTTTATTAAAATGTTTTTACGCTGACTCGTTTCTAAATTTGGGGACAGATTAAAATTTATTGGCATTTATAACAAGTTTTCGTTGCCGTTTTTTGCTAACTTTAAGCAGACCTGCCCGAACGTTAGCGTTTATTTCATGTCATGTTAAGACATCGTGGGTTAACGTTAAACTAAATTCCTCTCTAAAATATAGTTGTGAACAATTTAGGTTAAGTAGCCAATTAATTTTAAATGTTTTTTCTAAACGTCCTCGGTCGTGTAGCGGGTGTTAGGGTTTAGGGGTTAGGGTTAATATTTAACACTAAGTTTATTAGACAACATTGTCACATTGTTAATAATTTTAAGTCATCCTGTAGTGTTAATATTTAACACTGTAAGAGTTTATTAGAAAACACTGTCAGAGTGTTAATAATTTTAAGTCATCATGTAGTGTTAATATTTAACACTGTAAGAGTTTGTTAAGCAACACTGCCTAGTGTTAATAATTTTAACTAAATAAAAAGTGTTAATTTAACACTTTGCCAGTGGTTCCCATATAAACCCTGGGAAAGTGTTCATTTGAACTCTGAGGGTGTTAAATTTGCGATTTCAGATTTGCTGTGATACTGATACGATGCACATCAAACAGTTCTTGGACATTGTTGCATGGTGTTAATGTTGGACAACAAAATACCACACAGGAGCATCCATACCTTAGAAGGAGAACTTCATATACCCGTCACTAGTGATAAATCCTGGTGCATAGTGACAGGCAGGGTCCAAGCAAAAGAGTTTGAGTAGTGTGCATGTTGAAAAGTAGTGTGAGTAGTGTGCATGTTGAAAATGTCACCATAATTCAATGCTGATAGAAAACTTGCCTAAAGAAGCATTTTTACAACCTATGAATCATAGATAACTTGCTTAGGAAATGAAATAGAATGAGCACACGCACACCCGAAGACCCACACATATACAACCATTTTAAAATGTACTTTTCCTCATGGCCAACAGCATCAGCCAGAGTCATTTCATCTTTCTCTCTCTTACAGGTAATGGAAGAGTCCAAATGTGGAGATCCATGTGTTTCACGTAAGTAATGACTGAAGCAAGGGAGACATGCGGGCAGGTTATCTGTGGCACACTGGCAAGTAGCAGACAAGTCTGGATTTCCAGAAGGCACAGAAAGAAGATGGATGTTAATTAAGGAGGAAAATTCAACAAGGCAAGCACTAGAATTACTAGAATATGTCCACATGTCACCTCACCAACTAGTGACAAAAACAATCTAGCAGAGAGTGGAATATACACTAGGAAAATATCATAAGCTTGATGAAGTGATGAATCACAGGCGTGAACATCAGTCTCCAAGGACACATCCAGGCGCTTAAACACACTGCACAGGAACTTAAAGAAACTATTGTCAGACCTCAATTCTTGTTTAACAAGCTATTAACACATTCTGAAAGAAATTAGAAAAAAGTTTTTTGCCACTTTAATAATGCTTCATTTCCTTGCAATACTTAAAATATAGAGTAAAGTATTTTAAATTGAACATTAGGCTACATAACAAGTAGAGCTTCCAAAATTTGAATATCATGGAAATGTTCAATATTTTTTGTCACTCATTTTAGAACATGAAACGCATACATCATACAGCTTCATTGCTCATAGAGTGAAGTATTCCAGGCCTTTATTTCTTGTAATTTTGATGATTATGGCTTACAGATAAGGAAAGTAACGCAAACCCCATATTCTGTATAACTAACGT
Organism: Girardinichthys multiradiatus; assembly: GCF_021462225.1. Lineage (NCBI taxonomy): Eukaryota > Metazoa > Chordata > Actinopteri > Cyprinodontiformes > Goodeidae > Girardinichthys > Girardinichthys multiradiatus. The sequence goes on along the minus strand of NC_061797.1, from coordinate 38,185,726 downwards.
CCCTAGTGTGAAACTGTGTGGTGGCAGAATTATGTTCCAGGGATAGGGAAGCTGATCAGAGTTGAAAGATGGACATAAATACATGGCAGCTCTGGAAGAGCTACACTGGAATAGTTTAGATAAAAATAGTCATGTTTTAGAATGGCCCAGTCAAAGTCCAAACCTAAATACAAAATAAAAATAAAAAGCAAAAATCTGTGAGAAGACTTAAAAATGGACATTCACAGATGCTCTCAATCCAATCTGTTTTAGCTTGAGTTATTTTGCAAAAAATGAACCACAATTTCAGTGTTTTGGTGTGTGAAGTTTTTAGAAACAAAAGACCTGCAGCCCTGAAAGGTGGTTCTACACAGTATTGGGTCAGGGAGACTGAACAGAAATGCAAGCCTTATTTTTCAGAGTGTTTTTTTAAATTGTGTCATATTATTTTGTTATTTCTTTCAATTTCTTCCTGCAAACATCTAAAGAAATTGCATCTTAGCAAAAAGATTGCCAAAATAATGAAGTCGGTGGAAGCTGATCAGTTTGGGACATTGTCAGTCTTCTTTCCCTGATGCTCCCGATAACCATGAAAAGGGCAAATCTGCAGCCATTAGTTGAACTCTTTGAAAATATTTTAAATCTTAATCTGCTAGAGGTATGAATACATTTAGGCACCAGTAAAAATAGCCCAGAATTCATCCCTGGTACTGACTAAGAAATGTGTACATAGAAAATAAATGAAATAATGATAAAGATACTTTATTAAGTTGATACTAAGTTGTTGCACAATAAAATGTGTATAATATAGTTTTACTCTTCTAGTAACTGGCTCTAAACCATTTATTTATTTCAATCCAGATAGAGATTTTTTTGAATGATCTGGTGAAGCATGATCATGAGTTGATGGGTGAGATCTCCATCCAAATAAGACGGCATGGTGTCTATATAGTTGAAGGACGTAAAATAGTTGCAATAACTGATTATTATAAGTAATTTTTACCCATAATGTGAAAAATCATTAAGGGCAAAGCCTTATCTCTGTCTTTCCAAAGATGTCAAAGTATTATTTAAAATAACTACATCAGCAACACTGTCCTATCCTATTAAATCTGATTTGCATAAGCTTAGAAAAAAATATTCTGAAATTATATCTATTAATTTGTTTATGCGAAGCATGATCATTTGGAGATAGGCTTGTAATTACAGGGGTCAGATATTCCAGTGCCCTATATAAAGAGATTACTTTGGCAGCCTTTCAGAATGTTCTAACTGTCCCACTTGAATTTGAGAGGTTGAAAACATTTATTACATTTGACAACTACAGTTGAATCTAGAGGCTTAAAGAGGAGGTGAGCCAGATGAAATGTGCCAAAGAGCTGTTGAAGCTTGTAAATCAGCGGCAGTCTCATTAAAGAACAGCTCTGATTTAAGCCAGAAGCGGTCCTGTAAAAGCATTAATTAATAAAGTTCAAACCATAACACACATTAACATACGGCCAATACAGCGTCAATTCATCTTGGGAATGACATATACAAGTCCTGCACAGTGGTCAGAGGGATTTTAAGCCATTCTTCTTGCAGGATAGTGGCCAGGTCACTACGTAATACTGGTGGAGGAAAACATTTCCTGACTCGCTCCTCCAAAACACCCCAAAGGGGCTCAATAATATTTAGATCTGGTGACTGTGCAGGCCATGGGAGATGTTCAACTTCACTTTCATGTTCATCAAACCAATCTTTCACCAGTCTTGCTGTGTTTATTGGTGCATTGTCATCCTGATACATGGCACCGCCTTCAGGATACAATGTTTGAACCATTGGATGCAGATGGTCCTCAAGAATGGTTTGGTAGTCCTTGGCAGTGACGCGCCCATCTAGCACAAGTATTGGGCCAAGGGAATGTCATGATATGGCAGGCCAAACCATCACTGATCCACCCCCATGCTTCACTCTGGGCATGCAACAGTGTGGGTGGTACGCTTCTTTGGCGCTTCTCCACACCGTAACTCTCCCGGATGTGGGGAAAACAGTAAAGGTGGACTCATCAGAGAACAATACATGTTTCACATTGTCCACACCCCAAGATTTGCGCTCCTTGCACCATTGAAACTGACGTTTGGCATTGGCAGGAGTGACCAAAGGTTTGGCTATAGCAGCCCGGCCGTGTATATTGACCCTGTGGAGCTCCCGACGGACAGTTCTGGTGGAAACAGGAGAGTTGAGGTGCACATTTAATTTTGCCATGATTTGGGCAGCTGTGGTTTTATGTTTTTTGGATACAATCCGGGTTGGCACCCGGACATCCCTTTCAGACAGCTTGCGTCCACAGTTAATCCTGTTGGATGTGGTTCGTCCTTCTTGGTGGTATGCTGACATTACCCTGGATACCGTGGCTCTTGATATATCACAAAAACTTGCTGTCTTGGTCACAGATGTGCCAGCAAGACGTGCACCAACAATTTGTCCTCTTTTGAACTCTGGTATGTCAACCATAATGTTATGTGCATTTCAATATTTTGAGCAAAACTGTGCTCTTCCGCTGCTAATTGAACCTTCACACTCTGCTCTTACTGGTGCAACGTGCAATTAACGAAGACTGGCTACCAGGCTGGTCCAATTTAGCCATGAAACCTCCTACACTAAAATGACAGGTGTTTCAGTTTCATTGTCCAACCCCTGTATATATATGTCCCTGCGATCTTCCACTGATGGTAAGTTCCATCCCTGTGCATTCTTTTCTAAACTTTTTTCTACCGCGGTGAGAAATTACGATGTTAGAGATCGGGAACTCCTTGCCATCAAGATGGCCCTGGACGAGTGGAAATCCTGGCTGAATGTGAATGACTGAATACTTTTCCCTGGCTTTAGATGAGAGCTGTGACATACGGGACACTGCCCAGCTGCTCGTCTTCGTGCGCGGGATCAATGCAGACTTCAGAATCACGGAGGAGCTGACAAGCGTGCGGTCAACAACGGGTAGGGATCTCTTAACAGAAGTAAATGCATGTCTCGAAAGCTTGGGGCTGAAATGGAAAAAACTGGTGGGTGTGACTACAAATGGGTGTCCAAATCTCACAGGACAAAAAGTTGGTCTATTAAAGAGAATCCAGGACAAAGCGGCAGAAAAGACCCCTGAGCGGAAATTAACTTTTTTTCATTGTATTATACATCAGGACATGTTGCGCAAGTCAGTGTTACAGTGAATCATGTTGTTAATGTAACTAAAACAGTTAACTTTATCAAAGCAAGGGCACGGAATAAAAACAGTTTGTTTCACTTTTAGAGGAAACTGAGACTGGCCACCATGACCTAAGCTACCACACAGCCGCCAGGTGGCTCAGTCTGGGAAAAGTGTTAAAAAGCTTATGGGACCTGAGAGAGGAAATTCAGGAGTTCTGTGTAAGGAAGGGGCATGCCATCCCTCAGCTTTCAGAAGCAGATGGCTGGCAGATCTTGGTATTACTGATGTGACTGCTCAGATGAATGAACTAAATGTAAAACTGCAAAGCAAGGGCCTTTTGGTGTATGAAATTTACAGTGCAGTCAAGGCCTTCAGCAAAGCCTAAGCAAGCCACCCCATCAGCAGATCAGGCCCAAA